>NC_090923.1:1207558064-1208183064 GCF_040938575.1 Ambystoma mexicanum | reverse complement strand
GGGTTTTCACACAAATTAGGGCTCTCATGGTTATTGAGCCCACACCCCTATAATGTGGAATCCAGCTATCAGGTGAGATAGAAATAGTGTCCCCTTCCTCATTTCCACGAAACCCCCTTGCGAGTAGTCCCAGAAGGTTTTAACATTCTTTTCTTCAACTGCCTTATGAAGTTGCTCGCACTGTTATCCTGTATATTGCCCTTTCTCATCTTTTAAAAGCTTCTTATAAGGAACAAATTACTTACCTGTAACTGTTGTTCTCCAGCATGGGTCTGGCATGGATTCACATGCTCATGAATATTCCCCGTCGTCAGGCTGGGAATCCTCGGTAAAGCAAAATCAGTATCAGTTTCGTTTCTGATCTGTCTTTCGTAGTAGTAACCAATCACTGATCTCTGTGTCATACTGGACACAGCCAATGACTGCCCTCTACCTAAGCCCCGCCTCTGGCAGCCATCTTCAGATTTGGTAGCACGTGAAGTGGCAGTATGACCAAGTGAAGAGCCGCAGAGGGGTAGGCGGGAGGGTTGCATGTGAATCCATGCCAGACCCATGCTGGAGAACAACAGTTACAGGTAAGTAACTTGTTCCTTCTCCAGCATGGGGTCTGGCATGGATTCACATGCTCATGAATATAAGAATAAATAGCAGTACACACATGCACAACCACGGGGGGTGGCAAAAGGCTCAACATTAAGCAATACAAAAAACTCAACATTAAGCATCTCTTACCTCCTCACCAGGCTCACCTTAAGCGAACAGGTTGCGCAGCACTGCTTGGCCGACCCTGGACTCCTCCCTGGAATCACGATCGAAGCAGTAGAATCTCGTGAAGGTGTGCGTCGACCTCCACGTAGCCGCCCTGCAGATGTCCAGCAGGGGCACACCAGATAAGAACGCCGTTGTAGCAACGATCGCTCTGGTCGAATGGGCTCTCGGACGGCCTGGCAGCGGTCGGTTAGCCAACCGGTGGCAGTGCATGATGCAGCCGGAGAGCCATCTGGAAATAGAAGACTTCAAGAGAGCCTTCCCTTGATTCACAGGTCCAAAGTTCACGAACAGCTGTGATGTCCTCCGGAAACTCTTCGTGCAGTCCACGTAGAACTTCAGCGCTCTAGCCACATCCAGCGAGTGCAAAGTCCTCTCGGTTGGCGACGAAGGAGACGGGAAGAAAACAGGTAACACCAAGGGCTCGTTAAGATGGAAGTCCGACGGCACCTTGGGCATAAAGGAGGGGTGCGTCCTAAGCACCACCCTCGAGGCATGGAAAGTCAAGTACGGTGCTTTGCAGGATAGGGCCTGGATCTCTCCCACTCGTCGTGCGGAGGTAATGGCCACCAGGAATGCAGTCTTCCACGACACAAACTTCATCGGTGCGGAGTGCATCGGCTCGAATAGGGGCCCCATGAGCCTGGTCAGCACCACGTTAAGTTCCCACGCCGGGGCCTTCACCGGCGGGAACGACCGGAACAGTCCTTTCATAAACTCTTTTACCAGTCGATGGGACCACAGGGACGTCCGTCCTGTGGTTCTGGTATATCTGGAGATCGCCGCCAGATGAATCTTAATGGAGGCATGGGCTAGCCCAGCCTTTGCCAGCGATAGCAGGTACGGCAGCCCTTGAGGGGCCGTAATCCGTAGGGGGTTGATCTTCTGTGCTCGGCACCAGATAGAGAACCTCTTCCACTTATGACCGTAGCATTTGAGAGTCGAGGACGCCCTGGCCTTTGCAAGAACCTCTCTGCAATCGGCCGGTATATCGTAGCCTCCAAACTCTAGCGCTGCAGGAGCCAAGCCTGCAGGTTCAGCGACGCCGGGTCGTGGTGGAAAATGGCGCCTCCTTCTCTGGAGAGAAGGTCCGCGTCCGCCGACAGCTTGATGGGAGGGGACGTTGACAAGTCCAGAAGGTCCGGGAACCAGATCTGCCTCGGCCACGCCGGTGAGACGAGGATCATGCTGCACCGGGACCTCTTGAGCTGGTTGATGAGTCGAAGCAGCAACGGCAACGGAGGGAACGCATACAGGTATAGGCCGTCCCAGGGGAACGAGAACGCCTCGCCCATGCTTCTCAGCTGGGGAAACCTGCTGGCGAACCTCTTGTACTTCGAGTTCGTCGCTGTTGCGAACAGGTCGATTTGGGGTGTGCCCCATCGTCGGAAGAGTTGATCCACCTGATCCTGGCGCAGTTCCCACTCGTGACACGCGCGCAGCTCCCTGCTGAGCGAGTCAGCGATGGTGTTTCTTTCTCCTGCCAGGTGGAATGGAACCAGGAACATCCCCTGGGCGACCGCCCAGTGCCACAGATCCTGTGCCTCCTTGGATAGGGCTGGGGATCTGGTGCCTCCCTGCTTCCGTATGTAAAACATTGTCGTGGTGTTGTCCCTGAAGATCCGCACCACCTTGCCCTTGAGCGACGGGAGGAACGATTTGAGAGCCCAGAACACGGCTCGGAGTTCCAGGACGTTGATGTGCAGGAGCCTCTCCTCCGGGAGCCAGAGGCCTCTTGCGTGGAGATCTCCGGTGTGGGCGCCCCAGCCTTCCAGGGAGGCGCCCGTCGTCACCGTCTCCTGGTACGCCGGCGTCTGAAAGTCCTTGCCCGCCGTGAGGTGCGCTCGAACGCCCCACCACTGAATCGCCCGCCGGAACACCTCGTTGAGGGGGACCCTGTCTTCGAAGGTGCCCGTCGCCTGCATCCAACGGGCGTCGAGAAATTCTTGAAGAGGGCGCATCCGTAATCTGCAGAGGCGCACCAGGTAGATGCAAGAGGACATCATCCCCAGGAAGGACTTGATGGACCTCACCCTGGCCACGTCCGTGGCTAGCAGGCGCTGCACTTTGCCTAGAATGGTCTTCGTCCGTCCTTCCGACGGTGCCGCCAGGCGCCTCACTGTATCGAGCTTCGCTCCCAGAAACAGGGCCACCTGCGACGGCACCAGGTGGGACTTTGGGTAGTTTATGGCGAATCCCAGGTCTGTGAGTAGCTGGACGGTCCTCGCGACGATAGAAAGTTGCCTTCCTCCAGCTGTCCCAGTATGTGCTGGAGGGTGACCATCCTGAACTTTTGTGACCTGATGTATTTGTTCAAACGACGAAGGTCCAGGATGGGGCGCCAGCCGCCCGTCTTCTTCCTGACGAGGAAGTACCTCGAGTACACCCCGGAGCCTCTTCGGGACAAGCTCGATGGCGCCTTTCCTGAGCATCGCCCCGTACTTCCAACAGCAGTTGCGGGACGTGATTTTCCTTCCTGGCCACAGGTGGAACATGAGGGCACTTCTTCAGGAATTCGATAGAGTGTCCTCTTGCCAGGGTATCCAGCACCCAACGGTCGGTGGAGATGGACTTCCACACGCCGACGAAATTCGTCAGCCGGCCTCCCACTGGGGTGCTTCGGTGGGGGCCCGAGACCACGGCCGGTTCAGTCCTGCTTGGAGGTGGTGGCCTTGCCGCCCTGGCCACCTTGCCGACGGCAGCGAGGCGCTCCCTGCTTGCCGCGACCCCTGTAGGCCTCCTGAGACGAGGAGCGTGCCGCCTTGCGGTAGGACGACGAGCCACCGCTGGATCCCTTGGAGGCACCCTGTCTGCCTCCGGAGTTCCGAAAGGGCTGTCGTTGCTGAAGGGCTCCTAGGGCGCGGGCCGTCTCCGTGTCCGTCTTTATAGCTTGGGGGGGATTCGTCCACCGCCTTCCCGAACAAGTTGCTGCCGTCGAACGGCATGTCCAACACCCTGGTCTGGATGTCCTGACGGAAGTCGGTCACCCGGAGCCAACCCCGACGTCGTAGGCAAACACCGTTGCCCAACTGGCAGAACCCGGTATCGGCAATATCGGTTGCCACCGTTATGGCGTGGTCCGACGCCACCTCGCCTTCTTGAAATATTTCCAGGGCCTCGGACCTCTTGTCATCCGGTAGGAAGTCCAATATGGGGGCCAGCTTAAACCAGAGCTCCCTGTCGTAACGGGCCACGATCGCCAGGGCGTTGGCCGCTTTGATCGTCGTCGCCACCGACGAAATGACCCGCCGCCCCATGGCTTCCAACTTCTTTCCCTTGCCGTCCGGCGGGGAATTCGATGTCGAGGCTCCTGACCCCGCCACTTTCTTCTTCGCCGCCGCCGAGACCACAGAGTCTGGCGTTGGCTGGGCCCTGAGGCACAGGGGAGCGGTTTCAGGGACCCGGTACTTCTTCTCATACCGGTCCCGTTTGGCTGGTGCCGTGGAGGGGTTCTTGAGAACCGACAGGCCCTCCTCCCAGATGTCATCGATTAGAGGCACCGCGATGACAGTCTTCCTCTTGGCCTCCCGGCGCTGATAGAGGAAACCTTCCTTTTTCTGCTCCTCCGGGCAGAGCTGGAACAATTCGGACGCCCTGGCGATCATGGCGTGGAATGAGCCAATCTCGTCGGGCGGCGAGGCCCGTGCGACGGGAGACCCGTTCCGTCGTCGTCGCCCTCAGAACCTGTCGTCGAGCCCATCGCACCGTCATCTCCCGACTCGTGGGAGGATGAGGAGGGAACTGTAGGCCTTACGGGGGCGAGTGGAGGAGAGGGTTGGGTCCTCCGTCGTTTGTTCTGAGGACTTCCCGACGGGCCAGGTTGCGGGTCCTCCGGCCTGGGCCGTGGGAATCTCGCCCTTATCTCAGAGCATAAGGACTGGATCGCAGACAAAATGGCCGCCGAGCCATCCTGAGGCCTAGGTTCCGGCTGCGCCGGAAGTGAAGGCTGCTCTTCTTCGCCATCGTCGTCTTCCTCGGTTATCTCCCGAGGATCTTCCTTACGGGATCGAACCTTCTCGAATTGGACTTCGAGGTTCCTCACAGCCTCGGTCAGTTCCTCCTCCGAGGCCGACTCCGAGCTCGAGGAGGCTACCGTGCCCCCCCTCGCTTCTTCCATCATGGTGGCCATGACGATGGGCTGAAAAGAGGATTCCCTCCTTGGCGGCAGGGAAACTCTAGTCCCGGAGGCAGTCTCCGCTGGCGGGGTCTCTGCCGGCTTGGCCAGAGTCGCTGCGATCGTCTCGATAGAGGCCTTTGCCTGGTGGGTAGGGGCCTTCACCACCTTAGGAGCGTCCCGGGCCTTCTCCTTAGGGGGAGGGGTGACACCTCGCTCCCCCTCTTCCGAGATCGGACGGGGCTTCTCCCGAACCTTACCCGGGGTCTCGGACTTCCTCTTCCCCGAACCGGAGCGCTGGCTCGTGGTTGACGGTGCCGGGGAAGGCGCGCCCTGCCTGGCGACCGAAGAGCCCGACCTTTCGGCGCTCCCGGAGCCAGCGGACTCACGGCGCTTGGCCTGGTGTTGGGCCCCTGTCGCCGGGGTGCCCGCACAGGACTTAGAAGCCTGCTCGGACCCTTTCTTCTTCTTCTCACCCGTTGAGCCCTTGTCCAACCAGCTGGCGAGACGGGATCGACGGTCCCTCATGGTCCGCTCCGACAAGTTCTTGCAGAACTGGCAGTCCTTCTCTACATGAGTCCTGTCCCCATTAAGACAGTAGAGGCATCGCGAATGTTCGACTTCCTTAAACACATTCTGCAGCCCGCATCCAGGGCAGCTGCGAAACAGCTTGGGTCCGGGTGACAAACTCGCGTCCTGGGCCATCTCGAATTAGGCCGCGAATCTTCTGGAATCCTCCAAGAAGTTGATTCGACAAAATCTTCATCCTTGGGGGGCGTAGGAAAATTCCGTAACGGGTAGCCGTTAACGGGAGTAGAAACGGTGGAGCTTGAGGCTCGATTAACCGAAAAAAAGTGAAAATTCACCTGAAAAAGCGTGAAACACGCAGTAAAAGCTCGAGAGCTAAGCACGAGGACTCCCAACACTTGAACGTGCGGTAAAAATCTGAAGATGGCTGCCAGAGGCGGGGCTTAGGTAGAGGGCAGTCATTGGCTGTGGTCAGTATGACGCAGAGATCAGTGATTGGTTACTACTACGAAAGACAGATCAGAAACGAAACTGATACTGATTTTTCTTTACTGAGGATTCCCAGCCTGACGACGGGGAATATTCATGAGCATGTGAATCCATGCCAGACCCCATGCTGGAGAAGCTACTTTTTTCTCATTGAGGGCCCTAGAGTTCCTAGCCTTCCTTCCCTTACCTGCCGGTTTAGACACCACTTTGCCTATCTACATTCAGAGCCAAACTATTGGGCATCTCCCGTCCCCCTTTTTTCCTTATCATAATACTTACCCATGGGAACAGTTAATTTGGCTCGAATGTAATCTATAAGGCGTCAGCATGCTCAGTACTTCTTCCAACTAAAATGTGGAAGAAATATAAGCCATTTCAGCCAAGTCACATGTGCCACGTCACCACGCAGTAGACGTGACGGGTTACCTCTAATTCAGAGCCACATCAGCAATACATTGTCGATATGCAAATTAGTTAAAATACAAGCCTTTTCACTCCGTAAAATTTTCTTTGTCTGATTTCAAACTGAGGCAAATGGCTGTCAAGGAGAGAGAGAGAGGTAGAGAGAGAGAGAGAGAGAGGTAGAGGGAGGGAGAGAGAGAGGTAGAGAGAGAGAGGTAGAGAGAGAGAGAGGTAGAGAGAGAGGTAGAGAGAGAGAGAGAGAGGAAGAGAGAGGGAGAGAGAGAGGGAGGGAGAGAGAGAGAGAGAGAGAGAGAGAGAGAGAGAGAGAGAGAGAGAGAGAGAGAGAGAGAGAGAGAGAGAGAGAGAGAATACGTATGTGCGAGGGAGGGGCTCGGGGTTCTGCAAGGTACCCTGGGTCTGGACACCAGAGACGTTCGAAACAGCAAGAACCCTGTAGATGTCTGATGCCACTGAACACAAGGAAAGCAAATGTGGTGTGGGAGCTGGTGGGGTACAAAAGTGGCTGAGCTTGTAGTATACACGTACCCAGTTCCCAGCTAATTTGTAACTCTTTGCTGTGCAATGTGTTCCAGGCACTGGACGTGCCATTATAGCAATTTCCTTATACGTCAACATTTATGTGGCACCAACATGCTGCTTTAAACGTAAACCTGTATACTTTTGTACACCAAGATAGATGCTATGGCTGGGCTGATTCTGTCGGAGAAACGTGCAGGAGCTGAAAGCGAAAAAAGTACTAATATATTAAACATCTAAAGACTGATCTCAAAGGAGGACATCTGTAAACACTGGTGCACTGTGGCGTATAAATAGAGCATGCATTAGCAAATTGAAGTGAAGTTTGAAAGAATGGAACGTTGAATTAACGGAAATGCAAAGAGTTCTGCCTTGGATTATTCCGACGCTAACTATTCATCTCAGGGTGATCTATATCCGTTCTACACCTTCACCTTCAGTTCCTCAATGGTGTAAGCGCATGCAAATGCGCTAGGGAGTCTGCTCCACAGGGTTAAACTCTAATATTCCTTGTTTAAGCACAAAATGGATAATCATGAGTGATTGCTCAATGCACATTTTCCTCTGGCACTAAACACTTTTCTGGGAAACAAACTCGTGTCTGAAAAAAGGGTTTACAGGGAAAGGTCCTGTGCAAGAATGCCAAGCATGCCAGTTGATGAATAATCAGGCCAACAGGGGTCGAGAGAACGGAAATAGCTCAAGGAGGGAGAGTTGGATCAGAGACATACTAAGAGGGGCTGGTGGATAGCTTGAATGGAGGGGGCGCACCACTCTGTCTGATAACCTGGCAGGTGAGGCGAGGCAGTCTGGTGGGACCCGGGATGAAACAAAAAGACTGATTTGTTTTTTAAGCTTATGAACTCGAGGCGGAAAGATGGCCGAGAGCCTGGTCCCTAAAAGGAATCTAAAGATAGTTTATTTAGCTGTTTCCAAATAATCTGTGTTTGCCTTCGTTAGGGGCTGAACGAAGAAACACCGAGCCAGGGACATGTTGCAGAAAGCATGTTTTGACTGCAGTACATTCTTTGCAAATTCAATTTTGTTTCTTTTATGAGTTTATATTTACAGAGAGAGAGAAAAGAGAGAGAGAGGCAAAGGATCGGCCGCCCTTTCTCCAGTAAGCCCCCTCAAACGCCGGCGCCCGGTTGTGCGTGTGCGCACCCCGGGCCAGATCTGATCTAGACTCAGCCTGGGATGGGGGTCGGGGGGGGGTCTTCTCGTGGAGGTGAAAGGAAGCTCACGGGCGGCTTGAGGGGGTCCGCAGGCTCCCGCCATATGCCTTTTATTTCCTGGCCTTCATACCGCTTCTCAAATTCTGTTTATGAGCGCTTTCTTTGCAAAACTCCAGCCAACCGTTACTTGGCTAAGTGCCATTGCAACATTGTCCATCTAAACCCCATCCTCAGTGCAGTGTCCACACATAACACATGCAATCCATCACCATTGGGGAACCCATCAAACAACACTCTGCAATAATGCAACCTACACCTACGTAGAAGCAGCACAACGCTAATTATACCACAAGGATGTAACGCACCGTTGTTAGACCTAGAGAAAACCATTATTACATTGCTTTGTTGCAGAGCAAACCATTGTGGCATGGCTTCGTTGCAGAGCAAACCATTGTGGCATGGCTTCGTTGCACAGCAAACCATTTTGGCATGGCTTCTTTGGAGAGCAAACCAATTATTCGATGGCTTTATGGCGGCAGGGTGACTACTGACAATATGGATGAAAAGCTTCACACCAATGCCTAGCAGGAGACTTTGGATAGGGCTGCTTTCATTCTCGACTTTCCAGCGGGTGTGGGTTAAAGGAACTATTGGTAGAAACCCCCAGGTTTGCACTGACACGTACTACTCTTTCCTCTGATATCACTGAGGTCATAACATGCAGTGTTGCAATGGCTGCCCCCTACAAACTTTACTTGGCGTGTGGCTTTACGCATGCTGCAAATAGGAGGTGCTAGAGTTTTTGTTGCCACTAGGAATCTTGGCCAGTAGGTGATGTGGATGTTGAAGACCACATATTGGCAAGCCATTCGTAAACACTTGTGTTTCACCGATTGCATACTTGCCAACATTCTGCGACCAAAAAGATGTAGGTTTTTTCAAGTTTCAAAAATAATGCTTAGCATAACAATGGCATCACAGGAAATTACGAAACGTACATTGTTGGCACCACTGGAGCATTCTAAAATACACAACCCATCAAACATCAAAACATGGAAAGATTGTCAAATGTTTAAAATGTATAATTGTGAATGGTAAGCTAACACTGAATTCAATTACCTAACTTCACAGAAGGTAATCACACAGAGCTGGTAGGCAACGTTTGCCACTGCTCTGTAGCAGCAGCACGGGCAGTACATACGTATTCCTGCAGTGCAAGATGAATAACTGAACAACATGGAGACTGATACCCTCCTCAGTCTTATGGGCAGATGCTGTGTGATGGTGGTACGCTCTGCCACTTGCCTTGACTGGTGGTTCACCTAAGGCCTGTCCCGGCCAGAGTGCAGGGCAGAGTCATGCAGCTGTTAAATCAGTGGATGGATCTGAGCACATCACTCAAATGTATTAGTTACGCGCCCGCCACACAGACAGATTAATTGCCTTAGTCACATAAATTACCTGCCACTGTAAAAAGCAGTAGGATCTGTCGCCCAAATCTGTAGGCGGTAGGACTGCTTAAAAAGCAGTAACCTGCTGTCTAAATCAGTAGGGTTGGCAAGTATGCGATTGTCGATTCACCAGCACTCCGACAAAGCACTTCCAAGAACAAGTTGACAGTCTGTCAAAGTATGGCACTGGACCAACATCGCACGGAATATAGCAGTTGAGCTCTTTAGCCCAATCTCAAGATATACCTCAATTGTCTTAAGCACCGCACTACTGGCTCTTGCTCTAGTGACGTGTCCCCATCAATCATTCAGGGGGGAATAAAGAAGAGCTCTCTTCCTTGGAGTGGATGGTGGGCAGAGTGCACACATGCTACTGTTTCTTGAGGAGGGACCAATTTCTCACCTTTAATATGTATAGGTTGTTTGGGGCCAGTTAACAATGACTTTAAATACACTGCATTCAACACGTCCTTGCACTACGCACAGGAAGCATTCCCAAACAATGTGCGTTCCCTGTGCTTCCTCAAGAGTGTCTTCAGTACTGGTGGTCTTTTCGGGTTGTGCACTGAGGTGATCACTTAAGGTCTCATTAGGAGTCTTGTGGTAGTGGTAGAAGACAGGCAGTGTTCAAAATACTGGAAGATTTTACTACCAGACAAATTATAAACTACGGGGTATTTACCACATGCGGTATGCCCAGGAAAACTGCATGAGGTAAGTACCCCCGTAATATGGAGTGACACACCTCACAAAAAGTAACTCCAGTAACTTGGTCTAATGTTTACCTCCTCCACAAGTGGTGGAGGGAAAAATTAGACAAAGCCTGCAAAGTGTGAAATCATATGGTTACATGACATGAAAGGATGTGCAAGCGGCTCCTTCAACTACATGCACAAAAGGAACCAGTAAAGGGGGTGAAACAGTGGCCATCCAGATGCCAACTTATTACCCTTTTTACATAGAAATGCACAGGAGAGTCAGAAATTAGCCTTCTTCTACACCTTGACAAACTGTACAACAGCAGTTAGGTCTGCTACGGAACAGAATCCAATTCCATGCTCAAAACATGATGGGAAAAGGATAAAGAAATGGCACAAATAATGCATGCATATGTGTTAAAGGTGCTTATTCAGCACCAGATAGGGGGACGCACCTACCAACTACAGGAATAAAGCAGATGCACATTGGGGGTGGCCAATATGGGGATAACACGGATACTCAGTGCCACGGACGCACTGTATAATGGATTTCCGCGGGAATGGTAAGTGGTGGTTTTGTATGATCGGACTGAAAAAAAAAGGTCAGACCGTACAAAACGACCGGAAAATGCTACCACCAAAAGTTCAAACCTTTGGTGGTAGCATTGCAGGCAAGTACAAAAATAAATAAAAAGACTGCAGGGGCTGTGGGGGTGTCCCCCGCAACACCCTGCTCACTATACTGTGTGGCATAGTGAGCGGGGTGTTACGCGGGACACCCCCGCAGCACACCCACCAAAAAATAATGAAAAAACCCAAAAGAAATCTGAAAAAAAAACGGGCTGCAGGGGTTTCCCCCGCAACACCCCGCTCACTATACTTTACAGTATAGTGAGTGGTGGTTGCGGGGGAAACCCCTGCAGCACCCGTAGTATGTAAGTGTGTTCGCATAAGAAAGGTGCAAACCTTTGGTAGTTCGCACCTTTCTCTTGCGAACATTTCGGGCGCGGCAAAATCAGCCGCGGTCGGATCACTTAGAATCGAAAAGGGTAACAATACACTGATGCAAACTTGGTCCAACACATTGCTCTAGGATAAAGCGAAAGGAGGGGAGGGACAAACATAGCACAATCACAAATACGCATAGAGGGAAATCCCTTGGAGCAGGCTGGATATGAGACCTTTTTGAATTTCAAACATGTGACCACAATGACAGGCATGTGCACAGGGGAAGGAGGCTCAAAGTACTTGTCATATGGGTATTAAGACAACCCAAACTGGGTGAGGTAACTGCAGGGCGGTCACCCAAACAAACAGCCCAGGATGGTAGACGGGAGAGTGGCCCTGTACCAGTCACATGACCGCTGAAGACCATTGGCAGACGGCAGTGGGAAGGAACTCGGAACAGAGTGGCGATCCTGGGAGGACAAATCAGATGGTAAATTCCTGAGCTCTGTCCAGGGGGCCAGCCCTCAAAGTATCTACCACAGAGTCCACGAATGTCAAACAGGTACCGTGTGAATGTCCCCTTTCCCACCAGCTGCAGGGTGTCTTGTGTTCCTTTCTCAATGGTGCTGACCAATGGCAGTATATTAAAGTTCCGGCAGTCAGCACAAATCTTGCTTCATTAATAACAAGATGTTCCGGGCTGGGTTGTGAATAAAATGTTGTACCACATTGTGAGATGAGGTGATGGGAAGCTATTAAACTATTTGCTCTAAAGACACTTTCCCTAATTAATGTAACTATCAAGGAGGAGGAGATTGCAAACCAATCAAATCAGTGGGAAGCACAGAAAAAACGAATCCTCCAACCTGCAAGTCTTTCTCTTGCTTCCAAATATTGTATTTCCTGTTATAAAACTGCTGTTCATAGTCCATTCAGAAGTCACCCTCTCGATCAGAGCTTATCCACAGTTCAGTTTGATTTGTGCTCATCCAGCTGTAATAAACAGCGTTGCTTCTTGCCCAGTGTGCGAGTATGTGGTTTTTATTATGCATTAATTGGAGGACCCCCGACTGCATATATTTGCAGAGAATCTAAATCCCTGCTTAGCGGACTACCGGGCGTATTCTCCTGATATGACCCATTGTGGGACTACTGCATGCATAAACATTTGCCACATGCAAGAAGTCCCACGAAAAACCTGCAAAATGTATAATTTGAATCGTAGTGCACAGAGTTCACGTTTGTATGATCAGAAAATTAGGGGCTAAGGGTGTAGTGCTGGGTAATAGCCCCCGCCCCCATGTACTCTACTGTGAAGAGAGCACTTTCTTTAATCACCTTATTTTCTGATCATACCAAACGTGAACTCTGATTGGTCCGGTCCACCTAGAAAAAAAAGATGATTCCAAGGCACTACTAGGCAGAAATGGGCTAACAGGTCCTGGTTCTGCACCAAGTTTGCCAATAATCTCACCATTCTCCCAACTGTGCACAAGCTGGGCACCTGCCCGGATGCAATGTGGACAGTGCACATAAGCTGAACGCTACAACATGCATGCCTTGCCCCTAACATTCATGAACACCAAAACATAACGAACGGTTAACTAAAAAAGGTGGCCCCGTTTGCTACAATAGAAAGGAAACGTATGGGATGTACATCAACTCACACTGCTAGCACGGTGAGTGAGCACTGTTCACCTTTGGCATAAAACTAGCAACAACATGTATCCCTAACACTATGGCTTTTCCCAATAATACATATTGTACATGTGCAAACTGTGATGGCAAGTGCTAAATAACAATGCATACCATATGCTCTTAAAAAGACCAACATTGTGCCACGACCAGCACGACATGAAAAGACCAATGCTGTGATGCAACGAGCGTGAAAGTGCCCCTTGCCGTTGCATTTGTGCTTTTCTAATTTCCCAAGGCACAAATGCTGCAAGTGCCATGGTTAGGAGTGAAGCGGGCCCGCAGCTACTCAGCAGGAGAAGGGACTAAGTAAGTCACGATTCGAACACATGGCTGCAACCCTCGCCCCTTGCCAAAGTTCCAACCCCAACCTGTGGCTCACATTTTACAAGCCGACTGAGGAAACCGTAATGCTTGTATATGTGCACATCAGGGACCTATCTTGGGAGCAAAGGAGCGCTGTGCAGGTTCCAGAGCAAAACGATGGCAGAGAAAATAGAGCAAGTCGCCAAGTAAACATTACTAATAATTATCACAGTACAATATATCAGAATGGGGGTGGACATAGATATATGGATGGGGTGAGCAACATCAAATGCAGATGGGGCAGTCACAGTAAGATCCCAACTCCCGTGAAAGCATATGCTGGCACAGATCTCTTAACCTTACTCATCATTTCAGGGTCACAAGACTATATCATAGAGAGCACTGGAGTTTGAACTTCACACCTACAATTCCTGCTTCCCTTTGGCAGCTGATGAACTAAACTGAGTGAAATAAAGAGATATGTATCCAAGGTCACAGGGCTCACATGATAGGGCTCGACTATGAATAAAGTAAGTTTGCGGCTAGACAGCATTTATCTGGCCATACATATACTGCTGTTCAATCAACCCCCAATTTACAAGAGGGAATACAACTCCGGATCATGTGCATGGGGCCCCAGCGAGCATGCAGACTGCGGCCCAACCAACATTTATGCCACGCCTGAAACACTGCTGCGCCTCAGCACGATCTTGTGATGCTGCCAATTGGCTCCAAACGAAACGCAAGCATAGCTCCAGGGGCAAATGACATTGATGGAATGTGCCTGGTCTAGCTGTGAAAACACTAGGCCGAACCTCTGCATGCTTTGGTCAATGACACAGTATAAAACCATTTCTCATAAAAAGCAGCATAAGGGGGGAATGAAAAAGGTACATGGGGAGGGCCCGGGTGTGATGCTGGAAATGCATCAGAGGGACAGGGCCTCCGTATCCTTGTCCTTTACTGCCTTTTATTGTGTGTTCTGTCGTATCTTCCGCACAGGACTTCATGTGGGATTCCTGGCAGTGCAGCTCTCTCTTTTGGTTTTGGTGAACAGACCCATGGGATACCCTTATGGCAACCCATGGGTGGGGGTACAACCCTGTGCCCCTAGTGTATGTTTTTGGGCACCTGTGTGTGGCCCACAGAGCAGGGTATGGGCTGGTGACAGCTCCATGCTGAATTGACTGGTGCCCTGAGCGTCCTCCATATTGGGATGCTCAGGCCCTGTCATTGGAATTGGTAGATTCCTGATGGAGACAAGATGGCCCCCGTGGCCTCTTGCCTTCCATTGCCTGTTACCTTGATCTTCCCGAAGTCCCGGGAAGCCCTGACTCTGTCCCTTCCCCCTGACTAGCTGTTGGGTGGAAGTTCCATATATGGTAGTGTGGGGAAGTGTCGACCAGACTGGCTGGAGCCTTCCCAACAATTGTATGTTGTGGGTACGCCATGTGGGTGGGACCTGGGTGAATGGAGTGTGTGACGAATACGCATTCTGTGTTGTGGATGTCTAGTATCTGGTGTTTGACACAATGACTGAGATAACCCTGCCCAAAACTGGTAGGAATGTAGTGTGGAGTGTGGAATGGCTGGTTACTTGTCCCAATACACAACTTGTTGTGAGTGTCTGGAGAGAAGTGAATGGCCTGAATGCACTATGCACCAGATTGGCTGCCTGTCTGCATGAATGCCCTTCTGACCGATTGGTTGCTTGAGGATGACCCAGCAGAATGAATGGGAGATCATTTAGTATATCTGGGGGCCTCTCACTGCTAGAATTTGTGTTCAGAAGCTGAAGTCCACTACAACGAGTAACTGGAGTAAACCTGAAGCTTAACCTGGGAGCCTGGCTAGAAGAGAAGAATTGCTGTTGCCCTTCGTCATCAATTTGAAAGCTGCTGTGTCTCCAAGGACTGACCCAGAGAGGACCTGGTAAGGTGCCCTCTTCCCGAGCTACGAGGGACCATAGTGCACCAGCTGATCTTTGCCAAAGCTCCCTGGTAGACAGACCTACGACAGGCTGCCGACCAGAGACGGTGACTGCTGCGGAATCCCAAAGAGAAGTGCCCGGACTGTTGTCTGCGACTGTCGACGACCGCTGTCACCGACAGGAGCCGCAATGCTCCTGTTGCCTAAGAACTTTCGATTCACGGACGCGCTCCTCCGCACCGCCGCCCGCCTTATCCCGCCGGAGAAGACCAGGCCATCGACGCGCCGAGGAGGGTTTCCCGCCACCCAAAGACCACAGACGCCGACGACTCGACGCCCTTGCTGGGCCACAATTCTTCAAATTCTTTTGTGGTCCAGAACTATCGACACCGAGGTGCCCCGCAGGCCTCTTCCTTGCAGGACGTTTACGCTTCTCCGTCGACGAGCACCACTAGGAATGAAGCTGCCACTTCACTGTCGTAGCTCACCCTGTTCTCTGTCGGACGTTCGACGACCCGTGACTCCTGCCTTAAAGAGAGGGCACTCAAGAAGGGCCGTCGATTCCCTGATGAGGAACACTACAATGCCAGGAACTTTGGGGTTGCAGAACTATTGGAAAGTCTCTTGAAAACAATATATGGACTGGGCTTGTGATATCTTTATTTTACAGGTTGCCCAGGTGGGGGGGATCTCCACGCAGAACTGTGTCTAGATATCGGGGCCAGTATTCTGCCAATTGTTCCAACCAACTGCTTTCCTCTTATATCTATTGTTGGTTTCCGTTACCAACTGATTTGTGTGCCATTTAACCGTACAGCTGATGCACTTTAAAGAGATCTAATAGTAATTGTGGTATCACATAGAAATGTATATTTGCAATTATAGATAACCGAGTACAAAGTGAGTTATCGTGATATTGTACCTAACCTTGAATATTAATAATATAAAGACTATGTTTTAACTAATACAGTGTGCGGACATTCCTTTGTGGGTGCTTGGGGACTACACTGGACTAAGGAACTAGCCTGCATCACCTCCTGAGAAGCTAGGCCTTGATTGCTCGTCCATTGCTACCGTAATAGAGAATCTTGGCTGGGGTCCTCTGTGCCTCTCCTCTACCATATAGAGAGCAGAAGTACAGACATCCCCCTCCGGTCTTTACACCGGGCATTAAGAATAAGGTGGTGTCCAGCAAATGTAGACCATGTTAAAAACCCTGCAAACTCGAAAGGACAGCAAGCGCTGGGGCAACCCAAGAATGGTCACACTGCGTCATAAAATATAGGGAAACTGGAGGTGTTGTGGCCTATCAACTTTCGCTGCAGTTGCTTTGCGTGTGAGTGTGTGCATGCATGCATAACTTTCTGGCCCTGGGGTCGAAATGCAGCTTGTGTCTGAAAGTGGAGGGCTAGTTGTTTGTTGAATGCAGTCCCTTCCCTACACTTTGTATTATTGTTTGGACTAGTTACTAGGTGCCCCAGCACGAGGCCCCTCTGGACCCAGGCGGAGGTCATACAATGGATCTAAATAAAGTACAGTGATTAGTTTGGTGAACACGTATCCCCGACCTTAAAAAAATGCATATGCAAAAAAAAGTGGCTTCCATCCCGTGTATTTCTCTGGAAATTTGAAAAGCTATGCCAGACCATAAACAAAGAACAAGCTATGGGTAAACATAAGGACAATTCAGTCTGGGCAAAATAAAGAGATTGCTAGCTCGACAGACAAGTCGATGCTCTCGCTCCAGTGTCCCGTCTAAGGGCAATGTCTAGCTGTGCAGAGCCACGTAGTTGGTAAACTTGGGTTCAAACATACTGACCTACTGCATACATTCACACGTGTAAATGCACCTTAAAGTTGATCCCCTTCACATAATTCGAATTGGGAACTTCAACCTGAAACCCGCAGCATTATACAATGTGTAGTGTCTTGTTCATGTGAAGGTAGACTAAGGGCACATTTCACATTAAGTGCTGGCAAGGTCACCGCATAACAAAGCAGCAGATGTGGGCATGTATTTGTAGATGAAGAGTATAGACAAGGTACAGCAGACGTGGACTGGCATATAAGGCAACGCCAGAAGTGCAGGCCCAACATGATGGTCCTAGTGATTTATTTTTAGTACAGTGGCCCAGTTTGATGAGTTACTTTACTGTGCATCATATTGGGGCTCATTATGAGTTGGCCGGTGCAGAATTAACGTGCTAGTATTAACTTATACCAGCACGTTTCCGCTACAAGTTTGCCGGTGAGATGTCAGAATTACCTCCAGCTCTTAGCTGGGTAAGAGCTGGAGGTAAGTCAGGCACCTTACTGGCAAAAATCGCTGGTATTACCGGCACTGGTAATACCAGCAAAATCCCGCATGCAGTCCAACGGGACTCCATAGAGAGGGGGATTTACAACCGACACGGGCACTCATAAGCCGGCAGTAACTCCACCGGACGACGTGCTGGTATCGTTACCGCCGGACCGTGTGCTGGTATCAGTATTTCAGTTTGCCAGTATCCTGGCAGATATACCGGCTAACTTGGGTATGCAGTCTTTATAACGAATCTTTTATGAAGACATGCTTTTATACCAAAACATTTATAACGAAAACACATATTGGGTGGGGTAAAAAGTTAAATCTTATCGGAAAATGGTGGGGGTGAGTTTTAAGGGGTTGGAAACGGGTTTGGGGAACGCCCTCCCAAACAAAATAAACAAAAATATGTTGTGTTTTTTCGTTATAAAAGTGTCCGTATATGTGCATTCTATATAAAAGAGGTCGTTATAAAGACATGTAACCCTAAATTGTAATGAGCCCATATTATAAAAAATGCCCAATTGGCATTACATTTTCGCCAAAAAATCTCCCATGGGTTCTCATCTGTCTGTCACAAAAGAAACAAATTACAATTTGCGAGTGTGGGTCATTGTTGGCTGAGCCGATTGTATGGTCCCAGTTTGAACCTGGGCTTCAGGGCCCCCGGCCCGTCTATTGCTGCCATCGCAGTGCTAGCGCCCTCCCCCACTACCTGGCTCGGTCGTCAGAGCACCATGCGCCTTGCTGCTAGCAGCACCCTGGGGCCGCGCGTGCAGCATGACATCAGCCCCTGTGGAATTCTGCCCGCCAGGAGTGGAAGGGCGAGTTCTGATGCAGTGCAGTCACGGCTCACAGTTCAGCGAGCATTACAAGGGAAGTGAGAGAAACTCTAAACCCAGCATCATTGGTAAATAAGACCTGGAATGTTTCCAGGAGTCGCCTCTTGAGAGTTGAAAGAAGCACGTTAACCCAAGAGAATGCTAGGACTGACACTCTCCCTCAACATGTGGTCTGCGTTTGTGTGCTTGCTTGCGTAAGATCGCATGAACACTGCGGCTTACTACACGCACTGGGGGTGAGAAGGGCAGCATGGCACAGATGATGCTTGCGTGGAGTTCCACGGAGTCCATTGCGAGCAGGTTAAGGCAGCAGCCTCCACATAAATTGGCGCATACGTTCAGTGTCGGTTCTGGGAGAGGTGGTGGAGCATGCGGGTACACTTTGTATATAAGGTATGCAGCCACGCCTTCCCGACGAAGCAGCAATAAATAGGATTATACTGTATGCAGTAATAAAATCGTGGCAAAAATGTCGCCTTTACAAAAAACAGCGGCAAAAATGCAGTGGTTTGACTTGGTAAAGGTGTGCCCCATTATACCATTTAAGGGGAGTGGGGGTTGCGGGTTGTCCCACGCTCCTCTTAAATGGTATAATGGGTCCGGGGGCTGCGGGGGTGTCCCCGCATCCTTTACATGGATTGACGGAGGCAAAACCACAGCCTTTTTGCCGCAATTTTAATACATGGAACCGATTATACTTGGTTACATTCTCCAAAAAGAAGGCGCACCTTAAATCCACATTCAGAGATGAAGTGCGTTCAATGTTATAGGTAACAGAACTCTACGCTCACAGCTGTTTCTAAGTAAAAATGAAAGCGCCTGCTTGGAACTGAGGAAGAAAGAAGTAGAACAGAACCTCTAAGGTTGAGAAAGGAGCTTTCAATTTTGTAGCTCCAAAACTTTGGAATCAGCTTCTCTTCGTGGAGACTCCAAAGCTCATTGCAGATTTTTTTAAAAAGATTTGAAAACTCTCCTCTTTGCCGTATATAACATCCCAATGGTGGGAGCCTCACCATACTGTCTGTATGTTGTTTTGTAATCCCTAGGTAACAATGTCAGCGCCTTCATGCTCTAGCGTGCCATATAAATATTGTTAAGTAAAGTAACATAGCCGAACACATGCTAGAAACAGACATACAAACCTTTCTAAAATACAGAATTTTAGAAACTGTTATTGTCGTTACAAAATGGCATGGACAAGTTCGACATGTTGGGACGTTTTAATGCGTCACGCATATCTTCCCCCTTGATGCGTAGGAGCCTATTGTGAATTAAAATCCAATACTCTCAAACTCAATCGACTTCCCTAACCAAGCGTTATCCCCCCTTTACTTCTCTAAAAAACGCTTTCTTCCCTTACCTCGTCTACATTCACGTCACCAGGCATTTACTTTGTCATACGTTTGCCTCTTCCTTCCTGCCTTTACTTCAATGGTAGAGGTGGTAGAGGTGAAGCAAATTGTCCATAATAGCAACAAAAGTTTCTGCTGTGCCTCTTCGGTGTGAGAGGTCGGTGGTGGGATGTGGTGAGTGACTGCACTCAATACTGAGCTTCACACCATCCTTTCTTGAGTGGGCACCACTTGCAGCTGATCGACTCGAGATAAAAGTCCAGGAGACAACCCGCGCTGCTGCCCTGCACACACCCACCAAAGGGCCATCCACAGCCCTAGCCTGAGGGGACAGGGAACCAAAAAAGGCCCTGCAAATACATTTAAAAGTAGCCCCTTATGAGACATTGTCAGAAAGCTCAACCCCTTTCCTGTAAGAACATTTGAAAATAAATAAACTTACCACACAAAAGAGGCCCAGGGTGCAGAGGCGTTCCGGGAAATCTCCAGCGCTCCCTAGAGACCATTCCACCCCTGGCAAAGAGGCAGAAACTACCCTAGACAATCAACCCGAATTACCGGAGATCATAAAGGAGAACTGATCTTAAAAGCCCCCGCCCTACGACCCCCGCTAGTGTGCCAACTACTTGTTCAATTGCTGCGCTGCCCACACAGACCAAAGACCTCCATACTGCACTCCTTGTGATAAGCATAGTAGCTACCCCCTCAAGTCCATACACCAACACCTCTCAGCCTCCTGGAGCATCTCCTCCAGCCCCTCCTCAACTCATGCCCCCACTGCCAGAGACAAACAACTCCATAAAAACCTGTGCACACCTGCAGGAACACAAATCAGCCAACCGACAGAAAAACCCATATGCACACCCCCATTGGACCTCACACCATCTCCCACCCCACCCACGGTACGAAACCTACAGAATACTCCCCAGCTACAGACTTTAGAAATTCCAATCTACGCTTGAGAACTTCAGCGGCCTCCCCGCAATGCCTCCTATCATAACCCGAAACACCCACCTTAGAGCAAGAACCCTGACAAATAACCCACACCTCATCTCTTACAGAGGCCAAGCACCTCCCCATAAGCTTACCCAAAAGACCTCCCCACAGGCGATTCCTACATATAAGGCAGGGCCTGTAACCCTGCAAATGCATTCGGAGTCCTTATCTAGCCCACAGGGCCTTCAACACCAGAGGAAAACACTAAAAATACAACCTTACATCATAGACACACACCAGGCGAATACCTATGCTACCAACCCAGTACCACCCAAGCACAGGTAATCACATGCCTCCCAGACAGACGGAGATACAAGCAACCAACACATAACCGCCCCTAAGCCTCAACCTCTCCATGCAGCCCTCATCAATGCAAGATCCCTCCTGCGCATACCCTGAATATAAATGACATCATCACTGCCCAGAAATTAGACCTCATGGCCATCTCCAAAACTTGGCTCCATCCTGCCTCGGGCCCTGCACTTTCTTTGGCTCTTCCAGAGGGATTCACCATACACAGGCAGGGTAGTATTGAATCCAGAGGAGGCGGCATTGCCCTCATCCACAAATACTCCCTCCAAATTTGACTCACCCATTCCCCAGTGGTAAGAAACTGAACTTCTCTCTCTTAAACTCATATCCTCCCCTTCGGACCCCATCACCATCCACATTATATACACACCACCTGGCCCACCCATGTCCTTCACAGAAGAACTTATACACAATATCGGAACCAGCATTAAACCCAACTCCAGAGTCATACTTCTAGGAGACCTCAACCTAGGCCACCTTGACCCTCACAACACAACTGCAGCTGCACTTGCAAATAATCTCACTACCTAGGTTTCACTCACTGAGTCTTCGAACCTACCCACATCAAAAGGAGATCTTTGGATTGGATATTAGACCTTAACAGCCAGATCTCCATCACATCCAACAGCCCCTGCTACCTGGTCAGACCACCACTGCATATGCTTCTCTTTCCCCTTACTGAAACATTCATTACTCAATACCAAGAATCTACCACCCATTCTACAACGAAGCGCTAGAAACATTACAAAAGGCACCATTGCACCCCTCCTCACCCCCCTTGCCTCAGATCACATAGACTCATCTGACACAGAACTCCTGGCCAACCTCTACACCACTACCCTCCCCAATGCAGTAAATACGGTAGCACCCGTCCTCCCGAGAAAAGCCAAACCCATAAGTCACATCAACTCTTGGTTCTCCATGGACCTACCAGCCTTATGCTCTAAAAAGAGACTAGTGAAAAGCTACTGGAAGAAACACCCTGCACCATCACCAAATCCACCTTTACAAGGCTAGCCAACAAATACAAGCAGGTCATTGTTGAGGCTTAAGCCTCAGCCTAAAACTTTAGGATATCCAACACCAATTCCAACTCGCAAGAGCTCTTTAAAATACTCCGAGATCTAGAGACCCCCTCTGCCCCACCCAGTACCATCATCAAGGATGAAACTTGGTGCTGTAGTATCCAAAATGCTATGCGTACTAAAATAACATCCCTTCAACACACAATTGCTAAGAAACAAGCAGCAAGTACCCCTACTAACTTGCCTACCATGACAAGGTCATACAATACCATTCAAACCTTTAAATTAAGAAAAGTGACTGAAGAGGAAACAGCTAAGATACTCAAAACCCTTAAACCCTTGAGGTGCAAACGGGATTTATGTCCAGCTATGATCATCAGAGAATGCTCAGAAACTATAGTCCCATTTTTAACCAGATTCATCAATGCTTCCTTCTCATCTAACCTAGTCGCAAACAGTCTAAAAGAATCATGGGTACTGCCACTGCTAAAGAAACCCTCACTTGACCCACTCTCCCCTAACAACTATCGCCCGATTACCACAGTACCATTTCTCCTCAAGATCCTAGACAGGGTGGCATATATACAAATTCAAGCCTACCTCGAAGCCCACCATATCATAGGAATACACCAATCTGGCTTCCGCCCAGGACATGGCAGAGAATCGTCCCTCCTTGTCTTAAAAATGCAACTTGACTCATTTAAAGATGAAGGAAAACCAGCTCTGATCCTTCTCCTGGACCTATCGGCTACCTGTGACCTGGTCGACCATAACACCCTATGCCACCATCTCACATTATCTGCCAACTTTTCACTGGAAGCCACGTCGTGGATTAACTCCTTCCTAACCAACTGATCCAAGAGAGTCTTCTGAGACACGGATAGTGCACCCCTTTCCCTATACCATGTGGGGTCCTGCAAGGGTCTTGTGTCTCCCCTTCTTTATACAATATCTTCACCAGGTCCCTGTTCGACCTCTTAGACTCTATGGGTGTCTTGTACACTAAATATGCTGACAACACCCAAATCCTCCTCCCCCTATCTGGATCCTACCCACATGACTTCCTGACCATCAACAAAATATATGCCACTATGCAAACCTGGATGGAAACCAACCACTTATGCCTGAACAACGTTAAGATAGAGATTCTGCTTGAGGGCTCGCCCGCTCTACTGCAAAAGCTCAGTAGTGAATTAATCTCCTCCCTCATAGAGGGTCTACAGATACGAATATCCGCCTCAGTAAAAACATTAGGGGTACATCTGGATGCTACCCTCTCCTTCACCAAGCAAGTGAACGCAAATAATTCCTCAGCCGCATAAACAACGAAACTCATTAATGCAGCCAGACACTTCCTCTCCCCATCAAGTTGCCTAACTATTGCCAGAGCAATCATCGGAGCAAGCCTTGACTATTGTAATGTCCTCCTCGCTGGAACTTCGAAACACAATGTGGAAAAACTTCAGGTCATCCAAAATAATGCCCTATGAGCAGTCCTGAATATCTCCAAAAGAGACCATGGGCCTCCTTACGAGTTTGGAGGCAGCCATGGAGCGGTCAGCTCCATGGCTGCCTCCAAACCGGGCTCCATTACGGGGATCCTGCAATGAGGAATAACCGGGTCATTCCGACATAGGAGGACCCGGTAATTCCTTCTTGCAGGAACCATTCCCCATTCCCATTTGAGCCCCCATAGGGCTCAATGGAAATGGGGATGGAGGTAAAAACAGGCACATTACAAGTGTCCCGTTGTTACCTCCCTCTTCCCCTCGCGGGACCCGGAAAAGACGTCTGGTTTTATGTACCGGCCCCCTTCATTCCGTCAGTGCCAGGGTCGTAATGAGGCCCCTCATCTGGTATCTCAGACACCAGGAAAAAAGTCCATTGGCTACCTATTCGGGAAAATATCATATTCTAAACTCTTTCCATCACGCACAAATGCCTCTCCAAAACTGCTCCACAATACCTATGCCAGAAGATTGAAAGATCCACGTCCACCAGACCAGTAAAGACAACCTATGCAAACCGACAAAAGATGCTTAAGACAAAAAGGTCAAGAGGAGCAGGTTCCAGCTTCCCATCAGTCGCAGCCAAACAATGGAACTCCCTATCGCCTGAACGAAGAGCAGAAACCTCCTACTGGCCCGTTCGAAAGGCCCTAAAAACTTGAGTATTCGCCTAAACAGGATACATCATTATTTTCAGTGTAAACGGGTTGCAACAGCGCCATAATGCCATTGGGCACTTTACAAATGTAATAATTATCAAATAAAAGTTGATATTTAATTGCTAACCATGTAATATGTCAACTATGCCAAAATTACACTACAAATAGCTTTATTTTATAGCCCTCGGATATAAAAAACATGTTTTATTTTCTTATACTTTATTTTGCTCAAATTGAAAGTAATATGTTCATTATATTTATGAATATTTTGTTGACCACAAATTGCACATATTAATATGCGTTTTACATTTATTATAGTTCCTGTTTTCCATACCACTAACTGTGAACTCAAAATGTACGGTCTACCTTTAGTTTAGCGAATGGTGACTTTTAGGCTTGATAAATGTAGACATTCAACATTTGGACCGTTTATATTTTGTATAGTTTCACCACAGTGTAGGTATTCTAATGTACTGCTGATGACTGGACTGTTGGATCGATCTATATAACTGAAAATATCGATACTGTCCTAGAGTTGCTTAAATGCCTTACTCAAAGCCCGCTCATCGCACATTCAAAGTTTCCACAGCTAAACAGGTTCGAAATCCGTACAATTCGAAATCAGAGATTCTAAGGCAGAGGTCTGCAACCTGTGGCCCACCAGATGTTTTGGACTTAAACACCCATGACCCTTCACCATTGATCATGCTGTCTAGAGTTGATGGGAGTTGGAGTACAAAATATCTGGAGAGCTAGAGGTTGCAGATGTCTGTTCTAGGCGGAATAACAATATCTTTATGTGGCAGACTGAAAACGTGTGCCTGCCTTGATGGCATATGAAGTCTGAACTTCATGACTCACTTCCTTGAAAAAAACCTTAAGCTTTCCAAATGCAACAGTTCAACTTCCAAGACTAGAGTTGGAGCTGGGACAAACTCTGAATAGACAAAACGGATCTATGTGACCACTGCGCCACCAAAAATGTCGACTAAGAAAATGCAGACTTCAATCAGAGCAAGGCGCAGTGATCACATAAATCACTTGTTCTGCCACATCCTCTTACCAGCTTCTTCCTCTACCTACTTACCTTTTCAGCGGCACACTTCTGTGTGTGCCACAGACTCTTCTCTATTCCTACGGCATCAGTTCCCTTCCATTAACGTGGGTGGGAACTGGCACTGCAGGGTCCTTTTTTCTTTTTCTTTATTGTCCCCCACTATCCATGACACATGCGACACCCGACCCCATTACACCGAACAAGGGGAGCGAAGGACACCCCTGCAACCTCTGCTCCCCATTCGGTGGAATGGGAGTTGGAATGTTTGTACGGCGCAGTAATGAATAAGTCAGCATTTTTTTGTCGAAATGTTGGTGCGATTCCCTCAAAACCAGAGAGGGGATGAGCCCACCTTCAGAATCAGTTGCTGGTCCATTGAAGGACTTCAGCAACGGAAGCCATGACCTCCTTACCCAATAGAGCAACACTAATATCACCTGTGCCCCATGCCAGAGGACCTTTTCAGGACCAGTGAGAACAATGGGAAGGGGCAAGGGGAATCATAGCAGGTTGAGAGGGCGAGTGGGGGAGAGATGGACCACCACTTCTCCAGTTCTGGACCACAGAAGCAGAGTAGAAATGCACTGTTCCTGGAAGCAAACAGGTCCTTCGTCAAATCCACAAATGCTCTTAAAACAGAGTACACTCCCCATATATGACAAACCTCCAGGGTGGCCAAATTCATCTTGGCCTCTCCTAGGACCTGTTGCACAATGAGCACCCTGAAATTACTCTGTTCGTCTTTGATTGTTCAGGTGTGATTCTGCAAAAGGGTTGTCTGTCATGCCAGCACCTCTGAGCTAAGCTGTGAAGAGCTGTAGACTCCGGTGGATTGCCTCTAATTTCCTTTGGCTGGATCAAATGGTCACTCAAAGGTGTGACCCAATCACATTTAGAGGCATCTGTTGGAGCTATTTTTTGTTGCTAGCGTATCTAGAGTGGCCCCCTTCTCAGGACTCCCCAGAACCAGCCACCATAATAACTTCTATTTATCCAGCTGGACGCTGGGATCTTTTGCTAAAAACTGCTTGAATTCGGAGTCAAGTTGCCCAGTAGAGGAAAACCTAATTGTTTCAGAAAGAAACAAGCACATGGTCCCAGGAATACTGATGCACTGATGTTCTCCAACACTGCCAGACACGTTTTTGCTGATGCCTCCTGGGACTGAAGCAAGATTTTCAACTTGGTTCCAAACTTGGTAATTCTTGCCTGTGATAAAACGATTCTAACATCCATCCTGAGGCTGGGCTCTATAAACTCCAGATCACGTGACAGACCATATAGGATTTTTGAAGTTTATCAGCCTCCAGAAGTTCTGAAGAAGACCACACACACTGTTGGTGGCTGATGATGTTTTTTCCACAGATGCAGAATTTATCAGCCAATAGGAGTGAACCATTAAACCCTATGAAGGATTTAGTCCTGTACATCTCAACCTTCTGAGTCCGAAGGGCAGGCGAAAATACACAATTTCATTTTTAGAATGTGAGAGTCCATTGAAGTGAATGGACAGATAAGGGGCTTAGCGGGGGAGTGAACTGATTTCCTGGCGGGTGATACTTGCCAAAAGTATATGAGTGGAAAGGCATGATTTTGATCTGGTAATGTTGCCCCCACACTGCAAGATGGAGAACCATCCAGTGAGCTCAATGTATTGGACCATGATTGTAAGCATCTTTAATGTCCAATGACGACATGAGCTCTCTTTGATGGTCCAAAGTGACTTGCTGAAGGGTTTTTCAGACTAATCAAAATCCTCCAGAAGCTTTCTCCATCAGATAAAAAAAAAAAAAAAAAAGAACACGCTTCCACTCCCAGGTGTGGGCACTGGGGTTATTGCCCTCTTGGTTAGTAGTGTCTAGGTATTAGATTTGAGAGTCTTTTTCTGATCTCTTCTGTTTGGAGAAGGCAGGGTTAAAAATGAAGGGAGCTGAGAGCTATTTAGCCTAAGAGAGCCTGGTTAACGTAAAACCAACAACGGCCAGGAGCTACTTTTGGCTGCCCAAGCATGCATATGTGACATTAAATTTGAGTATATGAGAATGCTTATAAATAAGAATTAGGGCACAACGAGTACACACTTAAACATAATGAATCGTACAACATGGACACAAAGTTAACGTGTGCATCTCATGTGGAAGGTACATTTGCGGCGAACTGGGTGCTCGCTCCTAATTCCCCAGCAGTAACTCCCCTCTATGCGATGCCTGACACCCAGGATCTTGTTAGAGCTCCTGCTCATTGAATCTTAATTTCGATCCCTGGAGGGGTTTACTGATTAATCTACAATCTGGCTGAATTGAAGTAATAAAATTATAAATTACCATAGCGACTAATGTACTCTTAGTCCATAGTCTCCTTTCCATCATACTGTATGGTAATCCCTCGCCAAGGACGGGAACAGAACCTTTTTCAACAGAAAAAAATGTTTTCCCCTTTAAATTTAGATGCGTGCAGGGGCAGGGCCCTACGAGCATGCATGCCCCTGACTACGCCCACTAGCACCACTCCTTAGTCCCCTTTGACGCGTCTACAATATCATGATTGCCTAATGACACTGAGATGTTACAGGGGAGGATGGTGGGACGTATGGCGGAAAGGGGACTATGGACTAGGAGTACATTAGTCACTACAGTGAGTAACTTGTAATTACTCCTTCGGCCAGTCCCCTTTCCTTCAAACTGTATGGGCGATTACAACTGAATAGAGCCCTGGGGAGGAGAGTTGCCTGTCTGAGAAAAAACAAGTTCTTCAAAACTGCCAGGCATCCAAGCAGTAGTGTTTGCAAAAGGCAGATGGAGAAGGCCAAGTAGCAGCCTTGCTGATTGTCTGCAATGGAATGTGTCTTTGGAAAGCCACAGCCGTGGCCATGGCACTGATGGCCTGGGCATGCATGTTTGCTGGCAAAGGCCTGTGCTGCCTCTCATATGCCTCCTTGATGGCCATAACCATCCACCTTGCTATGGAAGCTTTGGAGGTTCGACAGCCTGGTTTAGATCCGCCAAATGTGATGAACAAGACATCCGATTTACAGAAGCTTTGTCCTGTCCAGATAAAATCTTAGCACACAACGGACATCCAGACAGTGCAAAACCTTCTGAGGCTCGTCCCTTGGATCCGCAATGAACGTTCAGAGTACTATCTCCTCGTTAATGTGAAAGGAAGAAACAACCTTAGGGAGAAAGGAAGGATGCGTCCTGAGCACCACCTTGTCCCAGTGAAACGTGATATAAGACTGAAGCCACGAGAGCATGAATTTTGCTGATCCGGCATGCTGAAGTGAGGACAACCAGAAGAGCCATCTTAATAGTCACCAGCCAGATGTCTGATGATGCCATGGGTTTGTGGACCAAGCCGTCCAACACCACGTTATGGTCCCAGACCTGATGTGGATGCTTGACTGGAGGATATTATATGGTCAGCCCTGCCAAGTGCTATTTTACCACCTGATTGGAAGAGAAGATGTCGTCTCTGGAATTGTTGTAGGTCCCTATGGCCGCCAAATACGTACGGCAGGTGTCTAACTGCACACCTCAGTCGGTCAGATGTGGCGAGAAGGATAACACATCGTCCAGTGAGAATGTACGTGGATCCACCTTGTCCATCTTGGCCCAGTGGCAAAACCTGGTCCACTTTCTCCTGTACTGGCTCCTGGTGGAGTTGCTTCTTGCCTCTTATATGATAGCCAGGTTGTACTGTGATAAGTGTAGATGGTTAAAGGTAACCTGTTCAGGAACCATGCTGCCAGGGCTAACCTCTGCGGAGCGGGGTGAACCACTGTGCCCCCTGCTGGGAAAGTAAGTGGGCTGGACCCAGCGGAGGTGCACTGGAGGCACCAGGGGGTGGGGCTTGCTAATTGGGGAAAAGAGTGGCAATCAGGAAGGCACCAGGTGGGCAGGGCTTAGGCCAGGTGACCTAGATCCACTTGCACCTGCTCCCCATCTGCAAAGGAAAAGAGGCTGGAGGGCTCCTCAAGTAGGGAAAAAGAGCAGCAACCAGGAAGGCACCAGGTGGGTGGGGCTTGCCAAGTGGGGAAAAAGAGCGGCAACCAGGAAGGCTCCAGGTGGGCGAGGCTTGCTAAGTTGGGAAAAAGAGTGGCAACCAGAAAGGCACCAGGTGTGAGAGGCTTGCTAAGTGGGGAAAAAGAGCAGTAATAGTGGGAAGTCTGTTCCTTCCCACAGGCTCAGGAAAGAATGACTATTCTCCCTCAAGTTGCCATGGCACGTACCTGCTTATTCACCCAAAGCTGGCAGCTAATGGCATGGTTACCAAACAGGCAGTGAAGCAAGGGGTTATATAAAAAGGCAGGTTTTAGATGGGGGAGTTGTATGTTGTAAGCACCAGTATAGATACTACAGTGATGCCTGCAACAATTCAGGTCCTCTTTCAATATGCCTCGACCCTCAGCCACTCTTCTCCTCAATGTTTCAGGCCCTCAACTCAAATGTCAACTGTCTACATCATAAGGCAGGAACTTTGGCTGTGGTTGGCTCACTAAAGCAGTAATGGCCGAGGGAGAGCTGAAGGTCTTGGATTCACTTTGGAGCTTTCTGACCTCATCCCAGGTCAATAACTAACAAAGTGTCCTGTGGTGTTGCTTTATTGTTATCTGGATTAGTATGCAAAATCAAATTGGCACCTACAGACTTGTTATCTGCAGATAACACTCTACCAGGGAGGTAGCCAAACACCCCAAAGCGTCCACCTCATAACTTCTGCACTCATCATGCCACTAAGCATTTTAATTACCTCAGATGTATGTCTGAAAAATAGGTCACATGTGTCAAATATTTTGTCTAGCTATCTCCGCCTTCGATGCCTATCCTATGCCACGTATCGACAGAAACTTGGAAATGCCACATTCTTGTTAACCCTAGATTTAACAAAGGGATATTGGCAGGTCCCTGTACATGAACCTGATAAGGAAGACAGCTTTATTGACACCAATAGGACCATTGCAATTCAAAATCCTCCCTTTTGTATTGCATGGGGGACCAGCAACTTTCCAACTACTCATGGACAGGATATTACAGCCTTATTCTGATTTCTGTGGGGCCTATATTGACAGACATTTATATTAAAACTTGCGTAGACCATCTTTTCCATCTTTCTACTATTATGAGAACCCTCTGAGAGGCCGGCTTAACCGCCAATCCAACAAAATGTAAGCTGGCTGAGTCAGCAGTAAGATACCTTCGCTTCTTTGTAGGGAATGGCAGTGTCCAGCCCGAGCAAAAAAAAAGTGAGAGCCGTCCTAGATGCTCCCACACCCAAGAACAAGAGAGATCGCAGGGCATTCCTAGGACTGATTGGATATTATCGTAGGTTTATCCCAACTTTTTCCAGATAGAACAACCAGATTAACTGACAAACTAAGAAATGCAGAACCCCAGAAAATCAGTTGGACTGATGAGGATGATGCTTGTTACAATAACATAGAGCAAATCCTATGCCGAAATCCAATATTAAAAGTAGCGGACTTCTCAAAGGAATTCGTATTACAGACTGATGCCTCCCTCACAGGTTTAGGAGCAGTAACATCGCAAATACACAATGGATTAGAACACCCCATCCTATTCACTAGTCGTAAACTCTTTCCCCTTGAGAAGAACTCCGTGTTGGAACTGGAAGCCCTTGCCATCATATGAGCAATTATACATCATACTACCTTCTAGGAAGAAAATTCACCCTCATCACTGATCACTCACCTTTGCTATGGATAAGTAAACAAAAGGACTCTAACTCTTGAGTCATGCAATGGTTCTTATACCTGAAACCCTACTATTGCACTGTAGAACACAGGAAAGGCAAGGAACAGGGGAATGTTGATTTCCTTTCCCGGTTTCCCTGCGAAACAGATGCAGCTACATCACATAGGGGAAGGGTATGTGAAAAACGAAAGGGTGTCTCAACTACTTGTCCCCGGGGCTCTCTCTCTCAGGTGGTCAGGTTACGGCCATCGCCTTTGGATCCAGACCCTGGGGGTGGACCAGTGTGGGAGGATCACCTAGGTGAGGGGGCATCGGGGAGTAAGGGGTGAGACGACTGGTGGTGAGAGACAGTATGCCCCGCTTTCCTGTACCCATGACCCATCCTATTTTATAGGATTTTCCAACATCCCAACTCCTCCCCTTTTATACACAAACACTGGGCCGAGGAAGAAGGCGACAGAGTAAAGAGGCTAACCCGTACATATATCATTGGACATGTCCTGCTAATCGGGTCCGGCAAAGTCAGACAATTGACTATTACAAACATCTGATACCAATTAGCTCTCCCCACACGGATAAAAGGCGGAACATAGAAACACACTCTGGGCAAGGTGGAACACGAGAAGGAGAACGTCCGGGGCAAAGGTGAACCTACTGGTGCAGAGTGACTGACAGAGGGATGAGAGTAAAGGGTAGAAAAACCCAAGAGATCACTGCAGGAGGTTGTTGCCTCCGAAGAGCTGTGAAAGATATGGAAAGAAGGCCAAATCCCAAACACGACTTCATTGTGTTTCAAGGACGACAGCGACCCTCCAGGGTGAACAACAGAGTTGGGGAAGCAAGGCGAAGTCTGTGGTATTAACCTTGACTCGTGAATTTAAACTGCGAAGACGAGAAAGGCATGCACACAGCTGGTGAGTTGGCGAGTGACATGAAAGGCCAGTGTGTGTTAAGGAAAGATTGAAGTTGCAACAGTACATTTCACAACTGAAGGCTACACACATGTGGATGAGACTAAGGAAGGAATACCTTGGGTGAACTTTAAATTACTGATAACTATGAAGCCAATGATACCGAGTAGCAGAGTGGTCCGGCGAAAGGACGTAGCCCACTCCAAAGTATCAGTGAAAGGTGAAATGTTTTGCAATAACACAACGACAAAGTGAATGAACTTCAAGGTGTGTAATGGTGAAGATTAACCCCTGCAAAAGGGGAAGTGAAAAGGTGAATGTTGAAAGTTTGTGTTTATGATACTGAACTACCCAAACCAAGGGACACAGGGGAAAATAACGCAAGAGAGTGAGCTGAAGGGAAAGTCGAAGTGGTCCCGCGAAGGTCTATAGTCAAAGCCCCGTCCATTTGAAAGTTTTCGACATCAGGAAGGTCCGAGCGTGACAGAGGGAGACCCGAAGTACGATAAGTTAGGGGAAGCAAACCCCTTTTGAATGTGAATTAAGCTTGGGGAGGGGAACCCATGCAAGTGCTGTGATTGAAAGGTCCAGGCCCAACTGAGGGAGACCTATGTGAACTTTTGCTTTGAACGTTTGCTTTGAGAGGTCCAAGCCCGATAGAGGGAGACCTGCGACTTTTTGTTGAACTGGGAAAGAACTTTTGAAAACTGCAATAATTTAGTGTGGAGGGACAAGGGGGCCTCGATCCACGTTTTGAACTACCTTTGTTTTGAGAACCTGAGCCAGAGTGTGTCATCCTGTCTATGGTGGCCGCCTTTCTCCATGCTGGCCAAAGTGGGGAGGACAGCTGACTCAGCCACATTGATTCTTTATGTTCTAACACTGATTTTCCTTTGCATACATATTCCCCTTAGCACACTTTTTGCATACGAAATAGGGCAGGCATTAGGTTTTGTTAGTATAGGCCATCCTTGATTTGACAGAGACTGAACAGGACTGTATTTTCTTTATTGTTTAAAGGGGGAGACTACTCCCATCAAACTTATCGGGCAAAGTGGGAGTTTTTCCAAACCCCAAAAATGAATGGAGGTTTTACAAATTGTACCTCTGGGTTGTGATACCATGCTTCCCTTAGGCCACCCTGTTGCCTTAGAGTGAAACCCACGGGAATCCAGTATGGCAGCCACATGTGCCAAGCTGTATCGAGACCCCGACAGACACTTTGGAAACACCTGGAAAGACTATTATGGAGAAGAACCTTTATTGCTTTAAAGATAGTAGTTGGGGCACAAACGCAACTCAAATTACAGAATTTGTTGTTCCCCTTTTTCTTCTTCAGTGTGCAAAATGACAAGACGGACTCACTTGAACACATCTCAGAGCCCCATTATCGAAGGACAGTTCCACTAAGAGTCCCAGGAAGGTAAGGAAGTCACAACACCACTTGTAATAAACTGAGGAGGGACAGCTGGGTAGGACCTCTTTCAAAACCACAGGTTTGTTACAACCCACACTACACAGAGGCCAGATAAACTCTGCCACCTGTCGTGGTTGGAATGGGAGATTTATTCCTTCGAGTATTAGGTGGCCATCACTGCAACTACCTCTTAAAAGGAAGACTCTACCATATCTTATTTCTTCTTAGCCTGGTTGTGTTTTCCAATGTCTTTGTGACAATACCCAGATTGTTTTTTGGTTAGTCTCTTGCAACATTCAATCACCCAACGACATGTTTGTAAACGTTGGAAGTAAATAAGCTGTTGGGATTTGTCGATTAGCTGGTAGCAGAGGGGCTAACACTACAATATCGCAAACTCTTTGCAAGTCTCGATAAGTTGCAAAACAAAACTGAATACATCACAGTTATTTCAACAAGCAACAGCAATGTACAGACTATTAAACATTAGGAGGGATCGAGTGCTCCAGTATGATACACGTTTTACTCACCTTTGCACAACACTATTTCAAATTGATTTTAATTTGCACATGTTGAGTAATGTTTTATACTGGCCAAAACCTTTCCAGATATCTCCACAATACTAATCATACAACTTGTGACAAATGACTGGTGGCTTTGGAGATTTTGGAATGCTTACTTAACTGACCTATCATTTTGGGAAACAGTATTAAAAGAAGATTCCTATTTCTTTATGATAAACATGGGATCTGCATTATCATATGTAATAATACAGAAAACATTTATGCTCTAAATTGTGGAATATGTATTGCAAAGAAATCTGGGGTTCTTTGGGCATGGAGAGGGACCAGGGCGGGGATAGAGAGGAAGATTCAAGGACTGGAGTCGCAGTATAGTTCCCTGGGAGGCAAAAATATTCTGGATGAGATAAGGGAATGGCTTCAGAATTTTAGGAGAGCTGCAAAAAGAGAGAAGTTTTTTGATTAAATATTGCTCAATGAGCTCTAAATTTCTGATGTGTGCGCAATTTATGGAAGCAAACTAGTTCTTAAAAATAGCTATTCAAGTTACCCTGTTCAATGAAAGAACAGCTCACCCTGCATTACTCTCTTGCCCTCAGGGCTCTCTTTGCCCTCTTTTCTCTGCAAATTCAAAGGGGCTAATGGAGAGAGAGTGCAGCAGTAATAATCTCTTCCACTCTTAAGTGCAAAAGGCCTGTGTGGGAGTGCTAGCCAAGAATTTCGTATTAAAATAATTGCAATTCCATAGGTAATCGGGATGCTACTTTAATTAAGATCACTTTATCCTGTGTGGAAAGCCCAGTAATGTGTTTACTTTATTTTTATTTTATTTTTTAAGAAAGACTGTCCTGCAATCCCATTCCTAAAATTTTCAGTTGTTACATAATGGCAGTATTGATGCGGTAAAACACTACCTCACCTCCATGCTTTTCAGTAAAGTTTAGGTTCCTGTATCTAAATGTCATAATATCAACTATAGTTAATTGTGTTGGGGAAGATGCCTCATATTGACAAGTGTAGACTTTTGAAAATGTACATGATCACCCAACCAAATGCTTTTGATGCCAAACCTAGTTCTGCAACTTACTGGTTGCTGCAACTGGTACTCAACACATGAGCTGATCCTATACTCCTTGCCAGCCCCACAGATAAGGGGTGTATCGGGCACTTTTACTCCCTAGAAGTAGGATAAAACTCCCCAAAAATAAAAATAGGGAGTAAAACACTCCCAATAACCCCTCCAAAAATAGGCAACAGACACATAGGACCTTCTGCCCTTGCTTTCACTCACATGCTCCATGGATATGTTTGAACTAGTAGTGTACAGAGTTCCAGAGAAAGGAACTATTATTACTGGATTATACGCAGAGGTAAACGTGTATCTTTCAATGTGCCTGATTAACTCGTTTGCTAGTTAAAACATTTGTGTACTCGCTTATTTTTATTACTCGCTTACAAAATACTACCATCGGGAATTGAACTTACTTTTTTACTCTCTGAAAAATCATTTTACCCCCAACTTAAAAAAAAATCGGGAGTAAAATACTCCCACATCAAAATCATATCTGGAGCACTGACAGTATTGTTTCACCCTGTTGCTTTATACCAGCTACTCTGAAAGAGAGATGGCCACAAACTACAATATTACCCCTAGTTTGCCCCGTTCTCTGCTGGCTACGGCATCCACTCTTAGTCTCGTACTTTGTTTCCTCTTACATATTGAATACACAAAGCGAACTAGATGTTTACGCAAAGTAGGGATCAATAGTTCCATCCAGTCTGTACGTCTACAGACCTACTGCACTACCATACACTGTAGTTGGCCTCAACAGCTTGTGTTCCTATATGATTAGCATTGCATTATAGATTAGCACTTGCAGGAGAGTGGTAGCCAAACTATTTTCAGAGCCTTTTTATCTATTTGTGTCCATTCATGCAGCTAAAGCTTTACATTTTACAGATGCTCATCCAGGGCTCACAGTCTTTTCGCCCAGTCAAGTGGATTTTATGAAGGGAAGAGTACCATTTGCATGGGGATGTTTAAAACTTGAATTTAACATTTACTTTGTTTGCAGTAAATGTCAAATAAAAGTTTCACTGTGCATGGCTGGTCTCTGGGTGGGAGCAGTGTGTTAAACAAAGAGGACTTGTGGTGAAATGTGCATTTAAATTTGCTGTCATCAGTTGCCATGCGACAAGTTCATTTCTCAGGCTGAGTAGAAAAACGAAGTAACTTGACCTGCAGGTCTAATGGAATTTTCAAGAATTTACAAGGCCTGATGCTAATTTCTTACTTCATTGGTTCACAAAACTGATATTTTGTTGCTCATGTTGTGTCTTGGGTACAAATAACTTATGGTGACCTTAAAAATATTAATACAACATTGCTAATCAAATAGGTTGGTTTGATGATCATGAATACTTCAATTAGCAAACTATGCTAATCAATTTTTAAAAACAAATGTACGTCTTGAAATGGGAAACAGGCCAGCTAGAACCTGATAATGGAAAATTAAGAAGAAATGACAGTCCTCAGATATTAAGGAGATTTTGCCCCCACTGATGAGCATATTAATTAAATTGGGAGCACATTAGAGAGTATTAGTTCCAAATAAGAGGCATACACAAGAGGGCAAAAAACACTCTATCCGTTTCAAAAGATCAGAAACCATGGGTTAGCAGAGACACATCCACGATAAACTACAGAGGAAGGGAGAAGTGATGGAACACAAGGAAGGCTTCCAAAAAGCAAATATCTCCTATGACATCTGAGAAGAGAAAGTTGGAGGAGACCCAGAGGAGGTCATAACCCAGCGTGGAAAGTAGCACTACACATGACACGGAAGGAAGACTTAGCTGGCCTATCCCGATGCCTGACCCAGTCCAAGTTAACAGGGGAGGATGTGAGCTTTGGGAGGGGGACACACACAGAAATCCTGACAGAAATGGCTGAGCACAGGAGTCCAAGAAAGTAGAGAGACAGACTCCCCTGGGTGGGGGGTGGGGTGGGGTGGGAGCAAGAGTACAATGACAGAGGGTGGTGGAGATTGCCAGGAGAATCCAGGGATAGTGACAGGAAAGAAAGGAAAAGGCACACTAAGTTCCCAACAAGTCAAACAACAAACAAGAATGACAAAGCAGCATGGAACCATACAAAGATGTTGCCAACCACAGTGCTGGTGGAAGTCCTTCCTAATTCTTCATTCTGTTGATGCACTGTAGAGAAGCAGAGATACACGTCACTCACTCAGAGTTCGCCCTCTCACCTCTGTCATAATGGAAGAGCAGCAAGAAAGCACTACGTATGACACCTGGTCTCATCCGAATACCGCATTGAAGATATGAAAGACGTTATGCGCTCAGACAACTGTACCAAATGTACCCTCGAACTAATGTGGTAGAAGGAAGTCTGCAGACACCACTGGACAAAGAAGAGCTATAAGTAAAGTGTATCAAGTGTAAAGTGACGCCATTAAGAAAGACGAGGACACACTGAAAGGATATAAGAATATTTAAAGAAAGAAGACGTGATTGAAGTAACAAAGTAACTGAACATGCAAATGTGAAGAAATCATATACATGAAGGTAAGTGAGAAGAGATGCAGTAGATGTATATCCACAGAAACGCAAGGTAGATGAGATGCATAGAAGCTTGCTGCAGTAGAAAATATAACGTGGGTAAAGCAGCCATGTTGAGAAGATGGACGTTGGTTTCGTATATAATAGTAAGATAAAAACCCCCAAGGAAAGAGACTAAGGCTGCAGAGCTGACCGGCACAGAAATACAGATTCATGTAAGAACAAAAAATATTTCTTTGGCCAAGGATCAAGGATGCCGCAGCAAGAAGCAACTACACGGTACAAAAGGAGTCAAAGAGGATAAGCCATGTATGTAAGACATTTCTTTTAGATTAGGTAAAGGAGTAAACATTTGAGAGTGCCAAGTAGTGGACAATCAAAGATGCAGAAAGCATATGCAAGACGGAGCAACTAAGTCTCCAGAGGCGTAATAGCACCCAGTATAATTTAATCAAATAGCACTTAATAGGACAGGGTGAACAAAATCATGGTCTCCTCACACGCGTTCCAAGACCAGAAAACAAGGCCTTTTCATTAAGCTGCAGATGAAGATAGCAATGCATTTCACTCCCCTTAAAGTTCTCAGGAAGAGAACAGTCAGCAAGGTCAACTCCAAAGAAGAAGCCTTGGTTTAGGGCTTAACGGATGAGAGATGGTAGGCTAATTGGCCAAGTGGGCAGTTGTCTGACGCTGTCCCGCACCTGGGTTTCCTTTTGCTCACGTGCTGCCAATGAGCCGAAAGTCCAAGGTTGGTAGAGAATGTCAACCAATCATAAGGGCACATACAGCGATAGACTATACATTGTTGCAGAGGCCAATCCGCGGCTGTTATTCTGCTATTATCTGGAGTATGCGCAGTTAGAGGCAGTTCAAGGTGTGCCTACCAGATAAGTGGCAGCCAATACTGTAACTAACACCTAAATAAGCGATAGGTACGTTAGATATGTTCCCTTAACCAATCCCTCCTTTCGATAGGTTTTTAATGTTTGCCACGTAAAATGACATCATAGCCGACATACATTGAAATATAAAGCTTTTGTGTAACCAGAATGTGTGAGCTGCAATCTGTTTGTTCACCAGGTTTCCCTACTTTATTGAGCTGATAATAAAGTAGTATTTTGCCATAATCGTCGAGTCAGTCCGGTTATTTGGATCCGAGATCATTTATTGGTAATTCCATCTGGCCCTTGGAACGCCCCAGGTGCTACTCCAAAGCAACCCAAACCTGACAGGAACCTCGATTTTATACAGCTTTCAAGGAAGCTCAATATAAATTGTCTGGGTGCTCTCTTTTTTGGCTAACAACTTTTTTACTCAGGGGGAGTTTAAGAGAGGCAGAATACCCTATATGGAGATATTATATTATTTTAGATTGAACAGTCACTTTAAAATGCTCATCATTTACGGAGTAGCTGCCTGCCTTAAATACATGACTTTAATGAGCGGGCACGAGGGGTAGGGAGAATGACCTCGGTACAGTACACTGTAGCTGTGTTGGATGGGAAGGGTTATACTATCAGGGTCTAGGAAAGATGGGGGGAGCTCATTGGGGAATAGATATATGTGCAGAGGATCGGGGGGTCTATTTTTTCAGAGACAAAGGACGTTTCATTGTTATTATTGTAATGAGCTCCTTAATTTTAAATATATCCCTGTAGTCTGTCAACCCAAGCCCTCTCTTAATTTTCAAGGTGCAGTACATGTCTTCCAGACATAATAGGATATAACACTTTGCCCCATCATTTCTTTCACAGATGGAAGCGGAATGCATGTCTACTGTCGCAAGCAAGATAGACCATCCCTGGCTGATGGGGACCATGTCATATCAAAAGGGTCAAGCGGCATGACTGGGATTTTGGGGTGTACATTTATCAGGTTCACAACAATAGGGGCCATCCTTCTCATGCCATCCCTTTGTGCATTCCAATAACTGACAGTGTGCACTCACCTGATAATCCCAATACTCCCACAAGTGCAGCGTTTTGGTATGGTCGTTTATTCTTCCATCCGCTGGCATTGTGTTGAATTCACCACATAATATGACCCTCGACAAACACATTTGGCCCCTGATTCATGGAATTATTTGCGCGTAAAACGCACATTTGCGTGCCATTATGTCCGAAAATCCCCATACCTCAAACAGGGATTTTCAGGCAGAATGGGGACCAAATCCGGTTTTACACGCAGATAATTCCATGAATCAGGGTGTTGGTGTTTCCCTTGAGACCACATGGCAGAAAGCAGAAAAAGAGGGCAGTGCCCGAAGGGAAGTGCACCACTCCATCCCAAATTGTTGCAATGGTCGAGAATTAATGTATAACACATGGTGTTGCCATGCACCCTCGAAGGCAATGGCGGCCAGCTCTGCTTATTTATGATGCATGGCCTCTCAGCTGCTCTTGAGTATCTCACCTTTGCACGGATGGTAGTGCCTACTTTTATTAATATTTAATGCGTAAACGTTAACCCCTTTTTAAATGGAGTGTCGATTTAATTCTTCAATGTATGCACCATGTGCATAAACGGACAAATATGCTGGGCATTAAAAAGCACAGGTGGCAGGACCAGGACCGCTACTGGGGAGATCATATCCCTCAATTATGCCTGACAGGCAGTTCAAGATCAGAGCGATCTGCTCACAGAGAACACATTCATTGATTGAAAAGGCAGGGAATGTCATGATCCCCAGTGGTGGGATCAGATAACCAAAGAAAAAAAAGAGCAGGGCTCAAATACAGTGCTGCTCCAACTGCCAACACGGCCGCTCTTGTACCTAGTAATTAAATACATTTGACCCTTGCAACAAAAACAAAAAAAACAACAAAAAAACATTGTTATTGCTACAAACAACGTTTGTTGTGCTGCTTTTCAACAAGTCCAGGAGCCTCTGGTTCCTTTAGCTCTGAGCAGGCAGCACTTTTCAGGAGAGCCGCAAGTTGGAAGGTGCCAAGAATGCACAGATCAGTCCACTTTATCTGGGAAATCTGAAGAGCCATTCGCAAAACAAGGGCGAGCAGCTATCAAATGGACTGAACTCAAGCCAAGAAAAGGGAATTGGCTCATTCATTGGGTTGGACTGTGCAGTCAGGTGTTCGCTAATGAGGGTGCCATTGAACTCCAGCAGGCAATGAATTCAAAGCAGAAAGGGGGAGAGGACTCTGGTGTAAGCAGAGAGCACAAGGCACTTATGCTCAAGTTACACCTGGAGTTTCAGTAAGGTAGATGTTCGGTCTACTTGTGAATGATGCATCATACTCTCATCCGTCCTTCCTGCTCCCCCCGGCCATTTCCTGTATGTGTCCCCCGTGGCAGTATGAAACGAGTTATTTTGATGGTGATGCTGTACAAATTAAGAGGCCGATATGTGTAGCAATATGTTCATATGGTGAAGAGGCTTCGCTGTGATGAGAATGCACATATTTCTTATTTGTAATCCTCATTACTATGAGTCCTAATTGTCTTCGTTCTAGTCGTTATCCATGACAGTGACCTACCCTTCAGACAGGTATGAACATTATTTAAAATCTCCCACTTGCGGATGAGTATAAATTACCTTACCCTCCATATCCCAGCCTGTATAATAACACGTAATGTCTACCACACAAACATTTTCACCTCTGGGTGGTAGGACTGGGATGAGAAAGAATAGAACCCAGAGGAATGAGGAATCAACTCTTGGTTGTTGATCTGTAACTGCTCCAGACCGTGGCAGGGTTTCTTATGCAGAGGGACTGTGTCCCCATCATTTCCCTCAGGGTTGTCTACCCTCCCTTGTACGTTCTGTCAAAGTAGTGCAACGTAGTTCCCTCCCTAACTCTGGGGATATCTAGCTGGGGAAGCAACAGGGCTGAAGGTCTCCACAAGCCAGCGGATGATGGGCCAGGGAGGATTCCCTGGTCACACTTAATCCCTGGCACTGACAGGGGACCGTCACATGCGACCCATGACCATCACTGGCTCTTTAAAAAGAGCAGAGCATTGGAGAAACAAATTTGGCCCTGATTGTAAATCTACCACAGACCCTGTAACCCTGGTGCTGCAAAGTTTGAATTGTTTTGAAGCCACTTAAGACAACCACATCGACTGTCAGATGCTCTAGAAGCTCACTTCGGTCAGAGGTGGGGGACGATTGGACTCCGCTCCCAGTACACAGTGCTGTTATGCATCTTGTTTCCTTCCAAGATGGTTGACCGATCATTTAAAGCCTTGGTCTGTGTTACAGCAACGCACTGCATACCACCAGTAGTAAATCCCTGGTAACCCCATTAGCCTGAATCAATCCCCAAACCCCATCACCTACAGCTGCAGGGCCATAGTCGATGGTCCGGCCAAAAGGAGGGATAAGTTATATAAAAAGCCTGTCCAGAGAGGCAGCAGGGTGGCCTTTTGTAGTCAGAGGCGGCGGCAGGAGTTCAGAGTGAGTTGGAGGGACAGAGAGGAGGTTACAAGGGGATTTTGGAGAGGAGAAGATTGGAGGAGAGAGTGGGGAGAAGGAATACATTCAAGGAGACTGTATCATAGTAAGCAGAAGCACCCGGCTTCATATAGGTGTACCGGTTTATTGAGAAGCCACTCTCAACACAGGGATTTCCTTCTCCACTTAAGTTGTGACGCAACCAACGGTTTAACAGATTCTTTTCTTCAGCCCTACCTCAGACGCATATCATGCGCCTTGGATCCCTCTCCCCTGAGCTAACAATGGGCCAAGAACCAGGCCGGTGTACGGGAAATATATTGGTATTTATTTAAATAAAAGTAATAGAAATTAGCACAAAAATCTCAAACACCACTTCATCCGTGGCTCACTATTAACTTCTTGTTACTCAAATCAATTACACAAAGCAGTTTTGCAAAACAAGCAAATCAACATTCTTTACTTTCTACCAATTTCACTTCAAGAAATAATGAAACTGATCAATATTAAAAAACCCAATAATCAATGTAGTGCTGTGCAATTTTGATTTTCCTGCGGGCTTAAAGGGCTAGCAGTAGGATTTCAAGATTGGTACAAATAGATATGGCAATTAGGATTTTGCCGACTCTTTTGATTTAAAATTAAACACAGGGTGATAAAGCGGTTTGTTTTTCAGATCCCCCTACTTAGGTCTAAGTTGGGGAAGTCAGACAGAAAAAATGGAATGATTTGGGGAATTTTGGATGTAATCCCCCCAACCACTGAAAGGCCTGCGTTCGGGAAGCTGGATAAACGGTTGGACCAATTTAAGAACAAAGACACCCCTCTTCCTTAAAGAAGTCGGTGTCATCAGGACAAAAATGATTACCCAATTAAATTATAGGCTATAGTTTTCAGCGCACACTGGGAAGTGAACTTTCTTTATTTCGAATTTTAACAAAATTCACGCTTAGTGTTGTGCCAAATGGGGAATTAAATTAATATTTTTAGGTAAATAGGCTACACAGTTCAAAATTAATGGTGAATCTTAATGTGGGATAAATGGCCCTCCTCCTGCCTTCCGTGCCATTTGCTTTCACTGGTTCTGCCTGTACCCAGAGTTTTTTTTATCAATCTCTTTTTGTTGGAAGCTTGCTCTTTGAAGTTGTTGCCCCCATTTTCACACATATTCGTCATACACCAGCCAAGGGGAACTTCCCCGACAGTCGATACCTTCAGAACCAGCAGGTCCGGAGAACATTGAATTTCGATACCTTTAGCGCAACACTTTTTTGCAGTTTGTACTTAGATGGGAGGTGTGACATCCAGAGTGGGAGATTTCCATGTAAAAATTCCCACAGCCAGCAGAAGAGTTGGTCTTGGGCTGACGTGATGCATTTCACATTTAAACTGCTTTTATTTGCACACACCTGTGCAAGCAGTTTTTGTTTCAGTGTTTAAAAATCCTCTTTTTCATGTGGAAGGGATCTTTGATTACTCCTTCTTTTGTAAATTAAAAGGCTGCTTTTCCTTTGGTAATGACAGATAGGCCCCTTTCCACATGGGTCTTTATTTTTACTAAAAAGAAACAATGGCTAAGCCGTTTTTGTTTCACGGTTTAAAATCCTGACTTCTGCTTGTGGCCTTTGAATGCACCCCACATAGGGATGTTTCAGATACACTGTATTCATCAAAGATACTTTCTATTCCTTCAACTGAAAAACATTCTGCATCCCTGCCATTATCCATTCAATGAATTGTGGAATCACAATTCTGTAGCATTCATATTATCCACAGAATGTCCTTTTATGATATAGTCTATTGTATAATGTTACAGACACAAACGCATTAGAGCGCCACCGTAAACTATGATTAGGTAGAAACTGAAAAACGAATGAAAATGCAAGGTTTTAAGATAGTTTTAAAGCTTGATATATTGATGTCGAATCTCAAAAGGAGAGGGATGTGATTCTAGATATTACAGCCTTGTACAGTGAAGCTATTTCCTCTCCTCCAGTGAATTTAACTTAATCTGGGTGGGATGAACAAATGCTGATATTTTGAATTTAGATTTTGAGAAGGGATATAATTAATAAATCTGGGCTACAGATATTTGGGAGCTGTTTTTGCCATCTTAAAATTGATTATTGCCTAAAGAGGTAGCCAATGTAACTGGTCAAGAATAGGGGTAATATGGACATTATATGAAGGGCTGGTAATTATTCTAGCTGCACTGTTTCGCAGAATCTTGAATCTATTCATTCACTTTATGGGTGCACTCATGTAGATTGCATTACAGTAATCAAATGTGGCTCCTATAAGCAACAATGTCCATCTAACCGGTGCAGTGATTAATTTTTTAGAAAAGATTGTACCAAAGGAAGAAATTAAGTGAATAACCATAGGGAAAGGAAGGATAGTGTTTTCTGTCTCTTGTTTCTGTGTACTGTTTTGTAATAAAAGTTTGAATAAACTAAAAATTACAATAAAAAAAAAAGAATTACAGTAATCAAATGTGGCTCCTATAATGGCCCTTCTTATATTCTGGAGAGGAGATTCATCAGGATATGGTCACACCTGTTTGAATGTATTGATTTATTTGCAAAGAATATATAGGGCTTTTATCCAAAGTGCTTTACAAACTAATACACAGTGGTAGCACAATACAATTGGAATAAAACAAGCATGTATAGATTAAGCTAACAAAACAATTCAGGAAAATGAGTTATGTAGTAGATGAGTTTTTAGAAATGTTTTGAATTGTATAAGGGAAAGACAAGAGTGACTATCTAGAGGTAAAGAATTCCAGAGTTAGGAGCAAGGAGTAGAAAAGAGCGAAAGTGAGAGGCAGCACAAGGAGGATGAGGCAACGAAAGAAAGAACTGTGAAGCAGAACGAAGATTACGAGTAGGCTGATAGAGAGAAATCAAGGATCAAAGATAGGCTGGGGGCAAGGACATGGATACATTTGAACACTAAACACAGAAAGTGGAATTCACAGCGCTGCTGAACATGAAACCAGTGGAGAAAAGCAAGGTAAGGGAAACATGATAAGGAAAAGGTAAACAAAGAATCCTCACTGCAAAGCGTTAAATAGAACGCAAAGGGAGAAGAGCAAACTTTGTAAGACCTATGTAAAGTGAGCAACAATAAAGATGGTAAAGAACCAAAGATTGAAGGAAAGTTTTAGCAGACGAAAATTTTATAAAGTACTAATTTTCTTAATATCATAAAGAAGATTGCAACAAGAATGAACAATAGTTGCGATTTGAACAAGCGGATGTAATAACACATGCTACTGTCTGCTAAATTGACTTGAGAGTTAAGCAGTGAATGCGAATCAAAAACAAAGCCAAATGTTTTAAACTTGGTCAGAACTTGCAAATTGGTGGAAGCCAAAGAAAATGAGGTGGGAAGGCTAATGGAAGATCTAATGCTATTTCTTGGATTGATAATAACTAACTCTGTCTCATTACAGTTAATGCTGAACCAGTTATCCACCCATTGTTTAATAGATGTGTACATTTATTATAGATAGATTATCTGTTAAATAATCACCAATTTCTAGAAAAGCTGGTGGCCATAATTGTAGCATTGTAAGACAACTTTCAAAGTTGACAAAAAATAGTGAAATGGTTTAATATGAATGTTAAACAACAATGGTGAGAGGGTGGACCCTTGAGGTACACCACAGTGGACAAAAGATGGTTCACAGTTGATATACCCTCAAGTATAAAGCAATTTAATTTATACGTTGAATGAAATACACCATGGACACACCAGGCAAACTGACCTGCCTGGGTCTGGGTGCTAAAGAGGGATACATGTGTGCCTGCCAGAGAAAGTGGTTGTTGTCTTGGGGACTGTATGGGAAGAAGTTCTGAGTCACCCTCTCAGTCACATGTCAGAGGACAATCACAGTTCAAACATACAAGATAATCTGGGCCCTTCCCGGGTTTTTTCTAAGTCCAATGGTCTGTGACAGATTCATAGGGCTGACCCTGTCCAGGGGTCTAAAGGACCAGAGGACGTGTGAGAGAGTTGAAAGAGAGGCCTGTCCTCCGCATCTGTGAAGGCAAGTATATGGACATTGGTGCCTCTGTCTCAGACTCAATGTCCATCAGCCTCTGTCCTGGCCAGGTCTCCATCTTCCCTTTCAGATGGTTCCCTTGAAGCAGCAACATTCAGAGAACAACTGGGACTACTAACAAGGACCAATGCAGCTGGGCCCGACAGACTTTGCCAAGCCCGGAACAGGAGGAAATCACCGGGACCCAGGGGGGGATCAGAGGAATGGTGGGGCTGGAACCAGCAGAGAGTGATGCTGTCACGGCTCGCTGGCACCGGCGTTCCCTGTGGCAACGCTGGAGATTGCGAGACTCTCCGTTTCCCCTTCTTCCAAGATGGCTCCTCATCCTCTGGGTTACGGTGCAGTGTTTTCACGTTCGCATGGCAGACGTCCTCTGACGTCATCTCGTTCTCCCATGGATTCCGGATATGGCACAGCAGAGCCGAAGCTCAGTGCGTCGCTACTCTCTACAGACGCTACGTGAGTTCGCAACTAGGGTGTTTATTACTCTATACCCTATTCCTATGCTTACCTTTCCTTCCTGCTCTTTCCTACAGCCTTGCCTTTCAGCCCATTCATCCCGTTCCGCTGCCCACGAGTCTACAGGAAGCTCCGGTAGCCTCCCCTTCCAGACACGTTAGGTACACCACCAACCATTACATTGATTCCTCTCGTACCTAGTTCCTTCGCTCATCTCTTGTTTACTTATCTAGAATCCGGACTTCGCCGAGATTCCGTAACCAGATCCAGTGAGTCCTGTAATCTTGAGGAGCTGCAGCCAGCGGATAACGCGACCGTTCCAGCAGGGTTTTTTTCCCCCAGGAGGGTTTCCCTGGGATCCCTTGCACAACCCACCCTTCTTTTCCCTCTTAGGGTGGAGGGAGGTGTTAGGGGCCACAGGGGACTCTCCATTTGCCTCGTTGGTTGCTGCACGAGACAGGTTAGTTGAAACATTACAGCTAGCGACGCCTTATAAAAAAGAAAAAAAAGGGTTAGATACACATCATGACTACTTTACAGGCAGCCTTAGACCGAGTGCAGCAATTAACAACCGCAGTACAAGGATTGTCCCATGAGGTACAAGCCTTAAAGCATGAAAATGCAATCCTTAAACAACACATGTTAATTAAGGCCCCCACTAGTTCGGAGATTCCTCCTGGCCCTCTACCAGGCGGGAAATACGACGGAAACCCGCATTCTTTAAGGGAAATTTTGGATGCATGTACGGTGCAATTTGCTTTTAAACATCCTTCTTTCCCTCGGACAGAGATAGAGTGGGATATATGATTACCCATCTCACAGGTCCCGCGCTAGTTTGGGCCACGCCTATTGTCACTTCCAACAATGCCATATTAGATTATGTGCCTGCTTTTACGGCGAGCCTAAAAGCTATGTTTTCTCGGAGGGAATACGATGTCTCCTCTCAAGAGAAACTTCTAGATTTCAAGCAAGGGTCTTTAGGAATCTTAGAATTCATTACCCGTTTTAAACAAATGGCCCTAGGTACATCATGGGCAGATGATGCGCTTATTACGTTGTTTAGGAGAGGGGTTAATGAGGAGTTGAAGGATGAACTAGCTCGAGTTCCGAGACCGAACACATTAGCTGAACTAATCTCGTTAACCATGCAGCTGGACTATCGACTGCAAGAAAGGCACACGGAGAGGAGGAAAGGGAGAAGTCATCGCTCTGCGCCAGAATTAGCATCCTCCCCTAAAACTGCTACTCCGGACGAACCTATGCAGGTGGGCACTACACGGGGTCCTCTAACTCAAGAGGAACGCGCCCGCAGAAGAAACCAGGGACTATGCATGTATTGCGGCTCTTCTGATCATGCCGTGCACGAGTGCCCAGTCGCTCCTCTCAGAAAACCATTTTGTTCGGGAAACGCCAGACCTCAACCGTAAGGGGACCTACGGTCGGGGTAACAGATACAGGTTCTCAATCTCCTACAAGGTTGTCTCCCTTGCTGGACATGGTAGTCCTGCGTGTCACTTTTTCTCTGCCAGATAAAAGCATTGTTACTGTCCCAGCCATGGTTGACTGTGGGGCAGCTGGTTTGTTCATGGACGATTTTTGGGCGAGAAAACAGAATATTCCCCAGTCTCCCAAAGCAATCGCGATACCTGTTGAAGGCGTAGACGGAACCCCACTAATATCGGGACCTATACGAGAACAGACTCTCACTTTGAAGATGTTCATTGGATCACACAGGGAGGACACCGTATTTGATATAATAAAAGCAGCTCACTACCTTGTCATTTTGGGCTTGCCATGGTTAAGACTACATAACCCTTACATAAATTGGGCAGCCGGTTCCATTTTTTTGGGATCAGAATATTGTAGCCAACACTGTCATGCTGAAGGATCAGTCCGATTTTGTACTCCTTCTTCGAATCCTGTTGCCCCTCAAAGGATAGTAGACTTGATTAGTCTTGTTCCTCCTGAGTACGAAGAGTTTCAAGACATTTTCTCCTCTTCCAAATTTTCTGAACTTCCGCCTCATCGGAGAGACGATTGTTGCATCCGTCTAGACTCCTCTCAGCCACTCCCTTTCGGAAAGATGTACATCCTTTCCGAGAAGGAAAAACTAGTCCTACAACAGTATTTGGATACCCACCTCAGAAACGGTTTGATTGCGGAATCGACTTCCCCTGGAGGCGCATCATTATTCTTTATAGCAAAGAAGGACACGGACGAGTTACGTCCCTGCATTGATTATAGGGGTCTTAACAAGATCACAATTCCCGATCGATACCCAATGCCCTTAATACCAGACATCCTAGAAGCAGTAAAAGGGGCAACAATTTACACAAAGTTGGACCTCAGAATTACCTCATCAGAATTAAAAAAGGGGATGAGTGGAAGACCGCGTTTCGTACCCCTTTTGGACATTTCGAATACCGGGTTATGCCCTTCGGTCTCGCGAATGCACCTGCAGTTTTTCAAAGATTCATTGACCATATATTTTCAGACCTCCTTCTTCATACGGTAGTGGTGTATCTTGATGACATATTGGTGTTTTCCAGGAATCCTAAAGAACATCACCAACACGTGTGTCAGGTATTACACCGATTACGAAATAACCACCTCTATTGCAAGCCAGAAAAGTGCAGATTCCATCAGACTACAGTCACATACCTGGGGTTCGTTCTGTCCCCTACTGGAATTTCCATGGATCCTCGGAAGGTGACCGCTATTCTGGAATGGTCCTCTCCTAGTTCTATCAAGGAACTACAGAGATTTCTGGGGTTTTCGAATTTCTATAGGAAATTTATAGCAGGATTTTCCTCAATCGTTCTGCCCCTTACAAGATTACTCAAGAAGGGAAAGCCATTTGAATGGACAGAAGACGCCCAGTCAGCCTTTGATACTTTGAAGACTCTTTTTACTTCCGCTCCACTCTTGCGAACCCCAGATCAAAGCTTACCGTTTATAGTCGAAACTGATGCCTCCCATTTTTCTTTGGGTGCACTGCTTAAACAAGCTTTTGCTCAAGGACCAGAACACCCTGTGGCTTTTCTGTCCAAGACTTTTTCTTCCTCTGAGATCAATTACACAGTGCTAGAGAAAGAGTTGCTGGCTATAAAACGGGCCTTTCAAGAATGGAGACATCTCCTTTTGGGTTCCAAACATCCCATTGAGGTTCGCAAAGACCATCAGAATCTCAAGAGTTTACAATACGCTGAGACTCGCAACAACCGGCAAGCAAGATGGGCCCATTTTTTCTCTCCCTACAATATCACTTTCACTATCATTCCAGGTAAAACTAATCTTCAAGCAGACGCTCTATCTCGAAGAGATCCCGATTGCAAATCTGGTTTTCAGACCGAAAGATTGTTTCCTCATGCTACATTTCTATCTATGGTTCAGGACTTCCTCCACTCTGTAGCAGCCCAAACTCATGTCTTAATGGACTCCATTAGCTTTCAGGCGGATAAATGGGGACTAAGTCTCGAAGAAGGATGTTTCTACCGGGGTCATCAGGTGTACATTCCCTCATTCCAGCTCCGAACTGAAGTAATGCACATGTGTCACGATTCTATAGTAGCTGGACATCGTGGAATAGCCAGCACACAGGAGCTCATACTGAGACATTTCTGGTGGGAAACCTTAAGAAGGGACGTGACTGATTACATCTATTCCTGTGTGGTCTGTCTGCAAGTCAAGGTTCCTCGCAGTAAACCATTGGGAAAGCTGGCTCTAGTCCAAATACCTACCCGTCCTTGGCAATTGATTTCCACAGATATTATTGTTGACTTACCTGAGTCTAAAGATCATACCACCAATATGGTAACGGTTGATTATTTCACCAAATTGGCTCATTTCCAGGCTCTGCCCTCAGTACCGACAGCTCCACAGATGGCAAGACATTTCATAGACTCCATCTTTTCCCGGCATGGTCTTCCTGACAGCATAGTGTCAGATCGGGGTTCCCAATATATTTCCCGATATTGGCAACAAGTCTGCTCTGCTTTAGGCATAAAAAGAGCCTTGAGTTCGGGATACCATCCTCAAACTAATGGGCAGACTGAACGTTTAAATCAAACTCTGGAAACGTATCTGCGCTGTTTTGTATCAGCGGCACAGGACAATTGGAAGGATTTGTTACCTTTGGCAGAGTTTGCCTACAATAACGCTTCTCATGCTTCTATCAAAACTAGTCCCTTTCATTGTACCTATGGGTACGATCCTTCCTGCTATTCATCCTCTCTTCTCAGATCTTCGGCCTTTCCAGATGTGGACGCCCTAATGGGCGACATTCAACAGGGACATCTTTTGGCCAGAACCGCATTACTGGAAGCTCAAGAGCATTCTAAACGTTATGCTGACTTGCATCGTTCACCGTCTCCAGTGATTGTTCCGGGGGATTTGGTCTGGCTCTCAGCAAAGTTTCTGCCCAGACATCTGGTTCCCTCTAAATTGTCTCCAAAATATTTTGGACCTTTCACGGTATTGAGAGCAAAAGGTTCTTTGGCTTTTGAGTTACAGCTTCCACCTTCTTGGTCCAGGATCTACCCAGTTTTTCACGTTTCACAACTCAAGCTTCATGTTTCGGATCGGTTTGGTCGATCTACAAAGGCCTACCCGCCTCCAGTAGCTACTACGGATGGTCCTGAGTTCGAAGTCTCGGGCATTTGTGATTCCCGTTATCATCGCGGTCGACTGCAGTATTTGATCCATTGGAAGGGTTACTCTGTAGCCGACCGTACGCGGGAACCAGCTTCAGCTGTCCACGCCCCCTTACTTGTTCGCTGTTTTCACCGGTGTCATCCGGGCAAACCAGGGGGTGTTACCCTCGGAAGGAGGCATACTGTCACGGCTCGCTGGCACCGGCGTTCCCTGTGGCAACGCTGGAGATTGCGAGCACTCTCCGTTTCCCCTTCTTCCAAGATGGCTCCTCATCCTCTGGGTTACGGTGCAGTGTTTTCACGTTCGCATGGCAGACGTCCTCTGACGTCATCTCGTTCTCCCATGGATTCCGGATATGGCACAGCAGAGCCGAAGCTCAGTGCGTCGCTACTCTCTACAGACGCTACGTGAGTTCGCAACTAGGGTGTTTATTACTCTATACCCTATTCCTATGCTTACCTTTCCTTCCTGCTCTTTCCTACAGCCTTGCCTTTCAGCCCAGTCATCCCGTTCCGCTGCCCACGAGTCTACAGGAAGCTCCGGTAGCCTCCCCTTCCAGACACGTTAGGTACACCACCAACCATTACATTGATTCCTCTCGTACCTAGTTCCTTCGCTCATCTCTTGTTTACTTACTTATCTAGAATCCGGACTTCGCAGAGATTCCATGACCAGATCCAGTGAGTCCTGTAATCTTGAGGAGCTGCAGCAAGCGGATAACGCGACCGATCCAGCTCCACATCCGTTCCAGCAGGGTTTTTTCCCCCAGGAGGGTTTCCCTGGGATCCCTTGCACAACCCTTCTTTTCCCTCTTAGGGTGGAGGGAGGTGTTAGGGGCCTCAGGGGACTCTCCATTTGCCTTGTTGGTTGCTGCACGAGACAGGTTAGTTGAAACATTACAGATGCCCACAAGGGGGGCCAGGGATCACTCCACAAAACATTTATGGGCAAGGATTTCCTTGATCAAGAAGGGAAACAGCAAGCAAACAATGCCGGAGAGCGCATGGTAAGCTGGAAAGAAGCAGGGGTGGGGCTAAGGACCTTTATGAAGACTTCCTGGGTAAATGCCAGTCCACAAGGGGAGGGGATGGGAGGAGTTGAGAATAGCTTCGTTAGAGGACATTGTCCCAGGGAAGCAGTTGCCTCAAGCATCCAATGCGAGCAGAGAGAACCTTCTAGGCAGAAAGGGGAGGGATATAAAAAGCCAACTGTGACATGAGACGTGCATGGGTGAGGTCAGAGAAGGGGAAAGGAGGACCAAAGAAACAGAGGCATGTGCAGCAGGTGGAAGAGGACTTGGAGCAGACTGTTTGGTGTCCCACAGAGAGAGTGAAGATCAGGTGTTGCGATTGAGAGAGTTGTACTACATTTTGGCTGTTAGTAGTTTTGTGGGTGAGTGTGTGTGCGAGACAGAGGTAAGACTTGAGTTAGCGGGAGTAGAAGGGTTGAGAGAGGGAGTTTACTAAGCAGAGCACTATATCCATGGGTAGGGTTTAGTGAGCAGGGCACTGTATACCCGGCTGCAATTTAGTGAGCAGGATGCTATATTCCTGGACGGTGAGCAGGACACCATATCCTTTGAGGGGGTGGGAGGAGAGCAGAGACAGCAGTAGTGATAGGATGATAGAATTAGGAGGGAGGTGGAGAGAAGATATAGAAGGGAGAAGAATGGTAAGGTCAGGAGACAGGCATAGAGAGGGGGAAGTTAGGATGGTGTAGAATAATGCAGACAGGCATAGTAAGAGAATAGTGTGGAAAAGGTTGAGAGATGGTCATCCAGACAAAAGACATGCCTGGGTGCACCACCTACTGTGTTTTGGTGACCTAGGAAGTCCCAGAGGGAGTCAGCTAGATAGGGCTACAGCCTTTAGGTTTGGTAGGGCCAGGAGAGATTAGACAGTAGGGATACCCTGGCTATAGTAAACATATCTTGGAAAATGCTGCTTTGGAGTAGGAAGTCTGGGCTAAAGGGATGGGGGCCACCTTTAAGGTTAGTGAAAAGGGTACAGGGACGACCTCTAGACTGGGAACCGCAATTATTTAGTACATATTTTGGGGGTAAAAGTTAAAAACAGATCTACATTGTCAAGTGACTCATTTGGAACATTGTCACAGATCCGAAACTCAGACCTTCCCAAACTGAGTGAGCCTGAACCTCTTTATAGACAGTTGAAAAAAACAAGGCTTTAAAAATCCCACATTCCCCTTTAAGCAAGATCACTATCATTCACTAAGAGTTAGAAGAGTGTGTTTAGATGCTCTTACAAGCCAGACTGCAACATCAGGAAAGTAATTTCATTGAGCCCAGAAGTCCAACCAATACAATGCTGCAAGTTTGCAGCTTTTCGTCTGCAGATTTTATCACGCAAGAAGTTAAGTTACAAAAGTATTGTCTTCCAGCAGAAAGCTTCCTCACGAGGATCTAATGCTACAATTTCACTGCGCACATACGTTTTCCATAAAAATAGATATGTAATACCTTATCAAATGTTTTCCCCACATTAAATCTACACGCTAAAATAACAGAAGATTTAATCTCCACAAAGGCAGAACCATGGTGGGCTGGGTGGAGGGAGTGCATTCCAAGATGGCTGACGAGGTGATAACTTCAGGAGGAGATGGTAGTCAAGTTGAGAATGGCACAACATCAGGAGAAGGTGGTAATCAAGAGGCAGAGGTAACATTAGGGGAATATATCAGGAAGCAGAGAAAGTGACATCCAGAGGGAAGGAGGAGGTGAATTACTGTTACCCAACTAAAAAGAGCAGGAAGGAACAAGGAGGCTGGTTGGCCTTAATGCATGTGGAAGAAGTGGGTGGAGGTATGAGACCTAGACAAGGATGGCGGAGGAGGATCAGTCAGGGGACCAAAGAGTGGTAAATCCTGAGTAAAGAGGAATACGGAGGAGGAGTGTGGAAATTCAACAAGGAAGCGGTGGAGGAAGATGATTTGTGCCCCAACGCAACTCCTAGTTGTTCTACCAGAAGCTGGAGAAGGACCTTTCACAATTGGCGCGCATACCTTTGACTGACTCAGAGACCAGGAGATGGGTACCCAGAATCCTGCACCAAGTTCGCCTTTCCGAAGAAGGGTTTGGGGACCCAAATCCCGGCGATGCAATTGGGAGGAGAGGAGTCATCACACCTATGAGTGACCTGGTTTTGCTCTTTTTGTGTAATTTGAGCCAATAATACTCTTCAGTTTGACTGTAAAACATTTGGTTATACAACTTTCAAGCCTAGCCTTTTGTGCATCCTGAAAGGCCTACCTGACACATAATACATAATACATACCAGGAGACTGTAACCTTTGGTTTGCCAGATATTTTGGACTACAAATCCCACCAGCCCTAGCATGAATAGGCAACGGTGAAGGATCAAGGGATTAATAGTCAGAAAAATTAGGATAGCCACAGGTTGGGTCCCAGATCTATGTTCTATACATCAATGATTAATGTTGCATCACTTGTTGGCACATATAGAGAAGCATCCTAATGATTTAGAATGAGGAACAATCCTCAAAATTGTACATGTTACACAATTACAACCAAAAATCCCTACCAGTTTTAAAACTATGCTCGCAAATCATTTTACCAACCTATACCTTATCCAATATTTGACTGTTAAACTGCTCTGTATAATGAACTTATATATGAATCGCAATATTGCTTGTCAATGACGGTCCAAGAGGTCATATCTCTTAGAAAGGGCATGCAATATGTATGCATAAGGAGCCCAGCTCAATAATGCTGTGGGTTCATGCTGCCATTGATCCAACTCCAAGTCAGGAATTTGAGCGAGGGATGAGCCTAGGTACCAGGGGACCTCCACCTACTCCTGGATGCAGGCCCCACAGGTGGTAATCGGTGGTTGCCCCTAATTCTCCATTCCATACCTAGCCTCGTGAATAGCGGGTTCCAGTCTACCCCAAGAACATTCTGGTGGGCTACGAGTCGCATAATATATACTGATAAAAGCAGCTGGAAAAATAAAAGGTGCATTGCTTGTGAACTCACATCCAGGGGAATTCACGAGCCGTATATGGACATGGACTATCACATATTATGTGCAATTATGGTTTTGGAGGGAGATGCTTGTGAGCGGGATGCACAGATTCTAACCTGGCCTGCTCATCTCTGCATGGTGGTGCAGGTGGCCTTCAGGAAACAGACAGAAACCACATCCTTCTACGAGGGGAGAGCATGGTGCACCTCATGGAGATTCAACCAAACAGAAGCTGCAGGGAAACTATTTGAAAAAATGAGGGCCACCTTCTTTCTAACTTTGGCTTGCATAGCCGCAAGATGGTCTGTGGGGGGCAACCTAGACCACCAGTGGAAACTGTAGTTTGCCCAAACTGCCCAGTAATCACCCATGCTAACCCTGCTCACAAAGCTTACACCGATAGCTGACATATATATTAGCAGAGCTGGTCCAGGTAACAGAAACACAACAGTGCAGACGTGCAAGTGCAGGGTAGAGAGTGGCAATGAGGCGAAGTGGAGAGTAGGTGAAAAAGAGGAACTGAGGAGGAGAGACAGAGGAGACAGGGAGACAGATGGGAAGAGAAGAGGGGAGGCAGAGAAGAGAATGTGAGAAAAGGTAAACAATTAGGTGGAGGAGAAACTTCAGAATATAGAGGGTGAGGAGGGGGAGGATGGCAACTGAGAAGAGAAAGGAAATGGCAAGGACTGATATAGTTCCAACTTAAGGAAAACCAGGAAGACTGAGTACCATGGTCCTGAGAGACATGAAACCAGTTGTAAACCATTATTAAACTAAGTGTAAACTAAATAAAGTTGTCAGCCTTCTATTGGGGCTCGAGTCATCGGTTAACCTCTCAGCTGCATTACATCCCATGTATCTCATTCTATCTGTAAAGGAGTTGGAATGGTTCAGTGAAAGAGAAATGAAAACAGGAACACTCCAGTTGGTTTAATAATGAGTCTACGAGGAGCATAACTTAATTGGTCAACACAAAACAAGTTGCTATCACTTAGAGAAACTAATATACGGAGGTAGATTATACATTAGCATGTCTTTTCATCTTTAGATGGCTGTGAGGTCTTCTGCAACTACAGCATAAAAAGAGGCCACAAAAGGATATAGTCATACCATAATGGATCATTTTACCATCAGCGCTCAGTAATCTTGAGATGGGAAAGGTCAAAACAGTGGAATGGGTGTGTTCAAATGAATCAAGAAAATACCTGGGCACTCTTATGTGAAAGTCCCAAATATGGTGTTGTATAGTTTCAATTGTAATTTTAATTAAACACCAATTCAAAGATCTGAAAACAGATTTGTTTTGATTCACAACTGTGCTTCAATCAATAATCTAATACATAAAGAAGGTCGGCTTGGGACCTCTTATACTTATTCACAATGATGTACAATTGTTATTCAATGTAACCAATTGATTTGCTGTGCAAAGACAACAATTTAGTAAATGACAAGTTACAACACAGTATTTGGTACTTTCCCATAAGAGTGTCCAGGCATTTCCTTGGTTTATTTCAAGGTAAACCCATTCCTTTCTAGTTCATTTTATCCCCATAGCCAGGGATATTGACCTGGAGCACCTGAAAGTACATGTGCAGATACTAATATAGCTAATTGCACAATAACTAGTAGTGCGTCCCCCAACCACCCACCCCCGAGTGATGGGTCACAAGAGTCCCATTTGGGGTATGAGAAAGCCAACAACGACCTGAAATCATGTGATCACTGACTGTTGTTTGTAGATATTCGCACAACTACATCCTCTGTAGGGGGGTGTGGGCTGAGGTCATGCATTGATGACGCGTCTCATCTGAGCTCCCGCTTTGATCCTTTTGCAAGATCCTGTGTTGGGCGCTGTATTCTGAATCAGAGGGATCTACATATAAGGCAGGAGTGCTGATAAAGGAGAGTGTTGCCTGGGTGTGTCTCGGGAAGTATTCAGAGCCTGCAAAACTGAGTATGGAGGAGCGAGGAAGTATAACTGCAGAGACAACCCAAAATGGCCGCCACCAGGACGCACTGAAACCGGACCGCTAACATGCAGTCACTGAGACAGGACCCGGCGTACCAGACCCTGCAGCAATGGGGGACCCAGCTGCTCGGTGGCCACTGCGACCTGGCTGCCTGGCCGGAGCTTTGACTTGCGAAGCCACCCGTGGCTCGAGAAGTGGAGCTTTGACTTGCGAAGCCACCTGTGGCTCGAGAAGTGGAAGTGGGACAAACTGAGTAAATCCCCCGGGAAGAGTTGGAGAGACAGCCCCAATCCAAAACATCACACTGCAGAAGGCCAGCAGAAGGAGTGTGTGGCCGGTGGGGGGAGCTGAGAAGCTGCCGGAACGGGAGTTAGAGAGCCCTACACATCAACTAGCCCCGGAGTGTAGGAGGGACAAGGACGGCAGCCAGAGCTGACACAGCCCACATCACAGGAGCAGTGAGTGCGTGCCCCCCATCCCTGCATCAAGGGCTACACACACCCCTTTAAGCGCTGGTTGCAAATCTAGGCACCCCCCCCCCCCACATCTAGCTGCAAAGCTGGAGGTTTATCTTGTGGGGAAAGGTACTGATACTGTGAAGCCTTCACCCCACCGCTGGATTCAAGATACAACAGGGATCTTTGAAGCATGCATAAAGGGTGAACAGATCGCGAGGAGGGGGCCACCCTTTGAACACTAGCTCAGGGGAATAGCCAGTGCGGTTAATCAGCACACTTCCCCCACACTGAGGCCTGAAGAAGGAGCACCCCCAACTTAACACACCATTGCTGCATACCAAGCTACTGTAAAACCAGAGTTGAGGTAGAAGAAGGGATGCAACCACAGTGGCGCCTTGGTAGCCCTACTAGCTGAGGAAAATGCAAGGGGAAGGAAGAGCGCGAAGATCTGCAACTGAGGCCTGGCACAAGGTGAAGGGAGGCAAAAGAAGGTCAGAAGACCAAACTGAAGCTAACACCGACAAAGGGCCCATGTAACCCCGGAACTGTACCTGGCCGTGTTGTGGAGACGGAACTACATCATCACATCACCACAAAGCTGAGCAGGACTGATCTAGATATTGCTTTCGGATGCCGGACAGAAGCAAAAAAAGGGAAAGCCAGACAAACCATCATGGAGGCCTACGCCCGGAATGAGAGAAACAGTCACTGTAATACACAAGTTGCAGTGCAGGATGGAGGCCCAATACTGGCGGCCACAGCCGAACTGAAAAAGGTGCTGGAATACAAGATACACTCTGTGATTGTGGATGTTGGTTGCTCACCAGGACGTCCGCGCAATGGCCGACCGCCTGGACACGGCGGAACAACAAGTGCGAGACAATACAGGAAACATTTTGTTTTAAACAATTTTTATTATTTTAAACAACACACCAAATATTACAACTTTTAGGACATTCATAATCAATGTCAAATCAACACATTATACATTTCCCGTCTTCCCCCCTCCCTCCCCACAAACTCGAGCCGTTTCATCAGTATCATCTACATGAGCATTTTTGGGAATCTCAGAGCTTGTCGACTCATCTGAGTCTTCTGTTTCATGATTGACTTGTTGAGGGGTAGCCATCGAGGTCACCAGTTGCCTCCAGGCTATCAGGGGACCCACTTCCTCTTCTCCCCCCCCTGGTGGCAGCTTCAAACCAAACCACAGTTTCTGCTTCTGCCCATCTCAGGAGGTCCGACCACTATGTCTCCACTCTAGGCCTATGGGCCGCCTTTCAACACATTGCAATCCTGCGCTTGGTCAGGACATAGGCCAGGTCCTTCATTTTGTTGGTATGCTTTAAATTACGTGGCCTGGGGAAATTCCCAAGCATGCATGCCCCAGCAGACCTGACATCCAGCACCACACCCACACTTGCCATTTTCGTCTTTATTTCTTCCCAGAATCTATGCACCTCTGGGCAAGTCCAGAACATGTGCAGCAACCCTGCCTCCTCCTCTCCGCACCTGGGGCATTTCTGTATGGCTGAGCCTCCAAACCTGGCTATTCTTCCCGGGGTTAGATAGGCTCTGTGGGTGACATACAGCTGGATCTGCTGGCGTCTCACATTCCGGGACACCTTTTTATGGTACCTTTGAGCTCTATCCCACTGTCCATCTGTCATGGGTTCTCCTATCTCCTCCCAACCATGCCTCAGCTGGAGTAGCTCCCTCTCTGCCTTTGCTCTTAAGAGCTCATATATCCTAGATATTTCATGTCCACCCACTGAGACATCATACATCATTTCCAGGGTGGCATCAGGTTCTTCCGCTATTGCTGTCTCAGGCCACCTTCCCCTTACCCGCTTCAAGAGCCTGATATATGTAATATTTTGGCCACTACGCACCCCTGTCTCCTCCTGCAACCTCTGAAATCCCAATACCTCCCCCTCCTGCCATATATCTCCGAGGGTGGCTAGACCCACCGGTTCCCAGTATCTGCGAACCGCTTCAAACAATTGGGGGTCGTCCCCACAGAGCCACTAGCGGGACTTGCTGAGAGAGCGGGTCTGGGTCGCCCACCGTTTTCCATGCTCTGCGCCAAACTTCCCAGCCCAACTCCAATAGTCTCCCCCTCCCCACCATCTTAGTTTTATGCATCCACACTGTCTCTCTTAGAAAGTATGGGACTGAGTCACCCTGCAAAAGCCTGGCTTCCGCCGAGTCCTCGGCAGAGAACCACCTGGCCACATGCAACAGCTGTCCCGTCAAGTGATACAGTTCAAAGTTTGGCAGGTTTATGCCCACCTTATCACAAGTGTTCTGTAGCTTCCACAGGGCCACCCTATTCCTGGAGTTGACCCATATGAAGCCCCTGCACATACCATGGAGTCTCACAAAGAAGTGTCTGGGGATCAAGTATGGGACATTCACAAAACAGTGCAGGAGTCTGGGCAGAACGACCATTTTGAGCAAAGCTGCTCTCCCCATCATGGCCAGGGGTAATCTACACCAGAACGCCATGCTATTCCTAATATCCTCAATCACTTTCTCTGTATTATGTTTGTGCTCTATCTCTATTTTATGGTAAATATTCACACCCAAATACTTGAATGTCATGGTCTGCCAGGGTATTTGCAAGACGGGTAGCCTCGGCGATGGGGTACTCCTATACCTACCCAAGGGGAACAAGCTAGACTTCCCAGGGTTCACCGATATGCCCGAGAGGGTGGCATAACAATCCATCACCTCCAGCACATATTGGAAGTTTTCTTCCGGGTAGCGCAAGTAGAGAAGCATATCATCTGCATACAGTGATATCAGGCGTATGCCCCCTGTTGTGCGAATCCCCACCTCCCCGTATTGTTGCCGCAGGCATATTGCTAGCGGCTCTAATGCCAGGATGTATAACATGGGTGACCAGGGGCAACCCTGTCTGGTCCCCCTGCTGAGTTGCCATTTGTCCAAAATTGTGGTCCCAGTTTTAACTCTCACAATGGGGGAGCTGTATAGCAACTGGACCCATCTCGTATATCCTGGTCCCATTCCGTATCCTTTCAGGGTCACTTTCAACCATGGCCACCGCACTGAATCAAAGGCTTTCACCGCGTCCACCGACACGATAGCCATCTCGCCCGAGTCTTCCTTAGTTTGATCAATGATATGGTGCAGCCTCCTGTGGTTATCTGTGATATTTCTGCCGGGGACATAGCCCGTTTGGTCTGGGTGTATCAATTTACCGATTACCCTATTTAGCCTGTTGGCTAGCACTGCCGTGAGTATTTTGCTATCCTGATTAAGCATGGACAAGGACCTATAGGACCCGCATTCCACGCCCGGTTTACCTGGTTTCAGGAGCGGGACGATCACTGCCTCTCAGAAGGACGCCGGCAGTTCCCCCCCGCTCATAGGCTTCATTAAACATGGCCAGCAGCGGCGGCTGGAGTAGCTCCTGCTTGTATGTTTTATAAAATTTGCTGGGTAACCCATCCGACCCGGGCACTTTACATGTAGGGAGGTGTTGGATCACCGCCTCCAGCTCGTCCGTGGTAATGGGGGCGTCTAAGTCTGCGCATTCTAGGTCATCCAAGGTGGGCAGCCCCATATCCTCTATTGTTTCCAGTATTCCCTGGCTCATATCCTCTCCTGTATCCTCATATAGTCGTCTATAGTACCTGAGGAACTCCCAGTTTACCCCCTCCTGGGTGTTATAAATTCGACCTTCCGCATCCATGACCTCTCTGATCACCGAACGGGGGTCTCATTTTTGTATAGCCAGGCCAGAAGTCTACCCGGCTTATCACCCCCTGCATGTAACCTCTCTGTATATTTCTTATAATTTAATTTGCATAATCTGTCCCAGAGTTCACTACAAACTAACTAAGTCTTATCTTGGCGCTGTTCTCTCGGGCGGTCCCCTCGCTTTGAATAAGGCCCTCCAGCTCTCTTTCTGTTTCTAGCAGTTCACGTTCAATACCCCCTTGGAGCCCCTTAGATTTCGATATGGTTACCCCACGCACCACCACCTTGAATGCCACCCATACTGTGCCCACAGAGCGTACACTGCCTGTGTTAATTTCAAAGTATTCCTCAATGGCCTCCCTCAGATCCTCACGAAATTCCGCATCCAGTAGAGCCTCAGTTCTGAGCCTCCATGTCGGGATACGCGCTCTGGGGGGTTGATGTTGCCACTCTACGACCAAAGGCGAATGGTCGGCTAATACCCTGGCCTTGTATTCGGCCCCCACCATTTCTCCCGCTGTCTCCGCCGCAGCAAACACGTAATCCAACCTTGTGTGCAGGTCATGTGGCGCTGCATAGTGCAAATACTGCCTATCCATTGGGTGTAGCCTTCTCCATACATCCTCCAGACCGAGGTCTATCAATAGTGTCCTCATTGCTTTAGCTGCTGGCGCCGGCTTTCCTGATTTGTCATGTGACCTATCTATCCTGGGGTTCAGGGTGCAATTGAAATCCCCCCCCACACCATCGTGCCACCCACCAGGGGGCTAATTTTACTGTATAGATACAGGAAACATCATTCGTGCTCAGGCACAGGTGGCAGAACTACTGAACAGGGGTGAAGACCTAAGAACACTGGGCAAGATGCGGAACGAAGGGCCCAAAGGAATAACATCAGGATACTGGGACTTCCCAAGGGGGCAGAGGGCCAAGACCCCACAAGATACGTCGAGAAGATGCTACGGGCAGAGGTGGGTCCAGGCACATTAACCCACGGATTCACAGTGGAAAGGGTACATAGATCACTGGCGAAGAAACCACCACCGGACCCCGGTTGAAGTTCCAGATGGCAGTTTTAAGGCATCAAGGTCTGCACGTGACCTGGGACGGGGGTGGCGGGTGCGAGCGAAGCGGCTATGCCTTAGTGGAGGACTGAACGCTGGGCCATTGTTTTGTTGTGTGGTTTGCTAACAAGTTGTCTTGTTGAGGATCATGGGAGGGGAGGTGGGTGAAATTAGTAACCAGGGGGCCGGGGCATCGGAGGGGGGGGTTTATTGTGTGTCACTAGGCAGGTTAGACCATGGAACATGGAAAGCTGGTGGGCAATGCACAAAAGGGCAAGGGGTGCATCCTGTGCGTCAGGAGTGAGAAAACAGGGATGGGGAGAGAGGCTGATGGGAAGGGTCGAGTAACAGTGGGATCTGACCAGAGGCGGGGCACCCATCCAGAAACTGAGGCGCAGGCAGTCCTGGGGCAGTGGGAACAAGGAGGCCTTAATTCACACACCCATGGCTCTGGATAAAGGGGTGAATATAATGACCTGGAACGTAAGGGGCCTTAATAATTACATGAAGAGGCTATGTATACACATACCTAGTGAGAAATGCAAGCAGGTCGCAATGCTGCAAGAAACACATTTAATAGCCGACAAACATACTGCTATATCCAGGAAACGGGGAGGCAAACTATATGGGTCGCCTTTCTCCGGGTAACCAGGGGAGTGCTTATCTGGATCACTCTGACAGCCCCTTCCAACTGCTTGAAGTTAAACAGGACAAGAAGGGCAGAATGGTTATGTTTTGTTATGTTATCAACACTTGTAAAGCGCATGGTCGCCCAAAGGCATCATGGCGCTGGAAAGGAAACTACTCAGTCACAGAAGACCAATGGAAAGGCCAGACTTAAAATAGATGAGTTTTCAAAGCTCTTCTAAATCCAAGATGGTGAGTAGTGGCCCTAAGTGGTGAAGGGAGGCTGTTCCAAAGTTTGGCCACGGCAACAGAAAAGGCTCTACCACCAAGCCTTTCCCGGTTAAACCTAGGGACAATGAGAAAGTTAGAAGTAGCAGAACGGAGGTCCCGATCCGGAATGTATCGGGTAAATTTAAACTGCAAGAATTCGGCTCCCTGACCATGGATTGCCCGATGAACAATGCACAGTGATTTAAAATGAATTTGCTGATTCACCGGGAGCCAATGCAGTTGGCGAAGCACTGCCGTGATATGGGCACCATAAGGGGAGCCAGTGGCCAGCCTAGCAGCAAGGTTCTGCATACGCTGAAGACGATATATAAGGCCGATCAGATGGAGCGAATTGCAATAGTCCAGTTGTGACAGGATTAACGCGGCCACCACAGGGGGGGCGGAGGGCTTCCGGGATCATGGGCATGACCCTCTTAAGAATCCGAATCTGATGATGGGTGGACTGGCACACGGCCGTGACCTGGTTAGACATAGACAAAGAAGCGGAGAGGGTAATTCCTAGGTTCTTTACTTTACTAACTGGATTAGGTAACGGGCCAAGGGAGGAAGGCCTGAAAGCAGAAGTCCACAGTAGGGGATTAGGGGGGGCAACCTACCAACAATACCTCCGTCTTATTACCATTTAACTTTAGCCAATTCTGATCCATCCAGATCCCGACTGCCTTTAGGCAATCATGGAGGCAAACTGAGGCCTCAGACTGATCCTGATCCAAACGGATCAGGATTTGCATGTCATCCGCATAAGAGTAGCAATTAAGCTCAAAAGAGCGGATGAGACAGATCAAGGCCCAGATGTATATGTTAAACAGAATTGGCGATAAAGTGGATCCATGAGGTACTCCACAGGTGAGAGAACAGGAAGGAGAGAGAAAGGGTGGCATAGCAAGGGTCTGTGTGCGATCTGAAAGAAACGAAGTAAACCAAGCAAGAACAGAGCCAGATATCCAATCTGTGAAAGGCGAGAGAGAAGGATGGAGTGGTCCACTGTGTCAAATGTGGCGGAGAGATCTAACAGGATCAGAGCCCCAACTCCGCCAGCATCGACAAGTCTGGACATGTCATCTTGTACAGAGACAAGGACACTTTCCGTACCTCTCCCAGGCCTAAAACCCGCCTGAGCATGATTAAAGATTTTGGAGGATTCCAGAAAGGAGGACAGGAGAGGTGTAACCAAAGATTCCAGAAGTTTAGACAAAAACGGGAGCAAAGAGATAGGGCGGAAATTAGCGGGGATAGTAGAGTCCAGAGAAGGCTTCTTAAGGAGAGGAATAACCCTTGCGGATTTCAATTCCGGGGGAACAAACCCAGACTGACAGGAATTATTTATTGCCAATGTAATATCAGTCAGGATGTCGGGTGCAATCGTCTTCATAAGAGAGGGAGGAATAGAATCCTCAGGAGAGGACGATTTGATCTTTAAGATGGCTGCCAGAACTTCTACTTCAGTAAATGAAGGGAAAGAAGACCAACTAGCCAAGGTGTCGGTAGAAGGGACAGGCACAAAGCTGGGGGTTTCAGGAGGCAATATCGCAAGGGATTTGGCGATGTTAGAACGAATAACATCAGTTTTTGTAGTAAAGAAAGACGCCAGGTCATTGCACAGTTCCTGAGAGGGCTTAACCATAGAGGTAAGAGGTAATGGTAAGAGGTAATGGTGGTGGTGGCGGTTCATGGATTGCGAGACGGCAAGAAGGTCTGTTTTGTTAACACATACGCCCCAAACCATGACGCCACTGCGTTCTTCAAATCATTGTACCCGAGACTGTCTACATACAGAGAAGCCACATGGGTCTGGGGTGGAGACTTTAACTGTACCCTGAATCCCAAATTGGATAGGTCCGACACAAAATGTACTAAACCCGCAACACCAGGTCGAGCCTTAGGCTCCCTTTTGCGGGATTTGAGACTTTCAGACATATGGAGGGAAACAAAGGGGGAAACACGAGGTTACTCTTTCTTAGCCCAACACGCCGTACACATGAAATTCGACTACCTCTTCACAGGAAAGGAAACCCTGGGAGAATGTGTAAACATAGAATTCGGAGCCAGGACCCTCTCTGACTATGTGCCGCTTATGGCGACATGGCTCAACACCACTTGGAGACCCAGGATACCCATTCCATTTGGCGACTGAGGTCAGAAGCCCTACAGGACAAGGTACTTCAGGAATACCTGAGGGTCCAGATAGAAGAGTACTTTGGCACCAACACAGGTAGTATAGAAAAAGCGAGCACATTATGGGATGCATTCAAAGTTGTCATTAGAGGGGAGACGATAGGGAAAACGGGAGGACTCAAGAGGGAGATACAGAGGGCTCTTGAAGACATTGAAAACAAAATAAAATGGGCAGAAAGTAAGGCACCCGACACACCCGGTGAAACAAGGGAATTGTTGGAGTTGAGGAAGAAATGTACAGGGGAGTGGAACCGGCTAGGACGGCTAGACTATGCAACATACACCAAAAGGATGTACGAAGAGGGAGACAAGTCTGGGAGACTGCTAGCATGGCTGTGCAGGTACGAAGAATCTAGGGCTATGATCAGTGCTATAACTGATTCAAACGGAGAGCTAACTAGGACCCAACACAGCATCAATGCAGTGTTCTCAAGCTTTTATGAGTCTGTATACTCCGCAGACATTGCCCAGGGAGGCAATGAAGCGGTAGAGTTCATATCCCAAAATGACCTACCAAATCTGATAGCAGAACAGTCAGACATGCTGGATGCGCCACTATTGCCAGGGGAGATAGAGGAGGTGATGAGGGAATTCCCGACTGCCAAGGAACCAGGACCAGATGGGCTCCCAGGAGTTCTACAAAACCTAAGCTGGTGCCCAGACTGTTTTTGGTCTTTGAGGAGGCATATGAACTGGGGAACCCAATAGTCTGCGGGAAGCCGTTATAGTACCTATCCTTAAACCTCATACAGACCCCTCTCAATGGTAAACCAAGACACTAAAACATTGACAGCGGTGTTGGAGAGCAGGCTCAAGAAGGTGGTCAGAGATCTAGTTCATGGGAACCAGGAGGCGTATGCAACACGGCCTGGAACCTAAGGAGACTGCATCATGTCATAGATAGCACAAACTCACTAGACACAGACTGTGGGGTGGCTTCTCTGGACACAGTGAAGGCCTTTGACTCGGTCAGGTGGGATTGGTTACTGACAACCTTGGCACACTTCAGGTTTGGCAAGAGTTTTTTGAAGTGGGTGAAATTAATATACACGGCCCCCATGGCAAGGGTCAAGACGGGAAGACAGATATCTGGGGCATGCAGCGTCGGCAGAGGCACCAGGCAGGGTGCCGCTGGTAGTGTTCCTAAGGAAAGAATATGTCGAAGCCGGTATCAGAATAGATGAGGCAATACATCTAGTCTCTCTATACATGTATATGTTGTTATACGTAAGCCGAAACCCGTTAAACGTCATAGACCAATTTGGCACTTTCTCTGGCATCAGGGTGAAGAGAGAGAAATCCCGTCTGTTCCCGCTTGCGAGCCTCAGGGACCGCAGCGCAGCTGCCGAACCTGGTCCTCAAATGGGAAAACGAGGTATCAATGTATGGCACGACCCAGAGGACGCTCATGTAGACAAAACACTGAGGGCCTTAAAGGGGGTGAGCAACTCCATGGGATTCTGGAAAAAGCGCCACTAGGGGTATCAGGTAGAGCAGCCCTCCTAAAGATGGTTGTACTCCCAAGACTTTTGTACTACTTCATCAATATACCTTACAATATACCTACAACCTTTTTCCGTCAATTGAATACATTGGTGAGAGAATTTGAGTAATGGGAGAAACAGGATTGCACTGAACACACTGCAGAGGGACTACTCTGAGGGTGGGATGAGAGTGCCTGACTTCTAATGCTACTACCTAGCAGGGCAATTACAATTCATAGTAAAGTAGTTGGGAGATGACGACACGCAGGAAACCCTATTATTACAGCTTAGGGTGACAACACTTAGGCAGTCCTATGGGTCAGAGAACCCACCCTAGAGAGTCCTTCCACGCTGCTAAAACACAGTAGGGAAATATGGAACAGGGCCTGGAAGTGCTTGGGAGTGACTGGTCCCTCCTCTGACCATGTTGCCTTAATTGAAGTCATTGGAGAACAACTGGGAGCAGTGGGACAATACATGAGGCACTGGGAAAACAAAGGGATAGCCACCATCGGACACCTGCTACAAGAAGGTAAAATATTGAGTTTTCAAACTCTAGTAGATGAACACGACATAGATGAAGGCCAATTCTTACTATATCTGGGCATGGTCAGGGCATGGTCAGGAGAATTAAAGAGAGATGGGCGGACCCCGAAGAAGTGGTGGAAACCAACTCAACATTAGATACTATGTATGACTTGGCAGAAGGGGGACATATGATCTCTAGAATATATGACTTGCTCATGGGCGGCTGCACTAGACCGCAGCTAAGGGCGAGAGAGCATGGGAGATGGATGTAGGCAGATCCTTCACCGATTGAGAATGGAAGAGAGGGCTGCAATACACCAAGAAAGTCTACAGAAATACCAGGTTCAGAGCGACCCAAATATATGTCACATACAGGGCGTACATAACCCCACATAGACTATCCTGTATGGCTGGAAGACAGAACCACACCTGCCCGAGATGTGCACAAGAGGGTGGGAAACATGATACACATGTTTTGGACATGCCCAATAATTAGGAGGTTCTGGGGAAAGATTACACAGAGTGGAAAGAGGGGACATCCAGATGCAAGACTGGCCTCCGGAGTCCTGTTTGCTAGGGCTGCACCCAAGAGGTAAGAGGGGCGATACAAACCTCACAAAAATTAAAGACCTTATCTGTATACTAGCAAAACGCAGGATAGCCATGACGTGGAAAAAAGCAGAGGGCCCCAACTGGGAGGCCTGGTGAGTGACCTGAAGAGATGGTCACAAGCAGAGACTGCTGCATGGCTGGGAGTGCTGCACAAATGGTTGCATGAGGCCAATGAGGGTGTAATAGCCTGGAATGCACTGACTCAGAACATGTTTACTGAGGATAGCAAACAGTCAAACCGACGGAAATATACTGAAGGGGGGGCTAACATGGAGAGGTAGGACCACAGATGGGATGGGTACCCAGGAGGAGGCAGCCTATGCTGCGTAACAAGAGGAGGCCTCGAAAGTGTTATGAATCGCTGGTTCTGCCCATTCTGGACGACCTGGTTGCTCAGGCGCCATATTACAGCATCCATGTTAATGTTCAACATGGCCGACACTGTGGAAAAACTCGCAGTCTAGCTTCCTGGTATTCCTTGTAGCTTCCTCGAAAAGTGCCACGCCCCGCGGCTCGGAGCATCTCAACGCTTGGCTTGTCCGTGATCCACGCTTCTGCAGAAGTTGTTTTCCTGGACCCTTTCCCTTCGTTATGCCTTATGCTACCTTTCGGGCTTCACTTACTTGCAAGGCCTATTCTTATTCTTGCATCCCTTACTGGTGTGTTCGGCCTTGCGCCGCTCCTTGCTTTCTCCGCTTGCTCGTGGTACTCTGCGTGCGCTGCTCTGGACTTCTGTTTTCCTTCCTGGTATCCCCCTGAATACTGAACGTTCCCAGACTGAATGTCTCGACCCTGGGCAGTAGCCCAGGGCACTGCCTGCCTGGTACCTACCTGCACGATGGCGGCGGAGGAAACTTGCCCCTACCTTTAGCACCTCCAGGAAAAAGGAGAAACCTGTGACCACAAAGAAAAGAACGTCAAAGAACAAACAGGTGAGCCGGGAATCTGAGGAATCAGATTCTGACTGAGACGCCACGAACCTAATATTGTACCCAAGATGCAAACCACATTACAAGACCTCTTGCGAGGCATGCAGGAGTTATCAACCGAGGTTCAGAACCTCAAGGCCGAGAATGTAGCCCTCAAACAACTTGTCTTGTCCAGAGATTCAGCTTATCAAGAGAGTGCATCAGTAGGAGGTATTGTGGACAAATATGATGGCACCCCTAAGGCATTGCACTCTTTTCTTGATTCATGTCTGGTGCACTTCACTTTTAAGCCCTACTATTTCTCCACTCCCAGGGCCAAGGTGGGCTTTGTGATTTCCCACCTCTCCGGGAATGCCCTGGCTTGGGCTACACCCTTGGTGTCCACAGGTGACCCATTACTAGACAGCTATGACGGGTTCATTGCTGCCTTTAAGGACATGTTTGACCGCACAGAACAGGTGTACTCCGCCCAAGAGAAACTACTAGAATTTCAACAAGGAAATCAAGACATGTTATCATATGTGACCCGCTTCAAGCTATTGGCTAAAGATGCTGACTGGACCCCCGAAGCATGCTTTACCCTGTTTCGAAGTGGCTTAAAGGAGTAAGTCAAAGATGAATTGGCTAGAGTGGCCCGTACAGGATCCTTCCAGGCCCTTCTAGACTTATCCTTACAAATCGATTTCAGAATCAAAGAAAGGCAGAAAAAAAAGAGACAAAGTCCTCCACACGAACCCTCACCAGTGTACCCCACTCCCAGGGAGCCAGCTGCATCATCCTCCACGGAACCGGAGCCCATGAAATTGGGTTCATTACGGGGGCCTCTGACTTCACAATAAAGGACTCGCCGGATCAACAGTGGGCTGTGTATGTATTGCGCATCTGACAAACACTTGGTAAGAAACTGCCCGATAGCCCCCCTAAGACGTTCGGGAAATGCCAGCTCCCGATCCTGAATGGAGCCCAGCTTCTGGAGACAGATTCCTGCTCCGACTCTTCCTTCTCCTTGGGCTCTTCCTCAAGAAGCTCTTTAGTGATCCTCCAGGTATCTCTGACTATGGGCAATAAAGGATCCTATCCTGTCCTGGTCTTGGTGGATTGTGGGGCCATGGGCATCTACCTGGACGACGAATGGGCACAAAGACACCAAATACCAAGAGAACCTAAGGACGTTATTCAGGCAGTTGAAGGAATTGATGGGAAACCTTTGTCATCAGGACCAATAACCCAACAAACCCCATATCTCTTTCCGTTCACAGTCATCAGGAGGTACTACGATTTGACATAATAAAAGTGGCTCGTTATCCAGTGGTTCTGGGCATGCTCTGGCTACAGAGACATAACCCATACATCAACAGGGCTGCAGGACCTTTATTCCTAGGATCTGAATTCTGCTTTTCACATTATCTTTCCCGGAAAATTCAACACACCACATCCACCAATAGTAGAAGCTCGGAACAACAACCTATTACCGTTTCCAACATCACTTGGGTACCTGAAGCTTACCATCAATTCTCAGATGTATACTTTACGGCCATTGTACAGTCCTTTCCTCCTCACCGACCTGAGGCTTGTGCCATCGACACCAAACAGGACGTGGTCCTTGCTTTCTGTAGGATGTTTATCCTTTCAGAGCCTGATAAAAAAGCCCTACGAGAATATTTGGACACTAACCTATCCAACGAAACAATTTGTCCTTCTAAGTCCCCTGCTGGAGCCTCCCTCTTTTTTGTACCCAAGAAAGACACCAAGGAACTACAACCATGCTTGGATTACCGGGGCCTAAACCAGTGTACCCTAAAAGACCGATATCCCTTGTCACTCATATCAGACATTTTGGAAGCCTTAGGTGGTGCAGTGATTTTCACCAAGCTGGATTTACGGAATGCCTACCATTTTATCCGTATAAGAGAGGGCGATGAATGGAAGACCGCCTTCCGAACACCATTTGGTCATTTTGAATACAAAGTCATGTCATTTGGTCTTGCTAACACCCCTGCTGTTTTTCAACATTTTATGGACCAAGTCTTCTCCAATATGTTGTTCCTTTTCGTGATCGTCTACTAAGACGACATACTGGTTTACTCCAACAACCCGACCTTGCATCAAGAACATGTCACCTTGGTTCTGCAACGATTATGGGACCATCATCTACTGGCGAAACTCGAGAAAGGCATCATCCATGTGTCCAGGGTACGATACCTGGGATTCGATTTGAGTCCACATGGGGTGGCCATGGATCCAGCTAAGGTTGATGGCATTGTTTCCTAGCCTGCTCCAGCCTCGGTTAAACAAGTACAGTCATTCCTGGGACTTGCTAACTTCTATAGGAAATTCATTCCAACGTTTTCATCCATAGTTCAACCCATTGTTTGTTTACTAAAGAAAGACACGCCCTTTCAATGGTCATCAGCTCAAGAGACCGCCTTTCAGACTCTAAGGGACACGTTTACTCACGGACCCATCCTGGCTCAACCTGACACAACCAAGCCCTTCCTGGTGGAGACTGACGCCTTGGAATTTGCTATAGGGGCAGTGTTGAAACAAGTGGCGGAAGACAACCAAGAACACCCCATTGCATATTTGTCCCGGACATTGCACCCTAGCGAGACACATTATTCGGTCCTGGAGAAAGAACTGCTCGCCATCCGACAGGCCTTCATGGAATGACGCTATCTACTCTTGGGTGCCTGACACCCAGTACAGGTGCGGACTGATCATCGGAATCTGCAGGTCTTGCAATCCATGGAATGCAGAAATAGCTGTCAGGCCTGTTGGGCCATCTTGTTTGCTCAATATCAGTTCCGCATTCAGCATGTACCGGGTACGTCCAACATAATCGCTTGTGCTCTATCTAGAAAGGCCAGATTACGTACCAGAAAATGCTTGCACTTTTCCCAAAATGTTTCGAGATCCGATGTTCATAGCCCAGGCCAATACACTTTTGGACAACATACGGGCTGACACCCCGACATCGGATCTTTAGAAGGAATACACCGAAATCAATCACTGGACCCCGTCTACCAAGGATGGATACCTCTTAAAGGACCAGAATCTGGTTATTCCTACACAGACCACAATGATTAAAATATTAAACCACTTCCATGACAATTCATTCCGGGCATCGTGGAATCAAGGCTACGATTCATACCATTCTGAGAAATTTTTGGTGGCCAAAGATGATTGAAGATGTGCGAGCATACATACAGGCATGTGCCGTTTGCAACCAAAACAAGACACACAACAGGAAACTGCAGGTGTCCTCCTCCAACCGGACCTGCCATCTCGACCATGGGACACGATAGCCACTGACTTTATCGTAGATCTTCCCCCTTCCAAAGCGCACACCGTTATCATGGTTACTATCAACCTTTTTTCCCACGTGACTCACTTCACTCCTCTGCTCAAGCTACCTTCGGCACAAGAGATGGCTGGGATTTTTGTGACACACATTTTTCGGCTACATGGCCTACCCTCCAAAATCATCTCTGATCGTGGACCCGAATATGTCTCCAGATTCTGGAAACACCTATCCCATTTGTTGGGAATACAGCGTGCCCTATCCTCGGGATACCATCCTCAGACTAATTGTATCACTGAAAGGGTAAATCAAACCCTTGAACAGTATCTACGGTGCTTTGCATCAAAGGTACATGACGACTGGTCAGTGCTAATCCCAGTAGCTGAATTTGCCTACAACAATTCTGCTCATTCTGCAACCAAGACCAGTCCCTTTTTTTGAAATCAGGGTCTCCACCCGTCTGTTCTGCCCACACTCCTGCCTCATACCAGTGCAGTCCCATCAGTCGATTCCTGGATATCACAGCTTATCTCGATACATAAGTATACATAAGTAAAAGAACACCTAGCAAAGGCTAGGATGGACAAAGAATTATGCAGACGCCAGATGGCGACCAGGCCCTTCTTATACCATTGTAGATAACGTCTGGCTATCTTCCCGACAATTGCCCAGGCAGCAGAGGCCCAACAAACTGCCATCACGCTTTTATGGACCATTCACAGTGACTGAAATCATGAACCCTGTGGCCTTTCTTCTTCAGCTACCAGAATCTTGGAAAAGAATCCACCCAGTTTTACATTCGTCCTTATTGAAACCTTATCAAAAATCAACCAGGACAGCTGTTCAACCTCCCCCTCTTCTTGTTAATGATCAGGTTGAATTTGAGGTTTCCAGAATTTGTGACTCGAGATACAGAAGAGGATGTCTTCAATATCTGATGGAATGGAAGGGTTATCCATCCAGTGAACGCACATGAGAGCCTGTGTCCAACTTAAACGCCCCCCACCTATTGCAACGATTTCACCGGATCCATCCAAGCAAACAAGGGGGATCAGAGTCTAGAAGGGGGCATACTGTCATGAATCGCCGGTTCTGCCCATTCTGGACGACCTGGTCGCTCAGGCGCGTATTACGGCATCCATTTTCACCTTCAACATGGCCAACACTGTGGGGAAACCCACAGTCTAGCTTCCTGGTATTCCTTGCAGCTTCCTTGAAAAGTGCCACACCCCCGTGGCTCGGCGCATATCAAAACTCAGCTTATCCGTGATCAGCGCTTCTGAAAAAAGTTGTTTTCCTGGACCCTTTCCCTTCGTTCAGCTCTCTGCTACCTCCGGACTTCACTTACTTGCGAGGCCTATTCTTATTCTTGCATCCCTTCCTGGTGTGTTCGGCCTCGCGCCGCTCCTCGCTTTCTCTGCTTGCTCTGCGCGAGCTGCTCTGGACTTCTGTTTTCCTTCCTGGTGTTCTGATCCTTCCTGGAATCCCCCCTGGAGTACTGAACGTTTCCAGGACTAAACGTCTCAACCGTTGGCAAGAGCCCAGGGCACTGCCTGCCTGGTACCTACCTGCAGGGTGGCGGCGGAGGAAACTCGCCCCTACTTTCATGAGACCCGCACCTCCAGGAAAAAGGAGAAACCTGTGACCACAAAGAAAAGAACGTCAAAGAACAAACAGTGAGCAGGGAATCTGAGGAGTCAGATTCTGACAGAGAGGGGGTAAAAGCGGAATGCGATGTAAACTCACGTGAAGCCCACAAGATTGTGAATATACATTTGTTATACCATGGTAAAACCTGTCATTATGTTTGGTTGGTAGTATGTTGTAAAGAACAAAATAAAATTAAAATAAAAAGATATTTAAAAAAAAAAGAAACTACATCCTCTGTAGCCTCCACCAGGAATGCAGGAGCTAGCCCCGTACTGGCAGTAGAAAGGAGCACAATCAAAACAGAAATATCTGTAAATGTTCCGACAGTGGTAGCAGCGTGAATACCTAGAACCTAGCAATGGTGACCTAAGGATATTTGCAGGTGATCTATATCAATCCCTGGGTGATTCTTAGATGATCCTAAGCAAGTGTAACTTGGGTAGTGGGCTGTTACCACCACAAAGGCCAAGAAGAGACAGAGAGACTATGCAGAGCAGCAATAAGAGGTGTTACTACGAGCTCCGAGCTCGTAGTAACACCACGAGCTCCCGAGCAAAGCCAGCCACAGGGTTCTTAAAGCCTCAAAAGAGCACAGCACAGCCACAGGTGAGTCTGGTTACTCACTGGAAAAACCAAACTTATCATAAAGGCTGATACAAAAAAGAAGAGCCAGCTTGTCTCAAACCCACAGCTGAAGCTGTTACTTGCAGAAACCATATATAAACCCAGTAACATGCAAGGCAAGGAGGCCAGTTGCCCAGTGCAGGTCAAATAGTTTACCTGGAGATAGTTCAAAATGGTTTACATTATAAGGAAATGTGCCCAGTGTCTAAGGTAGACAAAAATGAAAGATGTGAATTAGCAACAAAAAACCAGAACTAGCAATTACAGCTTGCTTAGAACAGAAGCAAATCGTTAAAAGAAACAGTTAATACAGTTTAAAAGAGTCATAAATAATAACAATTTAAGTCTAATTCATAAAACATTAAAAAAGCTTTAGTTGCGCAAGATATCCAAGAACAGATAAAGCCAATGAAATTTGATTTCCCCCCCAATAAGCGTTGGCACACATTTTCTACATCTATAAACTTCAAGCTGTATACAAACATTTTAAAATGTGAAGTGCGTAGTGCAAGTAAAGCTGGACATTTCATAATCAAGTGTTTCAAATTGTCTATTTCATTTTCATTACACAAAAACGACACTAAGACATTTCTTTAGGGAGCAGATTAGGAATACTTCAAATTTCTCTGGTGGGTAAGAGGAGTAACCTAATCCACATCAAATCTTCATTCAGGCAGTCAAGCACAAGTCACTTACAGCCTTTGGAGTTCAAGTGTCCTAACACTTCTTTTGTGGTGAGGCGGAGTGATTGTTCCTTCGTTGCTTTCATCAGGGTGCTGTTCCTTTTGATGGCATGTTCCAGAACTTAAAGCTTGAGGGGGCCCCTTGGCCCAAGACATCTCAAGGCATACGGATAGCAAGTCAAGGCACAGAACCCAGCGTCTCAATGGCTCAGTGCCTGACCTCCCTAAATGTTCCTCCTCTCCTCCAAAGTTCTTTCCTCTCCTATGTCCTCCTTGACACCCTGCAAACATTGAACCCCCTTCACCTGCCTTCTTGGTGATGAGCCCTTTCTCACTCCTTCCATATCTTCCCCAATCTGGACCACCTTTCCAACTATACAGATGTTTCTTCCCTTGTGCACTCTTTCTCTCCTCTTGCTTCTCTGCCTCTTCCTTACACTCCTTTAAGACCACCTTTCCAACCTTGTCAAGTATCATTCTCTTAGTTCTCCATCCCTCTTTCTGAACCAAGGACAATACTATGGTCTTTTCTGCTCTTACTAGTGCTTTCCCCCCCCCCTCCGCCTCTCTATGCTCTGTCCACACCCACCCGTGGGCACTGCCTCTGCCAAATCGTGCCCAACGGTGTCCCTGCATTAGCTGAGTGGAGGGATCTTAGAATATGAATTTGTCTACTTAACTTTTCTGTTTGTTACCTACAATTTGGTGCTGCAATGTGGACCAAGCTTCATAAGGGCTGTTCACAATCTTGCACTGGATAGTCCCTCGGTCTTGGTGACTTGCCAACATTATGTTTTCCCTCTGAGAACACCCACTTTGCAGGGTCAATGTGCTTGGAGTCCTGGACGGCTGCTGACTGGTAACTCTTCAAATCAAACCAATGCCGACGGTCAAGTCTTTTCGACCTGCTTATAGCCACTCTTTCCTTTCTCTGTGGGACCTGCAATTTCCACTTCCATAGTCAAATCTTTGACCATGGTCAGTATTCTGGAAATGGCTCTCAGTGTTTTGTTGTTGTTTATAAGCCATGGTTAACGTGGATGTCTGTCGTGGTCCAGGCAGTGTCTTTTCATATTCATACGTGCTAAGAACAGGAATCCAGGCGGTGAGGATATGTGGAGCGGGATGCAGAGCGTGAGGGGTTCTATATCCCCAAAGTGAGCTGGGAACTATATTGCTGATAGCAATGTAGGTACTTCATGTGTGACTGTGAGCAGTGTACTATATCCCTGAGAGAAAGCTGGATCCTTGACTTATTATTTGACGACCCAGGGAACAGACAACTCACGACCAAGTAAAGGTTTCCAGTTTTGCTTATTCTGGCATTTAGTGTAGAATTAGCATAGCAAAACAGTGGCTGGATTAGAATACAAATAAATTATTGGGATTCATTTTGGCACTTTTTTTTCTTTAGGGCGAATTCCTTAGTCCATCTTGCTCTTCTGCCCTACATGAAACAAACAGCCACTCACAGACTCTGTGTTTCTTTATAGTGTCCTTGAGAGCTCCTTTCTTGGCCTGGGGCCTTTCTTGACATGACGGATACCGACAGGATTCAGCATGGAACCTCCTGGATTCTTCTGCCAGGCACCACCACCACTCATAGGCTATCTGACGTGACTCAGGCGTCAGACTATTTGGGAACAGTAGGACCTCAGGGTATCTTTGTGTCCCCACTCCTTTACTTCGCTGTTTTGCTGGCTCTGACCTGAGCTTAAAACCGCCTCCTTCACTCGGAGAACCTCATGAGCCCTCTGCTTTTCAAGTCATAGTGGGGTTAGACTGCCCTCTTCAAGCGTTGATGTGCCCTGTGTTAAGATATTTTATCCTTGTGGAGCGCACACTACCATCACAAGTGGATTGCTGGCACTAACTTAGAGACACATAGTGAGATCACACTTACTCAAAGGACAGAGCAGTGAATAACCACATTTTTTAGTTTGCTCTGAAGCATACTGAGATTATGACTGAGTTTTAAAGGTAACCAGTGTGAAGTCCACAGAGCCGAAACCCTCATAGGAAAGAAATGCCCACAACGTCAAGCTGAGCGGAATCTCGGGAGAGCCAGCAAACCCAAAATGGAGGAGGGAAGAGCACACCATGGCGTGCACTATTTTAGACTACATGAAAGAGACAGTCCCGGTTGGACCAAGCATTTCTATGCAATACATAATGTCTTAAACTGCTTTTTCTTAAGTAACCAGGGCCACTTAGCAAGCACAGTGAAATGTGTGGTGAACGTTGAAGATTAAACATAATCCTGGCAGGTGAATTCTGTATAACCTGGAGATTACCAAGTCTATAAAAGCAAAAGTCCCGGGTAAAGGGAATTAGCAGAGTCTAGCTGTGGACGATCTGTTTGAAGGGATGGAGTACAAAGGAAGATGAGACTTGATTAATCTGCGTTTTTTTTTCATATGGCCTTAAGAACAAACCAACTCTTGAAGAAAGTTTAATTTGTAAAAGAGCTTGCTATTGGCTGTCCTCTCTCTCTCTCTCTCTCTCTCTCTCTCTCTCTCTCTCTCTCTCTCCCCCTCCCTCTCTCTCCCTCTCCCTTTCCCACCCCCCCCCCACCCCGAGTCCAGGCTTCCCTCAACCCCAGGATCCTCTCTATAGATCAGTAGCCCCTACTGTTGAAGAATCTTCCTTGTCTAGTTGTGATGGCCTAAGGTCAACACCCTTTCTTATTATCTCCCTCAGGGACCAATCTAGGTTGTCCCTATTGTAGGTCCCCAATGCAGTGTAATGCAAGGGTTTGTGCCTTCCAGACACACTGCCCCCCCCACTTGGTCCTTCCCTTTCCCACTTCCCCAGATATTCTATTCTGCCTTTCCCTTTTATCTACTCTCCTTCCCATCTTTCGCCCACTTACCATTGTCCATCTCTTTCTACTCCTTTTCCCCTCTCCACTTCTGTTCTCTCTCTCTGCCCGTCTACTCCCCATGTCTATCTACCACTAGTCCTGCCCTCTCTGTGCCTCTACTACTCTCCTGTCCCACACTACTACTACTTACCACACTCCCCTCTACACACCATTACCACACTGCCCACTAAACACTAGTACTACTACTCTCCCATCTCCACACTATTACTACTACACTCCCGTCTCCCTACAATTACTACCACACTTTCATCGTCACACTACTACTCCACCCACACCTTCTCCTATAGTCACTAACCTTGAACTCCCTCAGTCACCTTCTCATTCACTTCCTACTCGGCCCCTCTATTAGCCCTTCTCAAAAACATTGCATGCACACTCAGACCCAAGTACCACTTTGTCCCTCCAACCAATATCTCACCTTGCCACTCCTTCAACAACTCTCCATGTTTCTCTGCACTGTTCTTCGTCTGCTTGGGCACTTGGTCCTTCTCCTCCCTTCACCTCATCCAAATCACCCACACCTTCTTGTTTCCTGTGCCCCTTGTTATGCTCCTCTTTCCCTCTCAATTGGCTCCTTCTATCACCTGGTTCCCCGGGCCAACCAGTGGCTTGCTTTTACCCAGGGGAAGTGTTACAGGTGAGAAACGCATAAAAGGGGTCTTAAGCAACACACCTTTCTCATACACACGGCTGCGACTCTAAGCAAAGGTGGCCCACTGCAATCACAGTCAATGGGCTAGTCGTTTTAGGGTTTGTCAGAGTGTTGATATGCTGGCTAACTTCGGGGCTCAATCCGCAGCCCTATCACAGGTAAGTCAATAGACTCTGCATGATGCGCAGAAATTTCTGACATGCTGAGTTGACCTTTCTGCATGCTCACTGGAGTTACATATTTCGTTCTTGTCTGTGCTGCATAGTATGCAGGATCTGCTGGTCTGGTGTAAGTGCTACTCGAGTACTCCACTGTTTCTCTTCTTGTCAGCTTGCTTGCGCATTCTTCCAATGCTAAGCATGCCGTTTTTGTTCAAATCCCATGGGACAAGAAAGAGACTGGCTAGCATTGTGCAGTACAGTCACGGGGCAAGAAAAGGTGGTACAAATTTCATGCAAGTAGGCACAGAGACATTCCCAATTCCCACACCCTACCTCTGGGTAAGGACTGGCTCTGATGAAAACACTGGTGGGCATCCCACCTCCAGTTGAAAGGGGTCCCCATACCCCTGTCACAGGTATCAAGGAAACTGTATTTTCACATTTAATGTCTAGATTCCGCAGAGTTAATTTTGTAAGGGGCAAGGTCCAATTTGTGGGTGGCCAAAATTGGATATTCATTCCCCCAGCTACCATCATGTAATCTGCCTGTACAAATCAGGGGTTACAAACAATGTTCCGAAAGTGATAGCCAATGTAATGAATACACCCCTACAACCCATCTAGAATTCAAAAGCACAGGAAACAGATACTTGAGGGTTAGTAATAATTGAGGTGATATGTAATTCAGACAGATGTATATATGCCCTGCATATTTAACTGTGGTAAACCCATGCCCAGTTCATGTTAGAAAATGTGATATATATGCATCTATGTATACTTGTGCACTATGGCATGGTCTACCCATACCTCGGTCTGATGTGTGTCACTTTGCCATCAACATTCGGTCTAGAGACAATGATTCTTACAGACAACAGTTTGAGCTGACTCCCTGCCTTGGAGTTTATCGCCCCTGCGTAGCTGAGGCCTCAACCCGCGGCAAATGCATTTTCCAGGTGACCTGTCCTCTTGCCCTCTTTGCGCAGAGCCATGCTGCCAAGCAAAGCCTGAACCACTGTAGAGATTTATTTAAGCCCGACACACCAGGGACATGTTGTTCATCAATAAGTAGGCCAGCAATTTATTTACGTTTATATGGCACATAATACGATTTCTTTAACCTACAGACTGCAGCGGCACTGTGGGAAGACTAGATATTTTTGTTGGCGTAGGACAGTCTTTGTGGTTGCTAGAAAGTACTGTGCAGTGTGCTCTCGTTTCAGGTGTGTTCTGAGGCACACAGCTCTATTTGGGGCAACAAGGCCTTTTCTGCTTATACGTTGACAAAACCTGTGTACTCCAGCAGACAGTTAACATGTTGCATGGAAAATGTAGGTGCCCTGTCACATTTGTTTAGTGTAGTCCCACGGTAGGCCCTTAAAGGTGTTCAGGTCATCTGTTAATGCACGAGTTGCATTATCTGGAATATCAGTAAAATGGCTGCTGACCTTGTTGCTGACTACAATTCGTCAATAGTGCCAACAGTATCTAATTTCTGTATGCAAAATAAAACTGTTACTGCAAATTTTTTATATTTAAAAATATACAAGTGTTTTAGAGCAGACATACAATGAAATGCTCCCTTAGTTGGGATTTATAGAGCACATTCATTTATGAAGCCTCCCTAGTAGTCTCTACCCTAGTTTTCATTGGACAATGTTGCCACAATGCATGAATTAATTGTTTGGATTCATTTCTAAATACCAATATTACTTTTTCAAGTTTAGACGCACGCAAGCAATTTTCATTTGTGTGCGTCTACTCCTGAAGATGATGAAATCTTTGAGGTGGAGCACAGAATGGGTACCTCTCTTCCAACCTTCTTGATTGCTCTGCTCCGAGCCCGCTGGGTCGCTCTCTTGCCAGTCTTTTAGACCGTTCTCTCTCCAGCTGTCTGGCCTACTCAATTCCCAACCTTCTCTGTCTTACTCATCCCAGACTCCCCTGGGCCCTTTTCTCAGCCCTTTGGGTCTATAACTTTCCTTCCTTGAGGGTCTTTCACTTTCTTCACACTTGGGGCTTTCTTCCCTGAGTCCCCTGGGTCTCTTCCTAGGCCTCGTATCACCTTGTTAACCGATCCTCCTGGGTCTCTCCTATTCTAGCCTAGCCTCCCAAGTCTCGTGTCTGGCCTTCTAGCCTCATGTCGCCCGCTCTAGCGCCTCCAGATCATCACTCCCCAAATGACATACTCCTTCAGACACCCATACCCTTCTGCCTCAGACCCTTAATTTTATGGGTCCTTGGCCCACCTTCCAGTCCCCCTCTAATGTTTGGGAACCCAAGTGTATCTCTTTAGGCAGATAGTTTGGGGATTGGCGGGTGGTCCCTCCCCTGAAGATGGTTTCCCGTTCTGATCTGGGACTTGGGGTTTGATAGTCTATCCACTCGGGCGGTCCTCTCTCTGGTTGTAACACTCTGGGCTCTTTCCATGTAGTGAACTCACTTAACTTATATGGCTTTAACTGTAGAAGAATTGTGAGTTAACTGGCTGATCAACTCTTGGATTTCCTGTCCTAGTTCAGGTCCCATTCTTATTCCCTGTAGATTTATGTGCAATTTCTGCATCTGCACATTGGAGCCGAGTATACAGGAACTGCAAACTCCACAGAATGGCTGCCTTTTGATTCCCTTCAAGTGCCAGGACCATCTACTGTGACAAGCCCCAGCCTTTCCTACATGCGTAAGACAGACATAGTATCAAGAGAGATGACACAGACAAAGAAAATGTAGTTTCAATAATTGTATTAATGATTAGGATGGTGTAACGCCTAACTAACCCTATACTATATAGGTTACCACACAAAAGAGGCCCAGGGTGCAGAGGTCTACCGGGAAATCTCCAGAGTTCCCTATGGGCCAGTCCAGCCCTGGCAATGGCTGGATTTCCCTGCCTACAGAAATCTAGAGGAAGTCTATGTCAGGAAGTCCAAAAGCATAATCTGTCTGTGTCAAATTCCTATGCTGTAATACACAACTACAATAAACTAGTGGGGGAATGCTCTCAACCAAAGTTTGTGTTCCAAAGCAAATGTTCAACAAATGTTACTTCAGGTTTCCATAAAGTTCTCTGGTTCAAGTTCAATACAATTCCAACTTAACCTCTTCTCAACCAGGATTGCACAAGTTCTGAAATTACCTTCTGTGGCTTTGCAGATATCACAGTTCACAGCAAAAATGAAGATTTAGGGGTCCCCCTTCCCATAGTTCAAAAATGCAACAAAAGGTTCACACATCACTGCAGTCTTGAGACTCCAGTCCCCAAGACAAAGCTTCTCCATCTGACCCATTCTTAAAAGGGTCATCATAACAGTTGAACACATCCAACTTCACACGCTCATTAGTTCACAAGTTCATGAAAGAACATAGGGTTCAGCTGATCCTCCTTTTTGTTTATTTTTACCAAGGGTTTCGTTTGAGACTCCAGTCCCCAAGACAAAGCTTCTCCATCTGACCCATTCTTAAAAGGGTCATCATAACAGTTGAACACATCCAACTTCACACGCTCATTAGTTCACAAGTTCATGAAAGAACATAGGGTTCAGCTGATCCTCCTTTTTGTTTATTTTTACCAAGGGTTTCGTTTTCACCTCTAGCCACTTATCAAACCTTTTAGTAGCTTCTGGTCTAGACACAGTTGGCAGACCACACAGTGGTGCTTTAACTTGAGTCTAGGTATTAATAAAGTTGACACAATGAAAGCCACTGGTCTAGGCGCAGTTGTCAGACCATACGGTCCACCCATCACAGGTCACGCAGCCATGAGTTCTCTCCAACTGATGTTCAATGGTTCAACAGTTAAAAGCACTCAAGGTGTTTCATTGGGAAAATTACATGTATGCAATTTCTGTAGGTTCGTCCCAGAAAGCTACTCCCCGCCAAAGTCAATAAGGGATATATTGGTTTCAAATTGCAGGTTCAACAGCCCCTTTTTCGACACCACACACTCTTCGTTCCATTCAATATGTAATGTTCTCTTTGTTTGTCCAAAGTCAATAAAGAATATATTGGATTCACGTTACGTTCAATACAATGTTTCGATTCAGTTCGGTATTCAATACATGTTATGTTATGTTACTTGGCATTTATATAGCGCTCTATATATCATTGGTATGACCTCAAAGCGCTGGTAGGTTGAACGCCCTCGGGAACCGTAGTTCTGGTCAATAGAGAGAAAGAGAGATGGTGTTGTAGGGTGCGTGGGTGCAACGGATATGTGTGCAGCTGATGTAATTGCCGGGTGGTAGCTGCATCCTAGCATTAGGTGTGGTGCTGGAGATATCAGTTGTATGTGTGCAGACTGGTGGGTGGACACCTAGACTGGGCTCTGGCTGCGTTAGGCCTGAAGGATGCATATGTGAGCAACTAGGCCAGAATGTGCCCGCTAGCTGTGTTTTATTAGGGTGATTAGGTGTTCATGGGATCATATTCGTATGTGAACAGCTAGGCCGAATTAATCAGGGGTATACCTGTGTTCTAGTTGAATGATGGTGTAGAGAGTAAGCGTAGTGATGTGATATGATGGTTATCTTTAAAGCGGCCAAGACCAGGCACGTGAACAGGATGGCAGGGAAAAGAGCGACATACGGACACATACAGACCGGGGCTGGGATTACAGCGATGAGGGTTGGGGGGGTATACAGATATATGCCAACAACATGGGGAACAGGAGGGCAGGGTACACAGTGATACACATGTCAGCATGTTAACATGTACATTCGTATTTCTATCCAGATGCGATTCACTCTAATATTCACAGCTCCAAGTGTGGGACATGCCAACATTTGCACTGCCATCCAGAAGCGACTCAGGCCAAAGTTCACAATTCTGTCAAGATCTGATGCAGGCCAATGTTCACAGTTCATCCACTACATCCATCCGATCAATCTATTCCACCCACTTCATTCATTTCATCCATTCCATCCACACTATCCACTCCATCCATTTCATCCACTGTATCCATTTCATCCATCCACTCCATCCATCAGCTCCAACCGTTCTATGCACCCCATCCATTTCATCCACTATATCCATTTCATCCATCAGCTCCAACCGTTCTATAAACCCCATCCGCTCCACCCACTCCGTCCATTCCATCTACTCCATCCACTTCATTTATTCCATCCATTTCACCCACCCCATCCATTCCATCCACTCCACTCCACCCATTCCATTCGCCCACTCCATCCTCTGCCAATTCTCTGTACATATCTTCGAAGCATTCCGCATGCATCCACGCCATACATTCCATCCACTGCCCCACATGCATCCATCCATGTCATCTATCCCTTCTATCCATCCGTCATTTTATCTATTACGTCCATCCATTCCATCCAGCATCCATTCCATCGATCCCGTCCATCCATCCATTCACTTCATCCACCCATCAACTCCATCCATCAGTTCTATTGATTTTGTCTATTCTCTCTAGTTCATGCATCCACGCCATCCGTTCCATCCACTTGACTGTCCAAAATCAGCCTTTTACAATTTATGGCGAACTGTGGCTTCTTTTTTTAAGGTGGTTGTTTCTGGAATTTTGCTGAAAAAGCAGCAGCACTTAGGTTCTTGTCCTGAGGCTGATCAGACAATGGTACAGATTATAAAGAGCAAGGTAACAACCAAATTGTGTGTGCGCTAATTGTGAATTAATATTTCTGCTTAGTTATAAGCGGTTGTTTTAAAAAAAAAAATAGACAAGACTTCTCGTGTTGGTTTCAAGAAAGTTTTCTGTTTATTATTTTTTCCAACTATTATTTTGTGATTTGTGTTCTCAAAGACATACCCTCGGAGGATTATTTTTTCTATGCCTTAGTAGCTTATATTTCTTTTAGTTGTGCCTTGATGTTCTGTTAGGTGGTGATGGTCCAAGGGGTATCTTTGATCTTCCTTTGATATAGCTCTTAAATGTTCTTGCATTCTAGTTTTTAGTTTCCTTGTGCTACTGCCTACGTATGTTTTTTGCAGCTGCATTCAATGGCATATACCACACATTTGGTATTGCAATGTATAAAGTATCGAAATTTTGTATTTTTTGCCATTCGGTAGAGATATTTTGGTCTCCCCATTTGTGCTCTGAGGACAGCTGATGCATTTGCCACATTTGTAGTTTGCTTTTAGTCGGTCTGAATCCCATAATTGGGCTAATCCTCTTCTTTGGGGTATGGTGAGAAGTGAGATTGGCAGAGTAGGTCTTGAAAACGTTTGGATTTGCGAAACGTGATGTTAGCTTCCTCATCCAAGTAATCTGCTATATCTTCATCCATTTTGAGGATGTGCCAATTGTTTTTGTATTGGATGAGTAAGCAGTGATAAATCTGATCTTGCCAAAGGCTTTCTTGGTAGTTGTTTTGTCTGCAAGAAGTTCTTCTCTTGTGCGTTTGACCGTTTTCAAATATATTTCGTGTAGATGTTCACTGTGTATCCTCGAGCTTTAAATTTGTCAATTGATATTTGGATGTTCTTCTCAAATTCTTGTGTTTCAGTACAGCTGCGTTTGATTCTGAGCATTTCCCCATAGGGGATGTTTCTGATGATATGCTTTGGGTGATTGCTGTCCGCATGTACGATTGTGTTGCCAGCTGTTGGTTTGACATAGAGTTTGGTAAAAATGTTGTCATTTTTAACATACAGTTCAAGGTCTAGAAAGTGAATTCACTTAACACTTTGTTTGATAGTGAAGTTCAGATTATAGGTGTTGTTGTTAAGATAGTCAAAGTATTGGTTGAGGTCTTCTATGTCTCTGTTCAATATTATGAGAACATCATCGATATATCTGCCCCAATAGATGATGTTATTAGGGTATCCCTACATATTATCCCCACCAAAGATATCGCCATGCATATGGTTGTTTGTCTCGCCATAGGTGATGTTTTCTGGGGGGATAATTTGTGGGAGCAGGGGTTGCGGGGCTGTCCCACGCAGGGTCCATGGCTCAATATCACCGCAAAAATATGGCAATATTTTTGTATCGTAATATTTTTGCAGGGCTATTAACACATGGAACCGTTATTAGCTGTGGTAAATGCTTCATGTTGCCAAGCATGTTCTAGCTCGAATAGTCCTACATATAGGTTTGCATACGAGGGCGTGAATTTCGCGCCCATAGCAGTCCCTTGTAGTTGACGATAGATGGTATTGTTAAAAAGAAATATGTTTTTGCTAAACGTAAAGTTGAGCATTTCCAGCAGCATGTTGTTATGGGAGTAGTATGAGACCGACTTCATTTTGAGAAAATATTCAATTGCTTCTATGCCTTTTTGGTGAGGTATGCATGTATATAATGATGCCACATCTAGAGTCACCAACCTGAAAGCAGTCTCCCAATTGATTGCTTCAAGTTGTTGGATAACATGCTTTGTGTCTTTAATGTAAGAGGCAAGTCCTGACACTAGAGGTTGTAGGTATTTATCAATATATTTTCATATGGGTTCAGTTAGGGATCCGATGCCGTTGATTGTTGGTCTGAAGGTTGGAAAAGAAACATATGGTTTATGGATCTTTGGTATGAAATAAATTGTCCCTTGAATTGGGTATTCATTTGTCAAAAATGTCTGCTCATCTTCCGTTAGTAGATTGAGATTTGTCCAGTGCATTGTCATGATGTTCCAGTCTTCTACCAGTTGTTGGATTGGATTACTGCTTCATTTTTCATAGCAGTTTTGCATGTTGAGATGTTCTTCCGCTGCTCTTAAATAATCATTTGTCTTCATTAGGACAATGTTGCCGCCTTTATCGGCTTTTTTCACTGTGATGTCTCCATTTCTGTTGAGATTTTCAATTTCTACTTTTTCTTTCAAGGACAAATTATGTTTAATTTTTGGAGATTTGCCTGTTAAGTAGTTTTTCTGAAGTTCTTGGGTTGATGCTTTGAAAAATAGGTCTATTACATTTTATTGTGTCAGGTGTGGAGTAAAGTTGGATTTTGGTTTTAAGGTGGTAATTTCACTTTGGTCTGTATTAATAGCCATTGCTTCTGTTACTGAGTCTAGTGTGTGGATGTCTTCACCCTCTCCAATATGGAGTAGTTGGACTGTGTTTTCAATGTGAGATACTGTTAGTACCGAAGGGGCTGCAAGTCTCCACATGGTGTCTGGTTTTCAAATTTTGTGAAAAGTATTTTTTGAGCTTTAGCCTCCTGCAGAAGCGATAGAGATCAGCATTTAGAGAAAAGTAATCTAGTTGTCTGGAAGGGCAGAAGGATAGTCCTTTGTTGAGAGCCTGTATGAGATTGGGTGAGGGGTCCAGATCCGTGAGGTTGACTAGTATGTTTCTTTGTTGTAGTTCTTTGTTTTTTTAAAATCTTGTTTGAACTCCTTCGCTTGTTGAAGATAGGATTGGTACTACTGCCCCTACCCCTCCTTGTCCTCATCTTGTTTGATTATTTTGTTGACCGAGTTGTTTTGGTTTTTGGAGAAGAATTGAGTGGATCTCATGTTTTTGAATTTTTTGTATTCTTCTAACAAAGCCATGGAGGTGCCTTCGTTTGTTTCGGGTGCTGTTGGTTTTGAGAGGATGATTGGTTCTTGTTCAGTATCACTTTGTGATTCAGCTTCAGAGGATGGTGGTGAGGTGTGTTCTGGTATTGCAGATGAGGTTTTTTTTTTAAACAACTATTTATTTCGGTTACAGCATAACAGGTAGGTTATCCACAGTGGTACAACTCCCATCATTAGCGACATGCATGCAATTTGTTCATTCCCTCCCCTCGGCGGACTCCTTTGTGGTCTCCCCTATGTCCGCGGTGTGCTGGTGATCTGGGGGTCCGTCTGGGCTCCGTGGCCCTAGAAAGTTTGTTACCAGGCGTGGTTGAAAAGTCAAAGCTGGGAATTTGTTATGGTAGTCCAACACTGGCGCCCAGCAGTCGGTGAAGCGATGGAGGGTCCCCTCTTTCGCTGCTGTGACTTTCTCAGCCACTAGAATTTCCCAGACTTTTAACCACCAGAGGGGCAGCATGGGGCCCTCTTGCTTTTCCACTTGCGGTCCACTGTAATCTTGGCTGCTAATAATAGATGCGTCAGCATTTTAGCGGAGCGTCCTGTTTTCGGGTAGCAGTCCAGGCTTGCTACTCGTAGTAGAATCACCTCTGGGGTCAACGGCAGTCTGCGTTGGGTAATGTCCTCAATGATTTGTATGATTCCCCCTCCAGAAGGCCTGCACCGTTGGGCAGCCCCACCACATATGGAAGAAGGACCCCCGCTCGCCACAACGTATCCAACAGCTTGGGTCAAGAGCTGCGTTGCAATGATGTAGGTGGACCGGGGAGAGGTACCAGCGATGGAGGAGTTTGAGAGCGCATTCTTTATTTGTAATGCATCTGGAGGTTGAGTTGATCCTTGTCCATATCTCCACCCAGGTCTAGTCCTCGATGGGGTATCCCAGATCTGTCTCCCATCCAGCCATGTTTGGGGGCCTGACCTCCAATATATCCTCCTGAAGGGAGCGATACAACTTGGTGATCCGCCCTCGGTGTGTGTCTTCCTCCATTGCGTGTTCCAGGGGGTGCAGGTCGCAGGTTGCCCCTTGATGGACTGCTGGTTGCGAGATCCAATGGCGTAGTTGAGCGTATGTGAACCTCTCCCTCTCCATTACCTGGAGGCGGTCTTTGCATTGTTCGAAACTAAGCAGCGAGTTGCCCTCGTAGAGTTGTGAGAGGGAGCGGAGGCCTCCTGCGGTCCATCAGCTGAAGTTTGGCGCCGCCATCCCTGGGGAGAAATCCAGATTCCAGATCGGGGAAAGTGGGCACAGGCCCTTGAGCAGCTTCTTCCTTCGCCGGGCCCATGTCCATGCCTCCAGGGTTGCTCTGGTAGATGTTAGCATCTGTGGTCTGCGGCTCCGGAGGGCCCTTGGGGTGTGCAGTAGGGAGCATGAGGGTTTGTTTATTTGACTTGGTGCAAAATGTTTAGGTGTCATCTGTTTTTGAAATGTGTAAACCCTCTTGAATTTGTAATCCATTTCGTCTCTTATGAACTTTTTTTGTTTTTTGATTTTTAATTCCTTAGCAAACCATTGAATGTAATCGTCTAGTATTTAGTAGTTGTTAATCCACTTGCCCTGCATACATTCATCCTCTCCATCCATGTCATCTATCCCTTCTATCCGCCCATCTTTTTATATATTGCGTCCATCCATCAACTCCATCCATCAGTTTTATTGATTTCGTCTATTCTCTCTAGTTCATCCATTCTATCCATTCTAGATTTTTTTTATTATTGGTTTATACAAACCTTTAAAAAAAAAACCACCACAAAAAAATCACAATAAAATTACTAAATACACATTTTTGCGCAAACAAGGATAAAAGAGAACAGACATCGAGAACCAAATAGAGATTTCTAATTTGTTAACTTAAGTTCTTCATCAATGATTTTTAGAAAAAAAAAAGTCAGAACATACATCCATTTTTAGTTGGCTTCAGTTAACCATTCCTCCCACCATTCTTCCATAGTTAGATATGGTCTGTTTGCAACAATAGGACCAAAAAGTAAGTTTCTTTTGGGCGAAAAAGCTTTGCAAAGAAGAATTAGAACCTGCATTTAGGATCCATCTTATCATATTTAGGCCATCACATAATCACTTCCTTGGTCTTAAATTGGTTTAGCCTAAATGTCATGAGCAGCATTCTTTTTTGCTTATTTGGACATCTTATTCTATCCAATCTATATACATACATTCCATTTATTCCACATGCATTTGTGCCATACATTCAATCCCTTCATTTTACACGTGTCTATCTGTCCCATTCATTCCATCCTCTCCATCCGTTCGCTCCGTCCGCCACTCCATACATGCATCCACAACATTCATTCCATTCCATCCATCCATTTCATCAATATATATTTCCTCTATCAATCTATCCCATCTAGGTAGAGCGTCTCATTGTGTATTGGGAGTTCAGACATGTTCAATTGGGCATTATTACTCACTAGGTGCTTGTCGGCAGCTTCCAGTCATTGAAGTTTCCCTCTGGCACTCCTCAACCTGGTATCGCTTGCTTCGGTGGTCCCTGCTACTTCCCTTATCTATCTAGAAGCAGGGACCCCCACCGGTATGAACTCTGCCCGTTCACTGCAAAACTTCCTTCTCTCTCTCTCTCCGCACAGCTTCTCGTTCTCAAGCCTGCACTTCCAATGCTGGTGCTAATACACGGACTGCAAATTCAGGGCTCCGCATCTCCCAGTGGCTCCTGTTGCTTGCACAATATTGTGAAGGCTCCTGGGCTCGAGGAAAGAACTCCACTTCCGGTCCTACGAGTTCTCCTAGTCTCTTGCCGGCGTCTTGGCTTCTCCCCCTAGAACCACGGCTGCCTTCATACAAGGGTCTCCTGCTGCTCCTCAGCTCTCATGTCTTTATGTTGTTCACGCCTGTCTTTCCCCCTCCACCTTTTATATGTTCTTATATGTTCTCTGAATGTCAAGGGGATGCAGGTGTTTTAAGTTACTCCTAATTGCCTAACCTTGCATAGACCTATTGGAGTGACCTTCCTGATCTTGATGACAACAGGCCCTTTACCCCCTCTTCTTCGTCACAGTACCAAAGTGGTTTTCCACCGGGTAATCTGTATTGCTCCTAGTTGCCTCTTCTTCTTTACAGTAACGCCAGGGGGTTGACAAGGGTTAAGAGAATATGACTGACAATAGCCCATAAAGGCTACGGGGTGGAGGGGAGGTGAGGTCACTATCAGGAAAGGGGTGATACCCTCTCTCAAATCCCCAAGGACCCTCCACTCAGGTAGTCCTCCGTCGCTTGTCCGCCTGCATGGTCGGGATCTAAAAGCGATGCTCCTTCCCTGGCCACCTGAACAGAGGATCCCGGGGGAGTACATATGAGAGCACCGTCATGTTTCTAACACATGGCATAGTCGGGTAACCAGGAGACCTTCCCCTTTGCCATCCAGGGCCAGCATTATTTAGTTTGTGGTGGTTCCTGACCCCCATGGCAACCCCATCATCCCCCAGCGAGGCTAGGCAGGGAACTTTGTCACAGGACATAGTACCCAGATCTGCAACACAAACTGAAACAGACATCAATGAAATACTGTTATTTGTGGGAACATTGATCCAGATTCCCCTCACAAACTGGGAATAAACAAAAGGCAATATATGTTGCATGTTGGGACATTGAGTCCAGCTTTCCAGCATGAATTATCAGGAGGAGTGCATGCCAAGCCACAAAGCTGGTTGGACGGCAAGGCAAAACTAGGCAACCGCCAATGATGGCACCAGCTGGGAGAGTCAAAATGACTGCTTCAACAATTGGCAAATATTGCACTGCTGCACCGTCCTGTCAGGACTGGCGCTTGGGAAAAGGGCCAGTCCTACAGATTAAGTACTGTAGGAAACAACCTCGTATAGCACCTACCGTGTGCCAACTCCAACAGCGAGCAAAATGCCTCTTAACTGCTGAGCTTTACAGAGAAGATGCAGCAAGAGATTACTTAGGACATCAATGCAGCCTCAGTGGCAATGATAAAAGATGCCGTATTTGCAAACTACTTATTATAGGTATGGGGTTTTCTCTCAATGCAATAGTGCCAGAGGTAAATCCCACTTTATTACAAGTTGAAACACCGCCTAGAAAGTCCTCCAGTTATTTCTTCCACCTCACAGGCAAACATGTAAGCCCTCTGTAGATTGGGAATGTGTTTTCCTGTGCAGAAGGGAAGTGGACACGTCTCCCTTCAATACAGAAGACACACTTTTTTCTTTGGGACTTTCAAAACAGGGTAACATTTGGGCTTCTCAGGCGCCCACTTTCTCCAAACTTTGCAATGAAATGCATATAATGTTCAGAATTCAATCATTTGTGCATTAAGCACATGTACAGCAACAGTACGAAACAGTACTGTGCACAATCGCCTTCCACTCCTAAACCGACTTGGAAATGCATCGATTTTTGTTTTAAACACACGCAGATTTTCTTAAGTACCACCGACAATACTTCAGCAAATCCCCTCGTGATACCGCTGCCACACAGGCATGGGTGCCATTGGGTGGATTTCCAGAGTGCCTAACCTGTAACGAGCCCCCTTTTCCACGGTGACAAAAACCTTTGCACCCGCCCCTCAGTTATGTATGGCCTGAGGCCTTATCACTCAGCGGCGATGGACCTAAACATTTCTCTGCCCTGCCAATAATGCACTATTCATCCACGGCCAGGAATTCTTCCAAGTTCCCCTTCTAGGAACAGAAAGTGTATGGAAGGCCAGGCGCACTGGCCGAAATGCTGAAATCAAATTCCATCAGGATGAACATTTATCGCAAGCAAAAAAAGCTGCACTGAGGAAGACTGGATCAGGAACAAGAGAGAGAGAGAGAGAGAGAGAGAGAGAGAGAGAGAGAGACGCAGGACGAACAGGAGAGCACACGCACGAGCCCGGAACCTCCAAACAATATCCTAATATAGTAAAATAAATGTTTCATACTATTTGATAATCAGAAAAAAATGTCAAACGACTATTCGCTCAGCGCTCTACTGCTGGGATTGCAACATACTGGAACGCATTTTCTTGTTCGTCTTTCCCTGGTTTTACAGGAATTTTTGTGAACATCGATGGCATGTTCTCTTTTAACATGTGGCCACGAGAGACTGAATGCTATTTCTGTTTTTCATTAAAAGGGAATTCGGATGCAAGCCAAATCATCCTCCGTCACAATCGTGCAGACTGGCCGTCTCGTGCAGCATGAGCAGATGACTCATTCCTGAGGGAGAGGGGGTTGCGGGAGACCTGGCCAAATGCCTTCCACGGGGGCCGCAATCCCAGAGACGTTTTCTTCTCGTTAAATACGAACACACTATTCTGACAGCTTCACCCCTCTCCCCCCTCCCGCCCCAGCAACTCTAAACGCTGGAATGCATATTTACTAACACGGACAGAAACAACACGAGGGTCGCAGTCAAATTCCGTCGTGTTAAGCAGTCGCCTGTCAAGGGGCAGCCCTGCACGTCCCATGATCGAATCGTGGCAGTGCCAACTCATCCATTCAATATTCCAATGTGTGCGATCAATTGTATTATTGCAGTTCATGGAAGTGCAAACAACACGGACACACTTTTCAAAGTCTGCAGGGAACTGGCCAATCCTGCAGCAGCCTCCTCTTCTGTCACAACCCACCCAGGACCTTTGCTCTCCCTGGCTGCACACTTCACTGCAAAAACCAGAGACATAATTTCCTCTCTTTTCCACACCACATCACACACCAACACCTCTGGAGCCACCCATGGCCCCTCCCCCACTGCTCCTCTCTCCTCTCACTCCTATCACACCTGATGAGGTCACCAGACAAGTCTAGTATATGAAGGCTTCATCCAAACAGGTAAGCTGCCCCTCAAAACCATTAAGGACAACATGGACTCCCTCACTCCAGCCATGGCTGATCTTGGTGGTTTACCAACTTTTCTTAAGCCCTCCCTTGTGAACCCTCTGCTCAAGAAACACTCTGCCGACCCCTCCATTCCGGCAAACTACCACCCTATCTCTATCACTCCTTTCATGGGAAAACTCCTTGAGAAGCTGGCCATCTCCCAGCTCACCCACCACACTGAATCTGTCGGTTGCTTCCATGACTATCAGTCTGGCTTTAGAGCATCCAGGGGCATGGAAACTGTTCTGAACACCTGTGAAGACCTATGAAGACCTGCTCTCAAATCTTGATACTAACACTCCCTATGTCCTCATTCTTCTTGACCTCTCCTCTCTTTTGATACGGTAAACCACAAATACCTCCTTCCTCATGACTGCCCATCCTAGGTTGAACTTGGGTCCTTTCTCTCTACTATCACTCTCAACGTGTGGCCTTCCCCATGGTTCTAACCTATCCCCCTGGTTCTTCAATGTCTACATGGCTGCCCTGGCACGTGTGATTGCCACTTTCATTTCCAACTTCCAGTGTTATGTGGATGACACGCAACTATCCCTCAGCCACCTCGCTCATATCTGACTGTCTGTGCGTAATTCAGTCAGGGTGTGCTGCAAACGCCCTCTGCCTCAATGCCAGCCAAATTGAGATCATTCGCATTGGGATTCCTCACGCTTTCCCACTCTGGCCGGCCTCTCTTGGCCCTGCAACCGCACCCACCTGCGTGGCAAAAAACCTTGGGATCTTCTTGGACTCCACTCACATTTCGAACATTTAAAAAAAGTCCAACTACCAGCTGCACCTCCTCAGAGGTACTCTCCCTTTTCTCACCTTCCCCCAGCGGCTCACTGTCTCCAGAGCCGTGATTCCATCTAGGTTGGACTACTGCAACAGCCTCCTTCTCAACATCCCTGTCTCTGCTCTGCACCCTCTGCAACACATCCAGAGCAGAACCGCAAGACCTATCCTTGGCCTCAAGCCCAGGGACTGCATCCCTCTGGCACTGAAATCCCTCCACTGGCTCCCCGTGGCTGCAAGACCCCCTGCTTTGTCCACAAGGCTTTCTGGGGCCTAGGACTTACCTATCTGCAACATTGCCTACTTAAATACTGTTCTTCCTGAGCCCTCCACTCATCTACCTCCAAGCTTCTGCGAGTGAGCTTGTTCTCCAAGCAAAGATTTGGAGGGAGATCTTTATCCTCCGCAGGGGCCTCCCTCTGGAATTGCCTCGCTGCCGCCCTGCGTCTTGAGTCGGATCTCAAGTTCTGGAAACTCCTTAAGACATTCCTCTTCTCCTCTTCCTGCTCGCTCCCGCTACCCTGCTAATCTCTCTTGCCCTCTCTCCCTCCTTTTTTCCGCACAGCCTGCTAACTGGCCGCCTGGTGTACATCAGAGTCTCACAGGTCCCAGGCACCCTCGCCAGTCCTCTCGCTCTTGCCTCCGGGCTTTGCACTTGCCTCATCGCTACTGCACTTGGTAAATCGACCCATGAAAGTGGCAACTCTCAGCACTTACCCCTGCTTCTGACTGGGTACAAACTTGACCCCTCCCATCCCCCTTCCAAGTGACCCCTCCCTTCCCTTCGCCTGCATCTTGCACAATCCAAAAGTATCATGACTAAAAGATCGTCTATATGTCTTTCCTCCCTGCACGGTGGCACCTCAATGAACTTGGAAAAACTGCAGAATCATCATCAGACCTGTTATCTACACTGTTAATTGTATTACATGCACTTGTTCCATTTGCGTACTCTGCCTGGTGGCGACTTGTATCGTTCAGAAATTCAAGGGCTCTGAATGTTTTTTCCCCTTGTTCCCTTCTGCCTTGAGCGCTTTGAAACACTTGCTTTGTGTAGGCGCTTTACAAATAAACAATACCAATACATTAAAAAAGCTATTGATATTTGCACAAGATCATTTTCCACTAATAATAGGCCGGTGTATTCCCCCAAGCATGAATTTAACATGCACAGGGTATTTTCTATTGGATCAACCAACCACACCAAAAACAACTCCACCTCTAAATAAACACAGCATGAAGCAACTACAGCATTACAGGTCTACTCCTTCAATGCAGGGTTTATTTCAATGTGGGCCACCAAACGTAGCCGAAGATTAGATACCCTTACTTCAGGGCTCCTAGGCATGGCGCTGACTCGGTGTGAACAAGAGCGGGGTTGAAGTATCCCACCAGAGCTCTTGCAGACCAGACAGTGGAAGTGGTACAATGTGCCTCAACCTAGCCACAGAAAATGTCATATGTGGACTGTGACACCAAACATGTATTATGTGGGTAACTGAAGGTAAAAGTGGTGCATGAAATGTAAACCAAAGGAATGGTGCACTCTCCAAATATGCCTCGCAGGCTTTGTGCCGTCCGGGAACCTCCTTTTTCCACATCCGTTTCCTTAACATGAGGTAGATTCAAGAACTTGTAACCTCTGAAATCAGGGACAGGAAATCAATCAAGACAACTGTGTACACCAACATAGCTGTAATCTGCGGCACGGCATTACATGATTAGACCAGTAAACCAGGAGAAAATGTAATGCGGGTAAATGCAGAAAACAGGACATGTTCTCCGTTCAAAGGGTAATGGGGAAAAAACACGTTGTGGCTTTCTTTGTCAGAAAAATCTTCCTTCCACTTGGTGGCAGCTATGTTGGACGGTTAATGTGGTCTAGTCAGTTGCATGTTCAAGCGCTTGCTTTTCCATTCCAGTTCTTGTTCTACAAGGCCAGTGCTGGGCTTAGTTGATATTTTGCAGGTGCCAGTACATCTGCGTGCTTGGTGTCAGCCTGCAATGAACGGTGGTTCTCGCTGCTTTCACTGGCGCTTTGCAGGTTCTGTGTCTTACTGTATTCATTCTACCCAGTGCTTCGGGACTCTCTTTCTGAAATGGCAGCCATCTCTTTCACAATTATGTTATCTGTGAGTCCTCAGTGCTTTCAACCCTTCTTCTAAAACACAATGACCGGCAATAAAAGGTCATGCAGGCGCAGAACGAATTGCAGTGATGCGTGAAGGAGGGATGTACGATCAGGGCTTTAAGTGGGCCGGGGCTAGCTAAGGCCGAGCCCCAGCAGGCTTAGTAATGTCGTCATGAGGCAGATCTCTCCTGGCAGCCCCAGCTGCTAAAGGCCCAGACTTTTTTCTAAAGCCTGAAGCAAGAGATGCCTGTAGGCCGGCGCCATCATTATGGAACAAAGGTGAGGCAGCTGGAAGCCAAGGCCTTTTCTTTCTAAAGCCTGAAGCTCTCGCTCATTCGCAGGAGTTTCAGGCTTTAGGAAATAAGGCCTCGGCTTCCAGCAGCCTCACCATTTCAGCCTTAGTGGTGATGCCGCCCCTCCCCAGCCTGGCGAGGGGCAGCGCCACCATTAAGGCTGAAAAGGTGAGAGCTGGCCCCTGCCAGGCAAGCCTTTAGCAAATAAATGCAGAGATCAGCACCCTGTGCCGCACAGGGAAGATGGTGCTGATCTCTACAAAAGGCTGCCTGGCTGTGGTGCCTGTAGCCTGTTGAGCTGGGGCTCCTCAAGGGGGCCTTGGTGTAACAAAGCAGCAGGTGCCCGCCACCGCCGTTAGGCCATGCACCCTTTATGAGCCCCGGCTCATTTTCCAGTGCCACTTAAGGCACGGTGCAGATCTTACCTCTGTTCCGTGCCGATCTGTCACTGTTCGAAAACGTGTCAGGGAGTTAAATCAAGGCATCAAAGCATTACGCCTCGCATATACACCCTGATTTACTACTCCACCCCATTTGAAAAGAGGGTGAGAATGTACAAAGTTTATGACTCATATGTGGCTCGCGTTGCTAAATGAGACTGTGGATATGTCATACATTCCTTAACTGTGTCTGCTGGATCGCTGTAATGTTACTGTACATCCAAGAACTCTGAAGGCCAAATGGCAGCATATTGCAAATATGTTATAAAGTGAAATAGATAAATATTATTGGATTTCCACCTGGTACAGTATTGACTTTTTCAGTTTACTTTGTTTGACACCTCCAACCAAAAAAACAACAAATTCAATAAAAAACCCCATCAGAGTGCTAATTTTAAATTAAAGCGCTTAAACTGCTACGTCACTGCAAAGATTAGGTCACTTGTTACACTTCAACTAAGAACTTTCCTAAATATAGAGATTGCTTCCTGAAAATGTCATTAGAAATGAGGAAACTACCAATCCTTTTTGCCGAAATATATATATAGCGCACGTGAACACCTTATTTAGAGGGTCCTTAGATGAGAGACGGCAATATACCTATGCGCCTGCCCCATTATTATGTTTTTTTGGGGCAGGTTTCATTATATCTTTGATTATGGAAGGCATGTTATTGATATCGTACCAGACCTTTTTTTAGCACACTACATATTCATGTTTTATACATTATAGTAAGGTGCTATGCAGCCCGCCATTGCTCTTTGTATTTTGCATTTGCAAGGCGTACCTTACTTCGTGCTAGTGCTGTTCCTTCCCTCGGTTCAACCGGTATTATTATTTTTTAATAATACTTTAACTTGCATTTTGACCACGTTAGGGTCTTGTGAGGTATTTGTCGTCTCTTTGATCTGTTCCCTCTAAGGTGTACTTTGTGGCGTTAGCGGCAATAACCTAATCTACAAATTGCCGCCTTAAGCTCAGCATTCTATTTAATGTTTTCATTTGAGACCATTATGGTCGATATGAGGCAATACTTGGACACTACAATATGGCCGATTGTTTTTCTCCTTACATTTGAGTTACGTGCTTACGAGACATTCTACACATTGCAACTATAGAGTTTGAATTGTGTTCTTATGAGTCCATTCTCTGTGTTTACCCTACTATCGTGAGCAAGCGGTCAGTTGATCGCGAAACGCGTCGTAACCTTTAGGTTCTCCTTTACTATGCACTTTTTATTAATAAAGAACATTTGGTGCTACCTGATTTTTGCCGTGCAGCCCTTTATTTGCTAAGGACTGGATTCACTGGACCTGGCTGCTCTTGGGAGTGCATTCCGCAGATTTGGCCCTCTTTTGGGCTCAATTTTCGTTTGCAAAAAGAAAAAATATATATATATATATATATTCACTAAAAAAAACTTTGTTAAGGGGACGTTATGGTTAAGTTGCACTACTAAAAACCTGTGAAATTCACACAAAAAACTTTATAAACGTGACATTATGGTTCACAGTAAAACCGAAAAACCCCTGAAATTTGCCAGTTATGGTAGGCTAAGCAACCATAACTGCACGCACCACTGTGCACTGCTAACACTAACACCCAGGACATCAAAGATGACATCACAAATGTCATTGATGACATCACTGATGACATCACATGTGCATTTACTTTTCAGACAAGGGGTTGTGAACGTAAATTTAACAAAAAAGTATCAGGGATTATCGGGACATGTGTAATAAAGTACATAGTTCATCACGCAATGTAGTGTTCTAAAGAAAATTCCACTACAGTGTTCTTTCTAGTACAGGAACCTACTCGTACAGAAATGTAGGTATTGGCTGCAGCATACACCACAGAGGTGCTATGTTTGTACTTTCCAAAGTTGTATAATAAAAAGGTGAATGTTTCTGTATCACACTTTTCTGGTCTGTGAAATATGTAGTAAGTTGTTAATAATGCATAACTTACTACATATTTCTAGTAATACACACAAAACATAAATAGACTACAATGCATAAAAAGATGGGGCTTATATATGGAGAATAAAGTAAGCATACAAGTGGCAGTATCATTAGCAACTGTGTATAATCTACATGATTGTATTAAAGCACAAAAATGATTCCTGTGTTTCAGGCCTGCTTCTTCCCCTATATATGTACATCATAAGATGCGATTAAATTCTATGGAAAGTATTGTAAGAACATGTGAGAATAGCAATATCTATAAATGCAACACTTTTTGAAAGTTAACTTTCTGACTGTCAGTAAATAAACCCACCTGGCCTAGATATGGCAGTGAACAAAAACGAAGGTGCTACACATGTCATGTCATCAGTGATGTAGAGGAATGCAGAGGAATGTTTTGGATTAAAACATTTTTTAAAAAAAAAGAGTTAAAATGTCCACGGACAGCGCAGCGCACCTGTTCGGGCTGGCATTAATCAATATAGTATAGAGGTTCTAGGGGCAATACACCTACCCGTACCAATCGCAAACAATATGGAACTGATCTTATAACGCACCAGGTGTCCAAGTTCTCCGTAAATTAACAGAATGGGGGCGTCCTAAGGATATTAGACCTCTCCGTACTGGTCACAACCAAGATAAAACATGTTCTTAGAACACACCAGGTGTCCGGGATGTCTGTAAATGAACAAAATGGGAGAGTCCTCAGGACAGTATACCTATCCGTACCGTCCCCAGCCAAGATGGAACTGTCCGTAGAACAGGCGCGGTAGCCGGCATGTCCGTAGTCAAACAAAATGGAGGTGTCCTAAGGACACTGCACCTGGCCGTGCAGTCAGCAGAACATCTACGCACATGCGCACCACACCCATAAGTACTGCGAACATCGCGCATGTCCCTAACTGTGCGTCTCACTTGTGTCGCACTTTTAATTAGTTTCAGGACCCGAACACTGTCCGTAGAACTTCCGTGCGCATGAGCACGTCCGTTACTCTGCATTTGGTGTCCAGCGGGCACCCATTTCCTTTGCGGATGTGTTCACAAAATCATGTGACTGCACACACGCTGAGCGTGTGGAGTAATTTGCTTAACCTCCTTTACCAGTGTGTCGTGTGCTGAAAAGCAATAAACTGGAAAACAAGAAAAATTACAAAAAAGGCTCTTTTCAGAGCCGCCTTTCTCAGTTTAACAATAGAACTATCAAGTGACCGGTGTAGGCCCCCGCGCATTTTTCAAAAAGTCCACGGACAGTCGTAGGACGCACAAAAATGGAGGGTGCAAGCGGAGCAAAACCAATGCACTTTTCGCTGGGAGTAAGTGGTGGCTCTGAAAAGAGCCATTCGGTGGTGTTTTGTGTGTTTCAAAAACTGTGGATTGGAAGAAACGGATTGCCAAATAGGTGACTATGAAACCAAAAAAGGTTGCAATGCATTTTGCACATTGCGAAGAAAAATCTGTTTGCCAGCATATGTGAGATGGACTCCATCACTGCGAAAAATGAAAGTGCTGCGAAACAAAATGTTTTCATTGTGGAATGAGGACATGCCAACATCTCTTAGAAAGGCACAAACAGCGTTATTGACATTGCGCCTCGTTTTCTCCATTTGTGGACCAAATGCAGAAGAACGCAGCCACATTTGTCTTTGTGCAATACGGGAAAAAACTATTTGGCAATTTGGAAACATGTCCATGACCTTCCCAAGTCCTTCCTTCACTGCAAATTGCAAATACATTCCAGAGACATGGCCTAAACTGTTTCCTCCACAATTAATGATAATTATAATCAGGATGGCGCTCGGTCTGTAAAGTAGCACATAGAGGTACCACGTCCAGCCACTGCAGTCCACGCACTCCATACCAGTGCACTTCCACATGACAAAATCCAAGATCTGCAGATAGACCGCAACTTTCTGCATGCACTTTCAACCAATGTATCCATGAGTCTCCCAAAATCCAGACAATCTGTTTTCGAGCACACAGAGCCATGGCTGTCTGGTCTCCTGTCAGGGAAAAGACGTTCTCACTAAATTTCTCCGTTCAGAACACACCCACTGAACTTTACTGACCAATCCCTAGCTTCGCACATTCTCATTTGCAAGCGTCTCCACCCTAGAAACCCCGTTGGTAATACGCCTTACCTGCAGATTACCGCCATGTCCGCGGACACATAGAGGATCTGAGCGTGACGACTGTACATTTAAATATTATTCCCCTTTTCCCCTTTACGGTGGGCTCTGAAAAGAGCGTTTTTTTTCATATTTTGGGCAGATGCCTTACAGACACCTTTTATTTTTTTTTTTCTTACTTTACTCCTACAATCATTACAGAACCTTCTCCAAAGCAAGCCTTACATTCCAAAAGAACATGGCATTTCCCAAACAAGATAACGAAACACCATCTGCTTCAAAATAAGCCGCATTACTGGAAACAATGTTCTCGTGGCTGCAGAAAAACATACCAGCTTGTAACATGAAAGCCAGCATGATGCGATTGACGTTATACCTCCCAATACTTTGATCAGGACAGAAAACAGAACTGTTGTCCCATTTTCCTCTAGGGAGTAAGCCAGAAAAAATTACTTTCGCAGTTGGAAAGATTTTAATGACTGCTTGCACTAAATGTTCCAAATCTTCCAACAAAGTACGTGAACTCACGTAGCCCAAATGGCAAGCAACATAGTGCAAACGTACCACATTGGGACTGGTCATCCTACGCATATCTCTGCAAATTTAGAGAATTGCCGCAACATTGCAATCAGTCTCAGCGCTCCACACCACCTCCACTCCTCTGACATCGAAATTGTGTGCCACATGCCTACTTTCGGAATAGTGCTGTAAACCATGGACAAAAATATCTCCGAGCACCAAAACCCTGACTGTCTCCACCTCTGCCATCTTCAGTACATGCACCGTCTTTGGACACAAATGAACAATGTGAACATCTGATTGGCTGATGCCTACAGTCCCCTTTCCATGCTGGATTTGCTGCAGAACCCCGTATGTGGCACCCCTACCCACGAACAAGCGCAGTCTACGTGCGGCACGTAACTCTTAGCCAGTCCTTCTACCCTTTCTGGCTAAGAGTTACGTCACTCGCAAATCCATTCCCTCATTGGACACAGCTAAGCAGTCACACAACCATCCACAAATCACATTCAACATCTCTACATCTAACTCTGTCATCTACATTTGGCACTTCAAATGTACTATTGATCACTCTGAATGCAAGTCGCATATCATTGCAAAGCACCTATTTCAAAAATTACTGTGCAAGTGTCGATTTCTACTTACAACTCCATGCATGCGCACATGCATAACTACAAAGTACAGGTATGCATATTTTAATCAGAGAACATGTGCAACCCTTACGATTTCATTTAAACAAATTAATGCCAGTAAATCTGCATAGCCAATACATACCAACGCTCCGCTCCCCCTTTAAGTGCAAGACTTCCGATGTTTTATTGAGAAACCGCACTACTACTTACCGTCTCCCGCATAACCTACACATACGTAACAACCCTCCCGATTTAGGCACGAAACTCGATTTTACATTAGGAAATGTCACAATTTTTTACTGTGTATCGCCTACATTAATGCTACTTTCAATACGATAGTATGAGAAAAATAAACGTTCCTGATTGCTGTGCTGACATCTCCCTCTGAGGGTCTCCCGATTTTTCGGATTCGTACTTATAATATGAAAGTAGTGACATTTTTCCCATCTACTATAATGACCTATCACTTACAAACCTCTCTGCTATGGACAACACAGCTTAAAAAAAACAAGGCATTTTCATAAACTGAAAATTGTACTCATTTGCGAAGCAGGTTCAACTAACATACTGCAATTAACATGTAAAGGCTACACATAGTGAAATGAAAGACACACATGCACTGTGTTGAGATATCAAAGAAGAGTACTCCGACGAAAGATGCAAAATGAACATCTACAATAAAATCACTGCTTTAAACACACAAAGTTACTAACTTCTTCCTTTTACAATTGCAGTGAAGACAACTCTCCTGAAAATCAACAGCATCTACACTGCAAACAACGTATCCGAAGAAACCTGGTCATTCCGCAAAAAAAAGTAAGTACAGTACTACCTTTATATTCTTACTGTTCCTCAAAGAGACTGTATGGGTTATTTATGTAATTTGCGCACCAAAACAAACATTGATTTCTGAACCATTCTACCCACAAATCCCCATTTATTAAAGAAAGAATAACAGGCAGAATGGCTCACAAATCCCTGTGTTTTTGGAACACAAATAACATACATAAGCCTTAGAATGTTAGTACTAGAAAACAAATAACTGTTTCAATTTTATACCATTACGTTTACTATTAATGCTTCTCCTCACCACTAGCTCACTTTGTACTCTCATCTGAAGCACAGTGTAGTAATATACAAACAGAAAAATCGCCTCCCTAACTCACTGTAACTGCCCAATGCACATTCACACACCACCACAAACAGCTTCGCCATCAAACTCATGCACGCATGCACACAGCACACATACATTGTACAACAGACCAAACCATGCCTTCTTTTTTTGTCCACAGACCTCAAAGAATGCTTACCAAAAAGCAAGTCCGTAGAAAGGAACGCAGAAATAGAGCAAATGAAAATAAAAGTGTCCAAAGTAAGCATCCATCTCTAGCAGAGTTTGTACAGAACGTTTGAACAAAACAGCTAATACAGTGTCGTTTAGCGAAACAAAAGACGCTTCAACTACTGAAACTTTGGCTCCTATATCAAAATGTGGCACGAAACAGAAAACGCTTTACAAAAGAATCGACACCAGTAGCCCTAACAATGCTCCTATTAATCCTGATATAGTAACAAGAACCCTAGTAAAAAAAAGTATTTTAGCAAAAATGTTTTGCCACAGAGTCCTTCAGAATCTAATAAGAGGACTGAAATCATCCTCAACCCTTAAAACCTACCGTATAAAATGAATCCTACAAGCTCTCGTAGACAGTGCAATCCTTCTCAAAAGGAAGTTATTTATTTTAGTGTTAAATAGGATGAAACCACTAACAAAACTAAGTACTAAACTACAAAAGAAACTTATCAATAAACAAAATGTCAACAAAAATAACTTATTAAATATTTGTGGAGGTGAATGGAGTCACACAACAACCACAGAACCATATTTCAATGAAGAAGCATACAAACAAAATCAAACAAACACAATTGCCATCCATAGCAGTGGACGATGGTATGAAAAAATCAATAATACCATCATGGAATAAGAAACACTGCTTACAAAAGTATCCCCTGAAAACTCAGAATTACCTCTCCATTCGGCTAAAACAGACCGTCCAGTATACAAATGGCCGTGTACGTCAATGTGTGACATTCCTAATAAATCTTTCAAATCTTTACTTCAGTTCCTCAATCAGTATGTGAAAGGTAAAGCCACAATCAAAATGAAAGTGCTACAAAACATGGATATCTGCCCAGTGCGCAAATACACAGGACTACAAGGACATTCATTAGCCTGCATTTGAGGACCTAATTGCAAAAGCACCTTCCATGATATCAAAAGGATATCAATACATCATTCAAATGTAAGAAATCTACTGTATAAACTGTACTATGCTAAAAGTCCAGTTTTTGTCATGATGACTACCTCCAAGGAGCCAGGTCCGACCCAGCGACCCCAGAGGCAGGCATCATTTCCCCCAGGGGAGTGCCAGCGGGCCCAAGCTGGGGCCCTTTGGACGCAGTCCTGGCGCCTTAGGCGCCAGGCGCATGTTGGACCTCTGTCCTGGCGCCTTAGGCGCCAGGCTCATAAAGCTAGACATGTGTTCAAGTGTTTTAATGTGCACTTACCTGATGCAGACCATGCTGCCAAATCCAGGCCCTCTTGAGGCCTGAATGGAACTACTTTACCTGTGGGACTACTTTCCACCCGGGTGTGGTCGGGAAAGGATACATACCTGATCGGAGGAAGGATACACACTTGGAACTTCTTCCAAAGCTATTTAAACCACACCCGATCAGCAACTCACGCTTCGCGTTGTTCTGCTCCTCGCAGCTGGACGCTCACCGTGTCAGCTCCTGCATCTGGACTTCAGCCACGCCTGTCAGCATCCTGGGTCACCTGCAAAGGGAGACAAGAGACCTTACCAGCTAAATCTGCACCACGGAGACATCACTGACGATCCTGAAAGGGTAGACATTATTTTTAAAAGCATTTCGTTACGATCGCTGCAGCGCTGCATTTCACTCACCTTTCCTGGGTTCCTCCATCTTCAGCAGCGATCATCCGGATACACAACCACTTCCCAGAGCCTAGAGAAAAAGACAAGAATAAGAGGTGAGAGAAGGAAGGGAATAAGACTTACCTTTTGGGTCATTCCCATTTTTTTCGGGTCTTGCCGCTTCCAGGCATTTTCCGGACCCCGGCCCCTATGGGAAAAAAGACAAAGACATTGAATGAGCGTATGCAAAGACAGTTCCCGAGCGCTCATCCAGAACTAACCTGCCATTTACTGGAACTGGAACTGCACGTTTCACTTCGGGTCAGTGCCATATCTCCGGCATTCCGAACCCCGGCCCCTAAGGGGAAAAAAGACATAAGCATTAGCGCTTGCTGCAAAAAGACAATGAACATTATTATTAAGCTTGGACATTTGAACTTGCAACAAAACTTTTACAGAGCCTTACCTGAATAGTCAAGCTTACCTGAACTCCCATCAATATTCAATCCAGTGAAGTAACTGGGTTTCAACGCGCCCCTGCATCAGAAGCAGGATGGAGAGCTCATCCTTCCTGACCCTAAGGTGAGACTTCACGGGGAATCGTGGAAGGGTATCGTGGAGGGTTGGAAGAGAGTGGGAGGCTTGAGCATAACTCAGTCAGTAGGTAATACTCCCTTTTCAGGCACAGGGGAATATTCCTGCGAGCCGGAGAAGCCAGAGTAGAGGGCCCTTCCTGTCCATCTTCAGAGTCCTGCGCTTCACCATTGAAGAAGCATCAGCACTCGAAGCCAGACCTGCGCCTCCGTGGGAATCAGGTGAGCGTTACAGAACGCGAAGCCTACCCATAATTTCCCACCCGGGCGCTATGGGGACTTCCGAGACTGACCAGCTGGCCCAGCTTTTGGGGGAATTACGGGCAGAGGTGCACTCAGCCCGCCAGGAGACCAACGCTCTCAAAAGAGAACTGATCTTATCCAAGGAAAGAACAGATGACCTAGCCAAAAGGTTATTACAGGCCCAGGCAGGGCACACTCCTTTACCTAATTCCGGAGACATTTCCACATCAATGGGTTTGAGTAACCCGGTACAAATTAATCTACCTGGACACATGCCTTTGGCCCCGCCTGAACGTTTTGCGGGGGATCCCAAGAAATATGCCGTCTTTATGAACCAATGTCGTTTACACTTTCTATGCAGACCCGGAGCCTTCCCTAACGACCAGACCAAGGTAGCCTTTATACTATCTTACCTCAGTGGCAGTGCTGCCGATTGGTCTATTCCATTGGTAAATCAGGATGATCCCATTCTCCAGAATTTTCAGGGCTTCCAGGCCAGCATGGAAAGATTGTTCGCTCGACACTCTCAAGGACAGGCCCTTGATAATGAACTGCTATCCTTACGACAAGGTAATCAGGATCTTCTGTCCTACAGAGCCACCTTTAACAGACTGGTTGTGGAAACTGGATGGCCAGAAAGCAAAAGGATCACATTGTTTCATCGAGGCCTGCGCGGAGAGCTTAAGGATGTTCTAGCTCAGATAGTAAACCCACCCCTGGTCTGCGCAGACTACATTGACTTGGTGGTTCAACTTGATCACAGACTTCAAATTAGAAAAGCAGATCGGTTCAAGTATGAAAACCGAGCACCGATCAAAACCCACGCTAACTCCAAGAGTACCGACGTATCTGAACCTATGCAAATCGTTGTTGTTAAAGGACCATTAACGCAGAAAGAACGAGAGAGAAGGCGGCAAATGCCACTTTGTCTGTATTGCAGGACTTCCGGTCACTTTCTTCGAAATTGTCCAGTTAAACCACTTAAGAAGGTGGTTGGAGCTACTGATAACGAATTAGTGACACCTGATTCGGGAAACGACCTAGCCCGGCAAGCGCAGGGGTCCGCTTGCCGAGCTTGAAAACTAACTCTTTGACCTCGCATTTTGTCATGCCAATGGTGCTTGTGGACCCAAAACAGCCTCAGCAGTTGCATGCTATAAAAGCATACATCGACAGTGGAGCTATTGGAAATTACATAGACCGTGAATTGGCTTCCAGGATTAAGCTTCCTCTCCGCCCGAAAGTAACCCAAGATGTTATTACTACAGTAGATGGAACCGAAATAGCCTCAGGGCCTGTAACGCATTCCACTGTTGAAGTGACACTGGTGGGTCAGGATGGACATCGGGAAGCAATCGTGTTTGATGTGATCAAGGCCCCACAATTTCAAGTAATTCTTGGAATTCCTTGGTTAGAAACACATAATCCCAGAATTGACTGGCGAGCAAAGATGATAAGTTTTCCTGATTGTGAACCAACTTGTTATCCAAGAAATCCAGCTATGGGTCTAGCCTCTGCAACTTCCACCCCTGTACAGCTACCGTCAGAATACCAAGAATTCCAAGACGTTTTTCAGAAAGAACAGGCTAACACGTTACCTCCCCATTGGTCTTATGATTGCCAAATCGATCTGGTACCCAATGCTCAACTACCTTGTAGTAGGATTTATGCTCTTACGGAACCTGAGAACCTGCATTTGCGTCAGTATTTAGATCAATACCTAGCCAATGGTTTTATTCGCCCGTCCAAGTCTCCTGTCTCTTCAGCTCTGTTCTTCGTGCCGAAAAAAGAAGGCGACCTTAGAATGTGTATAGACTATCGCGCCCTAAATCAAATAACGATTAAGAATCGTTATCCTCTGCCCTTGATCCCTGAGCTTATCGACCAGGTGAAAGACGCTTGCGTGTACACCAAGTTAGATCTCCGAGGAGCTTATCACCTGGTGCGCATAAAAGAAGGCGACGAATGGAAGACTGCATTCCGCACCAAGTTTGGGCTCTTCGAATATCAGGTGATGCCCTTCGGTTTGTGCAATGCACCTGCCGCCTTTCAGTACTTTATGAATGATGTTCTTCGGGAACTTATCGACGTCTGTGTCATTGTTTACATTGACGACATCCTGGTGTACTCTTCTTCAGAATCTGATCACAGAAAACATGTTAGGGCAGTTCTTGAGAAACTGCGCCAGCACAGATTATTTGCAAAACTCGAAAAATGCGTTTTTCATACCACAGAACAACAAGTTACTTCTTACCTTGTAACGTTCTTTCGACGGGATGTTCCTCCGACGTATTCCTCATCTTAGATATATCCTTCCAGCTCTGCTGGCCTCGGAAAATTTTTTCTCTAGAGGGCGCTGCGCGTCGACGTCCTCCGAGTCGATGTCCCTCGACAGCCGCCGTATCGACGTCGACGTCATCCTGCCTATAAAGGCCGCGCGCAGCGTCCGTTGCTCAGTTCCGTTTTGTAGCCCACAATAATACTTTCTGGACTAGACTAATCACCCTGAAGGAGCGTAAGCTGCAACAACATGGGAAGTAGAACTGCGGGGATGGATGGGAGGGCCGATGAGGAATACGTCGGAGGAACATCCCGTCGAAAGAACGTTACAAGGTAAGAAGTAACTTGTTCTTCGAAGGGATTGTGTCCTCCGACGTATTCCTCATCTTAGATAGGCTCCCATAGTAGTATTCTATTATTGGAGGAGGGAGTACTGACTTCACGCTGTCTTCTATTGATGAATAGAATGCAGTACAGCCCTTCCAAACCTAGTCTCTTGACTGGAGGAGGAATCCAAATTGTAAAAACGTGAAAAGGTATGGACAGACGACCATGTAGCGGCCGCACAGATGTCTTTAACCAGCACACCTCTTTTGAGGGCCGATGAAGCTGCAATACCTCTGGTCGAATGAGCCCTAAGGTTTTGAGGGGGCTCTTTCCCTGCCAGTTTATAACATTCCAGAATGGCTAGAATGATCCATCTGGAAATGGTCTGCTTAGTTATTGGTAACCCCAGCTTGTGACCTGCGTAACCTACAAACAGCTGGTCTGCCTGTCTTATCCTGGCTAGTCTACTGATGTAAAAACTTAAAGCCCTTCTAGGGTCTAGCATGTGTAACCTCTCTTCCTCTTTCCCCGGGTGAGGAGGAGGATAGAAAGATGGTAGGGTAATCTTCTGAGTGATATGGAATTCAGAAACCACCTTTGGGAGGAAATTAGGCTTCACTTGCAGGACAACTTTGTCTTTGTGAAATATTGTGTGAGGGGGTTTACAAGAAAGAGCTTGTAATTCGCTCACCCTTCTAGCAGATGTAAGTGCTATTAATAAAACAGTTTTAAGGGTAAGGAATCTTAACGAACAAGAATGGAGTGGTTCGAAAGGTGTGCCCATCAGGAAAGTTAGTACTAAGTTTAAATCCCATAGGGGAACTTGGAATGGTCTTGGGGGATAAACATTGGCTAACCCCTTTAGAAACTGTATTACCAAGGATGGTTCTTCCGCAGTGCGCTTAAAGATGGATAGCGCTGCGAGATAGCCCTTAATGGGGCCAACTTGAAGGCCTGAATTCGCCAAATATAGAAGGAAGGACAAAACCATTGGTGTACCACATGAAAAAGGGTCGATATTCTGTTCTCTACACCAGCTGCAAAATCTGTTCCAACGGCAGCGGTATAAAGACTTTGTTGCTGGCCTCCTTGCCGAAAGCAACACCTCCATAACATCATCAGGGAGGTCCCAAACCTTGTACCTCAACCTTTCAGAAGCCAAGCGTGAAGGTTGAGGGTTTTGATGTCTGGATGGAGAACCTGACCACCCTTCTGTGAGAGTAGGTTCTCTCTGAGTGGAAGTCGAATTGGAGGGCAGATGGACAAGTCTAGAAGGTGGGTACCACGTTCTCCTGGCCCAATCCGGGGCAATTAGGATCATGGTTCTCCGGAATCTTCTCAACCTCCAGATCATTTGAGGAATGACAGGGACCGGTGGGAACGCGTACAGAAGCAGAAACTCCCAGTCCACTATGAACACGTCTCCCAGAGCTCCTCTCGGGGGAAATTCCCTTGAGCAGAACAGATCGCATTTCCTGTTGATGCTGGTGGCGAACAGATCCACCTGAGGGGTTCCCCAAAGGGCGAAGATCTCTTGAAGGACTTCCTGAGCTAGTTCCCACTCGTGGGAGACTGTGCTCTGCCTGCTCAGAGCGTCCACTGTCAAGTTCTTCTCTCCGGCTAGGTGAACTGCCGATAGAGAGATTCCTTCTTGGATTGCCCAAAACCAGAGCTGCATCGCCTCTCTGCACAGGGGTAGTGATCCTACGCCTCCTCTTTTGTTGAGGTAATGCATGGCCACTGTGTTGTCCGTCATTATCAGGACGTTTTTCCCTTGTACAGCTGGCAGGAACGCCTTCAGCGCAAGTCTGATGGCTCTCAGCTCTAACAGGTTGATATGTAGTCTGGACTCCGATGGAGACCAACGACCGCTGATGGTCAAGTCGTTGGCGTGGGCTCCCCACCCCGTGAGTGAGGCATCCGTGACTACTGTTATCTCCGGCCAGGGTTGCCAAAAATGTTCTCCTTTCAGAATGTTCTCCCGACAGGCCCACCACTGAAGGTCTCGAGTCACCCTGTCGGGAACCTGAATAAGATCTGTCATTCTCCCTGAGAATTGTGACCACTGAGTCCTCAGTGCCCACTGGAGGGATCTCATTCTCAGGCGAGCCTCTGGCACTAGGAAAATGCAGGATGCCATGAGGCCTAGCAACCTCAAAAAGTCGAAGGCTGGGAGACGTTGGGCATTTTGAAACTTGGTAACCATCTGTAGAATATCTTGAGCCCTCACCTCTGGTGGCGAGGCTTTTCCCAGGATCGCTCCTATGAACTGGAGTCTCTGCGATGGTATCATTTGTGACTTCTTTAAATTGAGGGAGAAGCCCAGTCTGTGAAGGGAGTGGCACACATGATTTAGTTGGATCTGAACTTGTTCCGAAGAGACAGCCCTGATCAACCAATCGTCCAGGTAGGGGTAGACATGAATCCCTTCCCTCCTTAGACTTGCCGCCACTACCGACATTAACTTGGTGAAGACCCTCGGGCGGAGGTCAGCCCAAATGGCAGCACTCGAAATTGATAGTGAGAGTTGCCAATTGTGAACCTGAGGTATTTCCTGTGTTTGAGATGGATAGGCACATGGAAATAAGCGTCCTGAAGGTCCAGTGATACCAACCAGTCCTGGAACTGAAGGGCCTGGAGGATCTGAGAAAGAGTGACCATCTTGAATTTGTCTTTTCTGAGGAATTTGTTCAATTCTCGCAAGTCCAAGATGGGTCTCAGTCCTCCGTCTTTCTTTGGAATGAGAAAGTAAGGGGAGTACCAGCCCTTGTTCCTCTCCGCTACAGGTACCGGTTCTATGGCACCTTTCTCTAGCAGGTCCAAAATTTTCTGCAAGAGGAGCGGATCTGGAGTTTTCTGAGAGCTGATCCCCGGTGGATGACTCTGAGGTATGCGTAGGAGAGGCAGGCAGTAACCTTGGGCAACTGTTTCCAATGCCCAAGCATCTGACGTGATAGCCTGCCATCCCGCCAGATGTTGAGTCAACCTGCCTCCTACAGGTGTCCTGTGAGGGAAGTCCTCAGAGTGGTTTTGGGGCGGCTGATGCAGATGCCGATGGTAAAGAGGGATGGGTGTTTTGACAAAAACTCTGGGTCTGTAGAGGATACCCTGTATTTTGTAGACAGTTTTTTATTTACTGCCAGGACGACATCTGGGGTTTCCCAGTTCGTCATAATCTTCCTCTGAAGAGCTTTATGGAAAGGCACCACAGGATCCTCCTGTGGGCCTTTATCAAGAATATCCGTGAGGTCATCTTGTTGGAAAGATTGTGAAGGTGCAGACCACCCCATAAACTCTGTGATCCTGGCCATTAAGGCTCTATAGGGTGTTTCAGCATGCTCCCCCGGGTCTGGCCTAGCAAACTCCACCTCAGGGGAAGTGTCTAACCCACTTGCCTCATGTAAGGAATCATGAAGATCCTTTAACCTGCGTTCTTCAGAGGAAAATTCATCTCTAATTGGGGTTACAGGTCCCTGCAACTCAAATGTGTCTTCCTGTTCAGACAATTCACCCTCTTCCAAAATTGAGGACATAGTTCTCAATTGTTCTGAACTCATAAAGGGTGTAAATCCCATTTCCAAGGCAGAGGGTGCCGAACTTGTCATTATCGGCCTCGAAAACGTTGATGTCGTCGACGCCAACGTCGAAGGCTTCGAGCGTGGCGTCGAAAACGAAGGTGGAGGCCTCGATGACCTCGACAGAATTGGGATTCTACTCGACAATCTCGAAGCCATCGTCATCGAGGACCTGGGGATAGTCACTGGGTGTGTCGTGACCGTGACTTTTCTTGGCGTCGACGCCGGTGTCGAAGCTGGCGTCGAGTCGACAGACCCGTGTGTCGAAGGTCCCTTAAACAACGGCGTCGAAGACACCGACCTCGGCGTCGACGGAACCCTCGTCGACGGCGTCGACGGAACCTTCGAGGAAGGTTTGGAGGTCATAGTCCTACTCGAGGGTTCGAGACGCGCTCGAGAGGTTTCCTTCGCCGGGTACTGCGACTCGCGGCGTTTTTGACCTTCGGGTCTTTCGACCAGAGCATCGCTCTCAGCAGTCTTCGAGGGGGTCGAGGCTGCTTTCTCGAAGACGCTCATCATATTTTTGCGGAATTCCTCCCATTCAGCCCGGGAACTATGTTTCGTGGGGCAAGGGATTCTTTTTGGCGAAACAGAGGAAGAGGAAGACGGAGAAGGGGATCTTCGACGTCTCCTCTTCGAGTGCTTCGATCTCGAGGAGTGATGGGACCCACTCCGAGACCTGGAGCGCGAATGGTGACGAGGAGACGAATGTCTCGACTTCGTCGACGAAGAAGCAGCTTTAAAAGTCTTACCTTTCTCCAGCTTTCCCCTACGCTCCTTCAGGGCCTTAGCTGTCATGGACATACAGTCCTCGCACTCCGAACAATGGTGTTCAGCTCCCAAACACCACAGACAAACTCTATGAGGGTCAGTCAGTGACATCTTTTTTCCACAATCTCGGCATTTTTTGAAGCCGGATCGAGGAGTTGTCGGTTCCGACGAGGAAGCCATCGAGTACGGATCGAATAACTCGAGGTAAATAGGTTTCATCTGACAAGAACTGAGCAACGGTATTCCGAGGCACTGAGTAAGCGTGGAAAAACGAAACTGAGCAACGGACGCTGCGCGCGGCCTTTATAGGCAGGATGACGTCGATACGGCGGCTGTCGAGGGACATCGACTCGGAGGACTTCGACGCGCAGCGCCCTTGAGAGAAAAACATTTCCGAGGCCAGCAGAGCTGGAAGGATATATCTAAGATGAGGAATACGTCGGAGGACACAATCCCTTCGAAGTTGAGTTTCTCGGATTCATCCTGACACCTCAAGGAGTCCGAATGGACTCGCGAAAGGTGGACGCCATCCTCAAATGGCCATCTCCAAACTCGGTGAAGGGAGTTCAGAGCATGCTCGGCTTTGCCAATTTCTATCGAAGATTCATCCCAGAATTTTCCTGAACAGTCCAACCCATCACCGCTCTCCTAAAGAAAAACAAACGCTTCGAATGGACTCTTGAGGCCGAACAAGCCTTCCAGGACCTGAAAACCAAATTCACCTCTGCACCTGTATTGAAGCACCCGCACCCAGATCTCCCGTACATAGTGGAAACCGATGCATCCAGTTCGGCCATGGGAGCTGTCCTGTCGCAAAGAGACCCAAAAACTAACCAACTACACCCAGTGGCCTTTTGGTCCAGAAAATTTTCTCCTCCTGAAATCAACTACGCAATTACAGATAAAGAGTTACTGGCCATCAAATCTGCTTTCAAGGCTTGGCGTCACTACCTTCTCGGGGCAAGACACACCATCACCGTAATTACGGACCACAGAAACTTACAGTATTTAAAAACGGCCAAAGCTCAATCTTCACGACAACTCCGATGGGCTCTATTCTTTGCGGAATTTGATTTTGTAATTACCTATGGCCCTGGCTGCAAGAATGGAAAAGCAGAGCCTTATCCCGGATTGGCATGGAAGAACCTAATTCAAGCTAGAACCTGTGCCCATCATACCTGAGCAAAGAATCTTAGGCTTAACTTCATTGCAAACTATTGAGGATATCCAAACGCAAGTAAAACAACTTCTAGACTCTTCAACCTTACTGGAATGGAGTCAAAAGGGTCCTCATTACACCGTTAAGATGACTTACCCTACTTCCAGGAGCGGTTGTTTCTGCCAAGTAAAGAATTGCAAGAACTTGTTATTGCCCATCATCATGAATGTTTAGTGGAAGGACACCCTGGTATCGCTAAAACGGAGGAAAAAATCAAACGCCACTTCTGGTGGCCTTCTTGGAGAAAAGACAAAGTCTTTTGTACTGTCTTGTGGAATTTGCGCCCAAAACAAGGCTCAAAAGAAAAGGCCAGCCGGCCTACTTCAACCCTTGGATATTCCACCGGTGCCATGGCACACCATGTCAATGGACTTTATAACAGATCTGCCTCCTTGTGCTGGTTACAACACAATCCTTGTAATTGTGGACCTATTCTACAAAATGGCCCACTTTATCCCTTTTAAGGGTTTGCCTTCAGCTTCCACCTTGGCCAAGGAATTCCTGGAGAATATAGTTCGCATACATGGTTTCCCTTCTATATTAGTCTCGGAACGTGGAAGTCAATTTATCTCACATTTTTGGAAGAAGTGTTGCCAACTAGCACAAATAGATGTGCGGTTATCCACCAGCCATCACCCCCAGACCGACGGACAAACCGAGAGAACCAATCAGACTCTCGAGCAATATCTTCGGTGCATGTTACACCAATCCGAGTTAAATTGGAAAGACATCCTTTGGATCGCAGAATATGAATACAACAATTCAGTGCATTCTGGAACCGGACAAACCCCCTTTTATACTTTGTATGGTCACCATCCTCGGACTTCTGACCTAGATCCACCTCTGACCCTGGAAATGCCCGCAGTAAATCATCTGCATTCCACAATAACCCGAGCCTTCAAAGAAGCTGCAACTCATTTACAGCAAGCCAAGAAAAAGTATAAAGAAAACGCTGATTTGCACCGAAGTAAAACTCCTCCTTACCAAGTAGGAGACCAGGTATGGCTAGCAACTAAACATTTACCCCTCAAGGGCCCGCGAACCTTCAATCCCAGATTCATAGGACCTTATCCCATCAAAGCTATAATCAACCCAGTGGCCTTTAAACTGGATCTACCGTCCAACATGCGTATTCATCCAGTTTTTCATGCATCACTTTTGAAGCCAGTACAACCAGGAACCCGATTGTCCAAGCCTCCAGATCCAGTTCAAATTGAAGGGGAATTAGAATTCGAAGTTAAAGACATTTTAGACTCCAAGGTGGTAAAGTCGAAACTCTTCTATCTTGTTTGCTGGAAGGGATATGGACCTCAGGAGAGATCGTGGGAGCCTAGTAACCATGTCCACGCACCTTCATTAGTACAAAGGTTTCACCAGAGATTTCCGAACAAGCCCAAACCCCGGAGGGAAGAACCTTGGGAGGGGCCTTGAGGGGGGGTACTGTCATGAAGCCTACCTCCAAGGAGCCAGGTCCGACCCAGCGACCCCAGAAGCAGGCATCATTTCCCCCAGGGGAGTGCCAGCGGGCCCAAGCTGGGGCCCTTTGGACGCAGTCCTGGCGCCCTAGGCGCCAGGCTCATGTTGGACCTCTGTCCTGGCGCCTTAGGTGCCAGGCTCACAAAGCTAGACATGTGTTCAAGTGTTTTAATGTGCACTTACCTGATGCAGACCATGCAGCCACATCCAGGCCCTCTTGAGGCCTGAATGGAACTACTTTACCTGTGGGACTACTTTCCACCCGGGTGTGGTCGGGGAAGGATACATACCTGATCGGAGGAAGGATGCACACTTGGGACTTCTTCCAAAGCTATTTAAACCACACCCGATCAGCAACTCACGCTTCGCGTTGTACTGCTCCTCGCAGCTGGACGCTCACCGTGTCAGCTCCTGCATCTGGACTTCAGCCACGCCTGTCAGCATCCTGGGTCACCTGCAAAGGGAGACAAGAGACCTTACCAGCTAAATCTGCACCACGGAGACATCACCGACGATCCTGAAAGGGAAGACATTATTTTTAAAAGCATTTCGTTACGATCGCTGCAGCGCTGCATTTCACTCACCTTTCCTGGGTTCCTCCATCTTCAGCAGCGATCATCCGGATACACAGCCACTTCCCAGAGCCTAGAAAAAAAGACAAGAATAAGAGGTGAGAGAAGGAAGGGAATAAGACTTACCTTTTGGGTCATTCCCATTTCATTTCGGGTCTTGCCGCTTCCAGGCATTTTCCGGACCCCGGCCCCTATGGGAAAAAAGACAAAGACATTGAATGAGCGTATGCAAAGACAGTTCCCGAGCGCTCATCCAGAACTAACCTGCCATTTACTGGAACTGCACGTTTCACTTCGGGTCGGTGCCATATCTCCGGCATTCCGAATCCCGGCCCCTAAGGGGAAAAAAGACATAAGCATTAGCGCTTGCTGCAAAAAGACAATGAACATTATTATTAAGCTTGGACTTTTGAACTTGCAACAGAACTTTTACAGAGCCTTACCTGAATAGTCAAGCTTACCTGAACTCCCATCAATCCTCAATCCAGTGAAGTAACTGGGTTTCAACGCGCCCCTGCATCAGAAGCAGGATGGAGAGCTCATCCTTCCTGACCCTAAGGTGAGACTTCACGGGGAATCCTGGAAGGGTATCGTGGAGGGTTGGAAGAGAGTGGGAGGTTTGAGCATAACTCAGTCAGTAGGTAATACTCCCTTTTCACGCACAGGGGAATATTCCTGTGAGCCGGAGAAGCCAGAGTAGAGGGCCCTTCCTGTCCATCTTCAGAGTCCTGCGCTTCACCATTGAAGAAGCATCAGCACTTGAAGCCAGACCTGCGCCTCCGTGGGAATCAGGTGAGCGTTACAGTTTTAGAATTAGCCAATTTAAATAACACTATTCTACATGGTACATCCAAATACCTACAAGAAAAAAAATCAACCGTATCCAGAGAACATATTTTGGAAGTGAAAGCCATTTACAAAATGCAATAGTTTTAGAACAGACTAGCAACAATTATGCACATAGCAACCTTCTATTACACACATACAAAAAAGAAATACTAAAATTTAAAAGTGCATTGGCTGAAGTACCAAACCATGTGTGTGTGTGTGTGTTGCCGCAGAACGTTTTACAAAAGGAACACAAAAACTGTAGACGTAACATAAAAAATAGAAGACAATGAGAATTGCAAATGGTTTGAATTAGCGCTCTACCTTTTGGCAGAAAACAAATACCAAATAAGTGAACCTCTAATATGTTGCAGTTACTGCACTACAAAACTGGACAACAACCAAACTCCTTCACGTACCATCACAAATAATTCAAATATTTAGAAATTATTCCCACTACCAAAACCCCTGCAACAACTCAATTTGTATGAGAGCATCATAATTCAAACATTTCATCCATTTCAAGCAATAATACGCCTTCAACCAAAAACAGCAAAATTACCTCCCTCTGAATTGGTGAAAGGAATTTGTGGCAAAGTAGTTTATTTGCCATTAGATTTGACAGAAAATGTATACACTCTAGGAGTGCAACGTCTAGTAGAGCATTCTTTAATTGTCTTAGTAAATGGTGTACCAAAAAAAAGACAAAAACATTTGGCAACAACTGGTGGACTTACATAAAGTTAGACAAGCCTTGCAATATCTGAAAGACAATAACAAATACTACAAAGAAATAAATATTGAAGAAAACTTAAGGGAACCAACTGAAATAATTCAAGAGTCATCAGAAACTGGTAAATTTGAAATTCTGGATCCTGCTGCAGTATCCACTCTTTTGGACCATTACACAATTCATCCATTGCATTCTAATGAGAGCATAGTTGATGCACTAGAAACTTACCTAATGCGACAAACCAAAGGGTCACCAATGAGCATATGGGAAAAAAGTATAGAAACACATGCTTTTCCACTGCTATTTCCTACTGGCAAAGGCGGAAGATACGATGATAGACCCACTCAGATTACGGCATCAGAATGCCGCTCATTACGAATGTATTCTCAAGATCTCAGATTTAGACAAAATGTGGAATACATATTCCACCTACTCTTTGAAAGTGAACTAGCAACCCTATGTTATGGAGTTGCACACATTTTGAAATCTGGAACCCACTTTCAAAATATGTCAGCTACGCAATTAATACAAAAAGTGCAAGAAAAAGATGAGGTTTTACAACCTCAAGTATAACAAATCTGTTTGCAAACATGCGTGGTACGAAAGAATACTGGTTCCAACGGCATGGAGACCACCGACTTGGTTTGTTACACTAAGGTGTGCAGAGTATGCATGGGAAGAGTTACATGAGTTCCTACGCATATCAAACAACTAAACCAACATAGATATACCAACACCTGGAGAACTGTGCTCTCTAGATCCAGTTAATGTGTCAAGATATTTCCATCATCGTTTCATTGCTATGCTACACTTTATTTGTAATAAAACTGTGCCTCCCCTCGGAGAAGTGCAACACTTCTTTTGGAGAAAAGAATACCAAGCGAGAGGAGCACCACATATTCACATGCTTTTATGGATCAAAGGTGCACCTAAATTTGGTCACGACAGTGATGCCACTGTTTTGCAGTTCATCCAAAATATTTCTCTCGTGAAATCCCTTCACAACGGACACATAGTGACCTGCATGGACAGATTTTACAATTTCAAAAACACAAATGTGGCAAATATTGTCGTCGCAAATATAAAAGCAAAGGGAAATACTATGACAAATGCCGCTTTGGGTTCCCTAGACCAGTTACAGAAACAGGTGAAGTCAACAACTTCATGTCTTCAGTTCGACATAGTGTTAAAGGTAAATCACCTAAGAACACGTATTACATAAAAAGAACAGAAGAATCAAAATATATCAATGATTACAACGCAATCATTGCCCTCTTATGGAATGCAAACATAGATGTGCAGTACATTACAGACAATTCCACTGCAGTTACACGATATGTTACAGCCTACTTAACAAAAGCAGAAAAAACAGAGCTTCAAGACCTCTGGAATGACCCATCATCTGACAAAATACTATCTCACAAATTGTACAGCCTAGGCATAAAAATGCTCTCTCAAAGAGAATGTGGCACCTATGAAGCGGCAGATCGTTTAATCGGTACAGCTTTGTATGGAAAATCAGACAACATAATATGGCTAAGTCTTGGTCCTGCTAAATCTAGAAAAAGAGTTCTGAAATCATATGAGGACATAGAAACAATTGCCAGAAATTATCCCAACAGCCAAGACATTTCAAAAAACAATTTACTGGACACATACTATCCGAACAGGAGTACAACTTTGGAAACCATGTGTCTATACCACATAGCTCAAAACTTTGCATACAAAAATAATGTGAAACCCGATGAAAGCAAAGGTAGATATAGAGCGACAGATTGTGAAGGCAGCTTAGTGAAACTTACCAAAGGAAGCTTAATTAATCATGTCAAATTGTCATTAAAATCTCCTCAACAGAAAGAACTATATTACATGTCTCTGCTACAACTTTTTAAACCATGGAGAAAAGAGGAAGAGATACTAGATAACTATAACTGCTATGAAGATGCTTTCAAAGCAAATGAAAACGCTATCACCGATGTGAACTTTACCAGTACAAAACAATGTTGCACAATGAACAGCAGCACGAAGAACTACTTCAGGCCCAACTAGATAAGCACACTTCCGACAGTAGTCAACCTTCTGTAACAGGAAGCCAAGAACCACTAGGACAGCCACTAATAGCAAATGAGGCAGAATTAGCTATGACAGAAGTGGAAAACACCATGTGTCACTATGAAGAAGATATAGAAGACTTAACTGTACTACAAGCAAATCTTAACGATCAGCGCACCATTTTTGAAGAAGTAACAAAACAAATTGCACATGGTGTACAACACGAAAATAAAGAATGTACCTGCCAAAATTACAAACCTATACTGCTGTACGTCAGTGGTGAAGCTGGGTCAGGAAAAACATTCTTAATCAAAATCATCAGCAAGTTCCTTCAACAATTGGCAAACAACAAACTGTCAGCTGTTGCAACTGCCCCGACAGGTTTAGCTGCCCACAACATAGGCGGTGTCACTTTACACCGATTACTACTGCTTCCAGTAGAACACCAAAACAAATTAGACTATTACAAACTTTCTGCAGAAGCTGCAATGGAACTACACATAGTATTAAAACAAATGAATATGCTTCTAATAGATAAAGTGAGCATGGTCTCCAACCTAATGCTGGCTTTGATTCACCTCAGATTGCAAGAAGTACTTAAAACAAACTACGAAGAACTCTTTGCAGGGAAACACATTATTGTTTTCAGAGATCTTCTACAATTGACACCAGTGAAAGGTGAACCTATTTTTAAAACCTTAGGACACAAACTCTGCCGTAAAACTGTTGGCAGCATAGGAAATGTCAACCTTTGGCAACATTTCCAATACAGAGAATTAACAGAAAACATGCGTCAATGTGCAGATCTCACTTACGCCAACATTTTAAAAAGTGTTGGAGTTGGTGTACTATCTCAAGAAGCAGAAGCAATATTGAAAAACCGGCACATTCATGCACTTTATGGCGATGACGCATGTGCTACTGATGTTATGGAACAATTAGCGCACAAAATGTCAATTGTATGGCCTTAATGCCAACTCTTGCAAGATGTTTCAAATTCAATGAAACAATGTTAAAAAAAGAAATGCAACCAATAATGGAAATTTGCGCCACAGACAAACAAGACGTACATGGTATAACACTACCCATGTGTGAGCAAGCCTCAACAAGACTAAATACCTAAGAACATTCAATCTCCAACACAGCTGGGTTGGAAAAAGGAACAAGTTACTTACCTGTAACTGTTGTTCTCCAGCATGGGTCTGGCATGGATTCACATGCTCATGAATATTCCCCGTCGTCAGGCTGGGAATCCTCGGTAAAGAAAAAACCAGTATCAGTTTCGTTTCTGATCTGTCTTTCGTAGTAATAACCAATCACTGGTCTCTGCGTCATACTGACCACAGCCAATGACTGCCCTCTACCTAAGCACCGCCTCTGGCAGCCATCTTCAGATTTGGAAGCACGTGAAGTGGCAGTATGACCAAGTGAAGAGCCGCAGAGGGGTAGGCGGGAGGGTTCGCATGTGAATCCATGCCAGACCCATGCTGGAGAACAACAGTTACAGGTAAGTAACTTGTTCCTTCTCCAGCATGGGGTCTGGCATGGATTCACATGCTCATGAATAAAGAATACATAGCAGTACACACATGCCCAACCACGGGAGGTGGCAAAGGCTCAACATTAAGCATCACATCAACTCAACATTAAGCATCTTACCTCCTCACCAGGCTCACCTCAGGCGAACAGGTTGCGCAGCACTGCTTGGCCGACCCTGGACTCCTCCCTGGAATCCCGGTCGACGCAGTAGAATTTCGTGAAGGTGTGCGTCGACCTCCACGTAGCAGCCCTGCATATGTCCAGCAGGGGCACACCAGATAGGAACGCCGTGGTAGCTGCGATCGCTCTGGTGGAATGGGCTCTCGGACGGCCAGGCAGCGGTCGGTTTGCCAACCGGTGACAGTACATGATACAGCCGGAGAGCCATCTGGAGATGGAAGCCTTCGAGAGAGCCTTCCCCTGATTGACAGGTCCAAAGTTCACAAAGAGTTGTGACGTCTTCCGAAAACCTTTCGTGCGGTCCACGTAGAACTTCAGCGCTCTAGCTACATCCAGCGAGTGCAAAGTCCTCTCAGCCGGCGACGAAGGCGACGGGAAGAACACCGGTAACACCAAGGGTTCGTTGAGATGAAAGTCCGACGGTACCTTGGGCATGAAGGAGGGGTGCGTCCTGAGCACTACCCTCGTGTCGTGGAAAGTCAAGTACGGTGCCTTGCAGGAAAGGGCCTGGATCTCTCCCACTCGTCGTGCGGAGGTGATGGCCACGAGAAAAGCTGTTTTCCACGATAGAAACTTCAACGGGGCCGAGTGCAGAGGCTCGAACGGAGGTCCCATGAGTTTGGTCAGTACCACGTTGAGCTCCCACGCCGGGGCCGGAGCCTTCACCGGCGGGAACGATCTGAACAGTCCCTTCATGAACTCTTTCACCAGACGATGAGACCACAAGGACGTCCTGCCCGTGGTTCTGGTGTATCGGGAGATCGCAGCAAGATGAATCTTGATGGACGCGTGTGCCAGACCAGCTTTGGCCAGCGTCAGCAGGTACGGCAGCACTTGGGGAGCCGTAATCCGTAGAGGGTTAATCTTCTGTGCGTGGCACCAGACAGAGAACCTCTTCCATTTGTGTCCGTAGCATTTAAGAGTCGAGGACGCCCTGGCCTTTGCAAGAACCTCTCTGCAGTCGGCCGGTATGTCGTATCCTCCAAACTCTAGCGCTGCAGGAGCCAGGCCTGCAAGTTCAGCGACTTCGGGTCGTGGTGGAGGATGGCGCCTCCTTCCCTGGAGAGTAGATCCGCGTCCGCCGGCAGCTTGATTGGCGGGGACGCCGACAAGTCCAGAAGGTCCGGGAACCATATCTGCCTCGGCCACGCAGGTGCGACGAGGATCATCCTGCACCGTGACCTCTTGAGCTGGTTGACGAGCCGGATTAGCAGAGGCAAGGGAGGGAACGCGTAGAGGAACAGGCCCTCCCAGGGGAACGAGAAAGCATCGCCCATGCTCCTCGTCTGGGGAAACCTGCTGGCGAACCTCCGGCACTTGGTGTTCGTCGCCGTCGCGAACAGGTCGATCTGGGGTGTGCCCCACCGTCGGAAGAGGCGATCCACCAGATCCTGCCGTAGTTCCCACTCGTGGCACGAGCGCAGCTCCCTGCTGAGTGAGTCGGCGATGGTGTTTTTTATCCCTGCCAGATGAAACGGCACCAGAAGAATCCCTTGGGCGACGGCCCAATGCCACAGGTCCTGCGCCTCCTTGGACAGCGCTGGGGACCTGGTTCCGCCCTGTTTCCTGATGTAAAACATGGTGGTGGTGTTGTCGGTGAAGATCCTCACCACCTTGCCCTTGAGGGACGGAAGGAAGGACCTGAGGGCCCAAAACACTGCACGGAGCTCCAGGACGTTGATATGCAGGGACTTCTCCGTCGGGAGCCAGAGTCCCCTTGCGTGCAGATTTTCGGTGTGCGCTCCCCACCCTTCTAGGGAGGCATCCGTGGTCACAGTCACCTGGTGGGCTGGGGTCTGGAAGTCCATGCCCGCCGTCAGATGCGCGCGGGTGCCCCACCACCGTATCGCTCGTCGGAAACTCTCGTCGAGCTTGATCCTTTCCTCGAAGCTGCCCGTCGTCTGGATCCAGCGCGCATCCAGGAACTCTTGCAACGGGCGCATCCGGAGCCTGCACATGGGAATGAGGTAGATGCAGGAAGACATCATCCCGAGGAGGGACTTGATGGACCTCACCTTGGCCGCGTCGGCCACCAACATCCGTTGCACCTTGCCCAAGATGGTCCTGGTCCTCTCCTCCGACGGGGAGGCCAGAAGGGACACTGTGTCGAGCCTCGCTCCCAGAAACAGTGCGACTTGCGCGGGCACCAGGTGGGATTTGGCGTAGTTCACGGAGAATCCCAGGTCCGTGAGGAGTTGGACGGTCCTTGCCGTGTGGACCACGGCGAGCTCCCTCGTCTTGGCGCGGATGAGCCAGTCGTCCAGGTAGGGGTAGACGTGAATCCCCTCGCGGCGCAGCTGCGCCGCCACCGGTGCGAGGCACTTGGTGAAAACCCTGGGTGCCGACCGCAGTCCGAAGGGAAGGGCTTTGAACTGGTAATGACGCCCTTGGACCACGAATCTGAGGAATTTTCGGTGCCCCTTTAGGATGGGAATGTGGAAGTAGGCATCCTCCAAATCCAACGACGATAGGAAGTCTCCTTCCTCCAGCTGACCCAGGACGTGCTGGAGGGTGACCATCCGGAACTTCTGCGCCTTGATGAACTTGTTCAGGCGTCGCAGGTCCAGGATGGGGCGCCATCCTCCCGTCTTCTTCTTCACGAGGAAGTAACGCGAGTAGACTCCGGAGCCCCGAAGCCTCTTTGGGACGAGTTCGATGGCGCCCTTCCTGAGCATCGCCTTCACCTCCAGGAGAAGTTGAGGGACGTGAAGTTCTTTCCTGGCCACGGGGGGGACGCGCGGGCACCTTCTTTGAAACTCGAGCGCGTGGCCCCGGGCCAGGGCGTCCAGCACCCAACGGTCGGTGGAGATGGACTCCCACACGCTGACGAAGCCCGCCAGCCGGCCTCCCACCGGGGTGCTTCGGTGGGGGCCCGACCCCACGGCCGGTTCAATCCTGCTTGGACGCGGCCTTGCCGCCTTGGCCCCCTTGGCGACGACGGCGGGGGCCGCCAGACTTGCCTCGTCCTCTGTAGGCCTCTTGCGACGACGAGCGGGCCGCTTGACGGTAGGAAGCGAAACCGCCGCCGGAACCTTTGGAGGCGCCCTTGCCTCCGCCGCTCCGAAAGGGCGTCCGCCGTTGCTGCAGCACTCCAAGGGCCCGGGCCGTCTCCGTATCCGCCTTGATGGCCTGAAGGGAATCGTCCACTGTCTTCCCAAACAGGTTGTTCCCGTCGAAGGGCATGTCCAGGACCCTGTTCTGGACGTCCTGCCGAAAGTCCGTAGCCTTGAGCCATCCGCGCCGTCGAAGGCAAACGCCGTTGCCCATCTGGCGGAACCCAGTGTCGGCGATGTCCGTCGCCACGGTGATGGCGTGGTCCGAGGCCACCTCACCTTCCTGCAGGATCTCAAGGGCCTCCGCCCTCTTGTCGTCCGGCAGAAAATCCAGCAGGGGAGCTATCTTGTACCAGAGTTCCCTGTCGTAGCGGGCCACGATAGCCAAGGCGTTGGCCGCTTTAATCGTCGTCGCCGCCGACGAGATGACTCTGCGTCCCATGGCATCCAATTTCTTTCCCTCGCCGTCCGGCGGGGAAGTCGACGTGGAGGCCGCACCCCCCCCCGCTTTCTTCCTGGCTGCCGCGGAGACGACGGAGTCCGGGGTAGGCTGCGCCCGGAGGCATAGGGGGGCCGAGTCCGGGACCCGGTACTTTTTCTCGTACCGGTCTCTTTTCGCTGGCGTCGTGGAAGGGTTCTTGAGGAGGGAAAGGCCCTCATCCCAAATGTCGTCCAACAGAGGCACTGCGAGGACCGTCTTCCTCTTGGTCTCGCGCCGTTGGTAAAGGAAGCCCTCCTTTTTCTTCTCCTCAGGGCAGAGTTGGAAAAGCTCGGATGCCCTGGCGATCATTGAGTGGAACGATCCAATCTCGTCGGGCGGAGAAGCCCTGGGGGGAGGCGACGACGGAAAATCCTCGTCGTATGCCTCGTCGTCCGTACCCGTCGCTGCCGTGTCAGTCCCCGTATCATCCCCTCGGGTGGACGGGGAGGAGGGCTGGATGGGGCGCGATGGTTGAAAAGGAGGCGGTGGATGGATCCTTCTTTTCTTGGTAGGGGGAACACCAGAAGGTCCCGGTTCTGGATCCCCCGACGGGAGAGGTTCCTCCGTCGGTAACGGTAGTCTCGTCCTTATCTCGGAGCATAAGGACTGTATAGCCAACAAAATGGCCGCTGAGTTGTCCTGCGGCGCTGGCAGAGGGGAATCCGACGGGCGAGCAGGGGCCCCGTCGGTATCCTCGACGATGTCGTCGTCGTCACCTGCGTCGGGGCCCATTCCGACGGGCTGGTCTTGTTCCACGCCTAGGCCGTGGCTTAAGACCTCGATCAGTTCCTCTTCTGAGGTTGAGGCCGAATCTCCGACGACGCCCTGCCCCCCCTTCTTCCCCACGGAGGGTTTCACGGGGGTCCTATCGATGGGCACGAAAGAAGACTCCCTCCGAGGAGGCAGGGAGATTCTGGGCCCCGAGGCCGCCACCACTGGTGCAGCCTCCACAGGCTGGGCCAGGGCCGCCGCGACCGTTTCGATAGAGGGCTTGGTCGAATGGATCAAGGCCTTCACCACCTTAGGTGCGCTCACCGCCTTATCCTTGAGGGAGGGGGCACTGCCACGCTCCTCCTCTGCCTTAGAGCTCGACCGGGGTCTCTCCAGGAGCTTCGCCGGGTGCTCGGCCTTCCTCTTACCCGACCCAGAGCGTTGGCTCGTGGTTGATGGTGCCGGGGAGGGTGCGCCCTGCCTGGCGCCCGTAGAGCCCGACCGTTCGGCGCTCCCGGTGCCAGCGGACTCGCGGTGCTTGGCCTTATGTTGGGCCCCCGTCGCCGGGGCGCCCTCAAAGGTCTTAGAAGACCGCTCAGATTTCTTCTTCTTCTCGCCAGACGGGCTCTTACCCTCCAGCCAGCTGGCGAGACGTTGATGGCGGTCCTTCATGGTCCGTTCCGACATGTTGCCGCAAAACGCACAGTCCTTCTCCACGTGCGTCTTGTCCCCATGAAGGCAGTAAAGGCAGAAAGAGTGTTCGTCCTCCTTGAAGACGTTCTGCAGCTGGCATCCAGGGCAGGCCCTGAACAGCTTTCCGGGCGTCGAGCTTCCCTTCTCCTGGGCCATCTCCGAGACCGGGCCTGAGAAGCTTCTGGAGTCCTCCGAAGTGTAGCTCGACGAAATCTTCACCCTTGAGGGGCACAGATGAATCCGACACGGGTCCCCGTTGATCGGATGTAGGATCGGTGGAGCTTGAGGCTCTTTTGACCGAAAGAATCGAAGTTTTTGTGAAAAAGCGCGAAAAAATAGCACTAACGCTCGAGAGCAATAGCACGAGGATCCCAACACATGAACGTGCGGTAAAAATCTGAAGATGGCTGCCAGAGGCGGTGCTTAGGTAGAGGGCAGTCATTGGCTGTGGTCAGTATGACGCAGAGACCAGTGATTGGTTATTACTACGAAAGACAGATCAGAAACGAAACTGATACTGGTTTTTTCTTTACCGAGGATTCCCAGCCTGACGACGGGGAATATTCATGAGCATGTGAATCCATGCCAGACCCCATGCTGGAGAAATTAAAATTATCCTTAAATTAAACGTAACCTTGACGTGGAGCAAGGGCTAGTTAATGGGGCACTGGGTACAGTTGTTGGCTTTCAAGCATACCCACATGACAACAACATTCAGTTTGTCAATATTCGCTTTGACAAACTTTCAGAAGTGAAAAGGATAGGACGCTCAACTGCTCGATTCCTTCTCTTCAAAGACATGTATGTACGTAGAGAACAATTTTCTCTAATTCTTGCATATGCAGTCACCATTCGTAAATCCCAAGGTCTTACCCTAGACAAAGCATTGAGAGATATAGGAAACAGTGTCTTTAAAGAAGGCATGAGCTACGTAGCACTATCACGCTTACGTACACTTGATGGTCTATTTCTAATCAACTTTGATGCAAGTAAATTGAAAGCTGATAATCCTTGCATTTTAGAATAAAATAGACTGCGTTCACTGTACACCCCCATCTGAAATCATATCCTGTTCCAGAAAAAGTAAAACGTGGTAAAAGAAAACTAATTCAAACAGAAATGCAACAGAATCTGACGGCAAATCCTTCAAAGAAAACAAAAGAAGCTAAAACTTCATCAATTACCACAAGCAAAGAAGAACCTATTAGGGAAAGTAAATAAGGTACTTCTTCAAAGAAGGAACAGAAACTCCGAAAAAAAATCACTCAGAGACAGAACTAGCTGGTCCATTCAAATTTTCAAATGAAACTGGTGTAAATTGCTATGCAAATGTAGCAATGAATATTCTATTTCAATTGACACCAATTATTAACTATTTACTTACACAGTACAGACCAATTGTGTTTGCAAATGTTAGTCCTTCATAGAAACGCAACAAACAATCCTGACAACACGTACAGTGTTCACGGAATAAGACAAGAATTGGACTACTGTGCTGGAATGGTGAGATTCACTATAAACTCACAAGAAGATCCACAAGAAATTCTAATGTACTTACTACAAGTACTGGAAAACAAAAACATACCTATAAATGAAATCTTCCAGATTTCATACATGTGGCAACATACATGCACTCTCTGTAACAATGTGATACAGGAACAAATCCCAAATGAGCGATTTATGTGTGTATCTATACTTAATTGTGAATCCATTCCATTTCAGCAACTTCTACAGAATGCAAACCATGGCAGATTATGTACTATGTGTAATTCAGATAATCGTTCCACCTTACTGATATAAACACATAGTAACTACATAATACTAATGCTTCTAAGTTACAACGCAGATGGTACCAAAAACAACTGCAAGCTGACTGGATTCACACATGGTCAAGTGTCACTTGGTAAGAAAACCTTTACAACAATAGGTATAATATACCACGCAGGAGCTGCAACCAATGCAGGTCACTACACTGCATACATTAATATGAAATGTGGATGGTTCGAATGTAATGATAGCACCATTACTCTAAAGCAGAGATTGCCAGGTACAAATGCGTATTTAATCTTCTTAAAGCCAAAATTTAATAACTAATGTGTACTTCAACATTAACAAAAATTTAAGTAAAAGACTATTAACAGGTATGTAAATGCCCAAGAGTGTATAACAAACACACAGATCAATGAATACCACAGATCCGTAACAACAAATACACAGTTAGAATACACCAACAGGTATCTAACTGTTTCACAAAATCTGCAACAGACAACATTATTCAGAAACACCAACAAGTAAACATGCAAAGCAAACAAAGAAATAGTGTGTAGCATAGCAAAGAAAGTTTTTTTTTTAATCTGACAAGGTTTTTTACCCCAGACCCAAGGATTTGAAAAACAAACACAGAAACTGAGCAAAATGCACAGTACACTGGTTTGTAAACTAAATATGAGGGTAAAAAAAAGCTAAAATGTCTAGCATACAATGTAATAAGTCTTTATAAAAAACAAACACTAACATGCTCTTTTCTTTTATCACAGAAGTTAAAAAAGGATATTTTCGCCAAGTACTAAAGTCATGTAAGAAATATATGGAATCTCAACAAAGTAAATAGTAAGTATAATTTCACACGTCATACATATTCAAATCTATACGTCTAATCTATGGCAGTAATAGGGTGCAGTGGCTGTAGGCAGGGCCTAGCGTCTTGGATGTATAACCTACCACCTACACCCTGCGGCCAAGCAACCAACACTATAGGTCCTACCCACAACCATTGCACCATATCAAAACCATGGTAGTTATAATTTCACTACTTATAAGTTTACTCTTGGGTGCATGGTCTGCAGCCATGCACCTAAGACTCTAGGTCGTGCACACAACCACCGCACCACAGCACACCTATACTGACTTATAACCTCACTGCTTATGACTTCAGTATTGGGTGCATGGCCTACGGCCATGCACCCAAGACTCTCGGTCCTGGCCAGAACCACCACAGCATATCGCACCCATTGTGGCTTCTAACTTCACTTCGTATACATTTGGTTTTGGATGTTTGATACTACGGGTGTACCTATAGCTGTAATATGCTGCAGTGGTTGTGGCCAGGGCCTAGAGTCTTAGGTGTATGTCCATAGATATTTGAATGTATGGGTGTGCAGTGGCTTAGAACTCCAGTGCTTATAACTTTGTTCTTGGGTGCATGGCCTACGGCCATGCACCCAAGACTGTACACGCTCCCCACAACCATCTGATCGATAAGCAATACTACAGGTGTATCCATTGCTGTGATATGCTGTGGTGGTTGTGGCCAGGGCCTAGAGTCTTGGAAGAATGGCCTACGGCCATGCACCCAAGACTCTAGGCCCTGGCCACAACCACCACAGCATATTACACCCATGGTCGCTTATAAATTATTAGCACACCCATAGAATGAAACATTTTAACTGTAGCATGTACTCAATTTGCACCCAGAACTCTAGGCCCTGCCCACACCTACCAGATACATAATCGATTGTATGGGTGTGATGTATGAATGAGATATGCTGCAGTGGTTGTGGGCCGTATATACACACTTCGGTGTATGTCCTACGGCCTGCAGCCATGCACCCAAAAGTCTACGTCCTGCCCACAACCACCGCACTATATAAAACCCATGTTGGCTTATAACTTCAGTGCTTATAACTTTGTTCTTGGTTGCATGGCCGAAGACTAGCTCCTGCCCAGAACCACCACACCATATCGCACCCATTGTGGCTTCTAACTTCACTACATATTGGCGTGCGCAAAGTTCTTCCCCCCATTCAGTCTATGGGGAAAAAAAGATGTTTTGGGACCCCTCCCTCCTATAACTTTTCCCCCCTTGGCCAAATATCACCAAACTTTGCAAAGAAATTCAGAATGGCCCGTATACTTTTTCTGCAAAATTTCGAGAGGACTCGTCCAGGGGGAGCGAAGTTATAGGCCGCCCAAACAGTGCTCTTCCTATGGAAAAAGCAACTTAACCATAACTACACAGCCACTACCGTGGCTGTGTAATATATATATATATATATATATATATACACACACAAACACACACACACACACACACACACACAATGCTTAGGTATGTTTCCGTACTCAGCTGATGGAATTTAGCAGTCCTCCCCACAACCACCTGATTGATGTTTGATACTACGAGTGTATCTATAGCAGTGATATGCTGCAGCGGTTGTGGCCAGATGCTAGAGTCTTGGGTGTAAGGCCATAGTAATTTGAATGTATGGGTGTGCAGTATATAAAAACCATAGTGGCTTATAACTCCAGTGCTTATAACTTTGTTCATGGGTGCATGGCCTTCACCCATGCACCCAAAACTCTACGTCCTGCCCACAACCACCGCACTATATAAAACCCATGTAGCCTTATAACTGCAGTGCCTAGAACTTTGGTCTTGGGTGCATGGCCTTCCACCCAAAACTCGACGTACTGGCCACAACTACCACAGCATATCGCACCCATACAGATGTATAATTTCTCTATGTATAAATTTGATCTTGGGTGCATGGCCGTACTAGGCCCTGGCCACAACCACCGCAGCATATCACACCCATGGCAAAGTATAAATCAATAACACACCCATAGAAACAAAAAACTTAACTACGGCATGTACTCAATTTCAATGTTCGCTAACACCACACGTGTCCTTAGAACAGTTTCAAGTTGCCTGAGCACAGCACGGACTGAAGTACTATCCTTATAAGACCCCTCATTTACAGTACTTCAAAACATCCCGGACAAGGCGGGCATAGGGAAAACATCATTACCACCTACCGCCTAAACAAATAAAAAATTTCACCCATCTCTTACTCTCTGAACCTCCCCAAGCACTCTGACACACCAAAACAGTTTCCGATATAGCATTTCGCCTCTAGTCGCCGCCGCGCTGTTGGCGGATCCAAGATGTCGGGCGCATCCAACCTGACGCACATCACGGCTCACTGCAGCCAATCGGCGGAGACGTTGCGTGTCCGCGGTCATGACGCCAGCCCCTTAGCCAATCGGTATCTTGTCCGCGGAGTGAACAGGGAAGTGTGACCGCGGACATAGATATCACTAATTTTTTGAGACCTACCTTTTGGCTGTTTTAAAGGAAACGACTGGACGGATTGTCCCTGTCCTGCTGCAAATTTGGTGAAAATCCGTCCAGCAGTTTGGCCTGTAGTTTTTCCCCCATTCAGTCTATGGGTAAAAAAAGACGTTTTGGGACCCCCCTATATCTTTTCCCCCTTGGACCAAACATCACCAAACTGTGCAATACAATTGAGAATGGCCCATATACTTTTTCTGCAAAGTTTGGAGAGGATTCGTCCAGGGGGAGCGGAGTTATAGGCCACCCAAAAAGTGCTCTTCCTATGGAAACGGCAACTTAACCATAACTACACAGCCACTAGCGTGCCTGTGTAATATATATATATATATATATCTATATATATAGATATATATATAAAATGCTTAGGTATGTTTCCGTATTCAGCTGATGGAATTTATCAGTGTTAGGTTGCCATCCGCTGTCCAAATGGCAAAGTGCACCCACTTCAACAACAGCAATTAATTCGACAAACAGAATGAGCACGGTTCTACACGTTCAACTTAACCTTCCACTTTCGCAAACATTTGGAATAATTTCAAGTTACTTCTTCCAACCCCCACTTCTCTTCACACAGAGCACATCGGTTCCAGTGTCAATGAACAGTTAATTACTGGCTCAACGTTTCAGTCCCTAAAAAGCAAAACAGAGTAGGACCAATGCCTCCTCACAAGCTAAAACTGAAAATAGGTGCTGTAATTATGTTACCACGCAATCTTATGCCATAGGAGGGACTACTATAATGGAACACGGTTGACAATTACGCATCTACAAAGACACATCATAGAGATCCGTGTGATCGATGGAACTTGGATGCTTGTTCTTATACTGCGCATACTTCTCATTCTTCTGATATGTTCATCCTTTTCAATGACTATCAATAGGTCACAGGGACCAAAGCCCCCTTCCCAGAAGCGACTTAACAACCAATATTGACCTTTAAGATATGCCAGAACGGCATATGTTACGCCAGGAACAGCTAGTAATGGTTATAAAAAACATATTGCAGAAAACGCAAATTGCCTGCTGTAGTAGTGGAAGGCTCTCCATTGAAAAGTTGCTTTCCTGGGCGCCAGGTGGGCACTTGTTCCCCTGATGCTAGAGTGTCTGAGAAACCAAAGGGTGTCTCCCCGGATAGTCCCCGGGGATCTATCTCTCTCAGGTGACCAGGGCACGGCCATCGCCTTTGGATCCAGACCCTGGGGGGGGACCAGTGCGGGAGGATCACCTGGGTGAAGGTTGTTCAGGGAGTAGGGGTGAAGCAAAACGATGGTGAGACTCAGTATTGCTCCCTTTCCCGTACCCCAGCCTATTTTTTCGGATCCTCCAACTCCCCTCCTTTTCTACACAAACACTGGGCCGAGGAAGAGGGCGGCCAAGAGTAAAGAGGCTAACTTTTACACATTTCATTGGACATGTCCCGCTAATCTGGTCAGGCAAAGTCAGGCACTTGACTTTAATTGCATACATCCGATACCCATTAGCTCTTCCCACACGGATAAAAGACGGAACATAGAGACACACTATGAGCAAGGCGCAACACGAGAAGGAGCAGAACTTCCAGGGGGAATGCAAACTTTCTGGAGCAGAGCGACCGAGAGAGGGATCAGAGCAAACGGTAGAGAAATCTAGGAGATCCCTACAAGAGGTTGTTTCCTCCGAAGAGCCATGAAAGATACGTGGAGAAGGCCAAATCCCAGACAAGAACACTGCATTGTGTTTCAAGGATACCCGCGACCCTCACGGGTGAATGACAGAGTTGGGGAGGCGAGGCCAGGCCTGTGGTATTAACCTTGACTTGTGAAATTAAAAAGTAAAGACAAGACAGGCATTCACACAGCCGGTGAGTTGGCGAGTGACATGAAAGGCCGGTGTGTGTTCAGAGAAGATTGAAAGTGCAACAGTATACCTCACAATTGAAGGCTGCACGTACGTGGATGAGACACAAAGGTAGGCAGATCTGAGGGGAACTTTTAATTACTGATAACTGTGAAGCCAGTGATAGCAAGTAGCAGAGTGGCCCGGCGAGAGAAAGTAGCCCACTCGAAAGTCTCAGCGAAAGGTGAATTGTTTTGTAATAAAGCACCAAAGTGAATGAACTCTAAAAATGCGTAACAATCAAGAATAACCCCAAACAACGTGGAAGTGAACAGGTGAATGTTGAACTTTTGTACTTGTGATACTGAACTACCCAGACCAAGAGACACTGGGACAAATAACACAAGAGTCTGAGCTAAAGGGAAAGTCGAAGTGGTCCTGCGGAGGTCTATAGCAAAAGCCTCACACATTCAAAAGTCTTCGAAATCAGGAAAAGGTCTGAGTCAGACTGAGGGAGACCAAAAATGTGATGAATTAGGGGAAGGGAACCCCTAAAGAAGGTGAATTAAGCTCTGGGAAGGGAAACCCTACAAGTGCTTTGATTGAAAGGTCCGAGCCTGGTGGATGGAGACCTATGTAAAGTTTGTAAACATTTTGTTTTGAAAGGTCTGAGCCCAATCGAGAGAGATCCGTGTGAACTTTTGTTGAACTATGAAAGAACTTTTGAAAGCTGGAATAAGTGACTTTAACGTTGAAGGCCAAGCAGGCATTGATCCACATTTTGAACTGCCTTTGTTTGAGAATCTAAGCCAGAGTATGTCATCCAGTATACGGGGAGAGCCTTACTCCGTGCTGTCTAACATGGGAAGATGAGCTGACTCAACCACATTGATTCTTTATGTTACGACACTGGTTTTCCTTTGCATACACATTCCCCTTTAAACACTTTTTGGATAAGAGGTAGGGCAGACATTAGGTTTTGTTAGTATGGGCCATTTTGATTTGACAGACTTACTAGGACTGTGTTCTGTTTATTATTTGATGGTAGGGACTACTCCCATACTAGCTATAGGGCAAAGTAGGAGTTTTTTCAAACCCTGAGTATTGAATAAAGGTTTTCATATTGAATCTATTGTGTCAGTGTCATAGTTGTGATACCATTTACACTTACAAGTGTCTGTGAACCTAGTACTGGTTCTGACGTGCAGTCTCCACTGGCTTTTAGGTTATGCTACAGCAGCACCCCAATTTTCTCCCTCTATTGGTTCTAATCCAAACTTCAATTTTCTCTCCAACCTTGTAGGTTTTCACGGGACAGAGTACAGGCCTCAATCATTTTAGCATGTATGCTTCAATTGCATTACATATTGTGAAGATTGCATAGCTCTCACAACTGTTTGTAATTGTACATATGACCGATGTATCAATCACGTTAGGAAACAGTACTGCAATCAGACCATCTGCTTAGTTTCTTGTTTCTCCAACAGTTCAAACCTGTATCTCACAAACTATCCCCAACTTTGGGGAATGCTGAGCACTCTGCCACTCAGCCTATTGCTAAAAAATGCACACATTATCAACAGCATCTCTGCAGGGCTTTCAACCTACCTACTTTTGAGCATGCCAACTCCCATAGGCCGTTTCTGAGATTTAGATTGAATCTGTGTTTAACCTTGGAGGTTCGCTCAATCCGAAACAATGAGGATTTCCCCACTTCCATTTGTGACAACTGTAATATTAATGAAAGGCAGTCATTGAAACATAGATTTACGCACTGTCCGGGAACGTGGCCATTGAGAATGGCAAGATTTAAGAGATTTGTTCATGATCCTGGTTGGTTGAATTCTGACATCTTTTGGGACAGACTGTCGTCAGGCAATGAAACACTACTGACGTTTGAAGTAGTTGCTCTCTTAACAGACTTGCTGGGGGGTGTGGGGGGAGGGTGAGGGGTGCCTTCTGTTGAGGTGTTTGATTGTTTGAGTTTGTTTCCGTGATATTTCAATCTGTCTTATTTTTACATTTTGTTTTCTTTTGATTAGTGTGGTTTAAAAAGGTTTTTTTTTGCTGTATGGATTCTTGTGTTAAAAGTCATAAGTATGTATCATATTGTTTTAGTATATGTCTATGACACATTAAATAAAAAAAAACACAAATAGGGCAGTGCTCTACAAATCCTGGTGCATTTTGAACATACTGCTGGCAACGATTAAGACGAACAAGTTACTTTCTTACCTGGTAACGTTCTTTCGATGGGATGTTCCTCCGACGTATTCCACATCTTTGACAGGTAATTACCACAGCTGTGCTGCTTCAGAAACTTTTTTCGGCGTAGGCATCCTGCATCGATGATGTCGATACGCTCCCTCGAGGACCTCCTCCGACGGTCGACGTCACCAGATGTTATAAGTAGGACGCACGACGCCCGTAGCCTCAGTTGTAGTTTTTTCCCCCAGAACGTGTGGCACCAATCTTCTGCCAATATGACTACAGAAAGCCTTGCGGAAACGTAAGCTGCAATCGCATAAGAAATTCTGTAGAGGAGCAGGTAGGGAGGGTACTATGTGGAATACGTTTGAGGAACATCCCATCGAAAGAACGTCACCAGGTAAGAAAGAAACTTGTTCTTCGAGGGAATTGTGTTCTCTGACGTAATTCCACATCTTTGACAGACTCCCAAAGCAGTACCAATGTAAGGGGGTGGGAAAAGAATTAAGAACATTTAGAATATTTAGAATGCCCAATCAAATTGCACAATAGAGGACTGCCTTGCCAAAGGCCAAATCTTGCCCATGGGTAGAGTCCAGGGAATGTTTTACAAAAGTATGGACAGAGGCCCATGTGGCCGCTTCTCAAATATTGCAAATCGGAACACCCCTCTGTAGTGCAGTGGAGGCAGCCATATCCCTAGTAGAATGGGCCCGTAAAGCTACAGGAGGGTCCTTCCCCACCAAACGATAACATTCAGAGATCGTCAAAATGATCCATTTAGACAAGGTCTGATTAGAAACAGCCTGACCTAAACGCCTTCCAGCATAACCAATAAAGAGCTGATCGTCCAGTCTGACCCTGAACATCCGTGAGAAATAGAAACTTAAGGCTCTCCTAGGATACAACCTATGGAGCCTCTCCTCTTCCTTACCAGGATGTGGAGGAGGATAGAACGCCGGAAGAATTACCTTCTGGCTCAGATGGAATTCCGAAACAACCTTCAGAATAAAGGAAGGCCGTACCCTCAGGACAACCCTGTCCTTATGGAACACAGAGAAGGGTGATTTGGCGGAAAGTGCCTGCAACTCACTCACTCTGTGTGCGGAAGTAACCACAACTAAAAATACAGTCTTAAAGGACAACAGTCTCAACGGACAAGAACGTAAGGGCTCAAACGGAGCTCCCATTAGGAACTTTAGAACCAAATTCAAATCCCAGCCCGGCACCTGGAAAGGCGACGGTGGAAATACATGAGTTAACCCTTTCAGAAACTGAAAAATCAAAGGGATTTTAAAATAAGAACATTCCTCAGATAAGCGCTTAAATATGGACAGCGCTGCCAGGTAACCCTTAATAGTACCTATATGCAGGCCCTTGTGGGGCAAAGAAAGCAAAAAAGACAAAATCAAAGGAATGGAACATTGGAAAGGATCCACATTCTGTACCCTGCACCAGTCGCAGAACTTCTTCCAACGGCAACGGTACAGGGCTTTTGTTGCGGGCCTTCTGGCCGAAAGCAACTCCTCCATCACGTCTTCAGGGAGGTCCCAATCCTTATATCTCAGCCTTTCAGAAACCAAGCATGAAGGCTGAGAGACTTGACCTCTAGATGGAGAACTCAACCCCCCCTCCCCTGAGAGCAGATCGTCTCGGTAGAGAAGACGACGTGGAGGGCAGATGGACATGTCTAAAAGGTCCGGGTACCACGCTCTCCTGGCCCATGCTGGAGCAATGAGGCTCATCCGGGACCGAACCTCCGCAACACCTGTGGAATGACAGGGACTGGAGGGAACGCGTACAGCAGTGGGAAGGACCACTCCACTATGAACGTGTCCCCTAAGGCTCCTCTTGGAGGAAATTCCAGCGAGCAGAATCTTTCGCACTTCAGGTTTCACAATGGTGACAAAGAGATCCACTTGTGGGGTCCCAAAGGGCGAAGATCTCCACAAGAACTTCCTGAGCCAGCTCCCACTCGTGAGACCGTTCTCTGCCTGCTCAGAGCGTCCGCCACCACGTTTTCATCTCCTGCCACATGAACTGCCGAGATCGAAATTTCTTGCTGGATGGCCCAGAACCAGAGATGCATCGCCTCCCTGCACAGTGGGAGTGAACCTGCCCCCCCCTTTTTGTTGAGGTAGTGCATTGCCACTGTATTGTCCGTCATAATCAGGACATTCTTCCCCCGCACAGACGGCAGAAGCTAGCCTGACAGCCCGCAGCTCTAACAGAATGATGTGGAGTCTGGACTCAGATGGAGATCAGCGACCGCTGACTGTCAGCTCGTTGGCATGAGCCCCCCAACCCGTGAGGGATGCGTCCATTACAATTGTCAACTCCAGCCATGGTTGCCAAACGGAACCCCTTTCAAATGATTTCCTTCGACGGCCCACCACAGAAGGTCCTGGGCGACCGAGGGCGGAATCTGGACGGGATCCGACATCCTGCCGGAGGACTGTGACCACTGCAGAGATCTCATCCGCAGCCTGGCCTCTGGCACCAGTAAAATACAGGATGCCATGAGGCCGAGCAACCTCAAGAACTCGAACGCCGGGTGACTCTGGGCACGCTGAAATTAGTCCACCATCTGCAGAATGTGATGAGCCCTCACCTGGGGAGGCAAACACTGCCCCAGGGATGTGTCGAGTACCGCTCTGATGTACTGGAGCCACTGGGTAGGTGTCAAATGGGACTTCTTTAAATTGATGGAGAAGCCCAGTTTGTGAAGGGAGTGGCAGGTGACGGACAGATGATCCAGGACTTGCTCGGCAGAGCGCGTTCTGATCAACCAATCGTCCAGGTAGGGGTAGACACGAATCCCCCCTTTCCTGAGATACGCTGCCACCACCACCATTAGCTTGGTGAAGACCCTCGGGCGGAGGTCAATCCGAACGGCAGGACCCGAAACTAAAAATGCGAGTCGCCAACCGCAAACCTCAGGTACTTCCTGTGCTTGGGATGATTCGGCAAATGAAAGTAGGCATCCTTGAGGTCGAGAGACACCAACCAGTCCTGAAGTTGAAGGGCCTGGAGAACTTGAGAGAGAGTAACCATCTTGAACTTTTCCTTCCTGAGGAGCTTGTTCAAACCATGCAAGTCCATGATGGGTCTCAATCCCCAGTCTTTTTTTGGGATCAAATAATATGGGGAATACCATCCCTTGTTCCTCTCCGCTACAGGCACCAGTTCTATGGCGCCTTTCTCCAGCAGGGATTTGATTTCCTGCGCAAGGAGCGGATACAGACTCTTCAAAGAGAGCTTCCCCGGTGGATTGTCGTGAGGCCTCTGCCGGAAAGGAAGACAATTACTGTGTGCTATGATCTCCAGGACCCACACATCTGAAGTAATGGCATGCCATTCTAGCAGATGCTGCGCCAGCCTTCCCCCAACTGGCGAACCATGAGCCACAAACTCACGACTGAGCGGAAGCGGCTGCGGCAGTGCCTGAAGGCAAAGAGGCAACTGCCCATGCGGCTTTGGCACCTCGAGTACCTTGCTTTCCACCTCTGGTACTCCTACGGTGGCCTCTTTGACTGGCAGCCTCCCTCGATTTACCGAATGAAGAGTAATATCGAAAGGAGCCTCCCCTCCATTGCTGTCCCCTAGGCCGAAAAGGCTGAGGTTGACGCACTGCAGCGCTCAAAGAATTTGCTGCAGCTTTGGAGGACTGCAACCTCTCAAGGCTCATCAGCCTTGCTGCCAAAAAGATGTACACCAACAAAGGGCATGTTGAGAAGCCGGGACTGAGCATCAGGAGCAAACCCCGACTTCCGCAACCACGCAAACCTGCGCGTCACGGTGCTCGCTGCCATGGATTGGCTAAGACAGTCTGCCACGTCCAGACCCGACTGAACGGTCTCACACATGGCATCCTTGCCATCCTGAACGAGGGCAAGAAAACCATCCCGTTCCTCCCCTTTGTGAATGTGTTCAGCCGCTAACGACACACAATTCCACAGAGTGTGCGTGAATCTTGAAAACGGAGTTGGCTGCTTTCAAAGCCATACTCCCAGAAAAAAATACTTTCTTCGCCCAGCCATCAAAGTGTTTGTCGTCCCTATCAGGAGGGATTGTAGGGTACGCAGCCTGCTTTGCTGGGGCGTTAGGTTCCTGCACCACTAAACTCTCCAGAGTAGGGTGTATAGACAATTAGCAGGGGTCACCACTGGCTGGACGGTATTTTTTCGGCAAATATTTGTTCACTCCCTGGAGACTCTCCGGAGCAGTCCATGCCGCCGCCACCCTTCTTTGTAGGGCGATGTGAAATGGCAAAACGGGGTCAGTGGGTGGACTTTGGGCTAAAATATCTGTCAGGTCATCCTGCAGAAAATCCACAGGCGGAGCCGACCAACCCAGATATTCGTCACCCTCGACATGAGGCGCCGGTACGATCATTCAGCATACGTACCATGCTCAGGCCTGCCAAACTCAACCTCCGGGGAGGTATCAAGACCACTGGCGTCGTGCAAAGACTGACGCAGGTCTTCCAGCTGGTATGTCCTGACAACAAGTCATCAGGAACCTCAGGTGGCACCTCTTCCTCAGACCCTTCCTCAACCTCTGAAATGTACTCCAAGGGTTGGAACAAGTCCACCCTGGGAGGAGGAACAGAGTAAGGGTCAAAAATAGGCTGTACAGACTTGCTGAGCGCCTTCCTAGGAGCTTCCACAGCTCTCCAGGGTACCTCCGGCACCAATTCCTCAAAAGGCATCAAGGGAGTGGCATCGAGTGAGGCGCCGACGACTTCGACAGCGGCTTCGAGGCCGGAGCCCCAAGTGTGTCCTTCGACGGCCTCTGCGCCAATGGCGTTGATGGCTTCCTCAGAGCCGGAGCTCTCGCCAAGGCACCAAAGGCAGACTTTGTGCAGGTCCATCAGAGACATCTTAGAACCGCAGTCCCGACACTTCTTGAAGCCCGACTTCGGGGTAGCAGAAGACGAAGACATATTCTCGCACAATACAACAATAGTTGGAGAACCAATACACAAGAACCAAGGTGCGCCGAGATTTCGAAGCGAATACGTTCGCGGAAAAAACGGAACTGAGGCTACGGGCGTCGTGCGTCCTACTTATAACATCCGGTGACGTCGACCGTCGGAGGAGGTCCTCGAGGGAGTGTATCGACGTCGTCGATGCAGGACGCCTACGCCGAAAAAAGTTTCTGAAGCAGCACAGCTGTGGCAATTACCTGTCAAAGATGTAGAATATGTCGGAGGACAATCCCCTCGAAAGTGGAAATCGGCATTAAACAAGATCTCCAAATCAAGGCAGCTTAAAGAAGGCCCAATAATATTTATTTGAAAATACAACACCACAGACACCTCTTTCACAAATGATAGCACAAGTTACTCACTGTAGAAGCTCTTGTACTCAGAGTCCTTAGTTTATTTTAAGGGACTATGAATGGAGAACTAAAACTATGCCGCATAAGCCTCATCACCCATGCACCGGGCCTCCACTTTATGCGCCCTCTAGCAGCTTCCCTCGAAAACCTTTTCATTTACAGATGTTAGACTTAGTTTTGAGATGGAGAGAGATCCATATCAAGTTAAGGGGATTATGGACAAGGGGCAAAAGAGTCTCAGTTACAAGTGTGACAGAATTCCATTTGCAAATGTTTCTACTTTCATAAGATGCTTTTTATTTCCACAACATAAAATCTCCTGATGGGCCAGGGTCTGGAAGTCCATACCCGCCGTCAGATGCGCGCGGGTGTCCCACCACCGGTTCGCTTGTCGAAAGGTCTCGTTGAGTGAGATCCTGTCTTCGAAATTGCCCGTCGCTTGCATCCAACGGGCGTCGAGGAACTCCTGCAGTGGTCGCATCTGTAGTCTGCAAAGGCGCACGAGGTAAATGCAGGAGGACATCATGCCGAGCAGGGACTTGACGGACCTCACCTTGGCCACGTCCATGGTCGACAGCCGTTGCACCTTGGCTACGATGGCCCTCGTCCTGTCCTCCCACAGAGATGCTAGTCGCGCCACTGTGTTGAGCTTGGCTCCCAGGAACAGGGCGACTTGCAACGGTACCAGGTGGGACTTTGTGAAGTTGATCGAAAATCCTAGATCCGTGAGCAGTTGGATGGTCTTCCTTGTGTGTTCGATGGCGAGTTCCCTTTACTCTGCCTGGATGAGCCAGTCGTCCAGGTGTTGTTAGACGTGGATCCCCTGTAGGCATAGCCGCGCCGCCATTGGTGCTAGGCACTTGGTGAACACCCTGGGCGCAGACTTCAGTCCGAAGGGAAGGGCCTTAAACTGGTAGTGCCGTCCTTGGACTACGAATCGCAGAAACTTTCAATGTTTTTTCAAGATGGGGATGTGAAAGTAAGCGTCCTCCAAGTCCAGCGACGATAGGAAGTCGCCTTCCTCCAGTTGTCCCAGCACGTGCTGGAGGGTAACCACCCGGAACTTCTGGGACCTGATGTACTTGTTTAGACGACGAAGGTCCAGGATGGGTCGCCAACCGCCGGTCTTTTTCCTTACGAGGAAGTACCGCGAGTATACTCCGGAGCCCCAGAGCCTCTTTGGGACGAGTTCGATGGCTCCCTTCTTTAACATCGCTCGTACCTCCAGTAGTAGTTGTGGGACGTGATTTTCCTTTCTGGCCACAGGTGGAATACGGGGACACTTTCTTAGAAATTCCAGTGTGTGCCCACGGGCCAGAGCATCCAGCACCAAACGGTCGGTGGAGATGGACTCCCACACGCTGATGAAATTCGCCAGCCGGCCTCCCACCGGGGTGCTCAGGTGGGGGCCCGACACTACAGCCGGTTCAATCCTGCTTGGCGGCGGCCTTGCCGCCCTGGCCTCCTTGGCGACGACGAGATCCTCCTTGCTTGCCGTGTCCCCTGTAGACCTCCTGCGACGAGGAGTGACCCGCCTGGAGGTATGTCGAGGAGCTGCCGCCAAATCCCTTGGAGGCACCCTGCTTGCCTCTGGAACCCCGAAAGGGCGGCCGTCGTTACTGAAGAACGCCTTAGACACGAGCCGTCTCTGTGTCGGCCTTGATGGCTTGCAGCGACTCGTCCACTGCCTTGACAAACAGGTTGTTCCCGTCGAAGGGCATGTCCAGGACCCTGGCCTGCACGTCTTGACTGAAATCGGTTGCCTTGAGCCAACCGTGCCGGCGAAGGCAAACGCTGTTGCCCATCTTGCGGAAGCCGGTGTCGGCAATGTCCGTGGCCACCGTTATGGCGTGGTCTGACGCTACCTCTCCCTCCTGTAGGATCTCTAGGGCCTCCGCCCTCTTGTCGTCCCGAAGGAAATCCAGTAGGGGAGCGATCTTAAACCATAGCTCCCTGTTGTAGCGGGCCACAATCGCGAGGGCGTTGGCCACTTAATGGTAGTCGCCACCGACGAGATGACCCGTCGTCCCATGGTGTCCAGTTTCTTCCCTACGTCGTCCGGTGGAGATGTCGACATTCGCGCCGCACCCCTCGCCGCTTTCTTCTTGACTGCCACGGAGACAACCGAATCTGGGGTAGACTGTGCCCTAAGGCACATGGGGGCGGAATCCAGAACCAGTACTTCTTCTCGTACCGGTCTCTCTTGGCAGGGGCCGTGGATGGGTTCTTCAGGAGCAACAGCCCCTCGTCCCAGATATCATCGAGTAACGGGACCGAGAGGACCGTCTTCCTTTTGGCCTCCCGTCATTGATAGAGGAACCCTTCCTTCTTCTCTTCCACGGGGCAGAGCTGGAAGAGCTCGGATGCCCTGGCGATCATGGCATGGAAGGAGCCAATTTCGTCGGGCGGGGAGGTGTGTGATGGAAGGTCCATCCCGTCGTCACCACCGTCATCCGTCCCCGTCGTGGCTGTCTCTGTTCCCATATAATCCCTCGGCTCAGGAGACGGGGAAGAAGGCTGTGCAGGCCGAGAAGGCTGGAAAGGAGGGGCTGGATGAATTCTCCTCCGCTTGTTTGGAGGGCTCTCCGACGGTCCAGGCTCCGCTGGGTCGTCCGTTGGTGGTAAGGGCAACCTTGTCCTCGTCTCTGTACACAAGACCTGGATCGCCATCAAGATCGTCCCTGAGTTGTCTTGTGGCCCAGGGACCGGCTGCGACGGGCGCGACGGTTGGGGAGTAGAATCCTCCGCCTCCATGTGTTCCTTGTCACCACCGCCGTCGCTTTCCTCGTCCGCCTCTTCGGGATCCTTCCCGTGGGACCAGACCTCTACGAACTTCTTGTTCAGGACTTTCACGACTCCAGCCAGTTCCTCTTCAGAGGCTGTATCTGTGTCTGTGATGGCCACCTGGCCCCCCCTCTTTTCCTACTGGGGTTTTCACGGGGGTCTTATCGATGGGCTGAAAAGAGGATTCCCTCTGTGGTGGCAGGGAAACTCTAGGCCCCGAGGTAGCCTCCACTGAGGTAGCCTCCACAGGCTTCGCCAGGGCCGCCACGACTCCCTCAATAGAGGTCTTAGCCGGGTGAATCAAGGCCTTCACGACCTTGCGTTTTGTCTTCATGAAGGCAGTAGAGACATTGAGAATGTTCATCCTCCTTGAAGACATTCTGCAGTCCACATCCATGGCAGCTCCTGAAGAGCTTGGGTCCGGGCGTCGTGTTTCCTTTTTCCTGGGCCATGTCCATGCAGGGTAGGCCTCAAAGATCTTCCGGAAGCCTCCGAGAAGTGAAACTCGACAGAAATTCCGCCCTTGAGGGGCGTAGAAAAATCCAAAACGGGTCCCCGTTGATCGGAAGTAGAAACGGTGGAGCTTGAGGCTCGAGTGACTGAAAAATGAGATAAAATCTCTTTGAAAATTTGCAAAACACAGTAAAAGCTCGAGAGCTACAGCCTGAGCACTCCCAACACTTGAACGTGCAGTAAAAATATAAAGATGGCTGCCGGAGGAGGGTCTTAGGTAGAGGGCAGTCATTGACTGGGGGCAGTATGACCCAGAGACCAGTGATTGTTTACTAGTAGAAAGACAGTTCAGAAACGAAACTGAAACAGATTTTTTTCTTTACCGAGGATTCCCAGCCTGACGACAGGGAATATTCATGAGCATGTGAATCCATGCCAGACCCCATGCTGGAGAAAAAGAGACTTAACCCTCTAAGAACCTGATGGCTGGAACAGAACTGTCGGCCTGTGCTGGGGAAAGCTTGGGTGTGTGCTATGCTCAGGAGAGCCACTTTGTCCCTTGCACCAAACGTGGGGGAAGGGAGAACCCTGACATCCTGACTTATTATTTGTGAACACTTTTTTCTTTATTGAAACCCTATCCCACACTCTTTCTGTAATTAGATGTAAGGATTTGGCAATCATTTTTTTTTAGTATAGGTCTTCGAAATTCCGCGCCTCGACGTGTAAAGTTGATTTGTTTGATTTGGAATGCCCAGTCGCAAAACGCTGCTGCGGATGCGGGGAAGGCTGTTGATCTGAGCGCTCAGAGGAATCCGTCAAAATTTTTGACGGCTCTGCTGGCGCTTTCACCTTTTTCAACATACCTGTCAAAATAGGTGGAGGGGTTGTGTGTTTAGTGTAATGCGTTCTTTGTACGCCCCTGTCACCAGGTGTTGTCCCTGAAGCAAGACTAGTGTCATGCCTTGAAGGGTCGGAGACGGGCGTAGTGGAACTAGAAGTGTCCGCCTCGAGGTCTATCACATCCGCAACTGATGTTTGGTCATCGGAGGTGCCCCTGTCACTTTCGGCGTGTGTGGCGGTGGGGGAAGAGTGTTCCGCCCGCGACATACCGTACGCGGCTCACCACTTTACACAGCGCTCCTCAAGGGTCTTAGGCCGAAGGAGTTTACAAGCCGCACACCGCTTCTCGTCGTGATCTAAGGGGAGACAGGAGTTGCACATCCTGTGCTCGTCCTTCCACGAGTATCTGACCCTACACTTAGGGCAGAACCTAAATGGAGTCCTTTACATAGCGAAAGGTGTAAACAAAGATGGCCAGACCTAGAGGGTGAAGAGGGGGAAAGAGGAAAGACATAACGAAGATATGGCCACCCTGACCCCACTCTCCCTACTGTGAAGGCCGGCCAGAGGAGGGCCCGGCCACGTGGATGCTTCAGCAGCCGGATCTTAGGTGCCGAAATCCACCGCCGTAGACAAATCCCCTGCAGTCTTTGTCAAAGTTGTTCTTGCCCTCGAAGTGACTTAAAGGGGTAATAACCGACAAGTCGGTTTAAGATAAACAATGTCTCTTATGTAATAGCTCCGCTATAGGGCGACCAGTTATCTGTGTGGGAAAAAACAATCTGAGGGACCTCGGTGCGTGAGGGATTTTGGGTACACTACACGTCATGATAGGGATAGTGTTAGACACGCCTATGCCAACGTCCCCTTTCGGTCCCCGAAAGACAAAATGCAATACTCTGCGGGTTACCACTGGATGTCGGACCATATGCACAGCATGTGATTCTAAGCAGATTAACAAGCATCAGAAACATATTTTTCCTTGCTGACTGGAATTGTTTTGTTGTGGGGTTGGAAAGTGTTGGTGAAAATTAATGTGTGTTTCGGCAGGTTTTTAATGTAATCGCTCCTGGGTTTTGAACGTTTCTTTTGAGGATTTCCTAAATGCCCATTTATCCTGATGTTGGCAAGGGGCCTGGCTGTCAACTTTGCAGTAACCATATTGCTATTGTGACAAGTTTTAATGCAAACCCGTCTGTGGCTTTTAAAGGATTTCCAAGTGTATATGCACCCCAGATTATCATTTCTCTTGCCACTGGCTCAGTTTTGAAGTAAATTCATTTGTGTTTTCAGGTTCATTCCCTCTAATATGGGCCTGAAGACTGTCCTGGGACTCTGCAACGCCATCTATTAACCTATCTAGGCAACTGCATCTCAGGCAATGTTTCTGGAAAAAAAGCTGTCGCATGCAGATTATTCCCAGCAGAGTCCATCAGTCCGTAAGAGAGGCCCAGTCTCCAAAACCCCAGGAAATCTTAAAATGTTTCCTGGCATGGCACAATGACTGTGCAGGTAGCAGTGTTAAAGCGGTATCGTCAGTAGGGAACCTGGTGACTGAGTGCCACCCTGACCTGGGAGTATCTTCGGAATCACCCTCTGATCCCTTCTATGGAACTGGCTGTTCGTGGGCAGTAGGGGTGTAGAGGATCTTCAGTGCTGCCTATATTGTTGGCATGCAGCCAGAAAGATTCCCTACACAGAACACTGAGTACTTTTCATATGGAGCAAGACCGATTGTCCCAAATGCAGAGAGTTAAAGGATAGTTCCGGGACTTTTTTTTTATTGTTCCTACGGTTCGGCCATGTGTTTTTAAGCATAAATCGGTAGATCGTAGAAAACTTTCCTATGGACCTTACCCGACTTTTCGTCCATTAACGCACTCGAAATCAGCCGCCATTTTGTGATAATCCTATCATTTCCCCCCATCGACCTGGCTCACCTGCGTTTGCGGCACTAAATCAAATCCCCCGCCCCTGACATCAGCAGACGCGTACTGCCCATTTCCCAACGTCAAAGCACGATTCGTGTCAACAATCGCTGCGCCTCAGCTAATGAAGTGTCGCCATGGAAATGGCAGGACGCCTCTTTCCTCTATAAGTATAAACACACCGTTTCACAACACACAGCAGCAGATTTTCGATTCCATTACTCTCTCTGTGTTACTTTGAGTATTCTGTGACTCGTTTCTGTGCTCTGGTCAGCTACCTTCGCCGCTTCTAGGCCTTGTGAACACCTGTACCATCTCTGTAAATTATTTTACTTTCTTTACCACACAATGGCTACAATAATGCTGTATATGTACGAGCCTGAGTACACCGAGGAGGAACTACTGGAAAGGCAAGCACGCGAAAACGATGGGGATTCGGACGGCAGTTGGGAGGACCAGTCAACGGATGAAGAGCCTGGACCATGTCGCATGGACGGCGTCTCCACCTGGTGCACGTGCAATCGGTGCGAGCTAATGCCAACTGAGGAGGAGAACTGCTGCTGCCGTGAAAATTCCGGGTGCTTGGCCTACATTTCGGAAGGCGAGCCAAGTCCGCAATGCATCACCGAGCTGCCAGAGTTCAGGGAAGCCTGCCTCTCACGGACCGTGTTGAGGATGATGATGGTGCTTATGCACGAACTTCGCGGCACTGTTCGTCCGCGTAATCCGAGTAACGAGTAAGTATACTCTGGTTGTGATGTCAGTGATGCCACTACTATTTCATGGTCGTCTCCTACATATAAAATTACATCTACATATCATTCGAACGCATGTAAATTGGTTCCATATTGTGCATTTTCTAGATAGAATTTTTTTCAAAGCAGAATGACATTTTTTACCTGAATCGACATTGATAAGAAAGTTTTGTCATTTTAATACAGTTTGCATCTTTCTTTTTCACAGGTGGTACAGGCTGGTGGCCTATCGTTGCTTCACTTGGTGGCTTCACGGGAGGCTCGGACACCGCGTTCGGAGAGTAATACCTGCCTGTGCGGTACTTGCCATTAGACAACATTTCCCCAGCGACAGTGGACAATACCGCGGATTTTCCCTGGATGTGCTGCAACCGGAACTTTACAATGTGTAATGTTTATTATTTATGTTCAATTGAAATTAAGATCTAAAATAAAACCCAACATATATTTTAACAATGGTTGTTTTGATTTTTTAAATGAATCTAGTGTGTCTCCATTGAATAGTCTTCCTGTGCCTTGTCTTGTCACACCACATGTCTCCGGCCAGCATCCCCCCTCACGCTGGCCGCCCACCTTCAATCCACATAACCGTTGAACCCATATGCAGCAGACATACATATGTTATTTTGCGGGTTGGCATCAAGCCTCCCGGCCTTGCCTCCTCCCCCAAAAATACTTACCACACCACTTTGTTCAAGCGTTGGCAATAAAAGGCCGTTGGATTTTATTGATACAAAACATGGTTATAGGTAAATAATCAATATGGTTGATCATAATAAATCATCCTTTTGGGCACCGGGTACAGAGATGACCCCCTCTGGCCCGTGCCGCCTTGCCACCACAGGCCAGCCTGCTGCTGACTAACTGCCTAGGCATCCAGGGTCTCCAGGGTGAACTGCACCCATATATTCTCCTGGGAGGGTGAGGTATTTATAAACTCACCCCCCTGCCTTCCATGTACTAGATCCTGCAGCCTGCCTCTTACATGCAGTTAGATGGCCTCTCCTTGGTGAGGCCCTGCGGCAAACGAGTCTTGTCTGCACGACCACCGCCCCAATCCACCCCCCGCCCTATCAAAGGCAGTTCGCACCGGGGTAATTGCGCTGGCAAGTGGAGCTGTCAGGGAGCGATAAAGGCCAAGAGGTGCCAAAGACCATGTACACTTCAAAGTGGTCTATAGAGCATGGGTTGTTGTTCCCATGTCTACCTCCAGACCCCGTGTCTTCTGCCAAGCATCCCCCCTCACGCTGGACGCCCCCCTGCAATCCACATAAGTGTGTCTCCATTCACGAGTCTTCCTGTGTCTTGTCTGCACGACCACCGCCCCAATCCACCCCCCCGCCCTATCAAAGGCAGTTCGCACCGGGGTACTTGCGCTGGCAAGTGGAGCTGTCAGGGAGCGATAAAGGCCAAGAGGTGCCAAAGACCATGTACACTTCAAAGTGGTCTATAGAGCATGGGTTGTTGTTCCCATGTCTACCTCCAGACCCCGTGTCTCCTGCCAAGCATCCCCCCTCACGCTGGACGCCCCCCTGCAAACCGCATAATGCCACGACATATTCACGTCATTCATTCACAAACACACCCCTGTTTCAAATTCTTTATAACCCACTTCATATTTCTAATGAGAACTTCTTTGCGCTTTGCTAGTCAACCCGTGAAGGTGCTGGTTATCTGCTCTTCGTCTCTGTGAACTTCCGTGACCACTTCGAGCAAACTCGTCAGTTTGCAACCTGTGAACTGCTCCCTGTTCTACGACAAGAAACTACTCTGATCCCTGCATCTAACTGTTTGTTCGTCAAGGTAAGGCCATGTACCATAATCATTTTGCGTCCAATTTTTTAATTTATATCTATTTGCTAGTAGTCATCAAATTGCATCCATGTTTTCTTTTCGTTCAAGACAGTACATGCAAGGAACTAGTCACATGTTCTGAGTTTAGTCAAATTATTTTTCTATTTTTTTAAAGTTATTCAAATACTTATCCGCATGTGAATAACGTGTATAGTTCCGAGAACCAAAACGAACCTTGCATTGAACCTTTTATGTGTCATTTAATTTTTTAACACATTGGTATTCATAGAGAATTGTTGATCTTTACTTTTCAGAACTTTCCACAATGCCTGCCTGTTCCATTGGCGGTTGCCCTTCGAAGACCCATAAAAAATCTGAAGGTACTATAATGTATGTTTTCCCTAAGACAATAGATCAGATAAGAGAATGGGTCCGATATTGCGGATATCCACCGTCTGAGCTTGAAAGTAGAGTCCTAGAAGTCTTTGCGGACAAGAGGGGTGATCGATACCGCATCTGCAGCAGGCACTTTAGCTCAGACATGTACTCCACATCATTGCTAATAAAGAAGAACACACCGCGAGCGAAGCGAAAATTGCTCTCAACCGCTATTCCCACTCTATTCGTCCACATCCCTCCACTGGTGAGTCAAGTTTACGGATTTAGCTCTCGGCCTTGCGGTAGTGTGTAGCATTAGCTAACAATAATTTCCCCATTTATGTATCCACTCAATATGAAGGCGGAAGATTCTCCATCCGTGTCGTTATTGCAGTCATCAGCCACTTCAAGCGCCTATCGGGTAATCTTACTTAGCTATTCTGCCACTGACTTGTTTTAGGCATGTAAATCAATAGTTTTAATTTATCGTGTAATTATTTTACCTAATGGTACACCCTAGTACTCGTCCTCTAGTCTTTGTTTTCAGTTATAATTATTGTTATCCAAAATAATGCAAGTACTGTCTTTCAGGGAGATGCTGAGGAGTCCAACGCATTGACGACAACCGTTGATGTCACTCAGATGCTCGAGGTACGTTTCCGGACAGTTCCATCGATGGAGATAATCAGATCTTGCATTCTTGTAGCGTGATTGTTACACACAATGTTTCTTTCGTTTTTAGCCATTGATATGTCCTTCTGTCGTCGCCCTCCTATGTGTCTTCTTTTTTCAATATTGTGTTCATTACTAATGAAAGTCCTATGTTTCAGGGAGTCGATGGAGCATTAGTCCAAGAAGAAGGGGGAGCATGCAGTTAGGGGTCGGCGCAATGTTCTACAAGAACATCACCCCTAGTAGTTGATGCAGATCTCAGGGTGGTGACACTTCCAACGATCGAGCAAATCGAATCATATTTAGATATCCATTACTTATTTTAGACAACTGATCATTTGTGCAGGTCTATTTAGATGAGCCGTTGACTCCTGCACAAAGTTTATGTTCTTTTTAACAAAATAGAAAACCATACTAATGCAATTACTGTGTTTCAGGGAGTTGCTGAAGCGTCATCTTCAATAATATCATCAATGGAAGTCTATGCGGAGCCCGAGGTATGGATCTTGACAGTTCCATCTAACTAGATCAACAATGCGTGAATAATTGTCGTTTGAATGTTCTACACAATGCTTGGGGAGCCAAAAGTAGCTCCTAGTAGACGGCATCAAGCTAACCAGGCTCTTCTAGGTTACAAGCAGGAGCCAAGTAGCTCCCTGCTGCCTGCAATGTCAAATCATGATAACATGCATACTTTATTAACTCTGTCTATTGGAATCCCTTGCCGTTGGTTACCAACAACAGTCACATTTCTTTATATTGCATATCTACCGTTTAGTTTTCTCAACAGGTTCAGAATCTGATAGCGATTGAGCAATGCCGTATCGTTGTTCTGGTCATAGGAGGCAGACACAGCAACTGCAGTTATGAGTGATTGTGAGATATATAAACACCCTTTGTGTTTCTGGGTGATATAGCATAGGGCACATACTGAAACTCAAGGTATGAATGAATGCGTGGTATTGGTGCTGCCTTCTGCTATGCTTCGGGGCGCTATACCAATGGACAAATATAGCAGCATTACTTTATTTGGAATTTTTTTTGCGCATCTGCATAAGGAACCAGTCAGAAACTGTATCTGGGCGTAGGTGTTAAAACAATAGGAACAAGTCGAGTATTGCAACCAAAGGTATTTATTGGAAATTATTTCAATCGCTTTCTGTACTGCCACAAGGAATTAATTTCACAGAGATCAGCTGGAAGCAGATTCCAAGCAGGTGGATCGCAGCAGAAAAGGATCGGTCCCACCGATAAACAAATTTGGACAGGGTAACCACCAAAATGTTTCTGCTCATAGAGAGGCAGAGACATTTTGGCTGATATGTCAACATTTTTGATGAGAGATCGTGGGGAGCATGATCATGGAGGCATTTGAAAACCAAACAAAGGGTTTTTAAAAAGAATCTTTTGCTGTACCAGCAACCAATGAAGACTCCTCCGAAACTGTGAAATAGAAGAATCCCTGGGCAGAGAAAAGAGCAGCTTTATGGCCGCATTCTGCGTGACCCGAAGACGCTGCATTTGGTATGTTCAGATACCCAAGAAAAGAGCATTACAGTAATCTAGCTGCCATTAACCAGAGCCCTGACAACACCTGGTCAGTCTCTTTCTGGGATAAAAGGCAAAAGAGGCTTCAAACGTTTGAGATGGTAATAAACACCTTTAACATTTCATTTTCACTGACCTGCAGATGACAAGTCAAGTCTGCTTGCCATATGCAGCGCAGATTTTTCACTTTATAAGGGAAGTTGCAGGGACACCGAAAAGTGCTGGGCAGGTGACATGAGGCTGTGTATTGGCTATTTTTTTTTATTAGGTCCAAGCACCGTGAGCTCAGTTTTGGAAGGGTTTAACTGAAGTTTATTAACCAACATTCAATTCTGTATCTTCCTTGCACACGCTAACACTCTGTCAACGGCTTCCAGGGGTTGTGTTAATCAGACATATATTTGGGTAACTGTGGAATATATGTACTGCCCAGTTCTTCTAAGCCCTATACCATGAGAATCTTAACTAGTAAAGAAAGAAACCTTAGCGCATCTTCATAGAGTAACATAACACATGTCATTTAAATAAAGTCTTAACATTTCAATATTTAAAAACAAACAACTACTCAGAGAGGATAACTTCAAACTTAAGATCTCATGACTGCAGCCTAAAATCAGCAAATATAAGAATATTCATTAAGAACCCAAGAATACACTACATCATAATAGTCCTCTTCAAAGTACGAAACAGTTTTTGAGCATTATTTAGCTACTGAAAAATGAGTCAGATCATAAATGTTCTCAGATATAGCAAAAATGAATACATAGGTTGGACTCACAATTTGAGCAGCCCAATAGTCTTAGGCCATGAAACGAGATCTGACCCGTCAGGCAGTCTTTAGATAATTTACAACCGAATGCACTGCCAGTTCATCCCTTGCATTAATACACAGTGCTCGGGCATCTTTTACAGTTATAATGGATATATATATATATATATATATATATATATATAATGGCTCGGGATATCTCTTCCTAATATTCCAGTACAATGGGCAAAATAGTAAGTGCATTTTATTTGTTAGAAAGGTCACAGTTCTATCTGTGCAATAATTCAGCCAACGGTAATGTTTCAAATCGAAGCTTGAGATACGAGGCCCTAGAAAATTTCAGCAAGACCATATCCAAATAGGTTTCATAGCCAAAGGTCTGCCTGCACTACCAGTGCCTTCTTCCCTGCTCACTACTCAAAATATCAATGAGGAAGACACTCACTTCATTATTCTTTAGGGCCGCCGTGATCCTCGATTTAGTGCCGCTATCTATGAATTGAGGGATTTTGCATTAATCACAGAAGCCAAGTGAAAATAAAACATCTTCCAAATATTTGAACCAAGGGAGCAAGCAACTTCCCTCCAGTAAGAGGATTTCTTGAATCGCAGATCTATATACAGCAAGCCCCGGGGAGGACCACACCCTGGCCCAATAAAGGAGAGGTTTTGATACACACAGGAACCCAATTCTCTGTGTATCGACCTCTGCAAAAACCTTAGTACTAGAGGTATTATAGGGGAGACCCAAGTGTCTTAATAATTGTATTTTCACAGATAATCTGTCACAGTTCCTTCCTCCTCACAATTCCGTGTTGTATAAAGCTGCTGGTCTGGACTGTGCAGAATAGGCTTCTAACGATACTTTAACAGCCCCATTACCATAGTCCTGGGCAAACTTTGCAATGGCTCTGCCATATGTATTAAGTGTAATGTCTGCTTTAGTAACTTTGCGAGACCAATGACATTTTTCTGTAAAACGAAACCCCAAATAATCATATTCTTTAACTTCATCAAAAGGCACCCCTTTCAATTTTAAGCTAATTTCATTAAGCGCCTTGGTTCTATTTTTCCTAAAAATCATTATCTTTTGCTTTTTTACATTGATGGACAACCCATTGCAATCGCAGAAGTCTTCAAATGCCAGCAGCTGGTTTCCCAAGCCGCATGGCGTCAAAGACAATAAAACTGCGTTGTCTGCAAACATCAGAATCGGACAGATTTCCACAGTCAAAATTGATGCATCACAGGAAAGGTTTACCAAATTTTGAAATTGTACCATTAATAAAAAGACAAAAGGTTTTTGGGGGCAGTACGCATCCTTTGCATACTCCCATTTGAATAGGTATTGTTTTTGTGACCCCTCCCGTCGACACTCCATCTTACCACGGCCTTGTTCACGCTATAAAGACTCTGTATTGCCTTAAGAAGGGCTAGTGGGATCCCCATATCTCCAAGTATTCCACAATAGTCCCCTTAGTACCTTGACGATGGATGTTTTAGGTCCCCAAATGTGCCATATAGTCTCATCTTTCTTAAGGTTACATACTTGTCCTTATTCAATTGCATTCAACTGCACTCCAGTCCTGCCTGGTCAGGGCACCCTCATGCCCGACAGCCTGAATCTATCGATCTGGGCTTCGATGTGGTACAAGGACAAACCCAATCCAGATCAAGGTCTTCTATTTTAACTGGGCGGCTTAAGCGTCCTTCAGCCCATCACACATCCAATGGCTTCAGGCCTCAAATTAATTTTCAAGCAAACGCTGAATCATCTTAATAACTGTTTGCAAAGCACAGAGAGACATTACCTTCCACAAGTGCGGACACTTGGCCCGCCACCAGATACACACAGCAACATTATCACAGACATACCTCCACCTCTTCCTGGCTACATCACCCCTCCCGATGGCGTCAATAACTATACCTGCTTTCCTGTAACCTTTTCTTATCCCCACTCCTCTTCTCACCTCAGAGCAAGGTCTGGTCATCACTGGCGGAGACACAATGCACCTACTTCCTGGATAACCTAGGTGTTCTGAGACCACTACAGTGGTGATTTGGTGCACTGTAAAACCTTCATAACATAGTTACTGAAGTTGTTGCATAATATTCACAACCTACCTCGTCAAATATAAAAGACATACCAGAGGAGTTAAAGGCGCAAAGATTGACTCACATTTCCCCCATGATAATTAATAATTGCTGTAACATATAAATTATATATATACATACATACACACATACACTCTCTTCTGCACCCACCCACCCCAGGACCCTTCTAAAACCAAACCCCAGACACACTTTGCTATCACTTGGCTTCATTTTTCTCTGGTCCTCTGTGTGAGGTGGTAAGATTTTCCATGCTTTTCTCAGCACTTTGTAATGTGATTTTGAGTTGGTGTGGAGGAATGGACTGTGGTGTTACCTCTGCCTGGTGCAACAGAGATCAACATATTAATATGCTGTGCAAAGTTGCCTAATTTATTTACATGTACACACATACACACCACCAAGAAAGTTAAGGTGGGTTTAAAAAGGTTTGGAGAAAAAAGAAACTCACCTGCAAGGTGAAAATAGCAAAGTCCATTTGAGTCAAGTCACACATTCCACAATGCAACATAGTAGCCATCGCTGGAAGTTCACCTCCAGTTCTGAGCCACAACAGCAGGCATTGTGGTTATGCAAATTAGCTCAAATGCAAACCTTTTTCTTTTGTCTAATTACATCAAGCGCCAGTCAAGTGGTGTGAACCCAAGGGGGCCGAGGAACAGAGTCCCTTTAGCCAGAAATCTGGCCTGTGTCCAGTTTAGAGATGGCATATGGAAATGAAAGAGCGCACACTTACGGACGTTCTCCCCCTTCAAAAATGGTCAAATATCATAGTACATCTTAAAGAAGGGCCTATATCCATGTGAAACGAGTTGCGTCTAATTCCGATGCAATACGGGAAATGCACTCGCAAGTAAATAAATCCACAGACAGGACTACTATCATTTGCAACACAAAGTACATTGCGGGCATGCCAATCCCATCTGTTGAACTGCGTCGCCCCCTGGATTTTCGCTCTGATTGTCTCTCCATTCTATTATGCCATTGTCACTGGGTGCGGGATGTAAATTACAGGGCGGGTCCTTTCAGTTCCCTCATCTCACTGCGTCACTGCACGGGATGAGCTGAAGACCATTCAAATACACGACTAACCCTTCTATCACATTGCATCACTGCCCGGAATAAACCGCATCTCCAGGAATGTCTATTCCATCTCAGAGCATCGCACTGCAAAAAATGCATTCGATGGCAAACATCCAGCCCTTATGTGGTTAGCTACAGGCTGTGATTTACAAAGCGACCGCTTCCCTATGTTTGCTTCCTATCCAGATGTCACACACCCTACCAACTTCCTACTTTTCAAGTCGCTCCCCTCTAGTTCGTCGACGTGCTTAAAGGGAACACTATATGCGTATTTTCCCAAGACCACTCATTTCTCTCCTGGTTTGTTCTCGCTTGTCGCCCTGCCAGAGAGCTCAATTCACTGACCTGTGTGAGGAGAGTAGCCTCCTCTCTGACAGGCCCGCATTCCACTGACCAAATATGGCCAAAAAGAACTGGGAAACAGGCGGGATCCGCCTGCCTCGGGGCTGTGGCAGCACACCAACAGTCATGCTGTAATGTTCATCGTCAGCTGCCTGCTGGGGAGCGAATCAGCAGCACCGCGGCGGTGCTTACAAACGCTTTCTATCGTGTGCTCCAAATATGGTGCAGTACGGTCAGTATCTTTGCACAGAGAGCAATATAACACAGGCCCTTCAGTGAACTGCCCTGCAAATAATAGGGCCTGTGACCAGGCCCTTCAGCCAGAGATCCGGCCGTGGAGGCTGTATACAGTTTAGGGACGGCATACGGAAATGAAAGGCCGCACTCAAGACAGCTGGCTCTAAGTATCCTTTCCTTTCTGACTCAATGGTATGCCTTATTCGATCGCTAGGCGATCATAAGTAGCTACACTTATCTAATCGTCTAGTCCAGCCGCACACACGACCACGACTGAATCCACAACCACAATCAATACACCGCGGTGCGTTCTGGCATTTACCACTTTGACATTAACTCCCTCTCTTCCCCCAACTTCCTACACTCGCTGTCCTCTAAACAACAACTACAGTAATATAACATTGGTTCAAACATCTGAGGAATTCAACCTTATAGCGAATCAACACCAGAAAAGCCTCCCAAAAAATACCACCCACATCAATACCCAACTCTTAAAATAAACAAACCAAGCCCACTGTTCAAATAAAAAAATAATTGTGTTACTGCACCTCACACCTCCATAAATGCGAGCCTTATCAAAATGGATTTCTGTAAAGTGTAATATCTGAAAACGATCTGCTTACTTTGCCTACAAACTCCTACCACCAACCATATAGAGATTTGAATACCCATTAATAAGCATCACTCTCTCTTCCTGATCTCCTGACAATTTACCTCATACTCGGATGAAAAACGCCCCTCCTGAATCTCTTAAATATTTCAGTATGATCACCCACCCTCCCTATTGCCCCAAACAAACTCCCCACTAGCCTAGCCCATTCGATAAAAGGTTGGACACCAGTGCTCCACAGCATCAGCTGCCAAAATCGCCACTCACTTCGCCAGAGGGGCAGACGACACACCACAACTCCAAAGACACCGGAATTCTACTTCATAGAAATCTTGCCCACTGGAACTGGTCCACCTGATATCCAATATGAAGTGTGACAAATCCAGGGAATGTGTGCCTTCTTCCTAAGGGAAAGTCACCCCATTTGGGACTAGGGAAGTGAGCCTGCAGTGCAAAAACACACTCCCTAGGAGTTAGGGCAAGCACGATCTCGCTGGGAATGACCCACTACCCCCTTAGGGGACACAGCTCGCAAAGCAGAGCTGCTCCCATACCTTTCTCGTATTAAGACTCCAAAGTATTGGTTGGATATATGGCAGTATCCTAATGTGCAGGGCCCTTTAAAACGGACTGCCTTGGTTTCTGACATGGTTTTGTTGTCGCCCCTACCGGAAGCACAGGAACAAGTGCATCTCCTCTTGCATTCCAGGAAGGAATTTAAAAGACTCAGGTCAATGCAGAAAGGTAGAGAGCTAGCCGGGCGGAGCAACCCAGGCAACCTGCACTGGTGTGCAGAGGAAGGGACATCTCTCTTCCAGGACCCTGGAGGCAGGACCACGTTGGAGGCGAGGTGAACAGAGCCCCCTCGGAATGCTGCCAAGCCCAGGGAGAAGGCAGAGATTACAGAGCAGCCGAACCAACAGAAGACCAACCCGCTGCTCAGCAAACCCGCAGGCATCCCGCAATCCCGATGCCGAAGTCCAGTCGGTTGTCAAAAGGAGGAACCAAGGAAGAAGACCTGACAGTGGAGACATCAGTCGCGGCCCTACAGCACCTGGAGAAGCCACCTTTCCCAACCCACACCCCTGCACAAAAGTAGGTACATGGCCGGTCGGAGGGCAGAGAGTTTCAGAGAAGTCTAGGAAGGGCTGGCATGGAGAATACCCCACAGGGGGTGAAAGCAATCTACAGCCTAAGAAGCTGGAAAGCTCAGGATGGACTGACAGGGAGAATACCCCAGGGGGGGCTGAATAGAACCAAAATATCCAAAAGTCCAAGAGGCCAGAAAGCCCACAAGGTGCTGACAGTGAGAATACCCCACGGGGAGGTGAAGGTGACCCAAGCATCCAAAGGTTTGAGAGGCTGAAAAGCCCACAAGTGGCTGACACTGAGAATACCCTACAAGGGGGTGAACGTGACCCAAGAATTAATTGTAGGTGTCCATCACTGGTCCTAGACAGTGGAATCACTGGTCCTAGACAGTGGAAGAGGAGAAAAGCATTAAAAACATAACAAAAAATACCAAAACCACCTCACAAAGTCTCAACCCCTGTCGGAGGTTTAGTTAAAATCGGAAGTCCATAGGCCCTAATGAAAGCACTAGTTAGCCTCGGTCAGTACGGATAAAATAACCTAGCAGGCCTGTAGTCACCCCCTCTGTGGACAACATTAAAGGAGTAAGGTTGGAGGGTCAGAAACCAACACATGTGCATTGGTCTCTGCTTCAGGCGAGTCATACTTGGGGAGCATGATCGGTTGCAAGCATGAATTACCTTCATGTCAGTTATATTTTAGGGCTTCTATAGCCCACTGGATGACAAGATATTCTAGTTCGACGGTCACATAATGGAGTTCCTCGGTGAAGAGTGTGCTGCTGATGAAAAGGATGGACTGTTCTACCCCATTAAAAACCTGGGAGGGGACTGCCCCCAAGCAAACGTGTGAAGCATCAGCTTGGAACATCAAGGTTCTGTTAAAATCTGGCACTGTGTGGAGGGATGGATGGCAAAGGGACTGCTTACATTTCCCAAGTCTCTTCTGACCCTTGGTCCGTCAAAGGGTCTTATAGTAGACATATTTTGGCTGAAATTCAGATCATAGCTGACTAAGGGAGAACTGCAGATTTGTCAATGTTTTTGTGGTTGGAATGGGTTGCATTGCGTGATGAATCCTATGGAGTAATCACTGATTTCCCGGCTTTACCCTCCTCTCATGTGGCCAGACGGCAGCCACTACCTGAACCTGACCCTGGGTTGGTAATATGACAGAGGGTCACATGGGATGGCTGTCGGGGGGGGAAAGTGGTGACTCCAGTGGATGAGACGCGGTATTCTCCCCTTTCTGCTGAAGATCTTATAAAACCCAAGTTCTTGATGACTTGCTGCCACCCAACAGTTCCCCCTTCTCGTGAAAATCAGAAACCCCTTTCTTTATGTTACTCTAGGCAGGATTTCATGTATGTCTCACACATTCACAGCACACAAAAAACATCTTCTATTTCTGACAGTTCTGTATGTGAAGTTATTGAATATCATCATTTTGGAAATCCAATTTCATCTATGAACTTCAGATTCCATAAAGCCTCAAGTACTGAGACGAAGAAGAAGAGGGAAGAGTTGATGCAGATTAAGCGAAGTTCAAAGACCAATCCGCAGACTAGTTTTTCCACTCAATTTAACTTGCCGGGGAAGTAAATGGCAACCGCAGCATTCAGAAAAACAGTCCGTGAGCGAACCGCAGAATGGAAGACAAGCACATTCATGCAGCGGCTTTTGAACGTGGTTTACAGACAATGGCGTGGCGGGAAAGAGAAAGGAGCCCAGCAGGGATGCCTGACGGATCGTAGGAGTATTGAGAAGCACGCAGAGCTCCTGGAGGTACGGTCGAGTCACGAAGCAGCATTCTGCGGTTAAGGCCACAGAAGGGAGAGGGCAATGGAACGCTGAGAGACGCCCGCACTACCTGGGAGGAAGCTTCACTACAAAGGCACGGCATAAGTTGGGGACACCACAAATCACCAGTGAGTCAGCCCAGAGCCATTGGGAACCACGGGGCATATCGACAAACGAGCAAGCAAGGGAATGAAATATGTGAGATTGAAATTTTGGACAATTCTCAAAGACGATTTAAACATAGGCAAGTGCACTCAAATATTTTATTGGCTAAAAAGATGGCCGATAATCAAAAATATATATAAAAAATATTTTTAAACAAAGTTCCTATGCAAAGTTGTGAGCAAATGAGGCTCAAACACTAGGAGGCATCCATTGTGTGAAATGGATGAGCCTCCTGTGCTTCTGTTAAGCTCTGCCCTTGCGGCACTAATTAAGCAAAAGCCAGCCAGCTGTAATAAACAAAAGCTACTAATGGGTGGCTTATGCTTCATTATTGCCGAAGAGCAGAGAATGCAGGCGGGAAGGCTGCATGCAGGTTAGTGCACATTTTTTTTTTCTTAACAAATCACTGCAATTATAAATACCACCGGGTTGTATTTATGATTGCCATGGTTTTCTTTCTAAGTTTCCCGGGCTCCCACGGGCCAGAGGAGCCCGGGAAACTTAAAAAGAAAACCATAGCAATTATAAATAAAACTGAGTTGTATTTATAACTGCAGTGTCTTTCGCTTTGAGTCCCGTGCTCCCACGGGCCAGAGGAGCCAAGGAAACTTAAAAAGAAAACCATAGCAATTATAAATAAAACTGAGTTGTATTTATAACTGCAGTGTCTTTCGCTTTGAGTCCCGTGCTCCCACGGGCCAGAGGAGCCCAGGAAACTTAAAAAGAAAACCATGGCAATTATAAATACAACTGTGTTGTATTTCTGACTGCGTCAGCTTTCGCTTTGAGTCTCCCGGGCTCCCCCATTATGGGGGAGCCCGGGAGACTCAAAGCTGAAGCCACTGCAATCCTAAATACAACATTGTTGTATTTATAAATGCCGTGGTTTTCTTTTTAAGTTTCCCGGGCCCCCCCTGGCTCAAAGGAGCCCGGGAAACTTAGAAAGAAAACCACAGCATTTATCAATATAACAACGTTGTATTTATGACTGCAGCAGCTTTCGCTTTGAGTTTCCCGGGCTCCCCAGGCCCGGGGTAGCCCAGAAAACTCAAAGCTGAAGCCACCGCAATCATAAATACAACGTTGTTGTATTAATGATTTCCGTGGTTTTGCCACACCTTTGCTTGTAGGCAAGTCCAGGCAATTATGAATACTTTGCACGCATCCGGCAGAGTTTTCATAATTGCTGTGACTTTCTTTTCTAGTTTCCGGCACGGGAAAGTAGAAAAGAAAGTGGCAGCAATTATGAAAACTCTGCCGGCAGCCGGCGAAGTATTTATAATTGCTCTGCCTTTCATTTTACATTTTCTGTGCTTCTCTGGGCTTGGCGAGCACCGAAAACGTAAAATGAAAGTGAAGGCAGCCTCCTCTCCATGTTCAGCTCTGCTCCGGCTGCAGTAAGCAAAAGCTCCCAGCGGGGGGCTTTTTCTGCTTGATTAGTGCCGCCAGGGCAGAGCTTAACATGAACAGAGGAGGCTGCTTGAAATGACAAAATGGATGCTCCCATGTAAACACTTTGAGCCTTGTTTGCTCAAAAGCTTACTTAGGAACTTTCTTTAAAAAGATGTTTAATATGTGTTTTTGATTATTGCCCATCTTTTAATAAAAAAATGTTTAGCGCACTATTCCTTTAAATCAAAGTTTAAAAGGAAGATTATTTGAATACTAACCAGAAAAAGTGCAACAAAGTGATCTGGATAATTACATATGCATGAAATGTCAATGTGGGGGAGAGCTGAAACAAGTGATACCCTAAGCAAATACACTGAAGAGAGCAAAGTAGAGGCTAATGTGATAGATTGAAAGTAATAATAAAACACAGAGAAGTCCTGGTAAAGAGAAGGCACCAGGCAGCTGACATTTGTGGTAAGAAAGCTGGCAGGGGACTATACAAGAGAAACTGTAATACCACTAGAGAAAAGGATTCCTGGCAGGGGAGTATATTTGGCAAATCCATTGAAGTTGTGAATAGACTAACATTGTGACAAGATACCTGGCAGTGGGGTATACCAGGGCATTTAGGAAGTTCATAAACAGAAGTCTTGGTAGTCAAATACATCAGGCATTTGAAGCTATATATAAAGAATTGTAACCCTTGGGGGAGATACTTGGCAGAGAAATATACCAGGGAATCTGAAGAGCCCCATAAGAGGATACCTGGCAGAAAATGTATACCAGGTAATCCACGAAGGAAGAAATACATACAAGAAGTACAGGTAGCCAAAACTACTCTGCATTTTGAGAATTGTGGGAAGATAACTGGAGAGGAAAACCAAGAGTCTGAAGAACCCATAAGAGGATTCCTGAAGGGAGTATATCAGGCAGTCTAACAAAAGTTGTAAAGAAAATACTTTAACATTGGTACAGAAATACCTGGCAAGGAAGACTACCAGGGAACCTGGAAAGTACATCAGCCAAATCTTTAAATTTACAGAATGAGAATTTTGTGAATCCAATATAAAAAGATTGTTGTTCAAGAGAAAAACCTTTGTTACAAAAGCATTGTTGGATGTTTTGGAAGATATTTCATGAACAATAACTTTCTGAATCCAGTGTAAAACCTTCAAGGAATTGTTGGATAAAGAGATACTTTTTGGATTCAAAGGAACCGTTTGTTTAAATGAGACACTTTCGCCATCCTGCCTAAAAATACTGGGGAAGGAAACTATCCTCTGATGAAAAATACTTTTGGATTTATTTTATGTTTTGATTATGAACACTTTTTCACTAAACCTATGTCAGAGACATTTCCTTGCATTCTTAGTTGTTAGTTTCTAGTGTGAGGGTCAGTTTAGAAGGTTTTGGACACAAGGATGGTTTCTAAATTACTAACTACTTGGCACAGACTGATTCTTAGTTTAGTTTCTTAGGTAGGGAACCCCCTTCCTTAGGATAGGGCTATAGAGGCATTTTCCCAACACATTGGGCCTCATTACACGGTAGGAGGTAACCATGGCGCTATTAGCGCCATGGCTACCCCTTGCCGCCTTCTGGGTCCGGGTTGGCGGTATGGGGGCTTACCGGGTTATTCCGACCCTGGAGGACCCTCATAGGGCTCAATGGGAATGGGGAAAGAGCTAATAACGGTACCGCTACTAGCGGTACCGTTATTTGCTCTGAAGTCCCTCAGCGGGTCCCGTCCTTAACGTGTGGTCTGACCACACGTTAAGGACGGGACCCGCTGAGGGACTTCGTAGTAGGGCGGTAAGGGATTACCGGCACCGGTGCCCTTACTGGTGCCGGTAATCCCTCACCACCTACCGTGTAATGAGGCTAAATAAAAATGTCTGATAATTAGAATACTACAACTGTGTGTCTGGATCTCATTTCTGACCCCTCACAACTTCTTCCACCTTATCTTCCAGAGGCTGAACGGTTTCTCTCCCAAACTTGAATCAAAGTTATTATACCACAGAGCTGGCTGAATGGCACTTGCTTGGGGTGGCTCACAGGCCTGATTGTCACAGGTTTTGAGCCACCTAATGAAGGTGACGCATGTGCACATTCCAGTTCTTACTGTGGATGACAATATGATCCAAGCTGGCTCCAGTATACTTGTGATGGTGCTGCAGAATGGTGTCCAAAACTCATTGGAAAGCTGCTAGAGTGTCAACGTCCAAAGGGGGCACAGTAAAATGGTAATATGGGTAAAGGAGGTTGTCTACTACTGGTCTTCTGGTGCCAAGGGAATCTGCCAGCTTCCTTTTGTAAGATCCAATGTCCATATATATTGGTCTCATTTAGTTTCTGAAGTCCACGCAGGTCCTCTAGCTTCTGGTTTTGGCGAGGACCAGTGACTTTGCAAATTTTTGGTCGAACACAGGTTTAACATTATCTTGACTTTCTCTTGCAGTGCTTGCCGTTGGTCTTCCGGTAGCCGGTAGGATTGAAGCCTGTTGGCCTTGTCTGGAGGGGTCTCCTTTGGTGTATGAAGCCTTTAGCCACACCTGGTTTATAATTGAAGATGTCCTTGAAGCGTTTCAAGATGTTTTGTAGTTCTATTTCTTTGGACGATTCCAGATTGTCCTGTATCATCTTCACCTGTTGGATCTTCTGTGTACACCCTGAGGCTGATTCATGTGACATATAGGGACCTCAATTGGGTGAGCAATGGGGTCTGGTGCTTCCCCAAGCTAGCAGAAGATGGGGGTGAGCCAGCTAGGAACGATCCCCAGTTCATCACACCTAAAGCCCATTTCTGGGCAGTGCACAGTCATATTGCCAGTACAGGCAATCCTGCCCCTTTAATCAAATTGAGAAACATCAGATTAGCAGAAACTGCAGCATCTGCATGCTCACCTAAGGCGGTTGCAGGAATCCTATATCAATTTAGATAGGGAAAGCCAGGTACCTAAATTAGGATGGGAAACTCAGCAGTCATCCATCCATTTATTCATTCATCCATTCATCCATCCATCCATCCATCCATCCAGCGCACAAAGCCTACTCTCTCATACACTTAAGAATGGATAAGCAACAGGAGTCCACCCCAAGGGTGAGGTCAGGGCATTAACCAAAGAGACGACCGCCCAAGGGGAGGGTCTAGCCAGCCCAAAGTCCAACATCAGAATGGGAAGCCATCCCCTGGGTTGGGGACAACCAGCCAATCCCTATACCAGATGCCTGAAGAGACAGACCCACCTGAGTGCTGATGCCCCAGAGGGAGGCTGGAAGACAGGGACAAGGTATAGCAGCGAGGACTGCCCAAGGGGAGAGATGAGCAAACCCAGGGTCCCACATCAGTGCTGCAAGTCATCCTCAGGCAAGGAGCCTGACACGCAACCCCCTTCTCAGCTAACAGACTTGTGTCACCTTTCACCGGAGACAGGCTCAACAGGAGCTGAAGACCAGAGAAGGGAGACAGGAGTTCGGCTGGAGAAGAGAGCAAGACTAAGGAGATAGGAGGAGAGGTCCAAGAGGGTGGGAAATACTGGAACCTGGGTGCTGAGTGACAGATGCAGGAAACCAGATCAAGGTGTACAGCGCTGTGACCAGAGGCAAAGACAAAGAAAGATAGCACAGGAGGGTGGTGGTCAAAGAGGTGACATTATTGAGAAAGCAGGTGAGACTTAATGGGGTTGAAAAGGTGCCCAGAGTGGGGGGAAGATCGGAGGGATTTAGGGACCAATGAGCTAGAGAACAGCGGCAAAGCGGGTGATAATCATAGGGGTGAAAGAAGGTGCCTTGAAGTGTGGCACCGAAAGTGGTGAAGGGGAGATTAGAAGTAGCCAGGAGAAGGGTGATGCCAAAGGGGTGAGGAAGCAGAGAGTGAAAGTAGTAAGAAGGGGGTGGTGCTCAGAGGATGAAGAAAGTATCCAAAGAGATGAAGGTTTGGAGAGAGAATAGTGATTTGGAGAACTGTGATCATAATGGCCAAAGTGGTGCTGAAGATCAGGAGGTTGTAGAGGAGATATGTGATTGTGAAGAGGAGGGTTGTATGGTGCATCAGGATGTTTAAAGATTATCAAGAGGTGTTAGGTAAGAGGTGGAGAGTCCTACAGAGAATGGCAAAGAGGTTGGAGTGGAGGCTGGAGCTGAGAGTGAGAGACAGAGGCAGCTGAAGATGAGAAGGCGGAGGCAGAAAAATAACCAAAAGTACCTGGAGGAAGCAAGGAGGGGTTTAGAGAATATCAAAAGGTGGTTGAGGAGAAAAAGGAGGAACTTGATGGACACTAGGGGGAGGAGGAGCCAAGACATTGAAAGACCAGGAAGATTCTGGCAGGCCAGGTTGGCCCTAGGTAGGTGTTGGAGGTGTAAGGTGAAAACAAGCACATAGCAAGGAGTGAACCTTGGTTCAGAAAAGAGAAAGGAGGGCACTAAGAAAAAGACCCCGAGAAGAATAAGCAGATCCAGCAGATTCAGCCCCTAAGGTGACAAGAGCAACCACCTCCATGGCTTCACATACAGTAGCTACCACCAGGATCAGAGTTAGAGCTTCCAGTAGGCTACTCTCTTGTGCCTTCTCTACAGTAGCCTCTGGCTCTTGACAACTTCTGTGTCAAGGCCCCCAGCAAGCTCCTTGCTGTATCATCTCTCTCACAGTATGGCCTACTTGGCCTAACCAACACCTGCTCTTGCCCTCTCCTTTGCCACACCACCATCTCTCTGGAACACTAACCTAACTCCCACACAGCCTAGCGGTTTGTGTGGTAGTTATTTTGCTGTGGGACTCATCATTTCATTAAGAGTTATATCCAATCAGTCTGGGGTTGTGTCACCGGTGTAGGCTAAATGATTCAACCTCTTCACTATGTATGTGCCCCTTGTCCCCAGAGTATATTCAGGTAACGGGTACCTTCTAATAATTCAACGGACCTCAGGTGTCTGCCTCAGTGGCCAGAGGGCTCAAATAGGGTATCTGAAATCTTGGACCAGGCGTATGCATCATGGTGGATCGATGGTGCAATGTTCTGGCTGCCGATGTCTTGTGTAATTGCACTCCGAGCATCAAACGTGGCTTGTCCATTATGGGCAAAAAGGCACTAATGTGCCACTTGTCACGGAGGTGCCAAAGAAAAAAAAAACTCAGTGCTCTCAGTTGCAGTGTGCAGCTGAAGAAGGGTTTGCAGGCTGGGTTTGTTGTGGAGGACACAAGGTTGGTACTCAGACCCAGATGTGTGTAGGGGCACACCTGCACATTACAGTGCATTAGGGGGGCCTGGAACATTTAGTTAATTATGCTCTAGCATGCAATTCAGGAACCAGGACTCAGGCAGGCGTTTCAGTGATACCTCCCCCCTGCTTCTGGGTTCCTCCACAAAGGTATTCTTGATCAGCACAGCAGTGGCAGGAATCCAGACCTGTGGAGGAGCTGAAGCCAGACATTGGGCAAGTAAAAATAAAACCCTTTGTGTATGCTTGTATGCGAGGGGATGTGTGTGAGTGAGTGCACACGTGTGAATGAGAGTGCAGTGTGTATGTGCAAGTTGAACGTGTGCATGCAGTGTGAATGGGGGCGGAGGGGTAGAGGCAGTCAGCATGGATATTCTTTCCTATGGTGGCATTACTTGTATTATGGGATAAGCAAGCATGATTGTGGCAAATATATTGGCACAGCCAAAATGGATTTTTTCTTACAGTGGCATGATTAATTACAGGGGGATTCTGGAAGCCAGGATGGATATGTTTTCTTATGGTGCCTTTATTTATTGCAGGCATTAAGGGCAAAGCAAACTTGCATTTTCCCACATGGGGCTTCTGAGCATATATCAGCCCAAGCAGCATGGACATGTTTTCTTATGGTGGCATTCTTTATCCTGGAATCATGGACAGGGCAGATGTGTGTATTCTTAAAATGGGATACCGGCCACATATTGATGCAGCCAGCATGAGCATGTTTTCATATGGTGCCATTATTTACTACTTGCATTATGCTCAAAGCAAGCCTTAGTCATTTTACATAGGAATACTGGCTACATATTTGCACAGCAAGCATAATCAAGCCTTCTTACAGTGGCATGGCATTATTTATTACTGTCAACATGGGCAAGGAAAACAAGAGTGTGTTCTTTGGTGGTGATACTGGACATATATTGGCGCAGCCAGCAGGAACATGTTTTCTTACAGTGGCATTACAGGCATTACGGGCAAAGCAAAAAAGAGTGTTTTCTTGTGTGGGAATTCTGGAATATATTGACACAGTCACATATGTTTTCTTACAGAATACTGGCATTTTTGGGCACCGCCGACATGAAAATTTCTTGTTTCACTGGTAGAGAATAGGCCTATATTGTGAGCAAAGACATCACGAAAATGTACTAGAAAATACTGTTGGTGACCTGACGGCCATTCATATTTTCATGTGCTACCCTAAAAAACCAAATGTAAATTCGGTGGCTTTTTACCTAGCTTTTCACACTATGCGTGCTGCTAAATGCATAACGTTAGCACATTATTTTAAAAGGTTTTCTGGGATGGGGGGCTCAGTCACTCGCATACATTCATGGAAAATATTTATGCTAGTTCCAATAAAAAATATGTGTCAGCCATCACTGGCTAGCATTAAATGTGTCCTGTGCATGTATGCCCTAGCTATCTTCCATCCCTCGTGTGAACCTGCTTTCCTTCAGGCTCTATTTCATGATCCACTCTGGGACTAGGCACCCGAGGTGAGTTCAAAAGAAGTGGGCTCATGGATTTCACTTAGGGCAAGGGCCAAAATCCTGCTTCTATGGTATTAAGTGAAAACCTTTCAGGGTTGCTTCCATCTGACGCTACTGCCCGCTGGCTGTGGTCATGATGTACACTTTCCTTTATTCCTTATGAAATATTTCCTAGTGTGCTATACTAGGGACTACTCCCTGAGAGTTGATTGCGCAATGTGCCATGGGGAGCCAGAGGAAAGATGGGAGAGTTCTGGGGGATCCTCCATGCAACGATAGTGATTTGTTATTTATATAGCGCTTACGCCCAAGCACTGTACATAGAACATATTTACATACATTAATCATCCCAACCTAAATTGGTACTCATTATTCGACCTCAGAAGGATGAAAGACTGAGTTGGCCTTGCCGGGATTTAAACATGCGACCTGCAGATCACACACAGATTGCAGCAGCAAGCGTTCAACCGCTGAACTATCTTACCGACTACCGTACGACATCCAGGAGTTGCATCACATAGGATGTGACTTCCCCTGGCCCTCAATTTCTCCATTTCCTTTCATGGCCTCCCATGGTGACTGACACATCAGAAAATCTTTCTTTGGCAAGATAAGGATTCAGTGGGAAGAGGTCTAGCAGCGGGTATGGCTGTGCCTGGCTCTTTCTTTTCACTGTAAAAGTCTAGAATAAACTCCTAAGGCCCTCCTCAGAAGGGAAACCTCCAACAGGGCTCTCAACCATAAGAGACTTTATATCTTGAAGAAGAGGCAGGTGGAGCTCACCTGTAAAAGTGGTAACAACGGGGAAAAGAGGGGCAAGAAAAGCACAGCCATCTGGAAAGCAAAATTATTAATGGATTTGAAGTGACCATCTTCCAAACAGCAAGATAAGAGGTGATCTGGACTGGAACCTGGACTGAACATCATTTGGACTTCCTTTTTTGAGGTGTGGAGAGCAGTCCTGTTTTCAGCTGGAGTGGGAGTGGACCAATGCTAAAATCCCCAAAAGACCTTGACCTCTTTTCCTGCCTGGCCTGACAGACAGAAAGGGCTTGGGGAACACCTTTGAAAGAACTGTGAGGGACGTCTCCATCTGGGTCAAAGTCTTTTTCTTTGTGAACAACTCATCCGTGTTCACATGGAAAATCTCATCCGTTGAATATGTGCGCAGAGCAAAATGTCCACTCGTGTAGCAAAATTGGCCAATTTCACCCTAGATTTCACTTTGCCCGCTCTGCACCAAAATCGACAAAACCCTGCCGCTCAAATACCCACAAATGTGCATTTTGCTCACACATAATTTGTGATTCTATGTCAAGACCGCAGGCGAGCATTATGCTTTAACATTTTCACTAACCAATTCATGGAAACTATGTGGAATACTCTCTCTCCCATGAGGCCTTTTGTGTTTCAGCAGTTTCCTTCTTCAAATCCAACCAAGAAGGACCCTCCAGACTTCCTTATGTATGTCCTTTCCGGGTCCCTTCCTCTTCTTTTTGCTGCTTTCCAGCAGATAAGTTCTACTTTGATTTGCTCCACATTTACTGTGTTGGGCTAAATATTGCAGGTTATGACTGTGTGGGTTTAAATATTACAGCTTATAACTATAGGATTGTGCCATTACAATGCTTGTGTCGGGCATGTTTCCACTAGGTATGTATGCAAAATAGGCATGACCAGCTGTTTAGTATATTACGCCTAGTGCGGTACTCGAATAGCAGTGCAGTGTCATTTTCATAATATATATTGCGAGGCAAGCTGGTTCAACGTGTTGTTTTTTTTCAGTGTTTTCTTCTTTCAATCAGCAGCGGGCTACCGATGCGACAAGCACACGCATTGGTTAGTGCGCAGGCTGGCTGGCAGACCGGAGCCGGGTCTGCGAGCAATTTCGCTTGTACAGAGATGCTGGTTCACGTACCCTTGGATACAAGATTCAGCGCAGCATACTCAGCGCTTATAGCATTTCTCACTCTGCGTGTCCAGGTGCGCCCCCACTACGGAGCAGTTCGACATGGGCATACCCCCGAGGGACATCTTTTGTTCGGCTTGCTCGAGCACAACTCCTCTACAGTGTGGCTCGGCACACAGATTCAGTAATGAATTACAGAGGATAGTACCTCTCTACGAGCATTACTGTGAGACACCAGGCAGTGTCTCACCCACTAGTCCCCAGGGACCGGTCATCCAGGTGGCCAGAACACAGCCATCGCTTTTGGATCCAGTTCCCGGGGGTGGACCAATGCGGGAGGATCACCTGGGTGAGGAGTCTTCAGGGAGTGGGACACGGGGTGTTGAGACGCAGCATCCCCTTCCTTGTAACACCTTTACCCCATCCTACCAGGTAGGATATTTAGGAACTCTACACCCCCACACCCCTTTACAACACCAACACTTTCTCATGGACAGCCCACTATAAGATAAAACAGACTAACACCCGAGCAGTATACAGAACGTTTCCCAATACAATGGTCAGACGAGGGCAGGCAATTACTGACCATCACACACACCTGACTTCCATTACACTTCCCCACACGGATAAAAGGCGGAGCACGAGAGCACAGTCTGAGCGAGGAAAAGCACACGAGTAAACAGCAGTTTCGTGGTGCCAGCTGAATCAGGACAGAAAGACAGCAAAACAGAACGGGACCGCAAGGAGGGAAATTCCCTTGACCTTTTCAACCAGGGACTGTTACTTTCCAAAGATTAGAAAACGTAAGACCAAGAAAGCAGGCTGAAGAATCCTGCATTGTGTGTCGGAGATACTCTAGGCTCTCCTGTGTCAATAATCAAGGCAGGGATAATCACTAGCCGCCGTGGTTCCGACCTTGGCTCCAAGAACAAAGCAGCGTTAGTGAAATCAACAGAGCCGGTGAGTTGGGGAGACCAATACAAGACCGGTCTGTGTTGAAGCCAAGGATGCAAGCAGCAACATTGTATGGCACGCGCTATAATGGATATTATTAAAACGCATGTGATAAGAGGCGCAAGTGAAGTTAAACTACTGATGAGTGACTGAACGTTAAAGAACGCTACAATACCTTTGACAGAATAATCCGGCACTGCATGGGTGCTCAATCGAAGGTCTCTTTAAGGTACCCTGCTGGGAAGTGATAAAAGTAGATAAAGTTGGTCTGAGCCTGGGGGAGGGAGATCAATTGAAAGAACAAATAAATGGGAATCAAAGTGTTCCTGCGGCGGGTCAAGTAAAATCCCACACACAGTCGAAAATCTTGGATTTTGATGAAGTAGAGAAAGTTTGGAAAAGTACATGGATTTGGTCCGAGCCCGGCAGAGGAAGACCAATTGAAGGTTTTTTGTTAAAGTGGGTCTGAGCTCGACAGAGGGGGATCCGGAATGAAAAGTAAATCACCTGAGAAGTTGTATAAGAGAAAATCCTGAGAAGAAAGGAACTTTAATTTTTTGTCGTGTGCACCAGGCCCTATAAAATAAGAGACTTTGAATGGAAAAGGGACTGACACAGAAGGCCCTGATGTGGAAATTTGGAACTTCATCCTCGTGCTTGAAAAGCCAGAGAGTGTGCTAAACTCGAATGTGCCACCTTGTCCCATGCTGAAATTGTGGGGAAGGGAAGCCAACGGCTTGAATATCCTGACATATCATTTCTTTAACATTTTTCTTTTGCATAACATTGTTTCCCACACTATTTTGTATTTAGAAGTAAGGATTGGCAATAGATTTATTAGGATAGGCCCTTTCATTTTGACAGACTTGACTAGGACTGCGTTATTAATTGATGGTCGTAGCTTGCTCCAATCTTTAGATTTAGGATTAGATAGGTGTTTTTCAAACCTGATTGAAGTTCAATAAACACCTTTGAACTTTGATCACTAGTGTCTGTCTTACTGTTTGATACCATGCCTTCCTTACATTACAATCGAGGTATGTGAACGAAGGCATGCACACGCAGTAGCACATTATAATACAGTTGAGCTCAGCTTTGCGTTCACTCAAGCTCCATTACGGAAAGCATGACAGCAGATCTATTATCTGCGCATTCTGACTCAACAGCACAGTGGAAAGAATGTACAAGGAAAGAAGAGTACATAATATAACCCATCATGATTAACAGACAGCAAAGGTAATTTTCTCAGGGAACACTTGTTATACTGAACAATATCCCTGGATACCAGTTGTGGCTCTGAGCAGAAGATATAAGCTGCGTATCAATGTGATCAATCAAGTGGCGGACACAGTGCCTGACTGAAGCATGGCTGAATCCTTGCACAAAGGAAGCCAGGAGGAGAACAGTCAGATAGACTGCTGGATGGACTATGAAGGAGCTGAGGAAGGTGATGATTTCCTCGAAGAGGGGAATTCAGATCTAACCCTCAGTTTTAAAAGGGTCCTAGGTGACTCTTTGGTGCAGGCAGTCTCACAAGAGGTCAAGCCCGTTCAAGAAAGGCTGTAGATGCTGTAAGCTCTCATCAGCAAAAAGGGACAGCCCAGGCACAAGACGGGCGATGAGAAAGGAGACGATAGTCCACGAGAAGGTCAATCCAATTTACACCCTCAAGACAGGGTTGAACACCAGGGGAGCCGTATGACCCGTGAGAGTATAACCTCTTCTACTCCCCTGGGTCATGACAAGGGGATGATAGAGAAGCCCCTGGAGGCAGCCAACGCTTTCCAGAAGCTGAAAGAAACATTTCTAAGAAAGTCAGTAGCACCCAGCCTCTTACCCCTTGCCCCAGGGGTGCAAAACATAGGGGATGAGCCTGCAAGCCTTGGCAAGAAACCAACAGGGCCAGGCCTGTCCAAGAGGCCTAGGGTGCATGAGGAACCGGAGAAAGTTTGACCTGGAAATCATTCAACACCCTAGATACTCTGAGTGGGCACCCTCACCTAAAGTGACAGCCTACAAGGCCCAGCGCCTGCGGAAGCCCCTGGACAAAGAGGCTAGGTACTGCATGAAAGCAGAGTGCCCCAGTCCCAAGCGACCGGGTAAAGTAGCGGACACACCAGAGGTGGACCACAGAATGCTCAGCTTCATCACCAAGGATGACCGCAAGGGCATGGACAGCATTTGGAAGGGCCCAAGATAAGCTTGGATCTAGTGGGTCCTATATTGAAAATAATGGACTTTGCAGAGAGAGAAAAAGACATGGGGAGCCCACTGATGCTCATACACTCACCAGCAGGGCGCAGAGAGCAGTCTGCATGCTGGGCAATGCAAACTGCACACTATTGTCAGAAAGGAGAAGGAGTATGTTGCTAAAGATTGACAATAAGCTAGGTGACTTGGCAACTTATGAGGCCGGTGAGACTGCAAAGGGTCTATTATTTGAAGAGACATTTGGAAGGAGATGAACTTTTACAGCACTAGAGAAAGCCCAGTTGTCCATTAGGGAGATCTTCCCAGGGTGTGTTTTTGTCGGGACCGGTCGCTGCAGAGGTCAAGCGTTCAGTCAGGTCTAGGCACGGAGACAACCTTAGGGACCTAGAGCCCAGTATTGGTAGAGCAGGCAGCAGGACACCTTCTCCCCGTCCCAAGGGATAGGGCCCAGAGGTCGCAGAGGTTTCTACCGTCACCAAGGCACAGGAACAGGTGAGAGTGATGCTGCACGTGTACCCGCCAGTGGGAGGGAGGACGAGTTAGTATATAGAAAAGTGGTGCAAGCTATCAGGCAATGCCTGGAAATTGCAGACAGTAGTGGGCAGGGCCGGCCTTAAGGGCAGCAGCGCCCTGGGCGAACTGGCGCCCCTCCCCCTAGCCCACCGCGCCCCCTGGTTAACAGGGGGCAGGGCGGAAGGGGGCGGGGCCAGGATGGGCAACTGTTTCTTAAATAGGAGGTTAAATAGGTGCCGTTAGCACCCCATTGTCATTGAATGAGCCCGCCATCGCAGGTTCATTCAGTGACAATGAGGCGCCTGCCACACCTTCTGCCACCACGCCAGCTCGGGGGAGTGCTTGAAGACTCCCCGGAGCTGGCGTGGTGGGGGGCTAATGGCGCCTTTTCTTGTGAAAAGTGTCCACGGCGAGGGGCGCATTTAAATGCACCCACCACCGCGGGCACATTTTAAACTAAAAGGCCGCCTACTGCGCCTTGTCCCACAACGCCAGCTCGGGGGAGTCCTTGAAAGACTCCCCTGAGCTGGCGTGACAGGGGCAAAAGGTGCCCTGGGGGGCATGGCGCTCCGGGCGGTCGCCCGGCTCGCCCCCTCCTAAGGCCGACTCTGCTGGCAGCATCCTGCCCACACTCCTGCCTGGGGCAGCTGAATAAGGAATGTGGCCCCAACACCCTGCCACTTGTGTGGCCCTGCCGGGCCCACTATCAGTGGACCAGGCCGATGAGGCCCTGGGTGCGATTCCTGCTGAACTGAGACATCAACTGCCCAATTATCCTGCCAGACAGAAGGGAAAAGTGGACTGGCCAGGACTACTGCCCCATCAACAACAGCAGCAACTCTTGCCTGGGGGAAGAGACGTAATGGCCCAGACACCCAGTCACTGGTTTTCGGCCAACCAACGTCTTGCCGCCCTGGCACCCGCCACAAGAAATAATTTTAACGAGCATGTGAGGGTTACAGCTCTGTATGAGTGCTTGTGCGGCATCCTGTGCCACCACAGTAAAGAGACAGTTCTGCCTTGGGGAGCGTGGCCAAGAAGAAGGTGCGAGTAACATGCTATCACCCCATGCCCTACCAACATCATGTGGCGCAGGCTAGAAGCTCTGCTACCCGCGTCTCGCTGCCTGCCGCAACATCAAGGGACTACGCCAATGTGGCCCCTGGTGCTCCCAGGTGCAGCTTTGCCGGCCTATGAACTATGCCATCAACGGACCATGACCAGTGGGAGTGACGATCCTAAATGGACACTGATGCAAAGTGAACTGGTCTCCTGTTGTCCTACAACTCCTCGAAGGAGACTCAGTAAACGTGTGTTTAGATACTGTGAGCCTGCATTTAAATGATATGCTTAAAGTGGTCCCAGTTAAATGGATGTGAAGCTTTTCTTCCGTAGTTTGTAGGCATGCTCTAAATGGTGCCAGCAGCTAGCAACGGCTTCATTCAGTGGTGGAGTTCCATTTACCCCAGGTAAATAAAGGGTCTTATAAAATGTGGTAGAACTGTCAACATTCCACCAGCAGTTCGCCAACCACGACTGTCGCCCGCTGAACATGTTTAGAGTGTGTTGATATGTGTTTCATGTCTGCAACTACCCGAGTCCCTATGTACATAACAGTGGCATATCTACGAAACATGTCTATTACCAGTGCCAAGTTGTATCAAAACTGTTAACCAAGAAAAATTTCTGTAACCAAGAAAAATTTCTGTAACCAGTGCCACAATGCCCCAGGGCTGCTGTGAGCTCTGCAAACGCGAATAAATAAAATAAATATCCTACTATTTGTCTACCCTACAATTCCCAAATGGAATAAGTATTGCCGTTCTGTAACGGGGGGAATCATTTATGTTTCAGCAACATTTGTTTTGTTCGTTATGAAAAAGGAGGCGTGTTGTGTGACACTCCCAAGTGTATTTCCCTTTTAATGTTATGTGTGCCTCCCAAGTGTATTACCCTTTTAATATGGACCATGACTGTGTCATGGCCCAAGCTAATAAAAGGAGCCCCACTTGCAACAGAACGGATGTAGACTCCAACTATAGAAGTCCTGTTGTCTCTGTCTCTCCCTTTGGGCCTGCAGGCCTACACCGTGTGATCATGGTCCTGCAGGTCCGGGAACCCCAGGCCAGCCTGGTGCCCTGGGTCCTGCCCAGGCACCCACCATCCAGGATGCTGCCAGCATCCAAGGTGCTTCCGCACTCAGGCTGTGTCCCCACAGCCTCACAGGATCCTAACCTGCAACACCAGTAGGTCTGGGTGACCACGGCACACCAACATGGTGCTGGGTCCCTTTGAGAAACCTGAGGGCGTTCTCACTTATGGACCACGGGGATTCTTTGTTCAGGTGATTAGGGCACAGCCATCAACTTTGGAACAAGACCCTGGGGCAGGACCAGTACGGGAGGATCACCTGAGCAGGGGGTCCTTGGGGACAGTTGGAGGAATGCCTTCGAGAGAGAAACGGCATTCCCACCTTTCTGACAAATTCCTACCCGGCACTCCCTCCACTTTTATAGGTTATGAATCCTTTCCCGTTGCCCCCTTCCCAATTCCAACAGGTACTAACATTAAAGGGAGGCGTAGGAGAAGAAATATATCCCTATCCAATATCCCCACAGTCACTATGGGACAGATATAATCTAAAACCCATTCACCTAAAACCACACATCTGCCCTGCCCCATTCACCTTGACAAACACAGAAGTTTCCCTCTATCATTAGGGAAAACTACAACTCCCATACTTCCTCCCCATTGGCTTATGTCAAAACCACTGGGACAAAGAAGAAGAGGAACAGAGCTATGAAGATTGCCCATAGGAACCAATGTATCAATGGATTCCTATGGGCAGTTTCCACCTTGTCCAATGAACGAGGACAGGCATAGTCAGGCTTCCCTTTTCAACCACCCACACCTGACTCCAATTAACACTCCCTGTCAGTATACAAGGTGGAACACAGACACATTTAGAGCGAGCTGGGATGCAGTGTGGACCAGAGGAGCTGAAGAACAGAGGAGATTGCTTGAAGAACCCTGGAGAGTTGAAGAGCAGAGGAGATTGCTTAAAGAACCCTGGAGAGTCTGGAAGGGAGTGGAGGGCTAAGACATTTATCCTGTGTTGTTGAAGGGCTGCATCAGTGCTGAGGAGCTGTGCCTTACAAGAGCCAGAGAGGGCAGATCATATCCTGCTGACTCTGTTCATAGAAATACATGTTTCCCCTGGGCATATGACTGGAAGTCCAGGTACCTGAGGGGCAGGCGGGGGTAGGGGGAGACCCTGACCTCGACCCAGGAAGATCAAAAGAAGTTGCTTGCAGAGCCGCGCTAAACGGGTGAGTCTCATGGCAAGAGAGGAAATCCCGGTGAGCGTGTGTGGGGCTGGAGCAGGAAATTGAGCATTGAATTTGAGAAAGAAAGCAGGAAATAAAAAGGCCCATGAAAGGCATTATGGGACTTGAACTTCCCTTTTGAAATCAAGGGAAATTGAACTGTAAAAAAAATTAACAGAGTAGTCCGGCGGAAAACGAAAGTACGCCCGTTCGAAAGACTTTGTGCACTGTGTTTAGGCTCAAGTTCGACAGAGGGAAGCCTAAAGGAATTGAGCTGTGATAATCTTTTGTGAACAAAACAGGCTTGAGCCCGACAAAGGGAATCCTACATAATAATTCAGTTTGAAGAAGTTATATGAAAACTGTTTGTTTCTGGCAAAACTTGAGAGACTTTGCAATCTCTGCGAGGCCCAGACTTGTGTAAGGAAAACCAGAGGGATTGGGTATGAAGAAGGGTACAGAAACTGGCATAAAGTGTTGAGGCAAAGCAAGGCTGAAGAGAGCCTGAGAAGATTGTGCAAACTGTTGAATCTGGTCAAATATTTGGAACGAAATCTTGAAATGCCATCCTTTTGTTTCCCACTGATTTTCCATTTGCATTACATTTTCCTATTTCACTTGTATGTTATTAGAGTGAGGGAAGGCAATAGGTTTTTCTAGTTTGTTACTGTTATGTACTTACGACAGACTAGGAATGTTTTCTTTTATTTACATGGTAGAGTGTGCTCCCATCTTTAGTGTTAGTACAATACAGGAGTTCTTCCAACCCCCTTTTGAATTAAACAAAACTGGTGATTTTTATCTTTTGTGTCCTCGTCCTCCTTGTGATACCATGCCTTTCTCACAGCCCCCCGGCACCTGTGAGGCTGGCCGCATGACCACGTGAACTTCGCCAGCCCCACAATACTGCCCCCTTAACTCCATACTTATTGGAGACTCGAAAGCCCCCTAAAATATCTAGGGAGAAGGAGCATGCAAATTAAGGTAAAGAAAGAACTCAAATGGAGTCCTTAACCAAAACTAATGTTGTGGACACAGCGGCACAGTCAGTCTCTGAACCCCCCTGAAAGTGCTTTGCTCGATAACAGTGGTACCACTGTTGAGTACACAAAGTCTTCCAGCTTCTTTTCTGGCTATACTTCTCTGTTATTGCTCCTAGAATTGCACGATCCAGAATACAACGCTGGCGCAGATAAAACACAACAAGCAGATAGCAATGAGGAACACGACACAGACCACAAGACTACGGTGCACGCCAACCTCCAGTGAACTGGCATGAAATGTAACTTACCACAGCAAAAGAATAACGAGACACCAGACAAATACAGACTTGAGCAAACTTCAAAGACTGCACGAAAACGCATTTTGAAACCGAAAAGCTTAATATCAGAGCTGCGGAAAAGGCATAGGGCTAGACTGGCCCAAAGAGTCCGATGAGACGAGGGGGGGCAATGAGGAAGTCATGGTTATAAAGAGCCAGCAGAAACGAGACCGAGTGAAAGGTGTTCGGGTTAGGTTAGGATGGGTGGTCGGCCGAGATATCAGGCAGATGGAGGAGCAGAGTGCTGAGAAGTCTGTGGCTGTGTTTGTTGGGTACATGTGCATGTAAGGTATTGAGTGAGAGAATGATACCAAGTGCGATAGGTTGAAACTGCGGGAGTGTGAGTGGGTGATAGAAAAGAGGGTTGTGTGAGATAGAAAAAAGAGTTAAGAGTAGAGGGGAGAGATTGAGACTGGATGGCGAGATTAAGAGTGGAAGGAAGAGTGAAAGGGAAAGGAGGCAGGTGCAGTGAGGGAGAGAGGCAAGAGTAGTAGAAGGAGGGGGAGTGTAGAGCGAAAAATGTGTGTTAGAGACACAGAGATGAGGGAGTTGGAGAAGGTTGGAGGTAGAAGGGTGTGACGAGAGAGAGAGAGAGAGAGAGAGAGAGAGGACTTAGAAGAACCAGAAGTGGGGAATCAGAGAGGAACATCAATGATCATGTTGTGGTTTGGGTAGTGTGAGGAACTCGAGTGAGTACTAATTTCTTTTCCCCTGGATCCTCCTCTCTTAGGTGGTCAGGGAAAGGCCATCGCTTTTTGATCCCGACACTGGGGTTGGATGTGAGAGAGGATCACCTGGGTGGAGGGAACTTTGGGAGTGGGGAAAGGACGTCCTTAGGTGAGACATTCACTTTGCATAATGAACCCTCTATCCCTCAAGCCTTCGTAGGCTATCATCCTTTTTCCTTTTCTTCCCCCAAAATGTCCCCCAGAAATACCACCTCAATACTGGGACGAGGAAGAGACCAACAAGGAGGACACACCCTCATTTGGGTGAGGCAAACACATATCAGCCCTATATTGCTAATACAGAGACACATCAGACAGGTACCTAGACAAGGAGGAGGCAAACCTACCCAAACAGCATTTTCGTACTAGGACGAAGATGAGGAGTCCATAGTCAATGCAAACTACACGTGACTTGTTTCAAGGTGAGTGGACTAGCTCTAATGATCCCAAGCCTCTGCACGGGATATTTAAAGAGCTTGATGAGATCAGCTGAGTAGTAGGAGAGGAAAACTGAGACGGCAAAGCAACTTCCTTGACCGGAGCAGAGTGGCGCGGTCCGGGTGAACTGCGAGGAAGAGGCAGTCACCAGCTGGAGGACTCACGCCAAGAAGACTAACCCGCCAACAGCACACAGATTGGGAGAGAGGCCACATAACACTGCTGCATTGCTACAGCGAGACGCCCAGAGGGATAGTGTTAGGAATCACTCTTGGTCTGTGTGGCTGAAGTGGAGAAGAAAACATCTCTATGGGGGAAAAGTACTAGCAAGATGGTGGACCATCATTCCCTTCAGAAAAGAGCAAGAACCTGTCTAGTCATATACAAGACGGCTCCAGGGAAACAAGAAGACTACTTGGTCGGGCTGACCTTTTCAACATGATAAGACTGGGGAGAAACTGTAAGACTTTGTTTCGCTTCGTATCCTTATGAAGCACTGACGCTAGTGTGACGTTGTTTCCTTGCCTCTCCATTGTTCCTCGCTCTGCCCCTTCTCTCTCTGGTTCTTTCGCCTCTCATCTTGGCTTTCTGCCCATCTCGCTGTCAGGACTTGCTACCCGGCAGTTCCCGGCAGTTCTGACTCCTATCATTTGATACCACGCTGAAGACCGCGACTGTACTTGGCGCTACTTACAGCTACAAAGTTTTCCCCAGGCAGAGTTTTTCCTAGGGCACTGCCCCACTGCTACACGCCGCCCTGTGCTCTCAGGTATGCGAATACTTCTTGGGGCAGTACATCATTCGACACCAACACTACCAGGATCCCTGCACTTCGAGCTTCTGCCTCAACAAGTCTTTTTGATCAAAGGTCAGTTGTTGTGAATTACAATCGCTACTGTAATTGTAACAGTAAGCAACGCCAACCCCATCACTATGGAACAGATGCAGCCGGTATTGGGTGCCTTGCAAGAATGAATGCAAGAAGTTCAACAATTGAATACCAAAAACACTACTTTGCACCAAATGGTAGCTTGTGCCTCCGCTTGCACAGGATTACTTCCTTCTGCTTTGGGATCAGGAAAGTATGATGGCAATCCTAAAAAACAAGATTTTTTGAATTCATGTCTGGTGCAATTCACCCTGAAACCTCCTTTCTTTCCCACGGATCGCTCTCGAGTCAGCTATATGGTTTTGAATCTTGTTGGCGGGGCCTTGGCATGGGATACCACTTTGATTGTCACAAACAACCAGATATTGGACTCCTATCACGCCTTCGTGAATAGCCTACAGGCTATGTTTGGCCGACATGAGTTGACTTTTACTATGCAGGAAAGGTTGTTGGATATCAAACGGGGGTCTCTGGACATACTTTCATATGTTACTCTGTTTAAACAGATGACCTCTGAGACCACCTGGGAGGATGAGGGTCTGGTCACTCTTTTTCGAGAGAGGGCTGACAGAAGAATTGAAAGATGAATTTTCCAGGGTACCCCGGCCCATGAATCTAAAGGAAATGATAGCCCTGGTTTTGCAAAACGATTTCGGTCTACAGGAACGCCAGTTGGAAAAGAAGGGCAAAAATCTCGTTCTGGCATCAGAACTACAACAGAGGAGGAACCAATGCAAACTGGTACAGCTAGGGCGCCGCTTACCCCTGAAGAAAGAAACTGCTGCAGAACACAAGGCTTGTATATGTACTGCAGGTCAAATAAACATCTCGTCAGGGAATGCCGCTCGGCTCCCCCACAACTGTCGGAAAACGTGAACTCCCTTTGGCAAAGGGGGGGAACACCGGATCGGGAGGGAAAGCAATGTTCCCAGACTCAAAATCCACAGAAAACACTCATGATGGTATTGTGCGTGTCATTAGTGATACAAGAAAAGTTATTGACAAGTGGAAGAAGGCCTTTTGTACTCCATTCGGGCACTGCGAATACTGTGTGATGCCCTTCGGGTTGGCCAACGCCCCCTACTGTATTCCAGCGTTTTATGGACCACCTTTTTTGCAGATCTCATGCTCCATTCCGTAGTAGTCTATTTGGACGATATCCTGATTTCTCCAAAAAATATCCAAAAACACTGTTTACATGTAGCCGAGGTATTGAATCGCCTACAAAAGAATCACTCAAACGCTAAACTGGAAAAATGTGTTTTTCATCAGCCCACAGTGAGATACCCAGGTTTCATTTTATCTGCTATAGGAGCTGCTATGGATCCCGCCAAGTTAAAGGCCATCAAACAGTGGAAATAACCCTTGGCTGTCAAGGAGATACAAAGGTTTTTGGGGTTATCAAACATTTACCGAAAGTTTATACCAAACCTTTCCCACAGGATCTTACCTTTGGCATCATTACTGAAAAAGGGTGTGCATTTTCATTGGAACCAATCCGCTGTTCAAGCTTTTCAAGGATTCAAAGAAGAATTTACTAAGTCTCCCATACTTCTTCTACCAGAACAGATGAGACCTTTCATATTAAAGACAGATGCCTCTAACGGCGCTCTAGTAGCAGTATTAAAACAGGTCTTCGAAGACGATTGAGAACATCCAAGGTATTATTCGGTCTGGGAAGGGAACTCCCAGTCATAAAGAAAGCCTGCATAGAGTGGCGCCATCTCCTACTAGGCTCCAGATACCCAATAACAGTATGAACAGATCACGCCAGCTCGGGGGAGCGCTTGAAAGACTCCCCGGAGCTGGCGTGGTGGGGGGACACTTGTGAAAAGTGTCCACGGCGGAGGGGCGCATTTAAATGCAGCCACCTCCGCAGGCACCTTTTACAGTAAAAGGCCGCCTGCTGCGCCTTGTCCCACAACGCCAGCTCGGGGGAGCCCTTGAAAGACTCCCCCGAGCTGGCGTGCCAGGGGCAAAAGGCGCCCTGGGGGGCGTGGCGCCCCGGGCGGTCTCCCGGCTCACCCCCCCATTTCCCCCCAAGGCCGGCTTAGGTAGTGGGTATCAGACTAGAATTTGTGGGTTTCTTAAGGCAGTTCCAGACTCCTCTACCAATGCAAACATCACGGATCGAGGCGCTATTGATGGAGACAGAGCTGGAGCAACTCAGGTTAAAAGGGGCCATAAAGAAAGGTTTTCCCCAGGAGCAGGAATACTACAACAATATGTTCCTTGTCCACAGGAAGGGGAAAGCGAGACCCATGATAAATCTCATGGGGCTCAACAGCTGGCTGTTGCACCAGCATTTCAAAATGGAGGGGATACATCTCCTCCGAAACAACCTGAGAAAGGGAGACTGGCTATTAAGGCTGGATCTGAAAGAGGCATACCTCACTGTGCCGGTTGCGGTCGAGCATCATCTCTTCTTACGATTTCTGTGGAAAGGGCGGGTGTGGCAGTTCAAGTGTCTGCCTTTTGGGCTATCTTCAGCTCCCTGGGCATTCACCAAGTTCATGAGGCCAGTCGCCGTGGCGATTTGCGAGCAAGGCATAAGGATGATAGTGTATCTAGACAACATCCTTTTCCTAGGCCAAGACAAACATCACATCTTCGATCAAATACAGTGGACGATCTCTCACCCATCATTGCTAGGGTTCTTGATAAACCGAGAGAAGTCAGACCTGACACCCAGCAGATGCATGGAGATTCTGGGTTTCTTTGTAGACACCACCAAGGCGAAGCTGACCTACCAGCACCCAAACTCAGAACCATCAAGAAGGAACTGAGAGGGGCACTCCAAAAACAGGTTATATCGCTTCGGAGTCTAGCCAGAGTAGTGGGTCTGCTGGCATCCTCGACACAAGCGATCTTCCAGGGCCCTTTGCACTACAGGGCTCTTCAGAGGCTGAAGATAAGACACCTGCAGAAAGGGCAGCAGTACCACCAGCTCGTCCCCATAGATGGCGAAGCATGAGCCGAACTGGTGTGGTGGCTCCACAACATAAAAGCCTGAAACGGGCGCACCATTTTTGGAGACGCCCTAGACCTGGTTATAGAATCAGACGCGAGCAGGTCAGGTTGGGGCGCAGGATGCGGCCAGCTGGACACAGGTAGTGTATGGGGAATTGGGGGGGATGTAGTTGCAGGCGGAAATAGACTTGCACATCAACTGTCTGGAACTCCTTAGCAGGATTCTTCGCAGTCAAAGTACTCACCAAAGACAGTGTGAAATGTTGCATTCTTCTTCATAAGGACAATATTTCAGCGGTCCGATACATCAATCATCTGGGGGGAACCAGATCGAGAATGCTGGCGGAACTAGCAAAGGATTTCTGACACTATTCCCTCAGCAACCAGGTGTCCATTGCAGCGGAGTACCTGCCAGGAGCGCAGAACATAGTGGCGGATTGGAACTCTCACTACTTGATGAACTCCAGAAATTGGAAGCTGCAGAGATTGAGGTTTATGAGGATTCAGGATCTATGGGGTCCTCTCCATACGGACCTCTTTGCATCACGTCTGAATGTGCAGTTGCCCAGGTACTGCAGCTGGAGACTAGACCCAGACGTGGAAGTGATGGACGCTTTTCTCCAGAGTGAGTCCGAACATGCACTCTACTCCTTTTACCCATTCATCATGATGGCCAGGATCCTGGCGAAGATACACAGGGAGAAAGGGGATGTGATAGTGATAGTGCCCGAGTGCAAATCGCAAGCGTGGTTTCCAGTTCCATGGCGGGTGGACCTGCGCACCGATCCAAAGGGGTATCCCCATCCTCTGATTCAGGGGCTGAGCCTCCAGATGCTGGCGTGCAGAGTTTTGGGAGACGATGGAATATGCCATCGATTTTGCAACAAGCTGCCTTATTCATTAGGGAATCTTGGGCCCCTTACACATTCAGAAGCTAGGGTGCTGCATGGCTGCAGTGGGATAAGTGGTGTCAGCAGCAGGGTGTAAATCCCATTTTGGCCCCTGTAGTGCAGGTGCTTAATTTTCTAGCGTCATTGTCACAAAGCGGGAAAGCATTCCGGACGGTAGGCGTTTATAGGTCTGCCATCTCTGGCGGCCACGAGCCAGTGGATGGCACTCCCATTGGCGAGCACCCATCGGTAGTCCGGCTGCTTAAAGGAGTTAAGATGGTTAAGCCGCCAACCATGAAGTACACCACATTGTGGGACGTGAATAAGGTCCTGGACTTGTTCACACAATGGCCAAACAATGATCAGCTGTCAGGCAAGCAATTTTCTGGGAAGCTGGCTATGTTGCTATGCCTAGTATCACGCAGACGAGTGTCCAATGTCAGGGCCCTAGATATTTACAAGAAAGTCTTCTATTCAGATAGCCTGGTATTTAACATTGCAAGACGGACTAAAGGAAATTCGGACGTTGTATCTTACCTATATTACCCACATAATGCCGAGCTGTGTGTTGCACAGTGTATTAAATAGTATGAACGAGTATCAGCACCAGTTAGGCCGCGAGGCATTTCGCAGTTGCTCACTGTGCGCAGGAAGCCTTTTAAAGTAGTGGCAGTGGCCACCATAGCCAAATGTATTGGAGCTGGCGGTTATCTATACCTTAGTTTTTGACGCACATTCTGTGAGAGGGGCCATGGCATCTAGGGCATTTACAGTGGGAGTCTCTCTACAAGACATTCTCAAAGCATCCTACTGGTCATCGAGTGACTCCACGTTCAAGACGTTTTACTTTAAGCTGGCATCTGCATTGGCAGCGGAGGTAGTAAGAAGCTTTGAACAAGCATAATGCCCGCCTCCGGTCTTGACTGAATGAAGATTACCCAGGCGTATAGCACAGGGTGTCTTGATTGTATTAAAGACACAGAGGCGAGCATTATCCCGCCCGTGAAATACGGGGGCAAAGTGATAACAGTGCAAAGTGTTTTTGTCCATATTTCCCACCCTAACGTGCGTTTCTCTGTTTTAGGAGATGGCCAGAAGACTCTGTGAGAGGGCGTAGTACAGGAGTACAGCCGGACGGGGCCCAAGAATGGCCAGATTGTGGGGCTTGACCCAGTTGGGATTAATTTGGTGACTTTATTGTGGTTTGGTTTTGGTTGACTGTTCAAGATATTAAAAAGAAGAGGAAGGAACCCAGACAGGACTTAACATAAGGAAGTCTGGAGGGTCCCTGCCCGTTGGATTTGAAGAAGGAAAATACTGAAACAGGAAAGGCCTCGTGGGAGAGAGTGTTTTCCAGATAGTTTCCATTGGATTTGAATTGTTTAGATAAAATGTAGAAAAGTGTTATGAGAATTTATTCTGAATTTTGAAGGCTGATGGATAGTAGCAATTAAAGAAGATAAAGCATATTGCTCGCCTCCATGTCTTTAATAGAATCAAGATATATAATAAAGGGTGTCTGGCAGGGTCCCGATATGCCCAGGGGTGTAAATGGGAATAATGAAAAAAATCAGGATGGGAGATCAAAACAGTAAGATTTTGGATTAATCTATTTTTAGCAATTGTTTGCCAGAGAATGTGCACTAATACGAGGAAAATAACCTCAATATTGAAGAGGTTGGTACTCAGAAGTGCCCCCCATTGATAAAGTGTAAAACCTGTCCGTTCAATGTCGCTTTGTGAAAAAGTAAATACTTACCAGTATGCTAACTTTTTGAAATGAAATAAATGAATCCAGAATCTTACTGTTTTGATCTCCCATCCTGATTTTAATAGAATCAAGACTCCCTGAGCTATAATCTTCAATCTACAATAATTTCTGGAGAGAAATTACTGAAAAATCACAAAAAACGCTGTGGGATGAATGCCTCCTCAGGCGCTAAAACTGAAAGTAGGTGCTGTAATTATGCTACTGCGCAATCTTATGCCATCACGGAGTCTCTGCAATGGAACAAGATTGACAATTACTTGTCTATAAAGACACATCATAGAGGCCTGTGTAATCGATGGATTCAACTTAGACTGTTATCATACTGCGCATTCCATCTGATAAAAATATGCCTTTAAAATTCAAAAGAAGACAGTTTCCTATACATTTTGCCTTTTTAATGGCCATTAATAGGTCACAGGGGCCTACGCCCCCTTCCTAGAAGCCATGGGTGGTAAATTCCGATATTTAATAAGGGGGACAGAAGTGACCCTATGAATTACAGACCTATATTGACCTTTGAGATATGCTAGAATGGCATATGTTACGCCAGGAACAGCTAGTATATACAATTTGTTTTGAGCACAACTGAATGTATATTGAACGACACAAGTATCCCTACTATTAAAAGCCTAACCACCATCAATAATGTGGTGAAACATTATTGTATTTATGTGTGACTTTGCCCTATTTTGGTAGTAGTGCTTCATGTGCCATATGCTCCACTCTTTGACTATCATTTTATCCCCACTTCTTTTTAGGGAATAGGACTATGGGGGTGGGATAGTGAACAATGTTGCTTCAAGAAAAAGTGGATTATCTACAAGTATGTCTTAATGTTCCTTACTTGTTGCATTGCTTAAATATTAATAAAATGATTAAATGGAAAAAAAACATGCACTGAGATGCAAATCATACCTGTCGAATTCTGTCAGTTGCATCAACTTTAAAACTAGACATCCTCGTTTTCTGTCATAGCCCTTCCTAGTGGGGGCAAAACATGCTGTCTGTAATTGTCACTAACTGCTCCCCTATCAATGGTGCAGTTCGCTGGCAAGTTAAGAACGTCACACTTCTCATTTACCTGGTCCTCAACATTTCTATCAATGGCACGGTCACGGTCAAGAAGAACCAGCAGAATCTATTTGCCTTTGATGCCGTCCTCCCTCCCTCCATCCGTGTGCTTGCTACTACACCCGCTCCTTGCTCTACACACTGTCCCGTCTCTGAGCTTCTAGACAATCCTTTTAACACATCCTTCCCACCACTGGCCCGGCATGCAGCTATCTCCGGTGGCCGCTGTAACTGCTTCTGAAATCACTGGCCCCACTAGTAGCTTCCCTACACACTGACCCTGTTCACTATCTCCCTGCAACCTGCAAGTGTTCATGCTCATGGCTGCAACTCCCTGTAGCTACTCTTAATGCTTGTTTGGCCTCACAACATAATATTGATACGGACCATGACTTGCTCATCATAACTGAGACCTAGTTCACTGGCAACTACGGAATTATGATCAACAGACTCGCCTGGCTGGGCAGTAGGGATGCCTTGGTTTACCCTGCCTTCATCCGAACAACACTCATCCTAACTTCTGTCCTCCCTTCCTTTGTGAGCAATGCATGCACGTGTCTCCTCAATACCAACACAAGCATCATCCTCACCACCATCTAAAGGCCCCTGGGCACCCTTATTAGAGAGTGGGTCGACTTAATTGTCTCTACAATCCATCACTAACCTCATCTCAGTTATGGGTGACTTCAATCTCTAGTTGAAGTGTGTAAACAATGTGAACACTAGCTCCTTCCTGTAACAAATCTATGGACGTCGTTCCCTTCTGCCCTAGGGGGGAGATCTTTCCCATGGGGCCAGGGCAATAGTCCCCCTGGGGGTGGAGCGCAGGGGGAGGATCACATGGGAGAGGAAACCCCTTATAGGATTAGGGACAGCCATTTGCAGAGAACGCAGTAAATTTCTGCTTTGTCACCCCCTTCCTCTTTGCCAAAACCAAACCATCCATCCCTTATTACAAACAGTACTAATATCTTCTATTGTATAACAAGTCAACCTTACTCTAAGAAAATAACTAACATACAAGAGAATCCAACTGGCCTTCCATTTATTTGTAATACAAGTACTGAGACGAAGAAGATGACTAGGAGTGGGAAGATTGATCCCTAGAACTGTGCTGAGCGGTCTAGTCTCCCGCTGAACCTGATTGGGGCAAACTGGTTCAAAATAGACAACGGAAACCAGGTGAGTGTGATCCCCTCGCCTGAGAGGAATTGCCAGCGACGCTGTAGCACTGGATGCAAGACGGAAGAGCTGAATGCTGTGCATGGAGAAGGGAGAAGGACTGTGCGTAGTCCAGGACGTAAGGACTACGCATGTCGCAGCCCAAACAGCCCTCTGGGCTTTCCATGATCGGGGGAGCCGCTAGCTCAAGAAAAGGCGCTCCCGGAGAAGCTAAGAGCACCGCAAAGCCGAGACCGACGAAATTAAGCACCTGAATACTGCCTGAGCCTCGCGCAGATGTCCCTCTGCTCGGAGGATGCGAACCAAGCACAAAAGTGTGCGGGCAGGCTAAGAGGGACTAGAGGTCTGGGGTAGCCGGGGAGCAAGTACAGAGAGACAAAAAAGAAAGTCTGGGACCCTGAGAGTAAAAGAGGCAGAATCCTATGTTTGGCAAGAGAGTAAATCAAGCTGTCATGATTCAGTACTGCAGATCTGGGACCCACACCGATAAGAAAGCAATAGAATACGAGGGTCTGGGACCCCATGCACAAAAGGGATACTTGGCAGGAGTGTAAACCAAGCCGTCACGATTCAGAACTGCGGGTCTGGGACCTGCACGCATATGAGAACCAAAAGATACAAGGGTCTGGAACCTGAGAACCAAGGAGGGAAAGAGAGAAGATGTACATGCTTGGCAGGAGAGTACACCAAGCTTGTACATTACTGCATGGCGAGTCTGGGACACGCACACTTATGAGGGCCAAAGGGTAAGGGGAAATTTATCTGAGAGAATACAGGGTCTGGGCCCTGCAAGATAAAGAGTTTTGTGGTACATTATTGTGAAAGCCTAAAAGGGGCCAGGGAATGGAAGACCGATCCCTTGGCTAACAGAGTATTGTTTTGGACTCTGGGAAAGTCTAAAAAGAAGCCAGGAACAGGGAAATACTTTGCCTAGCATAGGGAACTTTTGTTTGTGCTGTTGTGAAATCAAGAAAATCACATAATAAGGAGACAACCTCCTAGTTAGTTAAGTGGAAGACAGCGGAAACCAGGGGAAAGGAGTGATTCCCTTGATAGTACAAAAGAATTCTTTTTGTAGAGAACATTTGCTTATTTCTTAAAACCACCAGAAACATTTCGAACTTTTTGTTTGCAAATAACTTTTTATACTATTTCCTCAGTTGAGATATAATCCTAGCACATTATATTCAGGTTAAGAGTGTTAGGGTTAGTAGCAGGTAGTAGGGTTTTTGGACACAACCATAAATTACTATTTATTTGACATCCTGACATTCTCATTAGTTTTCTTTGAGGCAGGGAAACCCCTCTTAGCTTTAGCAACAGGAAGGCATTTTAGCAACTCTCTTTTTATGTTGAATAAGATTTATGACCCAAAACATGCCACCTCTATATCCAAGCTTTACTTCTGTACCCTTACATTTCTCAATATTTCACACTCCCTTGCACGCTGGACTTTCGGTCCCAGACACACTGGAGGTCCCTCTGTGGACCCCATTCTCACTTTGCAAACTTGGCCCTCTCGAATCTCCAAACCAAACACATGCCTTGTACTGGCTATGGCTTGCTCTCCTACAATTTGCTTCAACCAGCTAAGCCATGTCCTCTGCAATGGCCCCTCAATCGAGCTCTTGATTAATGTTGGTGGAATACTTTGGACCATGCAGATAAATGGCCTGTGTCATACACTTTTGGAGCTATTAGCTCATATTCCTAAGAAATAAAAGGTCTCCATTGAAGACCACATTGTTATCTCTCTGTATATTTCAGCCAAACTCTTTAAAATCTGTTAGGACTTACATACAACCTGTGCCCCGAAATGTGCAGGAAACAAGGCTGTCTCCAAAGTTCTTGTGGATGACTTTAGTTCCTTCTATAACGAGAAGTTTGAAGGAATCCTGTTGCGCATCACCAAACACCACATCTCAGCTGCTTCAGCATTCTTAGACCACGATGTGAATGTCTCCCTATCTGCTTTTAGAACCATTAAGAAGTTAGAGGTCGCTAAACCTGTCTCCAAAATAAAGGGTTCAGCTGAACACGTTGCTTCCTGCCTGCACCATCAACAATAACATTGCTACCCCCTCTCCATTACTGGACGCCATTGCCAATGCCTCTCTCAAAACAGGCATCTTACTTGCTCCTCTCAAGCAGACCAGCATTGTCCCTATCCTTGCTATCACACCATCGTGAAGTCCTCATTCATAGAAAAAAACATGGAAAGGCTAGCTCTGGAACACTCCCTTCTGCCTGACCAGCAGTCTGGTTTAGGGGGACTAGAGGCACAGGATTTGCACTATTCTTCATGGGGGAGGACATTCTCAGGTCTCTTTACAATAACTGCAAAGTTATCCTTGTTTTGTTGGACCTTTCTGCTGGGTTAGACACTGTCAATCATCACATTCTATTGTCACGCCTCAACCACACTTTCGGCTCAAAAGGATCTATCCTTGGCTGGATCACTTCTTTCCTGCACAACCATGAGGTTCAGTTTACATCAGGTTGCTACATCTTTAAGCCCATTACATACAACTCGGGTTCCCCAGGTATGCAAACTCTTCCTAGTTCAACATCAACCTCAAGCATCTTGCTGGCCTCTTCCTTCCGTTCTCTGCCACATGCCAGACTTGATTATGTTTAGGGTAAATAGCCCAACTGATTTCCAATGCATCAATGCCTGGATGATTGACAGTGACCTCTGTTTGACTCATGTCCTCTACCTCATCAATGCACACCTCTACCCCTCTTCACCTTGAGACAGTCTACCGTAGGGCCATTTACAGCCTACTCAAATACTATCCCTTTTCAGCCTACTCAACTACTGTTAAAATACTGGACATCCTTTGTTCTTTGGGTGTGGTACCTCATGAAGAAGTCACATTTTTCCCAACTGCACCGTTTGAGGTGACTCTTACCGCTCCTTGATATGAAGCAGATAATTGCTGTTACTTCTGCAATGGTACATCCCAGTATAGACTATTCTAACAGTCTCTTCCGGGCCCAGCCCAACTAGCCAACACAAGGATATTTGAATAATCCTCGGCTTGAGGCACAGGGACCGCATCACCCCTGCTCTAGTCTTCACCGACTCTCTGTGGATTCATGCACCACTTTCAAGCCTTTGAACATGGATCTCGGAAAGCCTGGGTGTCAAGCTCTGGAATAAACTCCAGCCCAGAAGTCGAGAGTCACTTGTTGCTCAGCAAACAGCTCAAGACCTAACTCTTCAGTGAAGCATTCTCTACTGATATGGTTTTACATTTGAACACCACAGCTCTGCTGTTGTCTCTTCCAAACAATCTAATGCTTCTCTCATTCTCACTAGATCTCCTGCCACCTGAGTAGTTTCCTCTGAGGGTCATCACCTACCGCTGTCATGTTATCTTGCACTTTTTTACTATATGCATTTGCCTTTCGCTCTTAACCCATCCCTCAAACATAACTGATCAGGAATGTTGCCGACCTGAGAATGATAGGCTTCTCCACAGTGAGGAAACTGCCATAAAAAGGCAAAGAAACTTTCCAATGGGAAATCATCCAGAAGAGACAGTCATGAAACTCTCCCAAATGTTTAAATGCCAGCATGTCCTTTTTCCTACCTTTTTTAGATGGTGCAGGGCCCTCAGGTCTTCCTGCAGTGAGTTCAGTTGTTCTACCATTGCTCGGCTCTCTTGACGGAGAAGGCCAAATTCTGCGCGCATAACCCTCTGTTCGTACTGTTCCTGCAGGTAGAAAGAATCGGAGAGGAAGAATTATACCAATGATTTCAGAGTGCAACATTCAACTTTTGTGCTTCAGAGAAAAGAATACAATATTTATAAGAAACAATGGTTTTTCAATGACTGTATGTTTATAGAATGGCAGAATGCTACCAACAGGAAGGGAATCATTAGAACATTTTTGACAGTATTTCCTCTGGCATATACATATATATCATTGGGGCAAGAAGAGGTGGTTAAAAAAAGTCAAACCTGGGAAGCCTTTTGAGAAGCCATAGAAGGTATACCCTGTGCTCAATATGCAAAACAAGTGAGCGACAGGGAGCAATATGCAGGGAGTTGCGCAAAATGTTGCTCTTCTAATACATCTCTATAACTATAAAGAAGTCCCCGATTTTAAACCCAGTCCTTCTACTCTTATGCCACAAGTCAGGAAGCATAGGTTGTGCAAATCCACTCTCTTTAAGCTCCCACCACAGTGGGTCTTGTAACTCCAGAATTAGAGTTTTAGAACACTGCTGATTCTAAGGCCACCATAGGAGGAGAGTCTGGCTATTAGCTGCACCAATCCAACTATGGGGCTGTGAATCCATTCGCATAGGATATGCCCTTTTTGACCTAGGCGAAGGACTGATGGTCACAGCACTTAGGCTGGCCAACTGAATATGAAATCATAAGCCTGTGGCACCGGGACCAAATAGTCACCACCAAAAGGCCTAAGAGTGATGATATCAGGTTCTCAAAGCCAGGGAGGACTCATGAAAATGGTCAATGACAAGCATCCTGCCCATTTGGAAGGTTCAAACAACCACATGGCCCAGAATCCTGGAGGGAAAACCTAAGGGTATCCAGAAAACTCAACTACAGCTTCAAGGGAAAGAAGACTGTGGGAAACCCTAACCAGTCCAAAAAAGTGTACCTTCCCAAACCCGAAGAGAACAGTTACACCTTATTTCAAAATAAATCATTTTCTGCACAGCCAGATCTCTAATGAACACCTTAAATTGTTTTTAAAAATACACAAATGACATAGTGGTAGCAGGATCAGACAGTGAGACATAATTCAGTGAGTTTAGGTCATATCTGAACAGTATACATGATTGGATGAAATTCACTTGAGAATGTTGCAAAGCTTGGCTTCATTTTTCAAAATGTTCAAGTTGAGGGTCAGGGCTTGAAAATAAATACAACATTGTATACAAAAATTCACTGACCATACAAATGTGCAACATGCATCTAGTTTTCACCCAAAATCAACGCTCCCTGGGTTACCTTAGAGTCAATTGTTGAGAATTAAGCATTTTACTTCTGATGAGTTAGAATTGAATGAACACAACACAAGTTTAATTGACAAGTCGAAAAAGCAAGGCTATATTAATGATGAACTAAGAAACTATTTGGAAAAGGCAATCAGAACATCAATAACAGCTGTTAAAACAAAAATAACACCAAAATGAGTGTCACTAAATATGCATAATAGAGTTAACAAATGAAAAAAGTCGTATCCAGGAACACAGAAATATTGTCGAATAGTTTCACCGTGCTAAAGTATTTCCCACACCTCCAACATTTGCATATAGAAAAACACTAGCATAAAGAATATGCTTGTATGAGTACAATGCTGAACAACAAACACCCCACTGTATTTTTCCACAAATAGAGAAGACATTTTCACATCTAAACCTGCAGCATTGTAATAATGTTATAAAGTCAACACCATCTATCATTTGTATAATAGGAAAACCCTATTTATTTGTACTGTTATGTCTCTTGTAAAACCTCCAATCTAAACCATGATATTAGAGGTATTTGAGGTACTTACTACATAGGTCTAGCATGAAGTAAGTTAAGGAGAGAATTAACAGAACACAAATCCAACATTAGATTGGGGAACACAAAATCACCAGTAGCACACTATATAAAGGAGTTTAGACATGCAATTGCATAACTACAGTTTCTAGTATTGTACATTGTGTGAATTCCAAAGAGTGGTGGAAATAAAATCAAGCTAATCTAATAATCTGAGTGCGGCATCCTCCATCCAGCCCGCTCCGCTCACCAACTAGCACCACCATTGAATGTGTACCCTGTGCCGGGATAGAGCTCCATCTGCCAGGCTGCCCTGCTCTGCTCTGTAGCCACAGGCTAATGGTCTCGCTCTTCTTGCCACCATTGGATGCTCCTCACTACTTCCAGTACTTGACTCCTTACTCATGGGTGACCCAGCAAAGGGCAAATAGGTGAAGGTGAACCTCCAGCCTTTCCTACAGCCCCTTCGTCTTTGAGCTATTGCTAATTGCTGGTGAGTATGTTGCTCAAACTGTCTTACAGATTGCACCAGCTTTAGTAATTTGAGTGATCACTGCTAATCATAAAGGGTGGTGTAAATTCTTTAATTCATTATTGTTCACAAAAATATTGATCCATTGTTTAATATTTGTTTATCCACAAGATTTGGATGTAATCCAATTTTATATATCATTTACCTCATTCAATGTAATCCAATTCGATTACTGATACAGATCTTGGCCTCTGGTATCTTTTCATACAAAGTTATGCAGTTTGTTGCTAATGCAATTCTTAACCACTGGTATCTTTTCACTCAAAATAATCTAATTTTGATATTGATGCAAATCTCAACCTCAATCCAATTTGTGTTACTGATGCAAATCCTAACCTCTACTCGTGTTTCACCACGGTGGCTCCAGTGGTTCATCATGAGGTTTATAATGTTCACGATTATAAAGGATCTATAGAACCAAAAAATAAATAAAGGAACACAAGTCAGTGTCACTGAATTCTCATTATTATGATTTAAAAAAATGATATCTGTTGCTATGGTTAAATAGAGACCATCTTAGTGTTTGCATTCCCTTTAAGCATTACGAAATGGAACGCCTCAGTAAACTGTTTAATTATAGACTCACCCTTATTGTTTGCTGTCTGATTAGAATTGAATTGAGAAGGTTGTTTCTTCTGTGTGCCTCCTTTTAATGAGGGGCTAATTGTAAATACTCTGTTACTTTCTCATGCAACCCTGAAAAGAAGCCATCATCTAGCTAAAACAAGGGTGCTGAGGTCCGCCAAAAGTACCTCCCCACAAAAAGGCTAAATTCACATTGGAACACTGAGAAAGGGGCCATTGTTTGTCTCTTTTTTTGGTAAAACGTGGGCGCATGGGTTATTTGTTAACGCAGTAACATACTTTTCTGTTTAATTGTAAATATTTATTTATTTATTTATTTGACGTGTATGGCGCCTATACAGCAGAAAGTGTGTCCAGGCGCCACAAGACAAAAGGGGGCGGGGGAACAGGGAAGGACAAAACAACAAGAAACGGTCCTACTAGGTACTATGCCTTGTGGCATTTGGATCAGGCAAGTGCAGTAAATGAAGTGCAGGGGGTCGGAGGGGGCCCAGAGGTAAGGCAGGGTAAGTGCTAGGGAGCCCAAGGAGGGCAAGTGCGCAGGGAGGAGGGCTGTGGGTAAAAGTGCGAGGAACAGGGGTGGACCGGACTCAGTAGGTAAGTCAGGGAGAAGTGCCCATAAGCAAGAGCTGGAAGTGGGGTGCTGCAGAAGACTGGTAGGGGGATGGCCTGGCCCCTGTAGGACTCAGAAGGGAGCAGACAACCCGTCATTGCAGTGGGGGAAATTAGCAGGGAAGGAGGAGGAGAATACAAAAGACTTGAGAAGTTTCCAGAGCAAAAGGCGATCCGGATCAAGTCTGAGAGGGGCAAGGAGGCTCCTGCCAAGGAAAGTGATCTACCCCCCCCCCCCACCCACGCCCCCCCTCTCTGCTTGGAGAATCGTTCCTGCAGAGAGTTAGAGCTAGAGGACTGAAAGGACTCTAGCAGTGAGGTATTTAGGGAGAGAAAGTTGGATGTAGCGTGGTCCCAGACCCCCCCCCCAGAAAGCCTTCTGGATGATGCAGAGGGTCTTGAATTTGATCCTTGCAGTCGCCGGGAGCCAGTGGAGAGATTTTAGGGCTGGAGACATGTGTTCCCCGGGCTTGAGGCCAAGTATAAGTCTTGCAGTCCTATTCTGGACTAGAGGGCGGAAGGAGGAAAGAGGAAGATTGCGGAAGAGGCTGTTGCAGTAGTCCAGCCTGGAGAGAACCAGAGATCTGGAGACATTGAGTTTCTGGGGTAAGGTGAGGAAAGAGAGAATGCCTCTGAGGAGGTACAACTAAAAATGGGCCTTCTTGGCAACGTCCGTGATGTGAGGTGAGAAGGAGAGAGAGGCGTTGAAGAGGACTCTCACAAGAGGGGGAGGGGCCCAAGGAGGGCAGCCAGAGATTAGGAGGGAAGGAAGGGGCAGGAGTTCCAAGGAGAAGGATCTTGGTCTTACTGGCATTAAGACAGAGATTATTAGCAGTGCACCATGCCTGAATAGCAGTCAACCAATCAGGAACGACAGAGGAAGGAGAGGAGGTAGACAAGGGCAGCTTAAAGGAAAGCTGTGTGTCATCGTCATAACGCTGGAAATGGGGGGAGAAAGTGCAGAACAAGTAGGCAAGAGGCACAAGGTAAATGGTAAAAAAGCCACAGCAAGAGGATAGAGCCCTGAGGAACGCTGCAGGTAGAGAGTGGGGTAGAGGAAAGCAAAGGGCCCATTTGAACCTGGGAGGGCCTATTCGAAAGGAACAAGTTCAACAAGCCAGTGCCCAGTCCGTGATGCCCAGGGTGTCACAGAGGCAATTTAAGAGGTTGACATGATTGACAGAGTCAAAGGCAGAGGACAGATCCAGGAGGGTGAGAAAAGAGAGAGAGCTGGAGTCGTCACAGGTGTTCAGGAGAGCAGTTTCCGTGCCTCTGGCTGCTCTGAAGCCAGACTGGTGGTCATGGAGTCAGCCAACTGCTTCAGTGTGGTGGGTATGTAGGGAGATGGTCAACTTCGCCAATTGTTTGCCAAGAAGGGAGTAGAGGAAATAGGGCGATAGTTAGCCTGGAAGGTAGGGTCCGCAGACTATTCATGTTCAATATATTAGAATTGTATGCCAGTATTCATGATGACATCATCACGTTTATACGTGGCTTGGCCATCTTTTTATACTGGCACTTTCTTTTTGGTCTATTATTTATTTTATTTTCGTGAGAAGTGTTCTTGTTAGATTCAATAACATTATGTACCTACTCCCTAAAGGTAGTTAAAGTAAAGATTATTTATCAAGCCTGATTCATTATTTGTTGTTTGTTGCATTTACAATTTCAGTCTCTGTATCTAACTCATTTCTATATATGGTTAGATATATAGAAATATCTGTTATATGGTGTTGCAATAGTATAAAACTCAAATTTTTCAGTATTGGTGATTCACATGTATGTTGTTCTTACCCCAATTTCTATTTGGTGGCTGAATAGTGTACGGTCTGTCTACTATACAGTAATGAATGGCATTAGTGATACAACTCATAGTTCTACATTTTATTATCTTGATTTAGAGCGGATGCACATGTGTCCATTCAATTTATCCATTTAGCCTCTTTCTGTCGTAATAATACTTCTCTGTCTCCACCTTTGGGTGGTAAGTCTACTCTTTCTAGTCCTAGAAACATAAATGGTCCTAATGATTAATGTGGGTGTTCTGTATGGAAATGAATTGCCATCGGAAATCTTTGTTCTTTATAGCTCTGAAGTGTTCCATTATCCTTAACTTCAGTGCTTCCTGTGTAATATGTATTACAAGTGCATTGTATGCCATAAAAACCAAATCTTGTGTTACAGTTAATAAATTGCAGTATTTTCTTGATTTTCCCATTTAGTAATAAGATATTTTCTTTGCTGCTCCTCATTTGAGAACATATTTTGCAACTACCACATTTTTGGTTACCCGTAATTGGTTTAAGGTTCCACATTGTTCGCAGATCTTTTAGTTCTTTTGTTGGTTTAAGAAAGCTTGGACTGATCTGGTTTTTAATAGTTGGTGACTTTCGGTACATTAAAGCTGGTTTCTCATCTAGGTATTTGTTTATATCTTGATCTAACTTAAGTATATTCCAGTGTTTACTGAGAATTTTCACCATCTTGTTTGCATCCGAGCTAAATGTTGTAATGAACCTGAATTTTTCTGATATTTTTCTTGTTGGGTCTTGTACTTTATTTCAGAGTAGAACTTTTCTTTCCTGTATGTTGGCTCTAAGCATTGCTTTGTGAAGATCTTTTTTGTTATATCCTCTCTGCCTGAATTTCTCCATTTCTCCACGGTTTTCTCCACAAGTATTCCGGATTATTGCTGCAGTTTCCTTTAATTCTAAGCATCTCTCCATATGGGATGTTTCTTATAATATGTCTGGGATGGTTGGTGTTTGAATGTAAAATTGCTTGTGGGTACCAATGACATCTTTGCTCAGCCCCGCCCTCAACATGCACTGCTCTTATTATCCCTTTCTTCTCTTCTTCTTTCTTTATTCTCCTCTGCTCAAAACCATTTCAACTCTCTTCCTATCCATATCATCACTTTTCATCAACACTACCCCTCTTCTCGCGCAGCTACTCTCTCTATTCACAAACCCTCCAACCATAACTTTCATCACACTTCCTCTTCTCGCATCTACCCACAGCACCTCTATAATTTGCAGACTCAACATCAATATGCTTCTACATGTCACTCTCTTTATATTGCTCTTTCGAATTCAGAGTCTGGAAAAGACTTCATTTTCCTCCAACTTCCTTGTTTCCGATTCTCCCTCTATGGACCTTATTAGTCCTACAGAAACCTGGTTTTCTCCTTCAGACTCCTGAAACCCTTGCTGTCTTTCATGACCCTGACAACACCTTCACCCACTCTCCCTGCCCAACTGGTAAGGGTGGTGATGTAGGACTGTTTGCATCTTCCAAACTTCCTATATCTCCAACTCCCCTATCTCCCGCTATTATGCCCTCTTCCAATACACTACCTCCACAATCAATGCTCACTATGGCATTTATATTATCTCTCTCTATTGGCCACCTGGTCCCGCTGGTCAATTTATTGACCTCCTCTCTCAACTAATTGACTCCCATCCTCCCTATCAACATCTCATTGTCACTGGTGACTTTAGCATCCCCTATCCTTCCACTCCTCTTCCACTGACTTTCTCTTCTCCTTAACCACTTGCTATCTTCTGTCCACTCTGTGCCCACCCACTGAAATGGTAACTCCCTTGACCTTATTCTCATCTCTTCTCAACTCTAATATCTCCAGCGCTCCTTTTCCCGCTGATCTTTCCATTGTCTTTGTATCAATCTCCACTGCCTTCATGTGCCCCCCCGCCCCATCAACCCTCTAACTCTACACATAGAGAAACTCAAAAGTTCCCAGTGTTGCGCCATATCTTACTTCCCTCTTCAACTCCTCTTTTGACAGGGCCACTTTTCCATCATCCTACAAGTCGGCTACGATCATCCATATCTTTAAGAAACCTGGCCTAGATCCCAACTGTCCTGCAAACTTTTGTCCCGTCTCTCTTCTACTTCACTATCCCAAAATCCTACAGTGTGTAGTTTTGAACCGACTCTGTGTTCTTTGATGCACACAACCTCTGGGATCCTCTTCAATCTATCTTCCGACCACTACACTCCAGAGTCAGCTCTCATCAATGTCAGCAACTACATCTCTTCTGCTCGTCTTGCTAACCATTCATCTATTCTTATTCTTCCCAACCTCTCTGCTGCCTTCAATATTGTCAACCATTCGGACCTTCACTCAACACTATCTCTCCTAGGCATCAGGGACAAGACCACCGCCGGGTTTACTTCATATCTCACCAAGACACTTTCAGATGTCCTTGAAGAGCCTTACCTTCCTGCTCACACTCCTTACTGTTGGTGTTTCCCAGGGGTCAGGTTCTGGGTCCACTTCTCTTCACTCTCCGTGCCTCTTTTCTTGGCACCTTGATCTCCTCCTGTGGCTTTTCCAATCAACTCTTTGCTGATGACACTCAGATCTTCTCCTTTCCCTCCTTATCTGACGAGCTACGGTCAATAATTTCTGTCTCTCCGCCATCAAATAATGTATGGCATCTGTGGCAGGTTAGAAGGAGACGGACACATTAACGACATAGTGAACTATTCAACGAAATGATATAAAAAGGCATAACTTTCCCTATTGCTAAAGGGATCACCCTGCCTATCTAAACAAACTACGGGTGCTCGTCTGTCGTCAGGAAGCCCAAGGTAAAATGTTCTCGGTCCAAACCTAACTCCACTGGACCCTACCGCTAGTTTAACAAACTTAAATTCCGCCAAGGGAAGGTATTTTTTCTCCTGAGATTTTCGTAGTTTCTTATAGTCTCTGTATGGAAATCTATCTCTTCTTACTCTTGAGTTTCTTTATACAACTGTCTTTGGTAAGCTCTAAATACCTCCCTCATGATCTCTTGTAAAACACATCTGGGCTTGGTGCTCTCTTTGCGGTTTGGCTGCTTACAGCTTGTCTTCACTTATGATCCTTTTACAGTCTCCCGATTCATCCTTGACAGGTTTGCAAATAACTTGATCCTCTTTACATTCCCCCACTCCTAAGTTCTCTCTTTTATACTCTTCCTTCTATTATCTGGTTCTCTTGATAGTCTTATATCACGTTCCTCAAAAGCTGTGCTTGGGCTTCGTTTTATCCACTCATTGCCTCTTTGTTCATAAGACCAGTTGCCTTCTTCCCAATGTAACTGTCTCCAGTCTCTCTCCTCACAGTGTTATTTTTTACTTGCTTTATGAGCCTTTCACATCGGTAATCAAACAACGTTATGCCTATAGTATCTTGTCTTTATTACTGGGATGAGTGGCACTCTTTGTGTACTCTTTTCTCTGCAGCATCCCGCTTTTCCAGTTCTCCCCGGTACCTTCATCTGCATAGAGGAACATCACAGGGCTCAGCACATGCTCAGTTTTTCTTCTCAATTGTCGGTTTTCCCATTCTCTGCTTCTCCTCAGGCTGCAGCAGTCTACGGAAGCGGGTGACAGGGAGCTCCTCATGCTCCCAGCTGTGATGGTCTCAGCGTCATTCAGCAGGCGTTTGACCCACAACAAGGTGTTCATGGTCACGCTACCACCAGCTCCCGGATACTTCTCTATTCTCAGGCAGCATTTTCCCTGTTGCCGTTCTAGCGTCTCAATGTGGCATGCCTCGCTGATTGGAAAGTTGCAGGGTCTGTGGATTGTCTCTGCTCTGCTCCTCCAAGGTGCGATCATGTCAGGGGGCTTCCACTGCATACCATACTCTCTCCTTCTCCTTCCTTCACTTGTCACAGTTAAATATACGTCTCTTCTTAAAGAGACATCCTTTTTTTCTTATAGATTCAGTTCAGCAATGTATGCAGCCAGATAGAAAGATGTTACATTCTTCTTCCCAGCAGCCAGTCCCATGTACAGCGATATGTTGGGCAATCCAGGGAGTTCCTCATAGGAACATGAGTCTATGTCCTCTAAGGGGGAGTCACACCCAGTGAGGTCCCACTTGCCCATACCCCTTGGTAGGGTAGTGCGGAGCAGACTCCCTTCCCTAGCCTCAAAGGGGGTGGTTCCACCTTGGGGAGAAACGATGAACACCCTAGATTCGTCCCACATCCCACTCGCTCATGCACAACTCCACTAAGACTGAACTTCTCTACTTCCTATCCAAACAGGCTATCTTCTCCCCTCATCCCCCCCTTCTAGTCCTGTTTTCTGACTACCTTCCCTACTATGCTTCTGCTGCAAACCTTGGTGTTATTTTCAAACCAACACCCAACTTCCAGCTCTTTATCTCCAAACCTGCCACTGCAGCCAGACTTAATCTCCTCAACATAAGAAAAATAAGACAGCCACTTCCCTTCAACACTGCTAAGCATTTAATCTCCTCTTTATTACTCTCTCAATCTGACTACTGTGCCAAACTCCTCTATGGCATTCCAACTATACTTTTTCACCTCTCTGCAAAGTCCTCAACTTTGCTGTCTGGTCACTCTTCAACAACCTACCCGCTTCACATCAACCTCCCCAGCCAGTCAGTTCGGCTGGCTAACTATGAAACAGAGGGGGAAAGGTATAAAATCATTCTTATCTTCAAAACTATACAAAGACTTGCCCCACCATACCTATCGGCCCATCTCACTCCCTACTCTCCCCCTCGCTCCCTATGATCATCCTCGGCTCACCTGCTTGCCACCTCTCGTGCCCCTTGCACTCCCCCCTCTCATTTCCATTTTCTTCCTCTCTTTGCTCCCTTACCCTTCCTCTCTGCACTATTCTCCCTCCATCTCTGTTTACATCCAACCTCCTAGCTCTCCTCCATTCTAAAGAACCACTTGCATAGCGTTCTACACAACCACATCTCTGTGTTCCCCTCTCCCCCTGCCTCTCTACGACAACCCAAAAGCAATTATCCCTCAACCCTTCATCCTAAAACGTAGACTTCCTCCACTATCCCGTTCCTATATCATGCTCTACTGTCCTTGTCCCTGGTTTATGTTTCTACCTCCCCTGCATCATCTGGTCATATATCCACATCCTCTCTCCATTGTTAAGGACACTGGTGTTCCGCTCTGTAAATCAATTTTAAAAAGTTTGTAAGCATTATTGTGCTAAAAATGTATTGTTTTCTCTACAATTTTCATTAATTAAAATTAAAATAAATAAAGTCACATGAACAATGTGAATCATTTTGGATAGAGAAACGATCAACACTTTTGCACATGGGAATGAATAAGCAATTCAATTTACAAGCTTTCTTTGGATAATGTGCTCTTTATGAAATGTAAAACGATTGTATTTGAACAGTTGACATTTCAGATGCTATATATACCCTTACTGAACGTTTTAACTCTCAGACTAAGCTAGTTACATTCCATAATATTCATTAATGGATCTAAAATAAATTGTCCATCATTGATAACCTTAACCAGAACCATTTGTTACATAATTTCTACCTAGAAATTTTCCAAATAAGCAAGTCACATCATAAGAGATGGACCAGCAAGAAATGCTTTGGTAATGGTTGTCATGCAAAAATATGTGGGCGAGAACAATTGGGAAGTGTTTATTTAGATTTGAGAGATTGATCATTGGTCGTGCCGCGGGTTAAGATAAACATAAGGTTACCTCCGTTCACTAGATTACAGGCATATATAACACCAAAATGGCTTGTCACACACTGAGCCACAGTATTTTTCTTAAAGGAATAGTGAGCTCAAAAATGTTAATGTCCCGAACGTTCGGGCATGTGGTTTTATGCAAACTGATTGATCGTAAAAACATTTCCTATGTACCTTACCTTAGTTTTCCTCACTTTAACACATGCGAAATCAAAGAGCGGGGCGCAGCTATCTTGTGCTAATCTTATCTGTTGCTGCATCGCCCTAAATTCGATTGCCCTTGTGGCACTAAATCATATCACCCGCCCCTGAAGCTGACATCACTAGACGCGTAGGGCCCATTTCACAAAGCGAATGAATGCAAGTCTTGTGTCAACGTTCTCTGTGCCCCAGCTAATGGCGTGTCACCATGTTGATGCACACGCTGCCTTTGGTGAGTCCCGGATGATGAATTAGCTGTAGGCGGTGGGGTACTGAACAGGTAACTCCATGAACGGATTGGTACTTTCGTTGTAAATGTGTCTTACTAAAGTTTGCATATTTACCGGATCATATTACATTTTAACTATACCACATTTTACTTCACATCTGTCCATGGTTTATGGAGCCTCAAATGAAGTAATTATGACCATGGAAAACAATGCCATAGTGCCCTTCACAAGAAGAAAAATGTTTTCGTAATCGGTTGCTTAACATGTCAATTTCTTTAGGAAAGCATACTGACAGAAGCACAGACCCTCGAAAGTGACATAACCACCGACATGTCCAGTATACCAATGGTGAGCCCTACAGACTTGCAGAAGTTGATATTCTTGACAGTTGCATTTCCCTGCATATCTAATGCAAATCTAATTTTCCCTTTTACCACTTCATGACAATGCCCTGAAAATGAAGGAGCAAGATTCTGCACCCATTTATTTTCACGAGTCAACTACAACTTCAAGCGCCTATCAGATAATTTATTTTCACTTTTCCTTTACGAGAATGTATTATGCTTGGAATTTCCAATAATATGAACATGTTTATGTATCCTGTCGGTTGTTTACACTAGGTGTCATTTATGGGTTTCTCTTTATATATACCATTGTCTGCATGCCATTGTCTCTGTTCCATTTCGCTGTTTTCATCCATACTAAAACAAATACTGTGTTACAGGGGGATGCTGGTACTTGGACTACAATTACATCATCCTTTTTCAGTTGTTCCAGAGTATGAGGTATGCGTACTAACAGTTACATTGAATGAAAGAAATTAAATCCTACATAGGATACTATTAGACAGTGACATGCATATAAACATGCAGTGTTTCAAACCTTTCTCATTTCAGTTCTAAAGTGTGCAACATTACAATCAGTATGTTTTGCACAGTGATCTCTGATCAAGTACACTTGCCATCAATAAGGTGAAATTCTAAATGTATATTTTGACTAAATGACGCGCACTGTTTGCAAGGGTGTGTGTAAGCGATGTGTGCGATGAAAGATTTTAATTTCTAATATGATTGACTTTTGTTTTTTTTAATGAATATTCTATTCAAGGAATGTACACATGGTGTGGAATTAGAAGAGGAGGCACATGGATCAGAGGTGGTGGATCAGCTTGCTGGTGCGGTTATTAAAGAGAAGACCACGGTTTCACAGAAAATCGAGAACACAAGGGTGACTAGCAAACAATTTTGTTTGGGCTGGTGTTTTCTTTATAACATCTTTTTGTATTTAAAGCGCAATCTACTGTATGTGTGCTATACATTGAACATGTTTTTAGAACCCATCTCCTAGAGGCCCAGAAGGAAAAGAAGTATAAAGACACAGACAACAAATGAAACCAAAGATGTTGCTTGCCAAACAGATTTCACCATGGAGCAACTACTATTTGAGGCTCAGTGTGGTCCATTCAATAAGCAGACTCGTGATGCTTATGCCCAAAGACCTACAACTGAATGCAATGTGACCGGCAAAGCCAGTAAAGTGTTCTTGGACCATTGCTACAATGTGAGAACTCTACAAGATAAAACTGAATATAATGAAGATGCTTTGGAATTCCTCACAGACCACTTGACACAATCTACACCCGCAAAAAAAGGTCCACCCGATAAACAATCGGCATTGATGGTTACTCCAATTTGTGTGCAAATAACACAAGCTGACCAAACAGAGACTGAAGCTTCTACGCAATTGACTGAGGAACTTGCCAAACGTCTCGACTACAGTTTGTCTAGTTTGGTTGAATTGTCCACCACAGTTGAGTCACAAACCACAATCATGCAGGATGATTGGCTAATAAAGGAGCAGAAATACATTGTATTCGACAGCTGCCTGGTAGAGATTATAGTGATGCTGAAAGTGTCCATCCAGTGAGGGGGAAAATATGCTTGCAGCCATTGGTGAATGTGACTCGTGTATTACAAGGCACTAACCTGAAAATCCAAGCCACCTGTGTCCAACTCCATGATACATTTTCATGGTCCGCTTGAACTGATGCTGGGCAAAGTGCCAGCTGGAAATCTACTCTGTTCAGCAGCTTTACTTTTCAGTGGCTCGACCTTTAGTAAGTTGTCCAGTTTCTGTCAATTTGTGGGAGTTCAGTTCCTTGCTAAAACGCAGTACTAAAAATATCAAAGAGAATTCTTATTCCGCGCTATTAGTCAAGCCTGGAAAATTGAACAAATGTCAATTGAAAGCACATTCTCAGGCAAACAGTTCAGGCTAGCTGGCGATGGACAGTGTGACAACCCTGGATTATCAGCAAAGTACTGCACATACCACTTTCAAGACATGGAAACAAAACAAATTGTGAGTTGGGAGATTGTGCAGGTGTCCCAGACGTAAATCCTCTGTGGCCATGGAGAAACATGGTTTCATAAAATCCCTGGAACATCTTCAATCGAGGGGAATGCAAATAGACCTCATAGCCACTGACAGCCAAGGCCATGCGAGAGCAGCTTCCAAACATTTGTCATCAATTTGATGTATGGCACGTTGCCAAATCAGTCAATAAAAAAAGTATGGCTGCTGGTAAAAAGAAGGGTTCGGAAAATATTTTACAGTGGTCTCAGTCTTTCAGCAACCATCTTTAGTGGAGCTCCAAAACTTGTGATGGGTCTGTGGAAATTCTACTAGAAAAATGCCACTCATTAATGCACCACTGTTCCAATGTTCACTCATGAAAACCAAAAATTTCACCAATGTGCACATGGACCTTTATCAGAGGAGCAGGAACGCAAGAAGAAGTGGTTTGTTCCATCTTCACCTCCACACAAATCTCTTGAGAAGATCGCGTTTGATCAATCTCTTTCAAGAGACCTAAAAGGAATCACAGAATTCTGTCACACTGGAGATTTGGATGTGTGCCACAATATGTGCCTAAAGTACAGACCAAAAAGGTTGCATTTCAGCATAGACGGTATGCATGCTTGGACATTACTAGCAGAATTAGCGCATAATGAGAATTTAGGGAGAGAACAATCGAGAAGTGCAGGAAACTTTGGGATGCTTGTTAAACAATGGCCTTTGCAAAACGGAGCAAATAATGGGTGGCCAAGCCAATATACCAGGAAATGGAATTCGATTTTGTGAAAGATCTCACTTTGACTGTGTTGGCCATGCATACTCATGGGATCGATACAGATTTTGTTCCTAGGACACATACATTGCCACAAAACATTGCAAACGAGCCCTGTCCAGCTAAAGCGGATCTCATTGAACAGTTGACTGCTATTAAACTCGAAATTCAAAGCTATTAAAAGTATTCGAAGTATTTAATTATGCACATTTAATCCGGTTTATGATTCATTAATTCATATCTCGAATGATAACATGCATGTCTGTGGTTGCTTGGTGTCTGTAAAGCTCGACATAGGTGGCCAAAGCGTCCAAACTGTCTTTTCAAATGTATCCTCTTAGTCAAATTTCTTATGCAAGAAGTGTCTGTTGTAGGATGCCATACAGTGTAACTCTGTTTTGCCCCCTCACGATTTCGCCCCGCCTTTTGTGGGTCGTTGACTGATCAGGGCACGGGAGGGTCAGATGGATATCAGCATGAAAGGAACTGCGGGGTCTGAGCTGGTGTGATCAGGCCTGGCGGAGTGTAGGTTGTTAGTGCACAGGAAGTTCAGTGGAGATAAATGGGCACTTGGATTTATGACTCGTCAGTGTCTCACGTTATCCCCAGAGCACTTCCCTCTGCCAGAACAGGGCACGCACAGACGTGGCGAGGACATGGGGGGGCTGGCTGAGCTAGGCGCTGTGGATGGGAGAGTTGCATTTGTACAAAGAGAGATGGATTTTCCGGCACAGTAGAAAGAGGTCATAGGGCCTATTTGAAAATAGTTTCCACGTTATCTGTTTTACTTACCCTAACTGTGAATGTTTTCCCAAAAAAAATAAAAAATGAAATCACTAGCACTATTGATGGGTAAAAAAGTATTCATGATAGCGCTGCATTGGTGAAGGCCCGTAAACAAGTTTTTTATTTTTCGAACATATTTCAAATGTCACGTTGGTCGGCCGGCTAATCGCTCCCATGGAGTGAAGGTCACTTTGTCTGATGTAGCTTGTGGGGAGTTCACACCAACGCATCTTGAACAGTATGTTTTTGATCTGTTGCTTTCCTTCACAAAACCGAAACTTACCATGCATGCTCCAAAGAAGGTTCAATTGTTGTTCGACCTTGTAAGAAAGGGAGGATTCGCTATGAACTGAAGGACGGAAGTTGTAGAATACCCAAAAAAATGATACGGTTCACTAGTTTAAAACTTGACATTGGAACATTTATTTTCATTCTATGAAAACCGCTGTTCTGAGCGGACACTCAGCGTTAAACCAAGAGATTGGAAATATCAAATATCATGTATGTTTGACTGAGGACGAGTTTATATATAGATGAACAATTAAAAGTTTCATTTTCTGACGGGTATTGCTTACATACATTGTTATGGGTTGTTGGTTGGGGCATATTGTGAGAACACGCAAACACAACCTCTATGCAGGCTAGTGATATCTAAACCACTTCGTACCATGGCATATCAGTGTGTGCTATCAACATTGTATTATTTGGTAGCAGGCGCCCCTCTCTAGAAAGAACATGGCATGATAACCTGTTATGTGTTTTTTTGACACTGAGTGTCCACAGCCACCACCTTTAGCTCAATGTACCTTTCACAGATGGGTAATCTCGATTTCCATATTTGCCTTTATCCCGGGTACCTGGACAGTCCAGCAATTCCCTTCTCAACTAGCGTACCTAAAGCAACCCCATACACGTGTTTCAGCATTGTTGTGCCTCATCACTGAGGTGGAGCTCTGCCTCTCTGAGCACAGTGAGCATGGAGTCCACATCGGGGTTCCCCCAGGTTCCACCAACCGCACGTTTGTTGCTAATAATCCGTTATAATGCTGTCTATGTGTTGTTCGAATTTTTCCATCAGCTTCCGCATCCCATTGGAGCTAAACATACTCCACAGCGCTAACCTCTCAAGCACATTGTATAATCAACTTTCCCCAATGTTTTCTGTGCGTTTCCATTGTTTGTGGTTTGTGTTGGTTATTAGGTTTCACCCGGTGCAGAAAGGGTAAATGGAAACATTTGAATAAAGAACGGCTACTGAAATATATTTTTATTCAGTTTTCTACACAGCTACATTCTTCCTTAATGCACATGTCATTGTTTCCAGATGCCGAGTGACGGTTTCTTCAACCAGCAATAGCAGATACGCCTAAATGGATGGATTTCGATTACACTGATGTGGGACGATCGCCCGGGACCGATATGCCCTTTGGCGGTGCCAGCTACAAGGAGCAACCCCTCATCGTTTACGGTGGTCTAGCAAGAAGCTGCTGCCGAAGCCTTGCGAATCAAGGTGCGTCAAATGCACATCTTCTCCCGAAAGGAACACTGTGTGCCTCATGATAAAGTTTTGATGCTGTAACCCAAGGACATTCAAAAATTGGTGTTAAATGGAAATCTGCAGATTTCCTCTGAGCGTTTTCTGTGAAATAAAAACATTGTAAATTGCAGATGATTCATTTTTCTTTTAAAAAATAGTGTTTTCTATTCCGATTTGGGACGCGCTGTGCTGTGAGAGGATGTGATTCTTGAATTTCCGGTTTCTGCAGCAACTGACATTTAGACATAGGGGATGACTGGGCTCATTTAGCTACTCTGCCCACTAACGTCATGAAAGTAGGTGGAGGATATCGCTAGGAATAGTGATGTCAGCTTCAGGGGCGGGTGATATGATTTAGTGCCGCAGGGGCAGTTGAGCTTAGGGCGATCGATCCACGGATAAGATTAGCACAAGATGGCCATGCCCCGCTCGTTGATTTCGCATGTGTAAAAGTGCAGAAAAATAAGTTAGGGTGCATAGGAAATGTTTTTACGGTCGATCACAGTTTGCTTAAAACCACATGCCGGAACGCTCGGGACAATAACATTTTTGAGCACACTATTCCTTTAAATCCAGAATGAATACAGACACGCTGGAGTAACGCTGGCCAAGAAAGTTGAGAGAAGAGAATACAAGTTAGCATGATATTAATCGGATTAGAAAGTTGAGTTACTTGGTTATTTCTGTATTCCCTCAGTAAGAGTGACTGCAGAAGAACCACTGAAGTGTCAACAAGCAAAGCGTCAACTTTAAATATCTTAAACATGTGAAGGCATACCATCAGCATTTTGTAAGTACACAAAACTTGGGGGCGCTCATGTTACAGATTCTTTTGACTTTGGAAATTCACTAAATCATACATTAGAGGGTGAATTTTTATTGTTACTTTTATGAACTTGAACTCAGAAGTATTGTCTTGATAATATTTAAAAATGTTTTAGCCCTGTGATACATCCTGTTAAAGACAGTGTTTTGGAGGAACATGGGTATTTGAATTGTTGTTTTCTATTTGTAGAACAGTAGTATAAATGAATCAGTAAATAGAAATTATTAAACTCTACCTTATTGTTTTTTAAATTACTTAGGATCCAATTTGAAGTATATTTTCCCAAAGAATCTAAAAACGCAAAAAATGTAGAGAGTAACTGATATCATTTTAGGATACTTTCAATAGTCAAAGGGTACCTGGGCCCACAGCACAATCACCAGTTAATACCACAATTATGGGTTTATGTGGACATTAGAAGTATTCTTTGCAAACTAGTTATTTTTGAACCATTATTAGATTAGTGACAGATGTATTAGTTAGTATTTCAAAGGAAAACATATGGTATCTATTTGTATTAATCTTATTAATGAAAGATCTTTATGTGTTATTAAATGTTAATGTTAAAGGACATTTGTACCGTGCACTATCACCACCGGAGTGGTCCCCTGGAGCCCTGGCGGCTCTGAAAGAGGAGGGGAGGTTGAGTTAGTGGGAGGAAGCAGGAAAAGTGCAAGAGAGCAGTGATGTGCTGTTGGCGGCCTCAGCCCGGTGGGTCCGTTGGCTGGGCCTGGGGTGTTTGCGGCCGGTAGTCATCATGTACTGTTGTGCAAGGCTATGTGTGTTTTTGTTTTGTTGTTGCGATGTAGTGAAGTTTGTGCGGTTTGTTGTGCTGTAGGTTTTGGTTGTGTTTGGCTTGGAGTTTGAGAGGTGTATGCAGAAAGGGAAATTGTTAGTAGGGTTGGTTAGTTTGCGTCTCTATCCTGAATTGATGCGCTCGGCTTGCATAGTCTCCCCTGATGCGGTTCTGTCCTGATCTGGGTCCGACTGTTCCTTACTCCTCTGGCCCCCACCTCTAACATGCTCTCTCATAGCTCCCCTTATCCTCCCTTCATACTCCTGTGGCCAGTGCACCTGCCAATGACAGCCTCTCAGGTAGTGGGGTTATTGCCAATATCTCGATGATTCCACACCACTGTGGTACCTGGCGGTAATTAAGGGGCGGGAGAAAGTGTTGGTGGGATTGTCTGGGGTAGTTGACTCAGTCTCCGTGCATGCCGCCTGTGTTCCAGTCTATTCGGTGTCACCCGTCCAGGTGCCGTGGGAGTTACTCCCTCGGGTCGGGGATGTCCGTGTCTTTTCGGTTTAGTCATCCATTTTGCAGTTTTGGTTTCCAGGTTTAGTCTGTGGTGTTGTAGAGCCAGGTTTTTAGTGATTTCCTGAATTTTAGGTGATCTTCAGTGTTTCTTATTTCTTTTGGGATGTTGTTCTAGGTTTTTGCAGCTAAGTGGTAGAAGGAGGTGGCGCCAAGTTTTTTCTTAAGGTATGGTTTGAGTTCCAGGCGGATTTCGTTGCTTGATCGGAGGGGTCTCGTTGGTTTGTAGACTGTTATTTTCTTTTGTAGGAATTCTGCTTCTTGTCCGCTGATTGCCCTGTGTGTTATGCACATTGTTTTGAAGGTGATGCAATGTTTTACTGGGAGCCAGTGTAGTGTTTTTAGGGCTGGAGTGATGTGGTCTCTTCTGGATAGTTTGAGGAGTAGTCTTGCTGCTGCATTTTGCATCCATTGCAGTTTCTTCAGGAGGTATTCTGGTATTCCGAGGAAGAGGCTGTTTGCATAGTCGATTTTTGACATGATTAGGGCGACGATAGTGAGTTTTTTGTGTGTGAAGGAGAGGAAAGGTAGAATTCTTCTTGCCGTGTGGAGGAGGAAAAAGCATTTCTTCACTGTTGCATTTATTTGTGGTTCCAGGGTTAGGTTGTTGTCCATTAGGACTCCCAGATTTTTTACTACCTTCGATGGTGTTGGTGCGTTTCCCATTTCCGTAGGCCATGGGATGGTGGTTTCATTCTCTTGGTCTTTGGATACGATCATGATTTCTGTCTTTCCTGGGTTGATTTTCAAGTTGTTGGCCTCCATCCAGTTGAAGACTTCTTTTAGACAGCCGGTTAGGGTTGAATGGTCGGCATCAGTGTCTTTGATTTTGTTGATGATCTGAGTGTCAGCTGTGTAGTTGTAACATGTAATGTTGTATTTTTTTAAGATTCTAATGACCGGAGTCTGATAGATGTTGAAATATAGTGGAGATAGTGAGGATCCTTGTGGTACTCCACAGTCGTTAACGTGTGGGGTGGATTTGAAAGGTTTTATCCATACGGTTTCTGTTCTGTCTGCTAGGAATGATTTGGTCCAGCGTAGTGCTGTGTCTGTTATGCCTATGTCTCCTAGTCTTTTGGTCAGGGTGTTGTGGCTAACTGTGTCAAAGGCTGCGGAGAGGTCGAGCAGAATAAGGGCTGAGGTAGTGTTTGAGTCTGCGTTACTTTTGAGGTCGTCCCAGATGGATAGTAGTGCTGTTTCCGTTCCTCTCGCTGGTCTGAAACAGATTTGAGCTTGGTCCAGCAGGTGGTGTTTTTCTACGTGTTCTTGGGTTAGTTTATATGCGTAGGTTTCTAGAAGTTTTGCTGGGTAGGGGATGTTAGAGATCGGTCTGTAGATGGAAACGTCATCTACGTCACCACTTGTCTTTTTCAGGAGTGGCTTGAAGTATGCCGATTTGAAGATCTTCGGTACAGTCCCTGTTGATAGTGATAGATTTAGAAGGTTTCTGTAGTGTTCTGCTGGCGATCTTTGCACGAGGATTGATTTGTAGATGTCTGGGGGACATGGGTCCATGGGTGATCCCGCTTTCTTGCTTCGTTTTACCAGCATTGCGAATGCCTCTGCTGATATTTCAGGAAAGCTTCTGAATTTGTGTTGTGGTTCCGTGTTAGGTTCGTTGGGTTGTATGTAGTGGTTGGTTGGTCGCTTTTGTATGGTTTGACGGATGTCGTTGATTTCTAATACCAATTCTGTGTATTTTTACAGATAACTCCTCCAAAGTAACTTTGGGATGGTTTGGAACTCGAAGAATATTTGACTCCAGCGCCCTCCTAAAACTTCACCCACTCACACGAGGTAAAGAATGGTTTCTGCTCCTCGTGTCAGGCATTTATACTGTCTCCAAATTAAACAATGAATGGATTGATTTTCCGTTTTGTTTTTTTATTGTGTTCACCAACAGCATACCCAAATCTGAAGTGCATAAACATGGTTGCAGTTCAGTGAAGACGTTCTTAAAATGAATGTCAAGGTCCATACTAACAAATTGAGATTTACCTCCTGAAGAAAGTTCTATACGCAAGATTAAGAACTGAAACATGTTGAGGCATTACACTAGTGACTTATTGTACTAGTTTGTTTATGGAGATCCGTTTGTGGATCATATTCCATCTCTACATGTCAATCCAAGTAGAGGGGTGTAATATACCAAAGTCAAGTTGACATCAGGAATGAATTGTTACAATTGACACGCTGAAGTTTGTCTATGTCACTAGCACTTTGTCTATTTTTATAAATGTTTGACTTTTTATAATGTTTTATTAACTATGAATAAAAATTGATATATTTTGTAAGCATTGTAGTTTTGTGGGTATCAGCTGTTGGTTTTATACATATCTTGTTGTTCTATATATATTCTTTCAAATGTCCAACGAATCATAAGGTAGCAAGAATACCATTTGTACGAGTGGTCATTGGGGGTTCCCCCTTTCTATATTTATGTATAATTTTAAGGATACCATTGCTAGTAAGCAAAGATTTAAAATACACAATCCTTAATCTTTTGTATGAGGGACTAAATAATATAAAGTGTATTTCTGTTTCTGCTTCATTTAAATAGCAACGAAAAGTATCGGATTGCAAATCAATAGTCGAAGTGTATTAAAAGAAATAGTGGAACTATACTCACTGCTGGCCTGCCCCTCTCCACAAACCCCACAACCCCTCCCACGCACAACACAAATACCCAAACAAACGTGCCTGCTGTTTAAGGTAACACTGAAGGGCGAGTTTCAACTGCTTCCTGCACTTATTTTAAAACAAAACCATTCCTCAACGGTTTCTTTTTAAATTGATAGTATTTTAACAGTAAAACGTAATTTAAAAAAGGAGAGGCGATCCACCCTCTCCCACTTCGACCACCGGTCCTAATACCTCAAGGCCCAAAACGAGCTACTAATTTTGCTAACTATATCGTCCTCCCCTTTATTGTAGAAGGTGGTTTTAACCATCCATTTGACAGTTAAATCAACAGCTGCTGCCTCAGCCCATAACTCAGGGTGGCCTATATGTTATGTTATGTTATTTTGCATTTATATAGCGCCTTATATACCATTGGTATGGTCTGAAGGCGCTGGTAGGTTGAACGCCCTTGGGAACCGAAGTTCGGGTCAGTAGAGAGAGTCAAAAGGTGCGTGTGCGCACCAGGTATGTGTGCAGCTGGTGCAGAACTTGTGTAGTAGCTGCTTCTTAGCGGTAGGTGTGGTGGTATTGCCCTACACACTCCGGTCTGCTCGACACACTCACGCACTCCAGTCCGCCTTGCATGCTCTAGTCCATCCCTCGCTCCAGTGCGCTTCATGCATGCACTCCTGTATTCCCACACATGCGTTCCTGTCTTCCCCACACGTGCACTCCTGTCTGCCCCGCGCATGTACTCCTGTCTGCCCCACGCACGCGCTCCTTTCCGCCATGCGTGCTCCGCTCCGTCACACGCACTCCTGTCCCCACTGCTCACTCGTCCCCGCCGTGCACTCGTCCCCACTCGGCGATAGTCCCCTATAGGCGCTTGTCCCTTCCAGGCGCCTGTCCCTTTCACTTGCATGTCCCTCCTAGGCGCATGTCCCTTCTAGGTGCATGTCCCTTCTAGGCGCATGTCCCCTCTGCGCACCTTTCTTTCGTATGCACTTGTTCGGTCATATGCACTCGTCTGTTCTATATATTTGTCGGCTCTGCCAGTAGTCTGTTCTATGCAGTGCACCACTCTACATTTTCTGCCCAGCTCATCATCTAGCTCTGCTTATCCATCCGTTCCCGTACTCATCCGTTCTATGCATTCATTAGCTCTGCATGCATTCCGTACTCATCCGTTCTTCCTACTTATCCATTCTACGCACTCACCCGGTATATGTAACTCATCCTAGGTTTTGTCTGCCTTATGTCCTCGGATGCACTACACCTTCGTTTGTTCTACGCATTCATCCACACATCATCATCATCATCAGAGTGCGTCATCCTGTCTACAGGGGCCACCTTACTCCATGCTGTCAACGTGGGGAGGAGGGCTGCCTCAGTCACTTTGATCCTTTATGTTATAACACTGAGTTTCCTTTGCATACATATTCCCTTTACACACATTTTTGTATAAGAAATAGGGCAGCCATTAGGTTTTGTTAGTATAGGCCATTTTGATTTGACAGAGACTGACTAGGACTGTGTTTTCGTTTTTATTTGATGGTAGAGACTACTCCCATCATAGCTATAGGGCAAAGCAGGAGTTTTTCTGAAAATGGAACAAAGGTTTTGAAACTTGCACCTCTTGTGTCAGTGTTATACTTGCGATACCATGCCTCCCTTACAAATCCTACCCCATGACAAGGTGTTAAGTGCAGGGGGAGGGGGTAGAGGGAGAAGTGCACGAGTGGGGTAACCCCCAGGGGTGGGGGTGGGCAAGTGCTGGGTGGGCCAAGGTGGCAAGTGCTGGGGGAAGGTGGAGGGGGTGAGTCTGGTGGACTGGGGGGACCAAGTAAGGTTAGTACCAGGAAGGGAGGCTGAGGGCAAGTGCTGGCAAAGGATGCTGGGGGTAGTGGTAGGGGGTGGTCTGGTCCCTGTAGGGACCAGGTCCAAGTTGCAGATGGAGAGTTAGCAAGGAAGGGGGAGAGGCTAGGATGAGGAGAAAAGGAAAGTCTAGAGAGGTTTCCGGAACTTAAGAAGATCTGGCTTAAGTCACAGAGGGTTGGGGGAGGCCATTCCAGAGGGAGGAGTCAGTTCAGGAAAGGGATCTACCTCCCAACTCTCTGTTTGGAGAAGCATTTGACCTGCAGAAAGTTGGAGTCAGAAGACCGAAGAACGCTGGCCAGGAGGTATTTAGGGAGGGAAAGCTGGATGTACAGAGGTCCCAGGCCCCAGACAGCCTTGTGGATGATGCAAAGTGTTTTGAATTTGATGCTTGCGCTCACTGGGAGCCAGTGGAGAGATTTTAGGGCAGGAGAGATGCAGTCCCTCAGCTTGAGGCCCAGGATAAGTCTTGCAGTCAAATTCTGGATTAGTTGAAGGATGCGAAGGGAGGAAAGAGACAGGTTGAGGAATAGGCTGTTGCAGTAGTCAAGCCTAGAGAGAACCAGGGCTCTGGAGATGCTGAGCTTCTGGGGGAAGGCGAGGAAAGGTAGAATGCCCCTGAAGAGGTGCAACTGAAAATTGGACATCTTGAGGGAGAGGGAGAGAGAGATTATGAACTAGATAACAATAACCCTACAAATATGCAGAAAACATCCCTGCATACCAGGAAAGCATGCAACATCATTCTCCAAGAATCTATATTAAGTAAGCAGATCCACTCTGTAAATACAGGGTGGATATGCTTACCTAATGCTTCTCCTATTTTCCATGCCAAGAGCTCCCCTGGCCTGCATACACAGATGAGTTCTAGGACATGGGAAATTAAGAAGGTCGTGTTACCCATGTATCCCATTATCCTTTGTGAAATGTTCTGCAATAAATATGAAAGATATGCTGGAACTAAGTGAAACATTTGGTGCCCCCTCTGCTCTATGCAAACACTCGGTAAATGGAGTTTGTTATTATCACAAGGTTCAGTAATGTCCTCTGCCTCTGATGAAAACTCTGTCTCCCTTCCTTCCCCTTTCTCCTCACCTTTAACCTTTGGCTTGGGGTCTCTCTTCTTCTTTCCTCTCAGGTTGGTTTCTCCTTTTTTTTGGAGATAATATGCTATGTGCTGGACATGTCTGCTCTATGGGAGTGTGTGGCCACCATCCTGTGCAAGGTTTTGCACCGTTTATCTATATCAGATGTGGGGAAGACCAAATACATAACCATTGTAGAAGGGGTTGCATCGTAATTAAGCGAGCAATGCTTCTCCAATTAACTCAACATGTGAGGGCAAAGTTGGAGTGGTCTTCGGCATATGCACAATTCTTTTCAAAAAAGTGTTTTCTGATAAGGTCTGCAGGGGAATAGTCCCAGATCTCTGAGTTATAAAGTGCAGCCTGCCTTGCTCAACTCATTAATTCATATTGACAATGATTATTTGAACAAAGAATATAGGTGCATGTGTCCCAATTAAGAATAGATTACACCCACACCTATTTCCCATTTAACTCCCAAAGTGACGGGGAGAAGCACAACCCTTCCCTGTGCAACAACCAGCCACACACACAGGGCTTCACTTCTTCTCCACACTATAGGGAGACTTGATGCAAGGCAAACTGATGTTTTCCCTATAGCTGCAAACTTGAGCCCAGTCACCTGCGGGACTTCGCTAGGAGAGGATATTTTGTGTGTTCGTGGACGCAGGGCCTTTTACAGCACAAGAAGAAGCAGATTATAAATGCAAGAAGGTGTATTGCACTTATACCCGCAAAGCAGAGTTACAACCAGTTGACGCAGGTAACGTAGGCACATCGCTTCCAACTCAATTCGTTTGCGGAGAAGAAGCCGGCACATAATTGATGTTTGTTGTAAGTCGCTTGGCTGCCAATATGTGCCTACGCAACCATCAGGAAGATTTGAGTTACTTATCTGTAACTATTCTTCTCCAGCATGGGTCTGGCATGGATTCACATGCTCCTGAATATTCCCCGTCAGGCTGGGAATCCTCGGTAAAAGAAAAAACTGTTTCACTTTCACTTAGAAACGGTATTTCTCCTCTAAACCATTCACTGTCCACTGGGTCATACTGCCCCATCCAATGGCAGGCCTCTCCCTAACCCCCTCCTCTGGCAGACATCTTCAGATCTGGTAAGCACGTAAAGTGGCAGTATGACCAAGACGAGCCGCAGAGGGGCCGGAGGGAGGGTTCGCATGTGAATCCATGTCCTCCGCTGTCACGGCCATTGCCGTAATTGGCGGTTGTATCCGCGTTGGAGCTGGAGACACAGAGGTAGAGTGTTTTAGTCCTTTCTCTGTGTTCTTGCTACCAGTCCCAGTTACGTGATGCAGCGCCGCTGGAAGTATTTAAACTCCCCGCCTCCGGGTAGTCGCTGCGTTGCAACCCACTTTGGACTCTCCCTGTTTCCAGGTTTCCTCGGTCCGATCCTCTGTCGGATCTGCCAGAGGGTTTCCTGTTTTTCCTGTGTTTCCTTCCTCGTAACGCCACTATTTCCTTCCGCTACTCAGGCGGTACTCCGGTGTGCGTATTTTCTAATTCTCTCTCTCTTCTGTTTCCGGGAATCCTTCCCGTTTCTCTCTTCCTGTTGGCTCCTCCGAGCTGGCTTGCTGCACACCTATTTTTCCTCTTTCTGGTACCATTGCCATTTATTCTAACTGCCACAAGGAGCCTCCGTCTCTTCTGACTCGACGATTGGACTTCTTCTACTCAACAATCAGCCTCGCTCCATTGCTCTCTTCAGCGACTATTCTGGGATTGACGAGTCTACACTGCTTCGCAGGGTTTTTTCCCTTTTGGGTTTTTCCCCGATTCCGGCTTGGTTCCGGAAAGGGAGTCACGGGACAGCTGTTTATCCAGCGGTCACTGTGGCTTCCATCCGTGACAAGCACATTCATCACAAGAAGGAAAGAGACTATCTTGCACGACGACGTCTACAAGAAACCGCCAACCCACACAGCTCAGTTGAGGAGAGTGTGCTTGTGGGGGAGAAAGAGTTTGAATTGCACCACTCATCACAGATTGCAACGCCAAAAGGTTCAAGGATGTCTGCTAAGGATCAGGTTCAAGAACTGTGGAAGGCTTTTCAAGCAATGTCTCAAGAGCTACAAGGAGTGCAGACCGAGAATGCTCTGCTTAAACAGATGGTATCAGCTAGAGAACCTGCCCCCCCGGAATTACCACCCATGGCGCTGTCCTCTGGGAAATTCGATGGATCTCCCAAAAAGGTGAAAGAGTTTCTGGAAGCCTGCATGGTTTATTTCACTTTTAGGCTTTGTACCTTCGCTACAGATCAAGCCCAGGTGGGTTTCTTATTTTCAAATATGACAGGAAACGCCCTGTCTTGGGCTACACCATTGGTGACTCGTGGAAACGCCATTTTGCCGGATTTTCCAGGGTTTCAGAATTTGCTGAAACAGACTTTTGAACGACCAGAACTGTCCTTTACCGCCTGCGAAGATTTACTGGATGTCAAACAAGGGTCTCTAGATGTATTATCGTACATCTCTTTCAAAACCTTGGCAGCTGGAGCGGGGTGGGCTGAGACAGCACAATATGCCATATTCAGGAGAGGATTGAAGGAAGAAATCAAAGATGAACTGGCCAGGTCTCCTCGTTCACCCACTTTTTCAGACCTACTAGCGGCTGCTCTTCACATAGAGTATCGTTTACAGGAAAGAAGGGCAGAGTGTCGCAAACAAAGAAGCCCTGGTTATCCTTCAGAACCTTCTGCACACTCACTCCCTGGGCGCTCCACTGCTGCTTCTTCCGAAGAACCAATGAAGATCGGCCCCACCAGAGCACTGTTAACAGCTGCAGAAAGACGTCGCAGAAGAGAAAAAGGATTATGTGCCTACTGTGGTTCAGACCAACATCTTCTCAAGAACTGCACAGAATTACCAAACAAGAGGTCGGGAAACGAATACCCTCGGCGTCAGTAGGGACAAATGACCGGGGGTCTCCCAACATTTCTCACCGTCCCTATGTCTCTCTTTCAGTTGCATCTTCCGAGTCCAAATAGGACTCCAGACTCATGGTGATTCCTGTTCACCTTGACCTAGAGAACAGACAAGTTAAGACCCTAGCCCTACTGGATTGTGGAGCGGCGGGTAACTTTGTTGACACCCTGTGGGCAGACAAGGTGGGTTTCCGCCGGATAGCACGGAAGGAAGGTCAGAAGGTTGAAGGAGTGGATGGGACACCATTGTCTTCTGGTCCTAATACCCATACTACGGAAGAGCTTTCTTTGACGATAGACCAACACAAGGAAACCTTATGTTTTGACATCATCAGAGCCGCCCATTTTCCCATTATATTGGGCATCACATGGCTCCGTACACATAATCCATTGATAAACTGGTCTGAGAATAAGCTAAGCTTCAATTCCCCCTACTGCGCTACCAACTGTTTTCGGTTAGAGAGTAGGAGAGATCTACAGCCAGTTAAGATTTTTTCCAACAATCACGTGGGAGTCCATGCATTGCCCAGTTTTTGCTCAGGATTTTCTGAAGTTTTTCAGGAGTGCCTTCATGCCAAATTGCTGCCTCATCGGCCAGAGGACTGTACCATCGACTTGGAACCCAATGCCTTGGTTCCGTTTGGTCGGATGTTCTCTCTCAATCAAACGGAGAAACAGGTTCTTCGTAAATACTTAGATACAAATTTGGAGAATGGCCTGATACAACCTTCAAAATCCCCTGCAGGAGCCCCTTTATTTTTCATTAAGAAGAGAGACTCCACTGATCTTAGACCCTGTATAGACTACCGGGGTTTGAATAAGGTTACCATTCGTGATAGGTATCCGATGCCCCTTATCACTGACATCATTGAGGCTGTACAAGGGGCTAAAGTATTTACCAAGCTGGATCTTCGAAACGCATACCATCTGCTACGGATTGCCCAAGGAGACGAATGGAAGACTGCATTCCGTACACCTCTGGGCCTGTTTGAATATAAGGTAATGCCGTTTGGTTTGGTGAATGTACCAGCGGTATTCCAGAGATTTATGGACCGGATGTTTTCCGACATGCTTTTGATATCAGTCATCATTTATCTGGATGATCTCTTGATTTTTTCATCTAACTTGGAGGATCACATCGAACAAGTCAAGCAAGTTCTTAATCGCCTGCAAAAGAACAATCTTCTGGTTAAGGCAGAAAAATGCAAATTTGCTTTTCCTTCGGTGCACTATTTGGGATATGTACGGTCTGAGGAAGGGATCGCCATGTACCCAGACAAGGTACATGCCATTCTCAACTGGTCGGCCCCAACTTCTGTTCGGGAGGTGCAGCGGTTCTTGGGTCTCTCGAATTATTATAGGAGATTCATTCCGAACTTTTCAGAAGTTGTGTATCTCATTACCCGACCACTCAAAAAAGAGGCCTACCCGTTTTCCTGTTCCGCAGAGGCGAGCTTTTGTCATCTGAAAAGCCTTTTTTGCTCAGCCCCGATTCTACATCCGAATCAGCATCTACCATTTATTCTTGAGACGGACGCTTCTGCCATTGCTGTTGGGGCCGTTTAGATTCAGAACTTCCAGGATGTAGAACACCTGGTCGCCTACCTATCTAAGACTCTCTCCTCCAGTCAACTCAATTATTCTGTTCTTGAAAAGGAGTTACTGGCGATGAAATTGGCTTGTGAAGAATGGCAGCACCTCCTCATGGGTGCCCGTCATCAGTTACTCATTCGCACAGATCACAAGAATCTGAAAGTCTTACAAGAAATGGAATGTTCAAACTCCAGACAGGCAAGATGGACTTATCTGTTTTCACAGTGTGACTTCCAGATCACATACATTCCGGGGTCGCTCAATCGACTAGCTGACGCCTTGTCTCGTAAGGACTCCCATACTCAAAAAGTGTCTGTCAAGACTGAGCCCATGTTCCACCGAAACCAGATTCTAGCAGTGGTGGGTTCTTTCCTTCAAGAGGTGAAGGCTGCTGTCACACAAGAATTGCCTCAAATCTCCTTCTTTTCTGATTCCCCCTTTCAAGTAAAGGATGGATGGGTGTTTTATAAGAAGAAGTGGTATATCCCAGAAGGACCGCTACGCAGGAAGATTCTGAGATGGTGTCATGACTCACGCATGGTGGAACACAGAAGTGTAGATGGCACTTTAGAACTCATCTCAAGGTCGTTTCTCTGGCCCAACATAAGAAAGGAGGTGTTGGAATACGTGAAATCTTGTCCAATTTGTGTCAAGACCAAGTATGCCTTGGGCAAACCTCTAGGACTCCTCACCCAGGCGGAAAAGCCGAATCGCCCATGGGGACTCATCTCCACGAACTTTATTGTGGATCTTCCAGGGTCCGAATCATGTACTTGTATCATGGTGACAGTGGATGCTTTTTCCAAATTGGCACATTTCTCGCCCCTTCCGAGATTACCTACCGCAACTAAGATGGCGGAGACCTTTGCCCGAGACATTTTCAAGTTACATGGTCTCCCCGACAAGATAATTTCTGATCGAGGAAGTCAGTACATTTCAAAATTCTGGACAGCCTTGTGTAACCGATTAGGGGTAGAAAGAGCCCTTTCTTCCGGTTTTCGTCCGCAATCAAATAGACAAACTGAGCGTCTCAGCGCAACTCTCGAACAATATCTGAGATGTTTCATTTCCCAGCACCAAGACAATTGGGTCTCTTTACTTCCCACGGCAGAGTTCTCCTACAATAATTCCAAACACTCCGCCACAGGCCTTACTCCGTTTTTTTGTACTTCCGGAGTTCACCCGAGATTTCTAATACCAGATGTACCCCGTTTTTCCAACTCGCCAGCAGCTGAAGAGGTTTTGAGAAGTATCCAAGAGGCACAGACCAACGCATTGCAAGGATTGGAAGATAGCAGACGAAGAAATGAGGTTGGAGCTGACATGCACCGTAGAGAATGCCCTTCATGGAAGCCAGGAGATAAGGTGTGGTTGTCTACTAAATACCTTCCCCGATGGACAAGACCTTCCAAACTGTCTCTGCGCTTCTTGGGGCCTTTTTCCATTCTCTCAAAGATCAATCCTGTGACCTATCGTCTTCAACTCACCCCTTCTCTTAAACGCATTCACCCGGTTTTTCATTCCTCTCTCCTCAAAACTTACTATCCAGATCCCCACCACAGGTCTCTCTCCCGACAAATTCCTGTGCCTACATCCACTCAAGATGAGTATGAGGTTTCTGCGGTTAGAGATTCTAGGTTTTGTCGTGGTAGATTGGAATACCTTTAGTCATGGAAGGGTTACCCGGAGTCGGAGGACTCCTGGGAACCAGCTTCCCAGATACATGCCCCCCGGTTACTTGCCAGATTCCACCGCTTGCACCCGGGGAAGCCGGGGTGTTTTTCCGGTCCAGGGAGGGGCATAGTGTCATCTGCTGTCACGGCCATTGCCGTAATTGGCGGTTGTATCCGCGTTGGAGCTGGAGACACACAGGTAGAGTGTTTTAGTCCTTTCTCTGTGTTCTTGCTATCAGTCCCAGTTACGTGACGCAGAGCCGCTGGAAGTATTTAAACTCCCCGCCTCCGGGTAGTCGCTGCGTTGCAACCCACTTTGGACTCTTCCTGTTTCCGGGTTTCCTCGCTTCGATCCTCTGTTGGATCTGCCAGAGGGTTTCCTGTTTTTCCTGTGTTTCCTGTTTCCTTCCTCGGAATGCCACTATTTCCTTCCGCTACTCCGGCGGTACTCCGGTGTGCCTATTTTCTAATTCTCTCTCTCTTCTGTTTCCAGGAATCCTTCCCGTTTCTCTCTTCCTGTTGGCTCCTCCGAGCTGGCTTGCTGCACACCTATTTTTCCTTTTTCTGGTACCATTGCCATTTATTCTAACTGCCACAAGGAGCCTCCGTCTCTCCTGACTCGACGATTGGACTTCTTCTACTCAACAATCAGCCTCGCTCCATTGCTCTCTTCAGCGACTATTCTGGGATTGAAGAGTCTACACTGCTTCGTGGGTTTTTTCCCTTTTGGGTTTTTCCCTGATTCCGGCTTGGTTCCGGAAAGGGAGTCACGGGACAGCTGTTTATCCAGCGGTCACTGTGGCTTCCCTCCGTGACAAGCACATTCATCACAAGAAGGAAAGAGACTATCTTGCACGACGACGTCTACAAGAAACCACCAACTCAGACAGCTCAGGTGAGGAGAGTGTGCTTGTGGGGGAGAAGAACAAGTTACTTCTTACCTTGTAAAGTTCTTTCGACGGGATGTTCCTCCGACGTATTCCTCATCTTAGATATATCCTTCCAGCTCTGCTGGCCTCGGAAATTTTTTTCTCTAGAGGGCGCTGCGCGTCGACGTCCTCCGAGTAGATGTCCCTCGACAGCCGCCGTATCGACGTCGACGTCATCCTGCCTATAAAGGCCGCGCGCAGCGTCCGTTGCTCAGTTCCGTTTTGTAGCCCACAATAATACTTTCTGGACTAGACTAATCACCCTGAAGGAGCGTAAGCTGCAACAACATGGGAAGTAGAACTGCGGGGATGGATGGGAGGGCCGATGAGGAATACGTCAGAGGAACATCCCGTCGAAAGAACATTACAAGGTAAGAAGTAACTTGTTCTTCGAAGGGATTGTGTCCTCCGACATATTCCTCATTTTAGATAGGCTCCCATAGCAGTATTCTATTATTGGAGGAGGGAGTACTGACTTCACGCTGTCTTCTATTGATGAATAGACTGCAGTACAGCCCTTCCAAACCAAGTCTCTTGACTGGAGGAGGAATCCAAATTGTAAAAACGTGAAAAGGTATGGACAGACGACCATGTAGCGGCCGCACAGATGTCTTTAACCGGCACGCCTCTTTTGAGGGCCGATGAAGCTGCAATACCTCTGGTCGAATGAGCCCTAAGGTTTTGAGGGGGCTCTTTCCCTGCCAGTTTATAACATTCCAGAATGGCTAGAATGATCCATCTGGAAATGGTCTGCTTAGTTATTGGTAACCCCAGCTTGTGACCTGCGTAACCTACAAACAGCTGGTCTGCCTGTCTTATCCTGGCTAGTCTACTGATGTAAAAACTTAAAGCCCTTCTAGGGTCTAGCCTGTGTAACCTCTCTTCCTCTTTCCCCGGGTGAGGAGGAGGATAGAAAGATGGTAGGGTAATCTTCTGAGTGATATGGAATTCAGAAACCACCTTTGGGAGGAAATTAGGCTTTACTTGCAGGACAACTTTGTCTTTGTGAAAGATTGTGTGAGGGGGTTTACAAGAAAGAGCTTGTAATTCGCTCACCCTTCTAGCAGATGTAAGTGCTATTAATAAAACAGTTTTAAGGGAAAGGAATCTTAACGAACAAGAATGGAGTGGTTCGAAAGGTGTGCCCATCAGGAAAGTTAGTACTAAGTTTAAATCCCATAGGGGAACTTGGAATGGTCTTGGGGGATAAACATTGGTTAACCCCTTTAGAAACCGTATTACCAAGGGTAATTTGAAATAGGATGGCTCTTCCGCAGTGCGCTTAAAGATGGATAGCGCTGCGAGATAGCCCTTAATGGTGCCAACTTGAAGGCCTGAATTCGCCAAATATAGAAGGAAGGACAAAACCATTGGTGTACCACATAAAAAAGGGTCGATATTCTGTTCTCTACACCAGCTACAAAATCTGTTCCAACGGCAGCAGTATAAAGACTTTGTTGCTGGCCTCCTTGCCGAAAGCAACACCTCCATAACATCATCAGGGAGGGCCCAATCCTTGTACCTCAACCTTTCAAAAGCCAAGCGTGAAGGTTGAGGGTTTTGATGTCTGGATGGAGAACCTGACCTCCCTTCTGTGAGAGTAGGTTCTCTCTGTGTGGAAGTCGAATTGGAGGGCAGATGGACAAGTCTAGAAGGTCCGGGTACCACGTTCTCCTGGCCCAATCCGGGGCAATTAGGATCATGGTTCTCTGGAATCTTCTCAACCTCCTGATCATTTGAGGAATGACAGGGACCGGTGGGAACGCGTACAGAAGCGGAAACTCCCAGTCCACTATGAACGCGTCTCCCAGAGCTCCTCTCAGGGAAATTCCCTTGAGCAGAACAGATCGCATTTCCTGTTGACGCTGGTGGCGAACAGATCCACCTGAGGGGTTCCCCAAAAGGCGAAGATCTCTTGAAGGACTTCCTGAGCTAGTTCCCACTCGTGGGAGACTGTGCTCTGCCTGCTCACAGCGTCCGCTGTCAAGTTCTTCTCTCCGGCTAGGTGAACTGCCGATAGAGAGATTCCTTCTTGGATTGCCCAAAACCAGAGCTGCATCGCCTCTCTGCACAGGGGTAGTGATCCTACGCCTCCTCTTTTGTTGAGGTAATGCATGGCCACTGTGTTGTCCGTCATTATCAGGACGTTTTTTCCCTTGTAGAGCTGGCAGGAACGCCTTCAGCGCAAGTCTGATGGCTCTCAGCTCTAACAGGTTGATATGTAGTCTGGACTCCGATGGAGACCAACGACCGCTGATGGTCAAGTCGTTGGCGTGGGCTCCCCACCCCGTGAGTGAGGCATCCGTGACTACTGTTATCTCCGGCCAGGGTTGCCAAAAATGTTCTCCTTTCAGAATGTTCTCCTGACAGGCCCACCACTGAAGGTCTCGAGTCACCCTGTCGGGAACCTGAAGAAGATCTGTCATTCTCCCTGAGAATTGTGACCACTGAGTCCTCAGTGCCCACTGGAGGGATCTCATTCTCAGGCGAGCCTCTGGCACTAGGAAAATGCAGGATGCCATGAGGCCTAGCAACCTCAAAAAGTCAAAGGCTGGGAGACGTTGGGCATTTTGAAACTTGGTAACCATCTGTAGAATATCTTGAGCCCTCACCTCTGGTGGCGAGGCTTTTCCCAGGGAAGTGTCCAGGAATGCTCCTATGAACTGGAGTCTCTGCGATGGTATCATTTGTGACTTCTTTAAATTGAGGGAGAAGCCCAGTCTGTGAAGGGAGTGGCACACGTGATTTAGTTGTATCTGAGCTTGTTCCGAAGAGACAGCCCTGATCAACCAATCGTCCAGGTAGGGGTAGACATGAATCCCTTCCCTCCTTAGACTTGCCGCCACTACCGACATTAACTTGGTGAAGACCCTCGGGGCGGAGGTCAGCCCAAATGGCAGCACTCGAAATTGATAGTGAGAGTTGCCAATTGTGAACCTCAGGTATTTCCTGAGTTTGAGATGGATAGGCACATGGAAATAATCGTCCTGAAGGTCCAGAGATACCAACCAGTCCTGGAACTGAAGGGCCTGGAGGATCTGAGAAAGAGTGACCATGTTGAATTTGTCTTTTCTGAGGAATTTGTTCAATTCTCGCAGGTCCAAGATGGGTCTCAGTCTTTCTTTGGAATAAGAAAGTAAGGGAAGTACCAGCCCTTGTTCCTCTCCGCTACAGGTACCGGTTCTATGGCATCTTTCTCTAGCAGGTCCAAAATTTCCTGCAAGAGGAGCGGATCTGGAGCTTTCTGAGAGCTGATCCCGGGTGGATGACTCTGAGGTATGCGTAGGAGAGGCAGGCAGTAACCTTGGGCAACTGTTTCCAATGCCCAAGCATCTGACGTGATAGCCTGCCATTCCGCCAGATGTTGAGTCAACCTGCCTCCTACAGGTGTCCTGTGAGGGAAGTCCTCAGAGTGGTTTTGGGGCGGCTGATGCAGATGCCGATGGTAAAGAGGCACCTGCTGTTGCTGCGGCCTTTGAATATTATTATTATTATTATTAATATCTACCCCGTCCACCTTGGGTAGTTCTTCTTTGTCCCCTTTGAGCCGGTCGTCCTCTACCTCTTCCGAATGCGGAGTAGAAGCGAAAGGACTTGCCTCTCGTAGAGGTTCCTGTGGGACTAAAAGGTGTCTGACGGATTGCAGCGCCTAGGGATTTTGCTGCTGCCTTTGAAGTTTGCAGTTTTTCTAAACTGTCATCCGCCTTTTTCCCAAACAAAGAAGAGCCATCGAATGGCATGTTCAAGAGCCTGGCTTGCACATCTGGGGCAAAACCAGACTTTCTCGACCAAGCAAATCTCCCGGTTGTTGTACTTGCCGCCATTGCTCTGCTGATACTGTGAGCCGAATCAATGCCCGTCTGGAGGGATTCGCACATAGCGTCTTTACCGTCCTGTATGATATTCAGGAACGCCTCCCTTTCTTCTCCCTCCGGGATGCAGTCAGCCGCTGTAGAAGCACACTCCCAAAGTGTATGGCTGAATCTAGCAAGGGTGCAAGTAGCATTCACAGATTTTAACGCCATGCTACATGCCGAAAAAACTTTCTTTGCCATAGCATAATATTTTTTATCGTCCCTGTCCTGTGGGACGGTAGGATAAGCCGCCTTGACATCGGTAGAAGATGCTGCCTGTACCACCAGACTTTCTGGGGATGGGTGTTTTGACAAAAACTCCGGGTCTGTAGAGGATACCCTGTATTTTGTAGACAGTTTTTTATTTACTGCCGGGACGACATCTGGGGTTTCCCAGTTCGTCATAATCTTCCTCTGAAGAGCTTTATGGAAAGGCACCACAGGATCCTCCTGTGGGCCTTTATCAAGAATATCCGTGAGGTCATCTTTTTGGAAAGATTGTGAAGGTGCAGACCACCCCATAAACTCTGTGATCCTGGCCATTAAGGCTCTATAGGGGGTTTCAGCATGCTCCCCCGGGTCTGGCCTAGCAAACTCCACCTCAGGGGAAGTGTCTAACCCACTTGCCTCATGTAAGGAATCATGAAGATCCTTTAACCTGCGTTCTTCAGAGGAAAATTCCTCTCTAATTGGGTTCGCAGGTCCCTGCAACTCAAATGTGTCTTCCTGTTCAGACAATTCACCCTCTTCCAAAATTGAGGACATAGTTCTCAATTGTTCTGAACTCATAAAGGGTGCAAATCCCATTTCCAAGGCAGAGGGTGCCGAACTTGTCATTATCGGCCTCGAAAACGTCGATGTCGTCGACGCCGACGTCGAAGGCTTCGAGTGTGGCGTCGAAAACGAAGGCGGAGGCCTCGATGACCTCGACAGAATTGGGATTCTACTCCACAATCTCGAAGCCATCGTCATCGAGGACCTGGGGATAGTCACTGGGTGTGTCGTGACCATGACTTTTCTTGGCGTCGACGCCGGTGTCGAAGCTGGCGTCGAGTCGACAGACACGTGTGTCGAAGGTCCCTTCGACAACGGCATCGAAGACACCGACCTCGGCGTCGACGGAACCCTCGTCGACGGCGTCGACGGAACCTTCCAGGAAGGTTTGGAGGTCATAGTCCTACTCGAGGGTTCGAGACGCGCTCGAGAGGTTTCCTTCGGCGGGTACTGCGACTCGCAGCGTTTTTGACCTTCGGGTCTTTCGACCAGAGCATCGCTCTCGGCAGTCTTCGAGGGGGTCGAGGCCGCTTTCTCGAAGACGCTCATCATATTTTTGCGGAATTCCTCCCATTCAGCCCGGGAACTATGTTTCGTGGGGCAAGGGATTCTTTTTGGCGAAACAGAGGAAGAGGAAGACGGAGAAGGGGATCTTCGACGTCTCCTCTTCGAGTGCTTCGATCTCGAGGAGTGATGGGACCCACTCCGAGACCTGGAGCGCGAATGGTGACAAGGAGACGAATGTCTCGACTTCGTCGACGAAGAAGAAGCTTTAAAAGTCTTACCTTTCTCCAGCTTCCCCCTACGCTCCTTCAGGGCCTTAGCTGTCATGGACATACAGTCCTCGCACTCCGAACAATGGTGTTCAGCTCCCAAACACCACAGACAAACTCTGTGAGGGTCAGTCAGTGACATCTTTTTTCCACAATCTCGGCATTTTTTGAAGCCGGATCGAGGAGTTGTCGGTTCCGACGAGGAAGCCATCAAGTACGGATCGAATAACTCGAGGTAAATAGGTTTAATCTGACAAGAACTGAGCAACGGTATTCCGAGGCACTGAGTAAGCGCGGAAAAATGGAACTGAGCAACGGACGCTGGCGCGGCCTTTATAGGCAGGATGACGTTGACGTCGATACGGCGGCTGTCGAGGGACATCGACTCGGAGGACGTCGACGCGCAGCGCCCTCTAGAGAAAAAAATTTCCGAGGCCAGCAGAGCTGGAAGGATATATCTAAGATGAGGAATACGTCGGAGGACACAATCCCTTCGAAAGAGTTTGAATTGCACCACTCATCACAATCCATGCCAGACCCATGCTGGAGAGCAATAGTTACAGGTACGTAACTTAAACCTTCTCCAGTATGGGGTCTGGCATGGTTTCACATGCTCATGAATAATGATACATAGCAATACAACATTACACAACCACGGGAGTTGGCAAGGCACAACAGAAGCAATTAACTCTTACCTCTGGAACAGACTCAGCTCAAGCGAACAGGTTGCGTAGCACTGCTTGGCCGACTCTGGACTCCACCCTGGAATCCCTGTCGACGCAGTCGTAGCAGCCCTGCAGATGTCCAGCAGGTTCACACCAAACAGGAAGAACGTCATCGCAGCGATCGCTCTGGTGGAGTGGGCTCTCGGACAGTCGGGCAGCGGTCAGTTTGCCAAACGATGACAGGGCATGATGCAGCCTGAGAGCCACCTTGAAATGGAAGCCTTGGACAAGGACTTCCAATGGTTCACAGGACCAAAGTTCATGAATAGTTGTGAAGTCTTCCGAAAACTCTTTGGCCATGTCACGTAGAACTTCAAGGCACAAGCAATATCCAGCAAGTGCAAGGCCCTTTACTCTGGCGACGAAGGTTTCGGGAAGAAAACAGGTTACACCAAAGGCTCGTTGAGGTAGAATCCCGACTGAACCTTCGGCATGAAAGAGGGGTGCTTACGCAGTACCACCCTTGATTTGTGGAAAGTCAGATACGGTTGCTTGCAGGAGAGGGACTTGATCTCACCTACGCGTCTGGCTGAGGTGATGACCACAAGGAATGGTGACTTACGCCAGAGAAACGTGAGTGGGGCCAGATGCATAAGCCTGAAGGGGGCCTCCATGATCCTCGCCAGAATCATATTGAGTACCCACACCGGGGCAGGAGCCTTCACCGGCGGGAAAGATCGGAAAAGTCCTTTGAGAAACTCGTTGACAAGTCTGTGGGACCAGAGCAAGGATCTTCCTGGGGAACTGGTTTAGCAGGAGATAGCAGCCAGATGCACCTTGATGGAGGCGTGCGCCAGACCAGCCTTTGCCAAGGATAGCAAGTATGGAAGGATCTGTGGAGCCATGACCCTCAGAGGGGTAATGTGCTGCGACCGGCAACACGTAGCAAAACGCTTCCACTTATGGCCGTAGCACTTTAAGGTCGACGATGGCCTGGCCCTGGTGAGGACACCCTGCAGTCCGCTGGCAACTCATAACATCCAAACTCTAAGGCTGCAGGAGCCAAGCCCTCAGGTTTAGAGATCCTGGGGTGTGATGAAGGATTCTGCCTCCCTCTCTGGTGAGAAGATCCAGAACCACCAGCAACTTGACTGGAGTCGACCACTGACATGCTGAGAAGATCCAGATACCAAATCTGCCTCTGCCACGCCAAGGCGATGAGCATCATCTTGCATTGACACTGTTGGAGTGTGTTGATGACTCGTGGCAGGAGAGGAAACTGAGGAAACGCATGCAGAAACAGCCTTTCCCACAGGAAGGAGAAAGCATCCCCCAGGCTCCTCGGCTGGTGGAATCTGCTGGCAAACTTCTGGAACTTGGAGTTTGCCGCCTTCGCAAACAGATCGATCTCGGGTCTACCCCCATTTGACAAACAGTTGTTCCTGCTGCTGAGGGAGTCTGCGATGGTGTTCTTGACTCCCGCCAGGTGGAGAGGGATGAGGAACATCCACTGTCCGACGGCCGAGTGCCACAAGTCCTGCCCTTCCTTGGAGTGCGCCGGGGATTGAGTGCCCCCCCGCTTCCTGATGTAGAACAAGGTGGTGGGTGTTGTCTGTGAAGATTCTCACCATCTTGCCTTTCAGAGATGGTAGGAACAACTTGAGGGCCCAGAACACTGCCCGTAGCTCCAGGATGTTGATATGCATATCCTTCTCCTCCGGCAGCCACAGGCATTTGGCGTGCAAACGTCCGGTGTGTGCTCCCGACCCTTCCAGGGAGGCTTCCGTGGTGACCGCTCCTAGTATAGGGGGGTTTGAAATCCTGTGTCTTGGGCGATGTTGCCCGTCGGTTCTCTTCATTGAGAAGGATCTTGTCTGTGACGTTTCCGGACACCTGTATCCAGCGGGCACCCAGGAATTCCTGTAGGGGTTGCATCTGCAATCTGCAGAGACGGACGAGGTAGATGCAGGACATCATGCCCAGTAATGACTTGATGGCCCGCACTGTGGCCGTCTTTGCCGATGATAGCCATTGCACCTTTCCTTGAATGGCTGCTAGCCTCTCCTCCGTGGGCGACGCCAGGAAAGACACTGTATTGAGTCTGGCGCCTAGGAACAGGGCCTTAAACAGGACTTTGGATTGCTGACAGAGAATCCCAGATCCAGCAATAGCCAGACGGTCGTCTACATGTGTCCGTCGGCCAACTCCCGTGAGCGGCCGCATATCAGCCAGTCGTCCAGGTACGGGTATACGTGTATGCCCCGTAGATGCAAATGGGCCGCCACTGGTGCCAGGCATTTCATGAACACTCTGGGGGCTGACTTCAAGCTGAAATGTAGGTTCCCTGAATTGGCCGTGCTAGCCCAGCACCCTGAAACGCAGAAACCTCTGATGTTTCTTTTGAATGCGGACGTCGAAATAGGCGTCCTGCAGGTCAAGTCTCCTTTTTCCAGTTGGCCAAGCATGTGTTGCAAAGTGACCATCCTGAACTTTTGGGACATTTGTTCAGACGTCATAGGTCCAGGATGGGCTCCAGCCCCCGGTCTTCTTTCTGACTAGAAAGTATCTGAAGTAGACTCCGGCGCCACAGAGCCGTTGGGGAACAAGCTTTATCGCCCCTTTTCACATCATGGCTCGTACCTCTTCCAGGCGCTGAGGGATATGCTGCTCCTGGCGGGGAACCAGAGGGATCCGTGGACACCTACGTTGGAAGTCCAGGGTGTGTCCTTGGGCGAGAGCGTCCAGCACCCACCTGTCAGTGGTGATCTTTCTCACCTCGCTGACTAACCTCATCAGCCGGCCTGCCACCAGGTTGCATGAGTGAGGCCCGACGTCCCGGGCAGTTCAGGTTTGCTTCGGTGCCGGCGTCCTGCCCTGAGGCGACAGCAACGCTGTCCTCCACTACCGTAGACCCGGGAGGCTTCTTGTGTTTAGGATCTGCAAGGCTGTCTGTACGAAGCGGAGAACCCTTTTGAAGACCTGCTAGACTTTCCCCTGGAGGAGTGAAAGAAGACAAGCAGTGCTGCTGGAGAGTGCCCAGGGAACAGCCGTCTCCGTATCTGTCTTGATGGCCTGGAGGGACTTGTCGATGGCCTTCCCAAACAGGTTTCCCCATCGAAGGGCATATCCAGCACCTTCGCTTGGATCTCCTGACGGAAATTAGTGGCTTTCATCCAACATTGTCAACGAAGGCAGACACTGTTCCCCATTTGCCAGGACCCCGTGTCTGCGACGTCCAATGCCACTGTGATGGCGTGATGCGACGCCACTTCCCCTTCCTGGAAGACAGCGAGGGCTTCCATCTTCTTATCGTCAGGGAAGAACTCCAGGATCGGTCTTAGCTTGTAGCAAAATTATTTCACCATGGCGTCCATCCTTTTCCCCCTCGCTGTCCAGAGTGACCCAAATACTATGAGGATGGTTTAGCCGACCGTTTTCTTACGTCCGCCAACATCACCGAACACGGCGATGGTTGCGACCACAGGCATTTGGGTGTCTGGCACCCTATATTTCTTCTCCAGCCTCTCCCGCTTGGCTGGAGCAGTGCAAGGGTTCTTCATGAGGGCCAGGCCCTCCTCCTAAACGTCGACCAGAAAAGGCACCGCCAAGATCGCCTTTCTCTTGGCCTAGCGGCGTCAGTCAAATCAAAATGGCCTATGCTAACAAAACCTAATGCATGCCCTATCTCTTATACAAAAAGTGTAAAAGGAGAAATGTATGTGCTCAAAAGAATAAAGGTAGTTGAACCAGCTCTCCTCCTCACGTTACACCTTAAGGTGTAAGGCTGTAGGCAGGATGACACACTCTGGCTCAGTTTCTAACACTGTCAGCAGTTCCAAACTGTGGATTGAGGCCCGCCTGGCCTTCCACATTAAAGTTGTTTTCTCCACTTCACAAAGGTCCCCCTCTGCCGGGCTCAGACCTTACAGAACAGAGTTCACGAAGGTCCACCTCTGCCAGGCTCAGACCTTATAGTATACAGTTTACGAAGATCCCCCTCTGCCGGACTCAGACCTCTAAGTTTAGTGTACTTCGAGTCACCCTCAGTCGGGCTCAGACCCCTGTCGAAGGCTTTCAAATGTGTGTGGCGCTTTTACCAGACCACCGCAGGACCACTTCCACTGAAAGTACACGGTTACTTTTGCCTAATTTGCTTTATAACTTCAAAAATGTACCTTTCACTGAGACTTTCAAATGGGCTACTTCCTTTTGCCGGACCACTGCGTTAGTATCGCTGATCTCACGACTGCTTTTTACTTCAAAGTTCATTCACAGGTCTGCCTTTATTCCTGTCTCACCCACAAACATGCAGCCTTCACTTGTGATATAATGTTGCTACTTCATTCGCTTTTCCACACAGCAGCCTCTCAGGCTGCTTGCCATCTCACCGGCTGTGTGCGCTTCTTCCTTGTTTTGCTATTTTCAATTCATGAGTCAAGGCTAATACCACAGGCTTGGCCTCGCCTCCCCAACTCTGCCCTTCACCCGGCAGGGTCGCTGGCGTCCTTGAAACACAATGCAATCTTCACTTATGGGATCTGGCCTTCTCCACGTGTCTCTCGTGGTCTCTCTGAGGCAAGGACCTTCAGTAGGGAAGCCTTGGGGTTTTTGGCCCACTGCCTTCATCCCTTGGTCCGTTGCTCTGCTCGAGTAGGTGTGCCCTCGCCCGGAGGTTCTCGTCGTACTCGTGTTCTGCCTTGCTCAGAGTGTCTCTTTACGTGTTGCCTTTTATTTGTGTGAGGCGAGCCAACTGGTATCAGGTGTAGGCATTTAGTGTGAAGTGCCTGACCTTGCTTGACCCGTTTAATGGGACATGTCCAGTACGATGCGAGAGAGTTAGACTGGTTGTTTACAGTCATTCTCTTCCTCGGCAGATTGTTTGTGAAAAAAGTGGGGGTGGGGGGTTGGGACTTTGGAAAATCCTATAAAATAGGATGGGGTAAATGAACAAAAAAGGGGGCAATACCGCTTCTCACCATCGGCTATCTCACCCCCACTCCCTGAAACCACTCACCCAGGTGATCCTCCCACACTGGTCCACCCCCCAGGCCTGGATCCAAAGGCGATGGCTGTGCCCTGGCCACCTGAGAGAGAGAGAGAGATCCCCAGGGACTAGCGGGTGGGATACCCTTTGGTTTCTCACATTACCTTACCTTTCTGTTGTAGACATTGTCACCTCAATCCATTACTGAGAACACTGAGATAATTGTCTGCGCCACACCTACTGCATAAATCCCTGGAATACTATTTATTGGGCTCTCTTCCTCTGTTGCCTGTCTTTACATGACTCTCTGGGTAACAGGGATGTGTGACCACTAATATGGCAGCCTCGTTGAGAAGTAAGTTTATCATGAGTATTGAACTCGATACGGTACGTGAACTGGGGGAGACAGAGCAAACTTTTCAATCTTTGACTTTGGCGGGACTAATACATCGTGAAGTACCCATTGACGCAAACAGCGTGTCGAAAACAAAATGTAACAAACCGCCCAAAATTACTTCCTTTCGTAAAACCTTAGAAAATGCTGCTCCCAACTATACACTTCCATTATTAATCCCCAACTCTCGGGGTACGTACAGACGACAACGATCACTTCTAGGCCCATGGCAATTATTTTGGGCCCAACATCGTGAATCCCCTTTGAGAGGGCTACTCTGAAATGTGTACCAACCAAACACCGACAAAGGGCGTTACACTGAATCTGCATACAAGCCATCTGAATGACCCAGTGTCGGTGCAATCGACAGAGACCATCTCTAATCAGCATCGTGATGACTATTGTACCTGGAAGAGTCTTTGTTTCCGCCTATGTCGCGACATGGGCGACTTGGATGAACAAGGGGCTCGTTTGCTCACATGTGACAACACAACATCTGCATTCAGAATCAAGTGAGCCCCCAAGGCATGGATGCCTCTTCACCTAGGATGAAATCTAATTTAAGAGCCACAACTACTATGGACGACTCAAACATTTCACCCAATTTGGAAACTTTCGGCCCAGCCTCTATTTCAGCGCTGCATCCAGTGCTTGAATCTTTACTCAGATTTGCAACAACATCAAAGACATTGTCCAAGAAAATGCATCCAAACTATTTGCAGTGGATCATAAAATTCAATCGCTAGTTGATCTTACAGAGGTGCGCCAGGGTAATCATGTTAACATCCCAGTGGGCACTGTCTCCTGAGGCCTAAAGGGGTGTCACCCTCCTAACAGCAGTGAATCCAACAACACAACTTCCTAGGGCAGACCGTCAAACTCCTAACATTCCAACTCCTGTCACTCTCACCTTCGTATATCTCCCATGTTATTTCAGTCTCCTAAATCTCAGTCTGACCTGCAGACGGGTCCTAGAGGTGGAAACAGGGCAGGCCATTTGTGAAGAGGAAATTGTGACATCTCCACTCACCACAAACAATTTAAAAACAATTTAGGGGGAGGAACTGTGAACAAAGGAAGAAGTACAAGAATGTAAGGGCTGTTGGGGCGTGGCTTGAGCAGCCATGGAGTAGGACGTGCTTCCCGTGGAGCTCCGGAGGATCCGACAGATGATCCGTACAAACTACCTTTAAAAGTACGCCACTGGGTCCAGAATCGATCACACACGCATGGGAATGGATGCTTCGCTCATTGTATAAAGATCGAGAAAAATCGTAAGTGGGAGTCTGGAGGAATTGATCGACGAATGACGGTGGCGGCTCAGTCCATTGTCACACAAGATGGCCGACAACAAAAGAAACTAAACCAGGGTACCCGAAGAGGACGAATAGAGGCGGCGGCCACGGGGAAAGAACGACAATGGCGAGGTGAAGGTGGAATACAAAAACCCCCGGGGCTGTGGGTCTTGAGTTGAGAAAGCTTGGGCGCTGGCCCGGACGGCAGGGGCCCGAGGGCAGCAGAGGTGTGAAAACGCAGGCCGCACCACAACCAGCACGAGAAGCGCTTGCTCGGCATTGAACTAGCAGCGGCGAGAGGAGGTGGAGGTTGCGACTGCCTGGAGACCACCGCGACAGTCGGTAAAGAGCGGACATTGCGGCTGGGGAGACACTTGGTCGCTGAATCGTGATAGGGAGACCCAACGGTAACCAGAAAATGGCAGCGCGAGGGGCCGTGGGCAAGAACAAGACCAAACAATCCACGATGGACATTTTTGCGAAAGCACAACTGTCTCCTGCAGCCACCTCAACCAAAGGCCCGATGGCACAGGCTGAGGGCGCGACAGTGGCTGATAATCGTCAGATTTTGGAAGCCATCACGGAGCTGAAGGAATCTTGGGGGGTTGCGATGATGGACCTACGCACTTCCCTGGAGGCTAAAATTGAAGCAGTGGGCATCGAAGTCTCCCGGCTGAGACAGGATGTCAGGGGACTGGCGGAACGCACAAGCAGCCTGGAGGGCGCGGTGAAATCTAGTACGGACACCGGTGCGAACAATACAAAAGAGATCCATGTCCTCAAGCAACAGGTGGCCAACTTGGAGTCTCGAGCAGAAGAAGCAGAAGGGAGAGCGAGGAGAAACAACATTCGTGTGGTGGGTCTGCCGGAAGGCGAGGAGGGCCAGGACCCGACTGATTATATCGAGAACTTACTACTACAAGGAATCGGGGCCGGGACACTCTCGCAAGGATTTCTGGTCGAGCGTGCACATAGAGCCCTCATGCGGAAGCCGAGACCAGGGGCCCCTCCACGAGCGATAATTGCCAAGATACTGAAATATAAAGACCGGGAAAAAATATTGGAGTATTTTCGGAAAGGCGGAACAATCAAGAGGGCCTCGAGCACTATCACGGCATACCCGGATTACACTATGCTGGTCCAGAGGCAGCGGTACAGCTATGTAACCATCAAAAGGAGGCTGCGGGCGGCTGGGATAAAATATATGCTGCTGTACCCTGCGAAATTGAAGGTCGTGTATAAGGGCAAAATGCACTTTTTTGACACTCTGGAAGAAGAGACAACGTGGTTGGATCTGCAGGGCTGCCCGGATCAAGACACGGAGGAGACACAAAATGGACGTGAAAAGTGACTCAGACACGGTATGCATTTTGCTATGGCGGCGAGCGAACATCCTAGGCGAAGGCTGAGAACGATGGGCCTGGCTGTAGGAGGCTGATATCCGATAACATATTGCAGATTGTGAGAGACTTGATGGACTTGAATATAGTGGGGGTTACATATATTTAAACTGTATAGCAATGTGTAGTTCATTGATGTGCTATTGGAGCGGCAGGGCGGTAGCACCCTACCCCCCGAATTGTAGTTGCAGTTAGAGTAGGTTGGCCACTAAGGCGGCCTCACCTTGCGGAGCTTCGAGTACAGGCGAAAGCCGGAAAGAGCTAGATGCGGGGGAGCCTAGATCCAGGGATGGAGCTGGGCAACAGTTGGCGGGGAGAGTGTTGGGGAAGGGTTGGGAGGCGGGGGGGAAAGAAAGTGGGAAGTTTGGTGTGTTTTTGGTTAACAGGGTTTTAGAAGGGGATGCGAGCCTATATAGATTGGAATGGAACTTAAGGTTACACTGCACCTGGGGGGGAGGGAGTGGGATCATACCGGGCCATGGGGGACCTTAAAATACTCACATGGAATGTCCGGCGGCTTAATAGCTATTTAAAAAGGAACAAGGTTATGCTGCATCTGCGCAGGCAGAAAATAGATATTGCATTGCTACAGGAAACCCACCTTACATGTGAGAAGATGGACACGATTGCGGGAAAGTGGAAGGGGGTGCTGGTGGGCTCTTCGTACTCGGCCTACGCAAGAGGAGTACTTATATGGGTGGCGCCACATGTCCCGTTTCAGCGGTTGCAAGCGGTGGCTGAGACAGACGGGAGGATGGTTATGCTGAGGGGATTGGTAGACAATAGGGAGATAAGTATTGTTAACACGTACGCCCCGAACCAGAACACAGCGGCGTACATTAGGACACTGAGTGCGAACCTGAGCGTGTGCGTGGGAAGCGCGGTGATCTGGGGAGGGGACTTCAACTGTGTATTGAACCTCAGGGTAGATAGATCGGACGGGAAATTGGATAGACCGGCCCCTGCAGCCAGGGCGCTACAGACACTGCTTGATGACTTTGGGTTGGAAGATGCATGGAGAGTGTGGCACCCTGGGGAAAGGCAATATTCGCATTACTCAGCCCCACAGCAGTTATCAACAAGGCTGGACTATGTCTTTGCATCACCAGAAATGATAGCGGAAATTGCGCACATAGAGTACAGGGCCAGGGTCCTCTCGGACCACTCGCCCCGGATTCTTGCGTGGCAATATTGCCCCCCGAGGGCGAGGATCCCGACATGGTGCCTACGAGCGGAGGCGTTGAGAAACCCCTTCTTTAGAGAAGATTTACGGGAGGAGATCGTAAATTATTTTGAAACCAATACTGGGAGTGTGGACTCGGCGGGGACACTATGGGAGGCCTTTAAAGTGGTTACGAGGGGGGCAGCCATGGCGAAATCCAAGGGCCTACAGGGTGGGGTTTCAACAGAACTGAGGGAGACGGAAGCAAAATTGGAAGAGGCCTTGAAAGCCGGCGACGATACAGCGGAGAAACTAGATTTGATACTTAAGCTGCAGCAAAAATGTGTGGATTACTGGGAGAGGTTGTGCAACCTTAACTATAAAAGGTACATAGAGAGACAGCATGCGGGAGGTGATAAACCAGGGAGACTTTTGGCGTGGTTATATAAGAGCGAGACCCCTAGAGCCACAATCAGAACTATAGAGAGGGAAGATAGTAGCGTAGAGGACACCCAGGAGGGGGTTAATCAAGCGTTTTTGGATTATTATAAAGTGCTATACGGGGAAGACGGGGAAAGATAGAAGAAACGCTTAAGGATATGGGGCTGCCCAAGATAAGTGAGGAGGAAAGAGAGGAATTGGACTCCTCGATTACCCTGGAAGAACTGAGGGAGGTGATGAGGCAGTTGCCTACTAGTAAGACCCCGGGGACAGACGGGCTCCCAAGTGAATTTTACAAGGTATATATAGAAGAGGTCCTCCCCCCGCTGCTAGAGATGATAAATGAGGCGTTCGAGACGGGCCGCCTGCCGGAGTCACTGAGAAAGGCTGTTATAGTACCTCTCCCTAAACCAAATAAACCAGGGCGCAGCTGTGGTTCCTTCAGACCTGTGTCAATGTTGAACCAAGACGGCAAGATATTAACTGCGGTCTTGGCGAATAGACTGAAAAAGGTCATTGGTAAGTTAATACATCCGGATTAAACGGGCTATGTCCCCCATATAAACATCACCAACAATCATAGGCGACATCAGAGGATCATTGAGTTTGGCAGCGGAAGTGAGGAGGAAATCGCAATAGTGTCCCTGGATGCCAACAAGGCCTTCAATTCCGTCAAGTGGCCGTGGCTGTTGGCGGCCCTGAAACACTATGGGTTAGGGCCTGGCTATGTAAAATGGGCGGAGAGTTTGTATAGTGAACCGCTGGCCAGAATAAAGACAGGATCTGTGATATCAGAGAGGTGGCAGCTTAGTAGGGGTACTAGACAAGGATGCCCGTGGTCCCCTATGCTCTACATTTTGGTCCTGGAGCCTCTCGCGATCTATTTGAGGCAGCAATATGACACCATAGGCATTGAGGTGAACGGGGAGCGGCACTTGGTCTCCCTATATGCGGACGACATGTTGCTGTATGTGCGGTATCCGGAGGAGAACCTCCAGTACATTTTGGAAGTGCTTGGGAGATACGCGGTGCTATCAGGCATAGCGATGAACCCCCAGAAGTCTAGTCTGTTCCCGTTGGGGGGGGGGGGTATACAGGGGTTCCAGCGGAGAGGTTACCCGTCTTACAGGTACCGTGGGCGGTTAGTACTTTTCGGTACCAGGGGATAGATATATATCACACCGTGGGGGAGGAGCATAGGTGTAATACAGAGGTGACAATCCAAAAAATTGAGAAATGCATGCGGTTTTGGGCAAAGCTGCCTTTGGCGATGATGGGGCGGGGAGCGATGCTAAAGATGGTGGTCCTGCCAAGGCTCCTACATTACTTCGGGAGTATTCCATATCTGATTCCTAAATGGTTTTTTGCCAAACTGAATAGCATGTGTAGGGACTTTCTGTGGCACGGCACGCGAAACAGAGTGGCGTTATGGAATCTCCAGAACTTCCATGACAAAGGGGGTATAAAGCTGCCCAATTACGAGGCGTACTATGTGGCGAGCCAGTTGCAATATGTTGCCAAATGGCTATCTGATGAAGAGACCTCCGAATTTAGGCTGTTTGGGCGGGATTGTGCACCCTTTTATTTGTAACAAGTTATGTGGGCACCCAGGGCGGAGATGGTGGGGCGCCCTAAAATGATGCTGCTGGGGTGGAAGGTGTGGCGCAGAGCATGCCAATTGATGGGGAACCCGTCCCATGCTCGCCGCAGATGCCATTGGTGGTATTGACAAGGGCAGACGCTCAGCTGCGACTGATACTCCGGACCCACTGGTAGCCGGCTGGGGTGTCAAGGATGGGGGATATTTGGCAGGGGGTTACCTTTGAAGGGCTGCGGGAGGAGGCTGGGTTGCACAAAGGCCAGTACATCATGTACCACAGAATGGTACAGAGGATTAAGAGAATGTGGCCCGAAACTGTGTTGGAGGAAGAACTGGACGCCCCCATAGAAGTTATATATGATATAGCTGAGGGGGGCCATGAGGTCTCCAGACTGTACGAGATGTTGATGTCTAAACTGGGGAAGGAGATCACGCTGCTGAGATTGGACTGGGAAACGGAGGTTGGGGCCCAAGTGGGAGATGGGATGTGGGAACGGGTGCAAAGGTATCATAAGAAGGTGTCTAGAAACACGAGACTGAAACAGATACAGCTTTACATAACACACAGGGCTTATATGACGCCTTGGAGGATATCGAGGTTCGAGAATGTAGGTCGGCAAGCATGCCCCAAGTGCGACGAAGAGAACGCAGGCATGGTGCATATGTTTTGGTCTTGCCCGATCATAGAGAGGTTCTGGAGGGGTGTAAAAGAGAAACTAGAAGGAAGAGGGGTCAAGATAGTAGTGGACACGGTATGGGCCTGCCTGTTGGGGGGGTTCCCCAGACCACGGAAACTCGGGCATGTAAGCAAACTAAGGGACCTGGCTTATGTGCTTGCAAAGAGAAGGATTGCCATGGGATGGAAGTCATGCCATGTGCCGAGGATAGAGGTGTGGTGGAAAGACTTGCAAAAATGGGCAGAAGCCGAAGCCATAGCATGGCAAGAGGTGTGCAGCAATGGGGGGGGGGAGAATGAGTCCCTGATGGCCTGGAAATCACTGATAGCCGGATTGTTTGGGTCATTAGATGACCCGACTGAACCTGTTGAGGAGGAGACCGAACCACAGGGTGTGGAATCTGATGACTCAAGGTAATAGACTCGCAAGAGGGGTGGGGTAGTGGGAGTAGTGGTTAGGGAATTTAAAAAGTGTAATGAAACTGTTGAACATGCACTGTTTGTTTGGTTTTATTGTTTGTTCAAAAATTTAATAAAAACATTTAAAAAAATGTAAGGGCTGTTAACAAGAACAAAAGAAAATCATCCCTCAAATGTTTGACATCACTGCTCAACAAAGACAAAATTATTGACCTGAACACCCAGGAGGCTGAAGCAAACACTGACTCGCCTTCTACTGGGTCTCTGATGGCGGGCAGCTCTCACATGGCACCTTTGTATATAGCTACAGGTAATCACCTTTCTGTGACCTATAATTGTAATTGTATAAGGGACATGGCATTGGATGCTGCATGTGAGGCAACCATTAATAGCCCCATAAACCATAGGAAAATAGATACAGTAGAGAGATACAGCAGAGAGAATTCCAAAGGACCAGTAGACTACATCGGGCCAAATGGCCCATGACCTGGCTCGCAGTGCTTCGAACTTACAAGTACAAGCGATTGTGAACTTGACAACTCCTATAAAAACATACATGTATGCATTATCCGTGCCAAATCTCCATTCCATCAAATCAATTGGCTGGGACAATATTATTCATAAAAATGGGCATTTAACTATGATAGAAGCAAGCTTCTAGACGTTTTCCAGGCCATTCCAGCATTGCGCTCTCTCCATACGGGCGATATTGACTTTGTGTATTTCCCTGAACAGGGTGGAGATCGACTGGTCTGCCACTTTTATTCCAACGTAGTAGCGCAATTAGTTTGGGAAGAACGTCTGACACTACAAACCTTAGGCTATGACCTATACGATCTTAAAACTGCAGAGGAGGCAGAAGCATTCTTAGCAGCCACTCCAAGGCCTCTGAAGAAAGTACTACAGGGCAGCATCAATGAACAGCAACCTGGGCTTGGCATTAATGGCCCAACTTATAAAAGTGATACCCCTTACTACACTTCAGGTAAATAGCGGGACTGGTCCTGGCTAGAGGCGGCTTTAAAGAAGTTTGCTAATTATAAGGCGGCGTCAAGCCGTCTTTAACCACGTAGAACTGTCATTAACCTCCTGGAACGTCTGTGGCTTTGTAAATATACTTAAGGCCACACTATCTTTGATTTTTCTGACAGGCAAACACATTCTAATGTTCCAGGAGACAATGGCTACGAGCCACATTGACTTGGAGGGTTACAAAACCTTTACCAAGCCTGCTCAAAGAAGGTCTTCAGGTTGTCCATCAGGTGGCACTAGCAATAGCAGTTGACCTCAACATTAAAGTTAACTACTACGAAGTTAAAACATCTCATCAAGGCCTGCTTGCTAATGCCCTACTACCGGAGCTATCTCCCTTTCAGATCCTCCTCATAAGCCTGTATTAGAATCCCGACCAGTCTTCCAGTATCGCACTTCAAGGGGCTTAGGGTCTCATTTTTGGCAATTGGCTGGCCAAGGGACATTCGGCCTTCATCATCATAGGCTGGTGTGGGGGGGATACAATTCAGACTGTTCAGAGGGTGCAAGACTGAATGAGGCCTTTGCAGCTCCTAGGTAGGCCACCTCAGACAATAAACCACACGGGGTCAATTGGGACTCACTTTTGCAGAGCTGGGGCATGTCAATTTGTACACTGACGGAGGATACATTGGTCAACAATGTTTTTACCTGGCATAGGGGGGAAACCACCTCAAGGATTGACTATATATGTATGCATCTCAACTTCTAGCCTGTTGTGCAGTCATCATACTGTGAAATATCTGGCGCTTAGTGACCACCTAGCTCTGCTCCTAACCTTGAAACTTCCTATCGTATTGCAGTCCTTAATTCAGTCGTTGGCGATGATCTCCCCAGATTGTGTGTGTGTATAGTCTCATGACAATTAGAGAATGTTATAGCTAAGTCCTGAACTCCCACGGTGCACAGTTTAGTCTGATTAGATGACTGGTCACAACATCTTCTCAGCAAAGGATGACCACTGTGGGCCTCATTACAAGTGCACCGGTCCGGAGTTAACACCGCCGTTAAAACCATACCGGCACCGTTTCCATGTCCGCCCAATCATGACCCGCATACCCGGAAATAGCACCTCCCCAAACTGCCACCGTGGAGTAAAGGTCCCTGGAAAATCCGCCTGCACGGAAACCGCCCCGTTACCGGCAATACGAAACACTGCAAGCATCACAACTAGCGCGGACACGGAAACACCGCCAGAAAAATTGTGTTAAAACCGTGATCACGGAGGCGGTACCACCGCCACTGCGAACAAGACGTTAAACAGTGCCTGCTGAACTGAATCAGGGCACAGGTGCACTGAATCAGCCCAGCTGGACCCAGCAGCACACTGGGAGCCTACAAAAAGGCCACACCCAGCCAAACACAACACAGAAACATGCAGGCAGCAGCTCTAGTAGCACTGGGACTGGGCCTACTCAACCAACAGGCAGCACTGCACATGATGGCAGTAATGGTGCAGAGGCGGAGGCGGAGGAGGCGTAGGCACCAACCAGCCAACCCTGCACCCATGGCCAACCCCATTGTCCATCCGGCACAACCCCGCAGGCAGCCAGCAATACCACGCATCAGGGCCTCACCCTGGAACCTTACCCCTGGACAGATCCACACACTATACCGGCTGGACCGTCCCACAATCCTGTACATCACTGCCATGATTGAGGACAACATCAGCAGCCACATACACACCCCCACCGCCATCCCCCCCTCCTGAAGGTAGTGTCTGTGCTGCATTTCCTTGGCACTGGCACCTATCAACACACGGTCGGTGAGCTGCACGGCATATGACAACCCTGTTTTTCGAAAATCCTGGTCCAGGTACTGGATGCCCTGTTGCGCCATGTGTCCGAACACATAGCCCTACCCCGTACCCTCCCCGAGGTCATTGCCACCAAGTTGGCCTTCCATGCCATAGCAGCCATGCCAAATTGCATAGGTGCAGTCGACTGCACCCACATCGAGCTGACAGTACCACGTGCAATTGAGATGGTCTTCAGCAATAGGAAACAGTACCACTCACTGAATGTACAGATGGTATGTGATGCCATGCAACTGATTACACACTGCTGCGCACGTTTCCCAGGCTCAACCCATGACTCAATGGTACTGCGCAATTCCACGTTGCCACGGCACATGGAAAGCTATGCTGGACAAAACACCTGGCTATTAGGTGAGTACAGCTGACAATGCTCTGACCCTGTTGAAGTGATGTGTACAATGGGCAAGGTGAGTGTGGCGCTGTGACCGCACATGCATCACGGCACCTGCCATCAACCAAATAGATTGCGTATCACAAACATCACGAAGTAAGACATGACAGGTCACCAGTGTGTGCCCGTACACACCCTGCCACATGACACACACAGCCGATACTTCCACTGTCCCATACACCTTGTGCCACTGCTAACACCCACCCACAAATGGGACACTGACCTCCCAATGCACATGATGCCTGTAAATGAGACGTCCTGCATTAACTACTTCTACACAATGGAGTGACTCTGCCATGTGTGCACAGCACTGCACTATGCCATAATCACAATCAAATGCCACCCACAGGTCAGAGTACACGTGCACGTACATTTGTAGGCCGATATCCAGTTGGCTGCATCCACTGTGATGGCCAATAATCACTTCCAACCACTGCATGGCACATATGCATGAATGAACAATGATACAAGATAGCACAGCATCAGGTGAAGACATGATACCACAAACACTGACATGTCCCCCCATCTCCATCCCATGTAGGTGATGCTGGATATGCACTCACGCCATGGCTGATGACACCTGTACGGAGACCAAGGAACAGGCATGAAGAGGCGTACAATAGGGCACATATCCGCACACGTGGAATGATTGAGAGGACATTTGGACTGCTGAAGGCCCGGTTCCGCTGCTTGAGCAGATCTGGTGGGGCACTGCTGTACAGCCCAGTGAAGACGGGTAAAATCACACTGGTATGTGCCATGCTGCACAATTATCTGCCTGCGCAGGAACATCCCAATGCCACCAGACGGAGATGAAGAAGATGTAGACGGGGATGGGGATGGGATGGCACCATGTCAGGACTGGAGCAGGTGTGGGGGTAAATGCACTCATGGTGTGCTCCAAGGGTGGAAAAGGAGCCAGAAAGCAACCCACCAGGTTTTCCAGGCGTGTTCTCCACCCCTTCTGTAGGACCGTGGCCCAGGGATGGAGAACAGCTCGGAAACTACACTTCCCAGCAGGCCGTCCTTCAACTGGGCCTGCGCGAGCGAAGATCGCCACGCCCCCAGCCTCACCCGCACGAATGCGCGAGCCGCGCCCGAGTGACGCCGCTCGCAATACTGACCGGCGAACTGGAAGGACGTGTGCTGAAGAGCTCCGGAGGCAAGCTCACGCGGGGCGTTTCCGCCCAACGCCTGCAAGACCCCACGCCCCGCGTACAAACTAAGATAAGTGTATTACTTAACTAGCGCTGACAGCCTGTAGCATTCGAGGGGCCACGTAACAGGAGCGGTTCCTACTCCGGCCAGCCTGCGCTTAGCTGGAAGCGGGAACGCACCGGGAGGGGACGCTAGATGTCATAACATCATTAACCCTGCATGTGACTTGAACTAACAAAGCCCGCTTATGTTTAGACTATAGTCGCGTGGATCCGGAGCTGCTGTTCCGCCGCGCGGATAACTTCTAGCCCAGAACTCAGTCGCTCACACATTCCGCATCCGTATTGACTCGATTCTTGCTTATTGCAGAGACAGGAGAAACTGGTGAAGATCGTGGCCAACCAACACGAAAAGGGCCAGAAAAAAGCCACAGGATTCTGGCAAAACGAAGCTAAGTGCTTTTCCTGGTTATTTCTGGGGGAATCGCAATTGTAGCTGCAATGCAGTGTTAAATCCTCGCATGAAGTAATGTGGGGATGTGGGGGAGATAAGTTGTGCATGAGTTAATGTATGATTTCCTGCAAGGCACATACTTGTGATCTGTATTTTCAGTGAAGTCTGAGAATGTCCTGGTGAGGGCTCAAGCACAAAAGCCCCGGGTGGTAAAAGACACACACTGTAGAAGAGTGAGTGGAGGGTGCAAGTGTGAAAGGGCGGAGTATTCTTGGAACTGGAGCCGAGGAGCATGTGACCCTGCTATCCCCTCTTCCCATCCACAACCTCTACCTATCCCTTTTACCGGTGTTCCTAACTTCCCGTACCTATCCATCCAACAGACCCTAACCCTCTTTCCCCGAAGGGTCAAGGTGGCCTGTGCTGTCAATTCCCAGGTGCTAAGACCTAACGGGGAGGGAGGTGTTCTTGCTGCGTTTGTGCTGCCTCTGCGCCAAGAAGCAGCAAGCTCTGACAGAATTGCAAGCCCAAGTATTGGTCTGGTGCCCAGGCAGCGCAACCATGGCGGATGTGGTAACCCTACTCCAAGAGCTAAAGGCAGAACTGGCGGCAACCAGGCAGGATTATCAGACCTTGGCAGGGCAGGTGCATACGTTGACTGTGCAAAATCAGGCCCAGGCCACTCCCTTACCCAGAGCACCCCCGCCAGTCCCAGTCCAGGTACAGGTAGCTACAGAACCATCCTTACCCCTAGCAGCCCCGGAGCGATATCATGGAGATCCACAAAACTTTAATCAGTTCATCATGCAATGTCAACTGCATTTTCTGACTAAGCCTGCTGTGTTCTGGACCGCCCAGGCCCGTACTGCGTTTGTAATTTCCTACCTCACCGGGGATGCCGCATCATGGGCTACACCGTTAGTCCACAAGGATGATGCCTTGCTCTACAGTTGGGACACATTCCTTGAGGAGTTTGGCAAGATATTCAACCGTAGGGCTGCGTCCCTGCTGAAGGATAGGGAACTGCTAACCCTGAAACAGGGAAATAAAGGCTGTTCTATCAGGGGCTCAGGGAGGAGCTCAAAGATTTGGTAGCTCAAGTGGACCCCCAACCTGGGGATTGCTCAACCATGATAGATCTCGTTCTTAGGCTAGACCAAAGGCAGAGTGAACGGAGATAGGATCGGCGTCGCTGGGAGAACAAACCAGTAGTGAGGTTGGATCAGCAGAAAACCACCAGGGTATTAGAGAAGGGGGCCGACGAACCCATGCAAATACGTTCCGTACGGGGGCCGTTATCCAAGGAAGAGAAGGAGAAGAGGAGAAAAGACAAACTATGTCTTTATTGCGGTAAAGCAGGACACTTCGTACGGGAATGTCCCAACAAACCACCAAAGGGAGGGATGTCGGGAAACGCGATAGCTCGCCCGTGAGGGTGGCAGGAGCGAGCGAAGCTAAAAACACCCCATATATGTTGGCAAATGTACACACGAATCAGACTACCCATGTAACTTTAGTAGGCAGTTTACAATGGCAAAGAAAACGTGTTCCAGTAACATTGATGGTGGATTCTGGTGCCACAGGAAACTTTGTAGGTTTCAAAATGGCTAGTAAATTGGGTCTTCCGGTAACCATGAAGACAGTATCTGAAGAGGTGAAATCTGTAGACGGTTCGCCCTTGATTTCCGGACCCATCACGCAGCAGACAGAACCTTTGCTTTTGGAGGTTAATACCACACATCAGGAGGTCCTCAGTTTCGATGTGATTGCAGCTCCACAGTTTGGCTTCATTTTAGGGCTCACCTGGTTGCGGCTTCACAACCCAACCATTGATTGGAGTACCGGGACAGTCCAGTTAGATTCTAGCCGTTGCCAAGCACACTGCCTAAAGACCCCGCCAAAACCCCTGGCACATTACGTGGGACGTAGTGCAATCGCAGACTTGCCAACCGAGTACGAAGAGTACAGGGATGTTTTTAGCAAGGTGGCAGCCGAAACCCTGCCCCCACACCGGCCTTTTGACTGCCGGATTGACTTAGAAGCAGGTGCGGTGCTACCCTGTAGTCGTATATACGCTCTCACCGAAGCCGAAAACAGGCATTTGAAGGACTACATAGAATCCAATCTGGCAAATGGTTTCATTAGACACTCTACGTCCCCTGTTTCTTCTCCCCTATTCTTCGTTCCAAAAAAGACTGGAGACTTAAGAACTTGTATAGACTATAGGGCCATCAATAAGATAACCATTAAAAATCGTTACCCCTTACCCCTGATACCGGTGCTGTTGGACCAGGTACGTGGATCCACCGTGTATACTAAGCTAGATCTCAGGGGGCCTATCATCTCGTAAGAGTACGCCAAGGGGACGAATGGAAAACGGCCTTTCGGACCAAGTTCGGCCTCTACGAGTATCAGGTCATGCCGTTCGGACTGTGCAATGCCCCGGCAGCATTCCAACATTTCCTTGATGAAGTGTTACGTGGGTATTTGGATGTATTCGCAATAGTTTATATCGATGACATCTTGATATACTCTCAGAACCTAGAAGAACATCGAAAACATGTCAGAGCGGTACTGCAAAGGCTACGCGAACATCATTTGTATGCTAAACTCGAGAAATGTGCATTCCATCAGACCACAGTTGAGTTCCTTGGATTCGTTCTGTCACCACAAGGGGTCACCATGGACAAGAAGAAGGTGCAGACCATCATGGACTGGCCATCCCCAAAATCGGTCAAGGACATCCAATCCGTTCTTGGCTTTGCCAACTTCTACCGTCGCTTCATAGATGGCTTCGCAAAGAAAGTGCAACCCATTACCAGGCTTCTACGAAAAGGAGTGCTGTTTTTGTGGGATGAATACGCAGAAGCAGACTTTGAGGCTCTAAAGGGAGCGTTCTTTACCGCCCCAGTATTACAGCACCCAGATCCAGCTAAACCATATATCATCGAAACCGATGCTTCCAGTTATGCAGTTGGGGCGATTCTTTCTCAAAGGGACGCAAATGGACAATTACATCCAGTCGCTTACTACTCCCGAATGCTTTTACCAGCGGAGCAAAATTACACAATAGCCGAAAAGGAGTTATTAGCGATTAAGACAGCATTTGATGAGTGGCGTCAATACCTTCTGGGGGCCCAGCACACGGTGGCCATTTACACTGACCATCGTAATTTACAGTTTTTAAAATCGGCAAAGGCTCTCAGTCCCAGGCAATTAAGATGGGCAATGCAGTTTTCGGTATACGATTTTGTGGTGACCTATCGTCCGGGAGCAGAAAATCGGAAGGCAGATATACTCTCACGGTACCCAGAACCAAGTCTTGACTCATTGGAATCAAGAAAAGAGGAACCCAGGCCTATGGTGGACCCAGGCCGCTTCATAGGGAGTGTAACAGTAGATACCATGTTTGATAACATTAGGACAACAATGTCAGCTCAGGAATTGGCTCAATGGGCGATGCAAGGCAAGGACCAGACCATAAAGGATGGATTACCATTTTATAAAACAGCGTTATTTTTACCCACCACGCCGCTTCGTCAACAAGCAATTCAATGGTGTCACGATTCCCGGTTTGTAGGCCACCCTGGAAAACGCAAAAACCATCGAACTGGTAAAACGTCACTTCTGGTGGCCAACCTTGTGCAAAGACATTCGGCAGTATGTAACAGAATGTGAAGTGTGCCTGAGAAACAAAGCCGACCATCAAAAACCAGCTAGACACTTACAACCTTTACCTACACCGCCTACCCCATGGCACACCGTGTCAATGGATTTAATAGTGGCGCTACCCCAGAGTCAAGGATTTACAGCAATATTTGTTGTAGTAGATTATCTTACCAAAATGGCGCATTTCATACCGTGCAAAGGAACCCCATCAGCCAGTACTCTAGCGAACTTATTTGCACAACATGTAATCCGTCTACATGGATTACCTTATAACATCATCTCTGATAGGGGACCACAGTTCACGTCTAGATTCTGGCAGGCATTCTGCAAGTCAGTGGGGATTGACATACGCTTATCCACTAGTTATCATCCTGAGACCGACGGTCAAACGGAGAGGCTGAACCAGACTCTGGAGCAATACCTCAGATGCCTCACCCAGGGAAAAGAAGAAGACTGGGCAGATGTCATTTGGCTTGCAGAACTCGCTTACAATAATGCAATACATTCCTCTACTAAGACAACACCCTTTTATAGCCTGTATGGCTATCATCCCCGTTTTCAACCAGTACCTCAAGACAAAATACCTGAAGTACCAGCAGCAGTAGAAAAGCGAAAAAGACTAGAAGACATCTGGCAATCTGTTCAACACAATCTGATTGCGGCCAAGCAGGCTTACAAGCATCATGCTGACAAGAAAAGACAAACTGGTCCCCCGTATCAAGTCGGGGATAAGGTGTGGCTGTCTACGCGGCATCTTCATCTGCAAGGGTCACGCAAGTTCATCCCTCGTTTCATAGGGCCATTCCCAGTAGAAACTCTAATAGGCCCAGTTGCAGTAAAATTGACTCTGCCCCCGCACATGAAGATACACCCTGTGTTCCATATTGCCTTGGAGAAACCAGCCCCTGCCTTGATAAGAACCAAACGACCTCCACCCCTTCTAGTAGGGGGTCATCCCGAATTTGAAGTCAAAACTATTCTGGACTCTAATATCAGACGCAAGAAATTATGTTATTTGGTGGACTGGGTAGGATATGGCCCCGAGGAAAGGTCCTGGGCACCCGAAGAGAACATCCATGCTCCTCGGCTCCTCCGCCAGTTTCATCTGAAATATCCCCTTAAACCAGGGCCTGCAGGAGGGAGGGGGAGTACTGTCAGGACTGGAGCAGGTGTGGGGGTAAATGCACTCATGGTATGCTCTAAGGGTGGAAAAGGAGCCAGAAAGCATCCCACCAGGTTTTCCAGGCGTGTTCTCCACCCCTTCTGTAGGACCGTGGCCCAGGGATGGAGAACAGCCCGGAAACTACACTTCCCAGCAGGTCGTCCTTCAACTGGGCCTGCGCGAGGGAAGATCGCCACGCCCCCGCCCGCAGAATGCGCGAGCCGCGCCCGAGTGACACCGCTCGCAATACTGACCGGCGAACTGGGAGAACGTGTTCTGAAGAGCTCCGGAGGCAAGCTCGCGCGGGGCGTTTCCGCCCAACGCCTGCAAGACCCCAGGCCCCGCGTACAAACTAAGATAAGTGTATTACTTACCTAGCGCTGACAGCCTGTAGCATTCGAGGGGCCACGTAAAAGGAGCGGTTCCTACTCCGGCCAGCCCGCGCTTAGCTGGAAGCGGGAACGCACCTGGAGGGGACGCTAGATGTCATAACATCATTCACCCTGCATGTGACTTGAACTAACAAAGCCCGCTTATGTTTAGACTATAGTCGCGTGCATCCGGAGCTGCTGTTCCGCCGCGCGGATAACTTCTAGCCCAGAACTCAGTCGCTCACACATTCCGCACCCGTATTGACTCGATTCTTGCTTATTGCAGAGACAGGAGAAACTGGTGAAGATCGTGGCCAACCAACAGGAAAAGGGCCAGAAAAAAGCCACAGGATTCTGGCAAAACGAAGCTAAGTGCTTTTCCTGGTTATTTCTGGGGGAATTGCAATTGTAGCTGCATGAAATTAATGCAGTGTTAAATCCTCGCATGAAGTAATGTGGGGATGTGGGGGAGATAAGTCGTGCATGAGTTAATGTATGATTTCCTGCAAGGCACATACTTGTGATCTGTATTTTCAGTGAAGTCTGAGAATGTCCTGGTGAGGGCTCGAGCACAAAAGCCCCGGGTGGTAAAAGACACACACAGTAGAAGAGTGAGTGGAGGGTGCAAGTGTGAAAGGGCGGAGTATTCTTGGAACTGGAGCCGAGGAGCATGTGACCCTGCTATCCCCTCTTCCCATCCACAACCTCTACCTATCCCCTTTACCGGTGTTCCTAACTTCCCGTACCTATCCATCCAACGGACCCTAACCCTCTTTCCCCAAAGGGTCAAGGTGGCCTGTGCTGTCAATTCCCAGGTGCTAAGACCTAACGGGGAGGGAGGTGTTCTTGCCGCGTTTGTGCTGCCTCTGCGCCAAGAAGAAGCAAGCTCTGACACACCACCTCCCCCTGGGGGGCCACATGATGGCCAAAGAGCACGGGATGAACTGATTTGCATCTACTTCTGAGACACAGCACATTCACAGCAATGCATGCACATGATGATGACAATAAATGATTTGTAGTACTGCAAATGAAATGATAGATGTCCACACATGTATGTTTAAATTTAAAATGAAGATGTATTGAAGAATTGACAACAGGGAAGGAGGTGCAATGGTAATGGGACTGTACACCCGTGCCCGCCCACCGGCCAAACGTACCCACCCCCACCCATGCCCCAATGTCCAAACACCCAAAACAACCTCCCCCACCGCCCAAACATACCCACCCCCACCCATGCCCCAATGTCCAAACACCCAAAACAACCTCCCCCACCACCCAAATATACCCACCCCCACCCATGCCTGAATGTCCAAACACCCAAAACGACCTCCCCCACCACCCAAATATACCCTCCCCTCACACCCTTCAAGTCCACATGTGTCCTGCAGTGCCCTGCACACATGCCATCACTTCTGTGTGCGCTTCTGGGCTTGTGTATCCTTGCCCGAGAGCCCCGTTAGGCGACTCGAGCGCCTCCTTGGACTGTCAGTAGTGGAGCTGGATGGGGTGGTGGTATTTGATGGCACCGAATCAGGTATGGATGGCATACGGGCAATATTTGCCTGTTGCCCAATCAACAGGCTCTCTATGATCCTGGAGGTGTTATCATTGCCCTCCCGCACATGGCGTGCCAGGGTGACAATAGTGCTGGCAAAGCATCCTATTGACCTTCACAGTCGACGCACTGACGTGCTGTAGCACTCCCTTTGCAGCCGAGATTCCTCAAGCTGCCTCTCCACCAGCTGTGTGAGGGTAGCCTGCTGCTCCTCCATCCGCTGCATGCGGGAATTGAGCTCTGCCATAGATGGGGTGGGTGACCTCAGGGGACTTCTGAATGATGTGGGGCTAAACTCAAGCTGGTGAAAGGATCCCAGGTCATCAAATGTGGCCATCTCCCCCTGAGGGCCAGTATCAGGGTGCTCTGCCTGGGCACTGTTGTCGCTACAGGCCGCCTCAACTGCAGTGCAGCTGCCTTCTGTGTTGGTTCTGGTGACCATGATGGGTTCCTGTGGCACCTGTGTTGGCTCAGGCAGCGTCGAGACGCTGGGGGTTTCGGTGGTGGTTGCCGGCACATTTGTTGCTGTTGTTACTGGGTGCAGTGATGCCGAACTGTTGGCAGCATCCTCTTGTGCAGGTGCGGTGGCTTGGACACGTCCGGTGCAGTCGGGCTGGCGGGTTGTGCCGTGTCACTGTCACTTGATTCAGCTGTGGCTACACAGAGGATATGTAATTAGTGTTGTGGTGGTGCCTGCTGGGTGCCTCACATGCATCATACAGGCTGATCATTCAATAGTGTTAGTTTCATGCATCTGATTGTTGGGGGTATGCATTGATGTGATGTTGGTGGCCATACGGATCTTGATGGGTCCTTTGGCCCTGTCATGCACTGGCGTGGGGGGGGGGGGTTGTTAATGGGTCCTTTGGCCCTGTCATGCACTGTCCGGTGGGGGGGGGGGTTGTTAATGGGTCCTTTGGCCCTGTCATGCACTGCCCGGGGGGAAGGGGGGCGGGGGGTTGTTAATGGGTCCTTTGGCCCTGTCATGCACTGCCCGGGGGGGTGGGGGGTCGTTAATGGGTCCTTTGGCCCTGTCATGCACTGCCCGGGGGGGGTTGTTAATGGGTTCTTTGGCCCTGTCATGCATTGCCCAGAGGGAGGGGGGGAGGCGGGGGGGGGGGCTTTTTGGTAATGGGTCCTTTGCCCCTGTCATGCACTGCCCGGGGGAGGGGGGGGGGGATTTGTTAATGGGTCCTTTGGCCCTGTCATGCACTGCCCGGGGGGGGTTGTTAATGGGTCCTTTGGCCCGGTCATGCACTGCCCGGGGGGGGGGGGAGGGGTTGTTAATGGGTCCTTTGGCCCTGTCATGCCATCAACTTATTCTCATATGCCATTCATGTTTGCGCACTGACCAGCATCTGCAGGTGGGCTCACTCCTGCCTCAGCCTCCCCGATCCCATGGATGCCCTCCAGGTGGAGGACACTGCTGCAACGCTCCTCCCATGCTTGCAGCCTCAGTGGGGAAGGGGGTCCTCCACCTGCCCCACTGCTGCGTTGGCGGTGTCTGGAGATCAGGTTCCGGATCCTCAGCCTGAGGTCGTCCCACCGCTTGTGGCAGTCCTTGACGCTCCTCATAGTCACGCCCACAGCAGTGCACTTGCGTGCTGCTTCAGCCCACACTTCCTTCCTCCGCTGCTGTGTGGCACGCCGTTGATCGGCGCTGAACAGCATCTCGGCATGCTCAACGATATGCTCCACCAAAACAGTAAGCTCCGCCTAACTGAAGCGCTGTTTGCGCTGCCTCTGAGCTGGAATCCTGGCAGACATGCTGGTGTTCCCTTTTGCCTTCTCACTGTGTGGATTGAGCTTGTGCTGACTTTGGATGGCAATGGATTGTGCTTTATATGGTCGCCGCCTCTCTGTTTCCGCGATCATGGTATTTCCGGTTCCGTGTCCGTGGCGACGGAGGCGGACATGGGTTTTGCGCTGCTCGTGGCAGCGCTATGTACATTTCTGTGGCTTTTTCCGTGACAGCGGTAACAACGATTCCGCGTCCGAGTGGTGCGGGCGACCGACATCACGTAATCGGATGGTTTTTCTGCAACCTTGCGGACACGGAAACTTTGTTTCCACCATCACGGAATCACCGCGGTCCGGACCTGACAGGTTGTAATGAGGCCTTGTGTCTCCAAAAGGAATCACCAGTTCCCCTTGACAACCATCTGCTCCCACGTGATCCTCCCTCCTGATACCACCCTGAAGTTTAGGATCAGGTAGCGGTTGCCTTCCCCTGGCCACATAGGAGAAGATCTTAGGCTGGGGACCAGTGATAACTCTGCATGATTCATCTCCCCAAGGTGAAACCACCTCCTTTGGGACTAAAGAGGTGTACCCGCTATGCGACACCTTCGCTAGATGACAGGACAAGCCTAGGCGTCTGGGGGGAGCCTTAGGATAGGTGACCTGACATTAGGGGACAAGGAGACAACAAGTAAGGATGTATCTGTACGTCCCTCCTACCTAGATTCCTCACGGTTAATGGCATACCTAGGGATTGATCCAGGTAATAAAGTGCATGGCCCTTTAAGACAGGCTGGTGTGGTTTCTGACCTGCAACAGTTATAATCGCTATGCGCAGAAAAGAAGCAAATCAACCTTCCCTTTTGTTACAAAGGACAAACAAAGCTCTGCAAAAGAGAGCAGAGAGGAGAGAGAGAGCCGGAAGAGGAGGACTTGGGAGAATTCAGAGTCAGCTAACCCCTCCCTGCATCCGGCAGGACCACGGTAGAGGAAAGAATCCCACAGAATAATGTTCCCAAACGAAGAGCTTGAAGCCGGGGATGCTTGACCCCACCAGTTTACATCAACCAACTACGAGTCGCAAAGTCGAGGCGCAGGCAGCAGCCAACGCCCAAACCCCATCAGCCACATAGGGGGAAGACCGAAGCCCGAGTCACACCAAGGAAGAGATCTGGGAAGCCAGAGCTGTGATGTCGCCATTCCCGAAGAACACCCCAACACAGAAGGCCATTCCCACAACCGGGAGGCGGGCAGGCGAACCCCACACCCTAGGCAGGGGTGAGCCAAAAAGAAGCCCAAGATGGGCATGTATTGAGACAGAGAGCCCAAGAAAGGCTCGGAGTCAGAACTTGAGTGATGGCACCGATACCCTATGATATGATATATATGATGTATGGCATTTAGAACGCGCCTATACACAAGTGTTTCAAGGTGCGAAGAGGCAAGGGAGGGGAACAAGGGAGGACAGACAACGATCCTAATAGGCCAGGTATCATTAAGATCATGCAAGTGAGTGGGAAGGGGAAGGGACAGTGCAGTACATGGGAATAGATAACAAGTAAGTAACGGCCATCATGTGGCAAGTCCATGGGTAAGTGCAGACATCAGGTGTCAAGGGCTGGGGGGACTGAAGGGATACAGAAACAGTCCCCAAGTGCGGGGGTTGCCAGGTGGGCAGTGCAGGTGTGTGATGCTGGCTGAGGAGGGACCTGGGTCCGGGATCAGAAGGTGTCCAGGTAGCCGGTGCCGTTTCGGTAACACCCAAGAGGTCAGCAGAGGAGAGGAGGAGAAAAAGCAGAGGCAAAGAGAAAGGTTTTGAGGTGTTTCCAGAACCGGAGATGGTTCTCCTCAAGTTTAAGGGAGGCAGGGAGGCTATTCCAGACGGAGGCCCCAGCCGAAGATAGAGATCTACCACTGACTCGTTGCTTAGAGGAGCGACTGACTCTGAGGAAGTTGGAGGCGGATGAGCGTAGAGCTCGAGAAGGAAGATATTTAGGGAGAGAGAGAGTTGAAGGTATTGAGGCCCCAGGTCCCAGAAGGCCTTGTGGACGATGCAGAGGGTTTTGAACTTAATCCTCGCAGCCACTGGGAGTCAGTGCAGAGAATTCAGTCCTAGAGAGGTACGGCCCCTGGGCTTGAGGCCAAGGACAAGTCTCGCAGTCCTGTTCTGGATAAATTGCAGAGGGCGGAGAGTAGAAGCAGGCAGATTAAGAAAGAGGCTGTTGCAATAGTCCAGGCTAGAGAGAACCAGAGCTCTGGAGACAGTGAGCTTCTGATGGAAAGAGAGGAAAGGAAGAATACCTCTGAGGAGGTGCAGCTGGTAGTGGGACTTCTTAGAGACGCCAGAGATGTGAGGGGAGAAGGAGAGTGTGGAGTCGAAGATGACCCTGAGGTTTTTAGCCTTGCAGGTTGGAGAAGGAAGAGGGCCAAGAGAGGCCAGCCAGAGAGCTACAGAAAAGGAGGGAGTGGGTGCGTCGATGAGGAGAATCTCAGTCTTACGGGCATTAAGGCAGAGGTCGCTGTCAGCACACCACTCCTGGATAGCAGACAGACAGTCAGAAATGAGGCAAGGAGAGGAGGGGGCCGAGGGTAGCCTGAAAATTAGCTGGGTGTCATCCGCATAACACTGAAAGTTGGGACAGAGAGTAGCGATGCGGTGGGCAAGTAGTGCCAGGTATTGGTTGAACAGCCAGGGAGAGAGGTTAGACCCCTGGGGGTGCACCACAAGTAGAGAAAAAGATAGCGGAGAGGAAGGACCCAAGTTGTACCTGGGAGGATCGTTCAGAGAGGAAAGAAGTCAGCTACACCAGAGCCTGACCAGTGACATCCAGGTTATCACGGAGACGGTTGAGCAGGATGGCATGGTTGACAGTGTCAAAGGCAGAAGATGGATCAAGCAGGATGAGGACGCAGGGGGTGTTAGAGTCAAGGTGGGAGAGCAGGTCTTCACGGATGTTCAGGAGCGCAGTTTCCATGCTTATGGCTGCTCTGAAGCCAGACTGATGGTCATGAAGACAACCCACAGATTCAGAGTGGAGATTAAGCTAGGAGATGGCCAGTTTCTCCAAGAGCTTGCCCAGGAAGGGAGTGATGGAGATTGGGCAACAGTTAGCCGGGCATGAGGGGTCGGCAGATGGTTTCTTAAGAAGAGGGTGCACAACGGAGTGCTTCAGGGGGGATGGGAAGACTCCAGTGGCGAAGGAGTGATTGCAGAAATCAGCCAGGGTAGGAGCCAGCGAGTCAATGTGGTCCTTAATAGTTTTGGAGGAACAGGGGTGAACCTGTTTTGACGAGACTTTCATAGATCAGACTTGTCTAGAAACCTTGTCTGCGGGGAACAGGGGAAAGGCAGGAGAGGTGGCTGTAGAAGGGCCAGAGGAAGAGCAGGGAGTAGCGGGGGGTTGGGGGGAGGGAGGAGGAGAGTGAGGACAGGATATCCTGAGTTTAAGAGATGAAGTGAGAAGCCAGTGCCGTGCAGAGGGCCTGGGAAGGGACAGGAGAGGTAGAGACTGCAGCAGGATTGGCCAGTTCCTTGCAGATTTTAAGGAGTTCAGCCAAGTTGTTTGATGCCACAGAGAAGCAAGCTTGGATATGAGCTCTCTTCTTGGTTAGGACAGAGAGCCAGTATTGCCTTTGGAGCAGGCGACAGGCCAGTTTGTCAGAGGGTGTACATGAAGCGAGCCATTTCCTCTCATCACCCTGCACTTGCGTTTTAAGGTGACGACGTCTGAGTCGTACCAGGAGTTGCACTTGGCTTTGGGCTTCAGGCGGATTCTCATGACAGGGGCAAGGATATCAAGAGTATCAGATATAGCAGAGTGGAGCGTGGAGAGGGCTGTGTCAGGGTGAAAGCCAGACAAAGGGGGAGGAGGGGGATAAAAGTGGCGATAAAAGCCTCAACTGACACACGCTTCATGGGTCGGATGACTGAGAAGGTGGGTGGCAGTGATGGAGGTGGCTTGGCCTGAGGGGTAGGGAGGGTGAGGTGGGAGGAGAGGAGAAAGTGATCACTCTAGGAGAGAGGAGTGGAGAGAGGGACAGAGAGGGGAAGGTTTGAGGTGATCAGAACATCCAGAGTGTGCCCTGCAGAGTGAGTTGGGCCTGAGGGGAGAATAGTGAGTGAGAGAGAGTTGCAGCGGTCGCAAAAGGGTTAGCCAACCAGAGCCCCAGGAGGGGCGGTATTGAGGAGGAGAGCCCACAAAGAGCTAGAATCAGGAAGTGTCTGATCCGGGGCGATGAGCCACATAACCCAAGTAGGGGTGAACCAACAAGAGGCCCAAGAGGGGTGTATATTGAGACAAAAAGCCCACAAAGGGCTATCAAGAAGTGTTGGGATCAGAGTGGCTGGTCTGATATACCAAGCAGGGGTGAACAAACGAGTGGTCCAAGAGGGGCGTGTACCAAAAGTATAGAATCCATAACTGCCCACACCGGTTTGACATCCCCCATACCCTACACCGGGGTAAGAAAGCCACATGCCCACAAAGGGCTAACATTGAAAACTGCTTAAACAGGAGTGACAATCCCAATACCCTACTCCAGGGCGAAAAAGCCAAAAGCCCACAAAGGACTAATATTGAGAACCGCCAGAACCGAGGTGGCCATCCCCATACCGGGGTGAGAAAGCGGAAAGTTCACAAGAGCCTGACAGAGAGAGAATACCCCACAAGGGGGGTGACAGCAACCAGAGAAGTAGACGAACCGAGAAGTCAAATAGCCCATGAGGGGCATAGACACGAGTACCCCTTGAGGGGGTAGACGCTATCCAGTACACATATGGCCTGAAGGCCCCATATCCCACGTGGGGCTAAAACACAACTGTGAGAAAGTTTGCAAGAGCAAATAAGAGATGATTTGATACAAACACTTTTCCAGGGTCCCCATAACTGCATACTATATGTGTCGAATACCAGGGTACCAGGGTATTGTCACTGCTTCCATGGGAGAGGCCCCGTTCCATAAGGCAAGGGAGGTGAGGCTGCTACCTAATAGTACCTCTGGGGGTGGTACTCAGTGGGTGCGTCTCATGGGGAGGGAGATCCTTCATGGGACCAGTGATGATGGCCCAGGGAGAATGCGATATTCACTTGATGCTTTTGTGCCCCCACTCAGGTCCCTCTGGTCCCCCATATATTTATTTTGTAGTAGAGTAGAAAGTCTCATTGCCAATACTGGGACGAGAAAAAGGGAGACTTAATACAAATTACAATTGAGATGAAGAAGAGGGAACAAGGAGGCATATAGTGAAAGAGAAAGACTTAAAGGCCTCACATTTGAACTCTATCAGCAGGCCGGAACCTGAGAGAAAGGAAACCAAAGACAAGTTGGTGGGGGTCAGAAACCAGCCACCTAAATCGAAGTGCAGTGGGAAGCAACTTATTTCGGCAAAGGTTTGTTATTTAGGTGATCAGTGGTTGGCAGTGGTCGAAGTGTACCAAAAGAAGTAGTGGAACTATGTTCCCTGTTGGCCTGCCAGAGCTCCCCACAAACCCCATTGGCACACCCATCCCATGCGCAATCCAAAGCCCCAAACCAATGTGCCTGCTGTTTAGGGGAACGTCCAGTGCAGTACTTAAATGCATGTTTCAACTTCTTCCCACACTTTTATTTCAAAACTAACCATTCCGGAGTATAGGAATGGTAAAACTTAATTCAAAGAAAGTAGAGGAGCACCGCACCCAACTACACCCGCCCACTTCGACCACTGGTGGTAGGGAAAGAACATAGGTTAGAGTAAGTTTGCACAGAGGACGGAAATTTGGTGGGACGAGCAGCATTTTATTATTTTCTTTCTTTATAGTTAGGGAAACCATCATCATGACCGTAGGGTTAGTTGAGGTTTTCTTGTCTTTAATAAAACTTGTGGAGCCATATCTCCTATGTCTGACTTACCACAGAATATAAAAACACCAAGAATAAGATGGTGAAATGGCTAATTGTTAACATTTATGTTCCTCCCGAGCGAGATAGGATTGCACTTAATTTGACTAGAATCTTAGAAAATTGGATAGAAGTTTTCCTAGAAGGTTCGATTATATGTGGGGGTGACCTGAATGCTAGGTGTCCGGAGGGGATTAGGGAAAAAGAAGGTTGTGATATGGCCCTGATTTCAGTCCCCGATTCGGAATTGCTACAAAGTCAGTAAGTAATAGCGGCTCTTTTGGGTTGACATTGTTCATGATTGGGGTATGATTATGCTTAACAGCAGAATCCAAGATGATATGCAGAGTAAGTATACCAGACAAGTGCTCATAGTCAATCTACTATTGATTACTAGTTTGTGAGCGTGGGATACTGGGAGGAGTTTAAGAATCTAAGATGTATTAAGACTGCTATGAGAGACTGCACCTTCTTGACACTCTCAAACAGGCTCAGTTGATCTCTGTTTGTCTGTTTGTTTTATTATTTATAATGCGCATCATACCCGGGGGTAACAGTGCACAGCAATTACAAGTATATGCAGGGCTTAGTTATAACATACAGGGTATTAAGTTTACATACAAGTCATTAATTATAAGAAGGTATATACAGATGGTACCTATTTACAGGCATAGAATACACGATGGGTGTATACAAATGGTACATACATTTTGCAGAAGCGATATATACAGGATTTATGGTGTTTATAGATAGAGCTGGGTGGAATGGGATAGGTACATGTGTACAGACAGTGAGTGGGGCAGTTGTAGTCACACACGGGTAGCCGGTCAAATGAAGTGGGGAAGGATGCACTCCATAAGACGTAAGTTACCGTTGCAGTGAGTCCTAGCTGTTGGCAGAGCAAAGGTTATCACTTACTGGTCATTAGATTTCAGCCACATAATGATGTTGGATCAGAAGTTTTGGTAGGATTGGTCTATTCACAGTGTGGGAGGCAGAGAGTTCCATAATTTAGCTGCTTTCACGGGGAAGCTGTTGCCTCCGATTGTGGATCGTTTGAAGTTGGGTATAGAGAGGCGATCTCGGTTAGCTGTTCTGGTTAGTCTCAGGGAGGTATGTTTATGGAATCTTTTGGCAAGATAGATGGGGGCAGCATTGTTGAGGGGTTTGTGGGTGAGCGACAATGTTTTTAGAAGAATTTTGTCATTGGTTGGTAGCAAATTGATCTGTCGGCTGCACTCGCAGATGTGGTCTCTTCTGGAAATACCTAGTGCCGCTCTGAGGGCATTGTTTTGTAGCATTTGGATTCTTCAGATAGTTGCTTTAGTCGATTCTAGGTAGAGGGCATTGCAATAGTCTAGGTGAGACAGATTGAGGGCTCTAGCCAAGATGGTGCAGCTGCTTTCAGAGAGAAATGGCTTACCGGTGCGAATAAGTTTGCACGTGTAAGCCGTGGAGGACGCTAAAGAATTTACCTGTTTGGCAAATGAGAGGTTTGAGTCCAGATAGAAACCTAGTGTTTTTACCTCATGTTCTACTTTAATGCTAGTGCCATCAATTATAAATGAGTAGTAGTCCGATCCTAGTTTTCCTAGGTTGGAGGGGGTGCCCAGGATGATCTCAGTTTTATCATCATTCAGGCATAGACCATGTGTGGCCATCCATGCCTGTATGATGATGTACACTCTACTCACCAAGGCCAAATCCTTTCCATAATCCCCTGAAAGCGGGAGGAGGATCTGCGTGTCATCCGCATAGTTAGTGTAGGTGATGCTGAGATGATCCAGATCATCGAAAAGGGACTTAGGAAAAATGTTGTAGAGTGCGGACGAGACGCAAGATCCCTGAGGCACACCACAAGTGATGGTTATAGGGTCAGCGGCTGCTAGAGGTGAGAAGACCCTCATTGTTCTGCCATTTATGAAGGATCTAATCCAAGTAACAGCGTCGTCAGAGAAGTGTGCTGCTGTGTCTAGGTGGTTACATAGGATAGTGTGATCGACCAGGTCAAACGCAGCCGAGGCATCTAAGAGGAGGAGTAGGGCTGATTTGCCATTAGCCCTAAACTCATCAACTTGAGTCTTTAGATCGACGAGGGCTGGCTCCGTTCCATGTTGGGGACGGAAGCCTGATTGTCTGGCTCCTAGTAGGTGGTGTAATTCAAGGTGCTTTTGGATTTGTATATAAGCTACCTTGTCCAGAATATTTAGAAGGAAGGGCACTGTAGTAATAGGCCTAAAATTGGTGGGTGTAGATGGGACGAGGGTAGGTCTTTTTAGGAGTGGAAGCACCCAGGATTGTTTAAGGTTGGTGGGGATGGTACCAGTAGAGAAGTACGCGTTAATACGTTTTGTTGTGAAAGGTGATAAGACTCGGGCCGCATCATTGATGAGCTGCGCAGGGCAAAGATCGCCCTGACAGTTGGAAGGTTTAAGGGACAGAATAATTCTTTCCACTTCATGGATGGAAACTTTGGTGAAGTTGAATCGGGTGGAGTCATCAGCATTGGTATTCCCTTTAGATGGAGGGGGGTCATTTAGAGAAGCTCTTTTACAGGAAATTTAGTTTTGTAAAGTGGATATTTTGGTGGCTAGCGCGTGTTGGTTATCTGATCCTTAGTGCAAGTGTCGGGTGGTGCTATAGGTGCCTCTATTTCTTTAAGAATGGTGAATAATTCCTTCATATTGGACTTGGCTTGGGATATGCGCGTGTCGAAGGATGTTCGTTTGGCTAAGTACATTTTAGTAAGTTTAAGCTTGTTGGCTTCTGATGAGAGTTTTTTCCAGGCAGCCTCACAGTTTCTTTTCTGTAGCCTTAAGTTTTTTTAGCAAGGGTGTAAACCATTTATTCAGGTGAGTTTTCGGCTTGCTTGGTCCAAGTTTGAGGAGGGCGATTTGGTCCATAGAGGTGGTCATAATTTTGTTGTATTCCTCGACTAGGCTCTCAGGATCGGTATTGTCTGGGAGCAGGTTGAGGCTGGGGAGTAAAGCCGTGATAAGCCTGTCCACAGTAATACTCTTTTTGTTTCTAGTAAGTGTAGGTGGAGCCCTAAAGGCAGGTGGGGGTTTATTAGTAGAAAGCATAAATGACACAAGGTGGTGATCAGTCCAAGCTAGTGGTGAGATGGAGATGTTAGCCTGACAATTATGGTCTGCCACCCAGTCGAGTATTCCACCTTTGTTGTGGGTGGCAGTTTTGCTTCTTTGGGTGGATCGAAGTTCTGAGAGGATACTGGCAGTAGTTTGGGCAAGCTGGTCTGATGGGTCATTAAAGCCCACATTGAAGTCTCCAAGTAGAAGTAGTTGCGATGAACTTTTGAGATTATTAGACATGATAGTGTTAATATCCTCAAAAGTCCCGGGAGGGCCGGGGGGGCGATATATCAGGTGCATATTGAGGGTTTGGGCATTGGTGAGTGGAACTTTAACTGATAATAATTCACATGAGTGGACGTCGATTGGGATGGCTAATCTCAGAGGCGCAACAATTGTAAATAATAGCGATGCCTCCTCCTCTGGATTTGGGTTTGTCTTGTCTCAAAATAGCGTAACCGTCAGGAACTGCTAGCATAAGCATAGGACCTGCAGTGGGGTGTAGCCATGTCTCAGTAATAGCGAGGAATAGTAGGTCATCTCTCTGGATCAGGTCGGCAATTTCTGTCGCATGTGCTACTAGGGATCTGGAGTTTATGATGGCTCCTTTTACCTGAGGGCTCATAGCAATAGATGTTGGTTGGGGGGCTTGTGAGGGTTTGGGTTTGTAGTGCTTGGATGTGCTGTTTATTAATCTAGGGTTACAGTTGTAAGCTGGGTTTGTACTTGTGGTCGTTTGGCTAGGCAGAATTTTAGGAGTCCTTGTCCCTATGATGGTAGGGAGAGATCTGGCAGGAGGCTCATATTTTGGCTAACCTAGCTCTGAGGCGTAGGTTCCTATCGGTAGTTGGGCAGGGGTTGCTTGAGATGAAATTTTTTGAATCTTTCATATCTATGGGTAATTTGGTAGTGATATTAGTCGAATTAGTAGAGCGTGTCACGGTAGGTGGAGTCCCACGGGTTGGCATGTGGAATAACATGATGTAAAGCAATACTTTGTATAAATATTGTATTGTAGACAGTATGGCTGGTCACTGTAGGGCGCATACTAATATCTGGTGGTGATAAACTTTCTATGGAAGATCTAGCTGAAGTAGGTGGCGAGCTAATAAAGGTATTCGTGTTAGGGGTAAAGGATCTCTCTTAGAAGATGAGGTCAGTACTTAGGTCTCGTGCCAATCTTAGTATGATGCGGACCGTCAGGGGAGGCTCCTAGTGCTAAATGCAGCTATCAATTGATAAGCAGCAAATGGGCTAAAAGCAACAATCAGGTGGGGGCCACCTAGGGCTCAATGCAGCTATCAAATAATGAACGGCAAATGGGCAAAGCAGAAATCAAGTAGGAAGCCACCTAGGGCTAAATGCAGCTATCAAATAATTAACGGCATATGGTCTAAAAGCAAAGGTTAGGTGGGGGGGCACCTAGGGCTCAATGCAGCTATCAAATAGTGGGCAGCATTATGGCTAATTGCCCTAATCAGGTGGGCTGAATGCAGTAGGCGAAGAGATAATGTACAATATTAGCAGGTATATGCATAGAACATGTGGGGGCAGAGCCTAGCAGGGCGTTGCAACCAGTGTAAAGGAACAGTGTGCCGTGGACTTGTCTCGGTAGCATTAGGGTAATATGCGGTTATACAAAGCAATCCGTGGCATCGGGAGAGTGGTTTAGATCAATCTGGGCAAAATGGTCAATAATGCAAGGAAGTCAATCGCAAATAGTGTATCTATTGTTTACATGTAGATCACAGAAATAAGCACGCGATCAGGATGATATGCAATACCTTGTGCGTACGCCGCTGGGAGAAAGGCAGAGGGTGTTCCACGGCAAATGGGAAGGGATCCTGGCTGACGGCTGGGAGGCCTGCACAGGCTCCGGACATGAATGGTGGCTTGGATCGTGTGCCTTCGATTGTGGGCTGGCTCACATTAATTAAGAAGAAAAAAGTTCTTCCCATCTGAAGCACATCTATTATAACTTAGTTACCGTGCCCCGATGGGCTGCTGAATATCGCAATAATTGATAGGGTAAACTTTTTGGCCCATTTTCTGATTCCTCTCTATAATAAGTGTATTGTAGATGGAAGAATTTCAAGCTTTTGGCACAAAGATCTAATCCTCCCCATCTTTAAAAAGGTGGATCAATTGGATCCAAGTTCTTACAGATTAATTGCACTACTGGAAGGAGTCAGCAAAATCTTTGCAGCTATATCTTAAAGAGAATGAAAAAATGGGCTAAGGAAGTGCATTTTTTTTCTCCAAAGAACCAAAGAGGGTTAACAGAAAATTGTTCCACTGCGGACAACCTTCTAGTCTTTAAATACAAAATGGCAATTAACGAAGAGCAGCCATCTTTATATGTGGCTTTTTATTGATTTTTCAGTAGCCTTCAATACCATCTGTCATGATTGTCTGTGGAAGAAACTACAGAACAGAGGGGGCGGGGGGCTAGATGAAATATGGCTAAATTGCCTTAAACCACTACACACAAATACTAAAGTAAAGGTCCATTTGGAAATTTCACAGGCGACATTAATACTTAAAATGGCCTTACGTGAAGTGTGCATATTGTCTCCCATTTTTGTTTAACGTTTATTTGGCAGACCTATAGGAAGTGCCTGGTCAGGCCAACATTGTACTACCTAAGAATAGCTTAGGCTGCTCACTTGGACGATATTGTACTCTTTCACCACACAGAACTGGCCTTGAAGCTGAATTAACTGCCTTAGAAACTATGCAAACAAAAAACATTTACTAAATCAACAATATGACATCGGAAGTGATGAATCTTTCGAATACTAAAACAATAAATGGCACTTGTACTGGGATGTCTGATAGCACACATGGTGGCGTTTCTCTAGCCCCCATGCACACTCTGTACAAACCAAAGTATCTGCCTTCTGTTTTATATAGGACTGAAACCATTCCAAATCACTCTAATGTTCCACTTATCAGTAAGAAATCAACCGAGTCAACGGATTCTACATAGTGTTCCCTCTAGTTTTAATAAGATTTTATCTGGATTGGACTTCATTAAATTCTGAACTCGTAATACACAGATCTCTTTTTTTGAAAATTATATTATGAAATGGTGAAACCATCATGTATTCATTAAAGGAAGCTTTAATCCACATTTAAAAAGATTTTGTACCTTCATTATATTTTAAGAATATTGATTTTACGATGAATATACATTACAAATAAAAGGTTACAATATTTTTTCAATGGCTAAACTCTGGGACTTTAATTAAAACATCATTCATTTTGGAAAGAATTGGAAATGATTTTGGCAGCATCGAAAAGCATAAAAAGAGGTTGTATTTTAACTGACAAGAGATTAAATGTTATTAGTTCACTTAAGGAAGAGGAATATTTAAAAACATATTTTATAGTTTACAGTATTTTTTAATGAAGATTGCCTTTTTTGTATTGAATGGTGAATTGTACAGGATACTATAGGAAAATATTTGTAATATGTATGTGTATACGATTTTACTTGTAAACCAGGAGTACACTAATAATAAACATATTGCTGCAACCTTAAAGAGTCTCCTGCTGTCAACATTCCCACTGAATCCAATGGGAGAAACACCCACAAAGAGAAAACAGGAACACATTTTTTTTCCAAACTCAAAAACAAAGGGACTACCACAGCATAGAAATGAATCTGAAAGCACAAGGGACAGCTAGATATGGGGTAATGAGGGGGCAAGTCATCTAGCCAGACAGGGTGAGTCAAGACCGCAGCACCATCATAACAGATCCGAGCTTCACACACAAATGAAATCCAAAATGATGGATGACCCATTTAAAGACTACTATCCCAGACTCAGGACTACAAAGCATGGCCGCAGCTAAGCATGCACAGACAGAACATCCGACCTCTCCAGCCCCTCATGGTGATGCTATTCAGTCCCAGCTTTATTTAAAGGCACGATCCGAGGACAGCAGTGAAAGGGATTTTTGGAGTGAAGAGCTGGTGACTGGTAATAGTAGAGGGATGGAGAAATGTTGATTAAAGGAGGCACGTGATGTGGAGTGGAGGCAGTGACCACCAGATGAGTGGGGAGGAAGCCGACTATAAAACCTGGAGAGTGGAGAAAGGTGGAGTAAATGAGAAAACCCAGAGAGTAGAGGAAGGTGCCCTGAAAGGGGATAGCCTGGAGAGTGAAGGAAAGGAGACTAGAAGAAGATGAGAGAAGGGCAGCCTATTCCCAGAGAAGAAAGACTGAGACTGTCGCCTGTGAAAAGGCAGAGGCTGTACACGAAAAGCTCCCAAAAGTAAGGGAAGAAGCTGTCCCCAAAGCGAAGGCGCAAAGAGAAAAAAAAGAGACTGAACCCAAGGCCAAACAGTGGGCAGAAGGTGAAAAGGTAGCAGCCTCGGCCACAGGGAAAGTGGGGAGACAAAAAGGAAGAGAATGAAAAGCCTGAGGCTATAACCCATGGAAAAGGAGACTCTAGCCAGGAGAGTGACAGAGGCACTAACCCAGGTAGAAGGCAACAAAGCAAATACAATTTTAAACTAGAATTCCTTGTATGTGTCATTTCTAACAACTTGTCACAGGCCAGAGATTGCTGAAAGCATGACCCACATCCCAAGTAATGACCGGGCCTTTGTGTCTGCAACCTGAAGATTATGTAATATACGCAAAGTGTGTCCGCGGAATCAAAACTCAAGTTATGGAGGAGGCTGGCAAAGGGTCAGGGAGAAGGGCCCCCAAATTCGGAATCACAGATCAAACCACATAAAAAAGAAAACAATTGAAAAACATGAATATTTTATTTAAATTTCATTATTTGTTTAAAACATACATATTAAATCATGTTTCGAGCTCATATCTAAATAGAAGCATTTTGTTAGAGAATAAAGTGTATAATAAGACAAAGTGCTTATATAAAAACAAGACTGATAATTCAGTCAGTACTGGCTTAATGTAGCCGAGCTGTCTGAACATCAAGCCGGTTGAAGGGGATCAACCGACTGATGGTCAGAGGCTACGGCCGCATTTATCAATGCAAGAACAACCACAAATACATAGACAAGGCAATGGTGGTTTCTTTTAACGTTGGAACTAAAAGGGGTGCCATACGTCAACTAGTAAGCTGTCATGACCTACTATATACACTAGGTCTGACATGAAAACAGGAAGTAGTTTCGATGGTACAGAGCATCTAAGCTGTTTCACGGTTGATGCCCATCTTCTTCAGGACGGCGCACTCCCATCCAGATATTTGCCACTAGGAATTTTAATATATACAATATATATAGGGCAATAATACATTCAGCTATAGAGATTTGTGCAAGCTAAGTCCATAGTTTTGCCTAGAACATCAGACAAAAGGAAACAAAAAAAGGCAAAACCATAAATAATTATACAACAAAACTAAAACTGAATTAAGACACTAATTCAATGAACAAAAAAAAAAGTATGTAAAAATGATCTGCGTATAACGAACGGGATGCCCGCCTCCCTCTGAAACTGTCCGGCAAAAAAGCCCTCCATACTTGTGGAAGGGAGAAAGAGGGTTTGACAATTAAATTCTCGAATTACCATTATCTCAACCTGTAGGCTGGTCACCTTTTCCCGAATGTAGATCCTGGGACGTAAATATGGACCAACGGGGCAAGTTCTCTACCAAGTAGAACTGCAGAAAACAAAAAAAAGCACATGTTGTAGTACAGGAGGGGTAGTGAATGACTAGAAACCACTCCAGAAAACAGGAGTGAACCACCGAACTACAGTCCTTCCCAATATAACAATTAAATCAGGGAATAGTGCTCACCTGAGTGAAAGTGGACAGAAAATAGAATTCAGTCTCGATATTGTGTCACAAACGACAATTAACAATTAGGCGTCTGCAAAGGAGTGTCCTACCAGGGCGAAGAGGTGTTCAGCATGATGTAGTTACCACGAGAATGGTGGCATTAAGAAGCATGGTATGGAAAAACAGGAGCGGTTTCCCGATTATTTAAAGAGCTAATACGCCGGCTCTGAAGCAATATCAGAAATAATGTCAAAAACCTCAGCGTGTCGCCGAGGCCAAAGCGGCCCATGCTGGTCCGAGCCGAAAGCGGCTACCAGCAGGCAGAGGTTTGCAATTGCCGCTGCAGCCGCACTTAAGACTCGGCATATAGCTGAGCCCCTTACCGGCGCTGGAAAAAAAGGCGCCCCAGCTCTCGGCATGTAACTTAGCGCCTTACAAGCGCTAAATAAACATCCCTAGCAGCCCGACTCACCTTGAATGTATTCGCGCGTAGACCTGCATACAAACTCTGCCCTGGAACCTCAACAGATCTCCCGCGACACATCTGCGGGAGTAATTTAAATATCCGGATGGGCGGGTCCTGATGTCCTATGTCATCCGTTTTTGCGAAATTGCAGGCTTACTAGCACGGAACAAGCCGTAACCGAGCGCAGAGAGTCGCCAAATTGTGTTGGGTAAAAGACCCTATACAATACTGCATAGTCTTAGGCTGCTGACCAGAATTAGAGAAATGAATAAATGCGCCGCCAGCTGGAGGCGCAGTGCAAAGACACAAATGATGGAACAATGAACCCTGCATGTGAACAAATTGCCCACACAAAAATACAATGTGTCTGTAAATACTGTCAATCTGAGATTTAGAAAAAAGGAAAAAACAACTAAAATTAAATAAGAATGAAAATGAGAGTGTCAATTAAGTTGTATTTACAAACTACTGGAGGGGGGAACCCATCCAGAACTATAGTGTGTCTAAACTAGACGAATAATACAACTAAAACAATGAAGCAGTAGTGAAAATAGGTAAAGGGAACTACAGTACTTTCTGAGTAGAGAAGACTTGAACCAAGGTGATCTAAGCTGCAAAAGAATTTTTTCAAAGTTAGGCAAATGCAGAGGCGGTGGCGGCCCACTCTTCCTGCAAGTTCAGGCCCACTATATGGCTTTGGGTATTATAGATCCACCTCTTACTTCCATAGCCCACCAGCGTAAATCGTCACAGCTGTGGTGGTGTTCTGAGAAGTGGGGTGCGAGGGGAGATGTAAGGTTACCAGTGGGAATCCTAGACTTGTGTTCAGAAATTCTGAGTTTCACAGGTCTGGAACTCTTACCAATATAGGTCTTATCACAGGGACATGTAACTGTTATGTTATGTTGCATTTATATAGCGCCTTATATACCATTGGTATGGTCTGAAGGCACTGGTAGGTTGAATGCCCTTGGGAACCGAAGTTCAGGTCAGTAGAGAGAGTCAAAGGTGCGTGTGTGCACCAGGTATGTGCACACGCAGTTACAGGTAACTGCATATATAGCATTCTTGGAGTTACATGTAGTATGGTCCCTAAGATTCCATACCCTGTTGTTGATGTTTACAGTGGTGGTAGCTGTGGTCGACCCGCAGTGGCAACAATACCCACATGGATAATGACCATGAACTTTGTTCATGCCCCACATCTCAGTGATGGTTTTGGGTCCTGTTGGAATTAAGGACCTGTCGGCCTTAGAAAGCCAGCTCTTGAGATTTTGACTTTTTTTGAAAGCAAACATAGGAGGAGCCAAGTCTGAATGGTTCAACTGTATAAGATGCCATTGCTTGCTAATTGCTTTCTTAATGGCCGAGTGACGAGTGTTGTCATCGCACAAACCATTATTGACTGATTCGATTTATCACGAGTATTCTTAGCTAAAAGGATCTCGCGATGCTGGTGGCGTGCCCTCTTGCGGGATTGACGCAATACATGATGTGGATATCCTCGATCCGCAAGTCTGCTTTCAATAATATTGGCCTATTTGGAAAAGTCTTTTTTTATCGGTACAATTGCGCCTAGCCCTTAAAAATTGGCCATAGGGAATGCTGACTCTTAAAGATTGGCGGTGGAAGCTTTCAAAATGAAGGGTGGTATTTCTGTCGGTGGGCTTACGATATAAGTCTACTGCGATTGCCCCATCCTAAGCTTTCAGCAGAAGGTCCATAAAGGGTATTAAAATGTTATCGACAGTCATGGTGAAGCGAAGATGGTCGTTCAATGAGTTCATCCATGTAAGAAAGGTTTCATGATTACCCAAAGTTTTGTCCCAGATTATTATGATACCATCTATGTATCTTCGATAGAGGATAATAGATTGGAGGTAAGGATTGGGTTCATCGAAGATGGAAACCTTCTCAAATGAGGCTCCCATCGCGGTGCCCTTGATTTGTAGAAAGAAGTCCTCCTTGAACCGAAAATAGTTCTTTGTAAGTGCAATTTCTAAGAGATCAATGAGGAATTCACTAGGGACCTGCTGTGGGTCCGCTGACACACTTTGCGTAAATTACATTTGTTACTTCCTCTTTGTCAGCGAAGTAGAGGTTTACCCATCCCTGTGTGGCTTGCAACCTGAAGATTGCCATCGCTCGAACCCCAAAGTCTCAATCCCTTCAGAATGCCCAGCCCCTAGTAAAACGAGGGTAGGACATGGCAGCTGCAGTACATCATTTCTGGAGGAAGAAAGATGGAGGAAGCCAATAAGAGAGACGCTAGAGAGAGGTGGTAATAGTGGAGGAGATAAAGACTAAGGTGTCAGCAATCGTCTTGGGGAGTAGGTACACATGCAGGGAGAGGAACTCAGATATCCTGTTCCTGTGGCATGGTGAGCAAATCATTCTAATGAGAGCCCCTCTTTTCCTTAATTACAAAAGTGCTAGTTACTTACTGTACGGTAATCCAAGCCAATAGTGCCCATTTCCACAAACTTTTGAGATGTCGGCCCTGAAAAGTTAACAATTCTGAAGCATTCCGTGCAGCAGCCTCAATTCTAAAGTAATAGACCACACGAAAGTACTTGGTCCAGCTGTTCACATTGCACACACCTTTGAGAGATAAAATATTTGACTAATACCTTGCCCTAAAGATACATCTCTACGACCAATAGAATACAGCAGAGTTCCATGCAAAATTTGGTCCAGCTGTTCACATAGTTTGACACTTTCACACAGCATGCATCCTCACGCCTTTTCAAAACAGCAGTTAGAGACCTAACCATTCTCTAACTACCTTCGATTTGGCAATAAACGCACACACGCAGTTTACCAATCCTTTCATTACGTTTCAACACAGACTAGTCTCCCAAAAGGCGTTTATCCTCACAGCGCTTCGAGGCCATACCAATGGCAGCAGGCACTATACAAATACCACCGAACATAACATGTGCAGCCATTCTTTTCCCTTCATGGGGTCCTCCCACTCTCAGCTCCCAGCACCAGTCCTTCATTCATCATGATAGCAAAAAGGATTCCTATTAGTGGGAATGGGGAGCTGGTCTTATGGGTTTAAGAGTACAGTGATCAGTGGAGTGGGTAACTTTTACTTCCTCCTAGATCCGGCCTCTTTCCTACATACATACATGAGAGTATAATGCACACTAACACAAGGAAGGATGGACAAAATACGCTAGATAACAAAAACAAAAATGCAAGCTGTCCAAGCGCATACACAACGAAGAACTGCTGTCCCATATTGTGTGTCTGCTCTGGAGCGTGTGTCAATAGAAAAGTATTCACAAAAAGAATATGGGGCAGCTTATGTTGCCATTTTACAGATATCCTTTAGTGGTACAAACCTTTGACAAGTCACAGACACAGCTTCAGCTCTCACTATACGAGTGCGTCCCCTTAGGAGGAACATGCATCTAAGTAACACTCCAGAATAGAATAGTCTTCCCCGAGTCCAACTTTCGTGGTTCGTGGTAGAAGCTTTGGGAACAGGGAAGAGCCCTTTACAGCTGCAGAAATATGTCTAAATCTTATTCTTCTGTGTCCCATAAGTTTAAAATGTAGACCTCTGCATATATCAAGCATTTGAAGAAATACATCGACCTCAGTTGAAAACAGGATAGCTTTATCCTTGGTTCAGATGAAAATCAGAACAAAATGTACATAGTACTACCGCTACGCAGTACTGTCAGAAACCAGCGACAGACCTTCTCAATAAACTGTCTGAATCTTGTTTACTCTGCGAGCTGAGGCCAAAGTCACTAGGAATGCTGTTTTCAGTGGCGCACGTTTTGAATCAATGGAGGCCATGGGTTTGAACGGTTATTAATGGAATGGGGCAGTTAATGTTAAACCCGCACCAGGGCCATCTTTGATTCCAGGTTTGGCCCTATGGCTCCCCCCCAAATGCCGCCAGAACCGGCCGAGATTCACGGTCTCCCGAGTGTGTGAATTCTGGGCTGGGTTGAGGTTCGTGCTGGATATGCTTTATACACTTGCCGCTTTGGTGCTAACACTTTATGAGCAGGGACCCGGAGATGCGTTTCTCGATTGAAAGTTCAGATACTAGGAAATACGAGGCATGAAATGCTGCTTTCTGAGTCTGTGTCCCTGTGCTCACCCAGGAGCTTCCGACTTGTCTCTGCGGAACTGCAGTGCTCACTGCAGGTTCCGAGGCTTTCTTACTACCATAATTTAGTCGGACACGCTGCTAATGAGAGTAAAGCTTCCCATTCACTGTTGGAGATCCGAGTACAGCTATTGTGAGGTTTAAACAACGTTGCTTGGGGCGATGACTTTTTTCCACTTGGAGGGCGGGGCCATTGTGGTGTGGTGGGGAAGCCAAGGAGGGACTGAACACTTGGTACTGACTGACCTGAGGTGAGGTAATGCATCTATGCGCTGCCATGGGTCCGAGACCAGGAATCCGACCCATACCAATCCAGGGTTCAACGTCCACTTGCTCGGAGAGGCACGCCGCAGTCGTCAACACCCCTCCCCAAACCCCCCAGCTCACCTTCCGGGTAGTCCTCAAAGGGAGACAGGGGACCTCATCACATATCTGCACCCTCTTTCCCCTTGCCATCAAGGCGCGTCGTCACAGTCACCAATATTTCCCTACCCGTTTCATTAAGTGCACATGTGTGAGAGACATTTTACGCCAATGTCAAAAGCATGACACATTTGTGAATGCAAATGTAACTTTACCTGTAATGGGAAGCTTAAAAGATCAAAAAGAATTGTAAAGATGTCAAGGCTTTCGGTGGTGGTCTTGTCAGATTATCATAAGACTTGGAACAAATGAAACATTGTGGTGTGCAAGTAGATGGCTAGCAACATCCCAACAGCAAGCACCTTGTTGCACTCTGTTCTTCAGTAGACACTAAAAAGGGCACCCGCTGAAACGGAACTTGGGGAAACCTATCAATGAGTGCTTAACCTATTGTGCGTTTTGATCAATGTTGTTTTGTAAACTGATTTTTCACAGCATAGATATTATTTATAACGAACATTTTGGCTTACTGCACAAAAACCCAGACTCATTTAAAAGTGGAAAAGGTCGCTTTAATGTGACAGGCCAAAGCTTACAATTAAACGCTTACCTGGCTCCATGGCCTTACAAACTAAAGAAATATTTTAAACAACCAATTAAATAATTAAACATTTTCCATTTTCCCCCACCAATTAAATAATTAAATAAAGCCATTTCCTCCCTAACTATCCCTCGGACCCTACCGTCTCCTTACCCCTTTTCCAGGCGTCCCGCTTTCTCCCCGGGGCCATGCCCCTCCAGGCTCAATACCTGTTCCCCGGTGGTGGCCCGCTTGTGCAAACAGCGCCACCCCATCCTTTCCTGTGTCATTCCCCCATTGTGCTTCCCTCCCCCACATCAAAAGGGGCCATGCCCCCGGCACCAGAAAAACCCTCCCCCGAGGTGTTCTTTCTGCCCCACCCCCCCACCAATTTTCCTACCTCCAACTCCTCAACCAATCTCCCAACAAAGAGCTCCAGTCCGCCAGATAATGATTGCTCCCCAAACCGGAATGTTTACCCATCCTCTATAAATCTCCTCAATCCTTTCTAAACCATCTCCTTACGGTCCAAAACCTGTACTGACACCGATGTACAACATTCTACCATCTCTCTGTTTAACCCCTTCCTTGCCCGCTCTATCGGACCCTCATTTTTCGCTCCCCTCCCAACTCTCTGTGGCAAACACTTAGTCCCCCCCTACAGTTGCTTGAGGCCACACTTGTCAGACCCCTAACAAAAACCCTTTTTATTTTTCTAAGAAGGGCCACACCCGTACCCCTTACCAGATCATTTTCCCCACCAGGACTAATCCCCCCCCACTGGAGGCCTATATTTTTCCCCCAACCCCGCCAACATAGGAAGCGACTCATCCCAGCCCAGCCCCGCAAACCCGGACCATCTTACCACATCTTATAGTTGCACCCCAGCTACCTGACAACAACCCTTTTCTCAGCTTCTTACCCCGCCCACTTAACCTTAGAATGTCCCAAAACCAGATTTCTGACATCTGACGTACCTCCTGGCCGCATCTGAAAAAGAAATTACAAAATCACTTACAAATCAACAACATCCTAATGAATGCAACACTCCTGCTACCTACTGAAAAATTGTTATAACGACATTCCGTCTGACCCGGTCCCTGGCATACCCCTTTGTATCTCCCTTACTCCCAGCGTCCCAACCCCTTCACCTACTCCTCTGAATAGCCCAGCCTGCTACCTTCAGCCGCTGCACCCCTCCTAAAAGAATGAGTTACCAACCTCCTAACCTTTCCCGCACCACTAGTAACACCTTCCTCAGTACCCTATCCTTTCTGGCTATCTCCTTAACCCTCTCTGGAAACCCCCAAGGTCCTCTCCTACCTGTCCCCCTATATTTCGCCCCCTTTCACCTAACCTTTCCACAATACACCTGAACCCCCTCAGCCCCCCCCTTTTCCCCCTGAACTATTACCCTCTTGCTCACCCTTGCCCCCCCACCTTCCATCACCTTATTCATTTGGCCCTGCGTTGCCCCCACGTGCACCCCCGTCCATGCAGGCCCTTTACTTTCTTACTCCCCTCGCCACTGCACCCGGGGCCAACCTGCACCCCCGTCCCTGCAGTCCCTTCCATATAACTAATCTTCAAGCTCCTTGCGACCATTACCCCTGTTTCCCACCTGCACCAGGGGGCCTAGTGCACCCCTGTCCATGCAGGCCCCTTTTCTGCCTTACTCCTCTCCACCGCTGCACCAGGGGCCAAACCTGCGCCCCCGTCCATGCAGACCATTCCACATAAATTCCTCTTCCATCACCTTACTTCGTTGCTTCACTTTTTTCCCCCAGCTGCACCACGGGCCCTAGTGCACCCCGTCCATGCAGCCCCATCTCATCACTTCCCCCTGCTGCACCAGAGGCGCTCCCGCACCTCCGTCCATGCAGCCCAAAGCTTACTCACCTTGTCGTGCGGCAAGCGTGAGGGCTTCGCCACCGTCAACCATGCCCTCCAAACGAAGGCCACCACCCCTTAACCATTTCCACAATTACACCCCCCTGCGGCCCTCCCCTACCTTCGATTCTTCCTCCTCACCCCTCTCCTACCCCCTTTAAGCCGCCCCCAAAACCTTCATCAACCTTGTGCCCCCCCTCCTTATCTGATAAACTGAGCCCGACCTACCAGCACACCCCAATTCACCTGGCATGCGGTCCTTGCCCCCCACCTCCTTGCCCCGCTCCTCGCCCTGACCCACTGTTCCCTGCCTGAAAACAATCCGTAACCGGATGCCGACCCGCACACCTGCTGCACTCGTGTTTAAATTTGCACATCCACCTCGTGCATCCTCCTTTATTGAACGACCAACATGCTGTCGAGGGCTGTCCTCTGCCTCCTCCCTCCGCCCCCTCATGGGCGGGGCGACCAAGAAAGGGCCGGAAAGGCACAGGAAGCCCACTTGCTGTGTGCAATGTCGGAGCAGGCCTCGTTGGAGCCATCCATTGCAGCCAAATATCCATGTCTATCTCTCCCCATACCGCCTGACTGTCCTCCGCCATTCTCGCTCTGAATTCCTCATCATACCTTACCCAGGCAAAACCCCCAAAACTCGTGAAAGCCTTCCTAATGACGTCCATGTATTTAAGCAGGGCCACGCAGCGCTCCGGGAATTTTTCACAATAAACACTGGCATAAATGATAAATGCCGACATCCAATTCTCAATAGTCACCGGGACCCTTGGGCGCGAAGCCAGTTCCCTCTCTTTCTCCTTACACCCCTCCTTCGCTCGCACTTCCCTATGGAGCAATTTAAAAACATCTACAAATTCCCCCGCCTGAATCTTCTCCCTGGTCGCTGCCATCAAGTGCGCCCCCAACGGTTTTGTTAACCCCATGTATGGCAATTTTATTCCCTTGCCTTTCACTTCAACCTCCTTTCCTTTTTCAGCTTGCACCTCGAGCACCAATGGCTCCACCATCTTGTACGTTTGGACCTCCACTGAGCAAGCGCTCTTCTCAACCCCCACGGCTCCAATGGCCTGCACACCAACTTCTTTCCCTACCCCTTGCAAACCAGCCCCTTCTTTTCCCCTCACCCCCCTTTCGACCCCTCTCTGCCATGCAGATGACCATTCCCTTTCCCGCTCACCTCTTTCCACGCCGGCCGTCCGCGGTCTGGCGTCCACCCCGATGCTCATTTCTCTTAGAGGGCTCCTGCTGTGGGGACAAAACATGTCAGCAGACTCACCCAGCCAATAGTTCCCCCGACCTCTTGCCCCCCGACCACCCTGCACCTGCTTTCCCAGATCCCAGCTCAAACTTCTTCTCTCCTCCCCACTCCTTTGACGTCTTCTTGGCGGGGCCGCGGAAACCCGTGCCTGGTCCTCTTCTCTCGGGCGAGGCGTTCCGTCCTCCACCCAGGAATCCTCATCGCTAGGGGGCACTGGTGCACCCTCTAGGCTCTCCTTCCGGTGACTGAGAAGAACAAGTTACTTCTTACCTTGTAACGTTCTTTCGACGGGATGTTCCTCCGACGTATTCCTCATCTTAGATATATCCTTCCAGCTCTGCTGGCCTCGAAATTTTTTTCTCTAGAGGGCGCTGCGCGTCGACGTCCCTCGAGTCGATGTCCCTCGACAGCCGCCGTATCGACGCTCGACGTCATCCTGCCTATAAAGGCCGCGCGCAGCGTCCGTTGCTCAGTTCCGTTTTGTAGCCCACAGTATTACTGTCTGGACTAGACTAATCACCCTGAAGGAGCGTAAGCTGCAACAACAAGGGAAGTAGAACTGCGGGGATGGATGGGAGGGTCGATGAGGAATACGTCGGAGGAACATCCCGTCGAAAGAACGTTACAAGGTAAGAAGTAACTTGTTCTTCGAAGGGATTGTGTCCTCCGACGTATTCCTCATCTTAGATAGGCTCCCATAGCAGTATTCTATATTCAGAGGAGGGAGTACTGACTTCACGCTGCCTTCTATTGATGAATAGAATGCAGTACAGCCCTTCCAAACCTAGTCTCTTGACTGGAGGAGGAATCCAGATTGTAAAAACGTGTAAAGGTATGGACAGACGACCATATAGCGGCCGCACATATGTCTTTAACCGGCACGCCTCTTTTGAGGGCCGATGAAGCTGCAATACCTCTGGTCGAATGAGCCCTAAGGTTTTGAGGGGGCTCTTTCCCTGCCAGTTTATAACATTCCAGAATGGCTAGAATGATCCATCTGGAAATGGTCTGCTTAGTTATTGGCAACCCCAGCTTGTGACCTGCGTAACCTACAAACAGCTGGTCTGCCTGTCTTATCCTGGCTAGTCTACTAATGTAAAAACTTAAAACCCTCCTAGGGTCTAGTCTGTGTAACCTCTCTTCCTCTTTCCCCGGGTGAGGAGGAGGATAGAAAGATGGTAGGGTAATCTTCTGAGTGATATGGAATTCAGAAACCACCTTTGGGAGGAAATTAGGCTTCACTTGCAGGACAACTTTGTCTTTGTGAAAGATTGTATGAGGGGGTTTACAAGAAAGAGCTTGTAATTCGCTCACCCTTCTAGCAGATGTAAGTGCTATTAATAAAACAGTTTTAAGGGTAAGGAATCTTAACGAACAAGAATGGAGAGGTTCGAAAGGTGTACCCATCAGGAAAGTTAGTACTAAGTTTAAATCCCATAGGGGAACTTGGAATGGTCTTGGGGGATAAACATTGGTTAACCCCTTTAGAAACTGTATTACCAAGGGTAATTTGAAATAGGATGGTTCTTCCGCAGTACGCTTAAAGATAGATAGCGCTGCGAGATAGCCCTTAATGGTGCCAACTTGAAGGCCTGAATTTGCCAAATATAGTAGGAAGGACAAAACCATTGGTGTACCACATGAAAATGGGTCGATATTCTGTTCTCTACACCAGCTGCAAAATCTGTTCCAACGGCAGCGGTATAAAGACTTTGTTGCTGGCCTCCTTGCCGAAAGCAACACCTCCATAACATCATCAGGGAGGTCCCAATCCTTGTACCTCAGCCGTTCAGAAGCCAAGCATGAAGGTTGAGGGTTTTGATGTCTGGATGGAGAACCTGACCTCCCTTCTGTGAGAGTAGGTTCTCTCTGAGAGGAAGTCGAATTGGAGGGCAGATGGACAAGTCTAGAAGGTCCGGGTACCACGTTCTCCTGGCCCAATCCGGGGCAATTAGGATCATGGTTCGCCGGAATCTTCTCAACCTCCTGATCATTTGAGGAATGACAGGGACCGGTGGGAACGCGTACAGAAGCGGAAACTCCCAGTCCACTATGAACGCGTCTCCCAGAGCTCCTCTCGGAGGAAATTCCCTTGAGCAGAACAGGTCGCATTTCCTGTTTAGGCTGGTGGTGAACAGATCTACCTGAGGGGTTCCCCAAAGGGCGAAGATCTCTTGAAGGACTTCCTGAGCTAGCTCCCACTCGTGGGAGACTGTGTTCTGCCTGCTCAGAGCGTCCGCTGTCAAGTTCTTCTCTCCGGCTAGGTGAACTGCCGATAGAGAGATTCCTTCTTGGATTGCCCAAAACCAGAGCTGCATCGCCTCTCTGCACAGGGGTAGTGATCCTACACCTCCTCTTTTGTTGAGGTAATGCATGGCCACCGTGTTGTCCGTCATTATCAGGACGTTATTCCCTTGTACAGCTGGCAGGAAAGCCTTCAACGCAAGTCTGATGGCTCTCAGCTCTAACAGGCTGATGTGTAGTCTGGACTCCGATGGAGACCAACGACCGCTGATGGTCAAGTCGTTGGCGTGGGCTCCCCACCCCGTGAGTGAGGCATCCGTGACTACTGTTATCTCCGGCCAGGGTTGCCAAAACTGTTCTCCTTTCAGAATGTTCTCCTGACAGGCCCACCACTGAAGGTCTCGAGCCACCCTGCCGGGAACCTGAAGAAGATCTATCATTCTCCCTGAGAATTGTGACCACTGAGTCCTCAGTGCCCACTGGAGGGATCTCATTCTCAGGCGAGCCTCTGGCACAAGGAAAATGCAGGATGCCATGAGGCCTAGCAACTTCAAAAAGTCGAAGGCTGGGAGACGTTGGGCATGCTGGAACTTGGTAACCATCTGTAGAATATCTTGAGCCCTCACCTCTGGTGGCGAGGCTTTTCCCAGGGAAGTATCCAGGATCGCTCCTATGAACTGGAGTCTCTGCGATGGTATCATTTGTGACTTCTTTAAATTGAGGGAGAAGCCCAGTCTGTGAAGGAAATGGCACACGTGATTTAGCTGGATCTGAGCTTGCTCCGGAGAAACAGCCCTGATCAGCCAATCGTCCAGGTAGGGGTAGACGTGAATCCCTTCCCTCCTTAGACTTGCAGCCACTACCGACATTAACTTGGTGAAGACCCTCGGGGCGGAGGTCAGCCCAAATGGCAGTACTCGAAATTGATAGTGAGAGTTGCCAATTGCGAACCTCAGGTATTTCCTGTGTTTCAGATGGATAGGCACATGGAAATAAGCGTCCTGAAGGTCCAGAGATACCAACCAGTCCTGAAACTGAAGGGCCTGGAGGATCTGAGAAAGAGTGACCATCTTGAATTTGTCTTTTCTGCAGAATTTGTTCAATTCTCGCAAGTCCAAGATGGGTCTCAGTCCTCCGTCTTTCTTCGGAATGAGAAAGTAAGGGGAGTACCAGCCCTTGTCCCTCTCCGCTACAGGTACCGGTTCTATGGCACCTTTCTCTAGCAGGTCCAAAATTTCCTGCAAGAGGAGCGGATCTGGAGCTTTCTGAGAGCTGATCCCCGGTGGATGACTCTGAGGTATACGTAGGAAAGGCAGGCAGTAACCTTGGGCAACTGTTTCCAATGCCCAAGCATCTGACGTGATAGCCTGCCATACCGTCAGATGTTGAGTCAACCTGCCTCCTACAGGTGTCCTGTGAGGGGAGTCCTCAGAGTGGTTTTGGGGCGGCTGATGCAGATGCCGATGGTAAAGAGGCACCTGCTGTTGCTGCGGCTTTAGAATATCTACCCCGTCCACCTCGGGTAGTTCTTCTTTGACCCCTTTGAGCCGGTCGTCCTCTACCTCTTCCGAATGCGGAGTAGAAGCGAAAGGACTTGCCCCTCGCAGAGGTTCCTGTGGGACGAAAAGGAGTCTGACGGATTGCAGCTCCTAGGGATTTTGCTGCAGCTTTTGAAGTTTGCAGTTTCTCTAAACTGTCATCCGCCTTTTTCCCGAACAAAGAAGAGCCATCGAATGGCATGTTCAAGAGCCTGGCTTGCACATCTGGGGCAAAACCCGACTTTCTCAACCAAGCGAATCTCCTGGTTGATGTACTTGCCGCCATTGCTCTGCTGATACTGTCAGCCGAATCAATGCCCGTCTGGAGGGATTCGCACATAGCGTCTTTACCGTCCTGTATAATATTCAGGAACGCATCCCTTTCTTCTCCCTCCGGGATGCAGTCAGCCGCTGTAGAAGCACACTCCCAAAGTGTATGGCTGAACCTACCAAGGGTGCAAGTAGCATTAACAGACTTTAACGCCATGCTACATGCTGAAAAGACTTTCTTTGCCATAGCATCATATTTTTTATCGTCCCTGTCCTGTGGGACTGTAGGATAAGCAGTCTTGACATCGGTAGAGGATGCTGCTTGTACCACCAGACTTTCTGGGGATGGATGTTTAGACAAAAACTCTGGGTCTGTGGAAGATACCCTGTACTTTGCAGACAGTTTTTTATTTACTGCTGGTATTACATCTGGGGTTTCCCAGTTTGTCATGATCTTTCTCTGAAGAGCTTTATGAAAGGGCACCACATGATCCTCTTGTGGGCCTTTGTCAAGAATATCCGTGAGGTCATCTTGCTGGAAAGATTGTGAAGGTGCAGACCACCCCATGAACTCTGTAATCCTGGCCATTAAGGCTCTGTAGGGGGTTTCAGCATGCTCCCCCGGGTCTGGTTTAGCAAAATCCACCTCAGGGGAAGTGTCTAACCCACTTGCCTCATGTAAAGAATCATGAAGATCCTTTAATCTGCGCTCTTCAGAGGAAAATTCCTCTCTAACTGGGGTTACAGGTCCCTGTAACTCAAATGTGTCTTGTTCAGACAAATCACCCTCTTCTAAAATTGAGGATATAGTTCTCAATTGTTCTGAACTCATAAAGTGAGTAAACCCCATTTCCAAGGCAGAGGGTGCCGAACTTGTCATTATTGGCCTCGAAAACGTCGATGTCGTCGACGTCGAAGGCTTCGAGCGTGGCGTCGAAAACAGAGGTGGAGGCCTCGAGGACCTCGACAGAATTGGAATTCTACTCGACAATATCGACGCCATCGGCGTCGAGGGCCTGGGGATAGTCACTGGATGTGTGGTCACCGTGACTTTTCTTGGCGTCGACGCCGGTGTCGAGGCCGGCGTCGAGTCGACAGACCCGTGTGTCGAAGGTCCCCTCGACAACGGCGCCGAAGACATCGACCTCGACGGGACCTTCGTCGACGGAACCTTCGAGGAAGGTTTGGAGGTCATAGTCCTGCTTGAGGGTTCGAAACGCGCTCGAGAGGTTTCTTTCGCCGGGTACTGCGACTCGCGGCGTTTTTGACCTTCGGGTCTTTCGACCAGAGCATCGCTCTCGGCAGTCTTCGAGGGGGTCGAGGCCGCTTTCTCGAAGACGCTCATCATATTCTTTCGGAATTACTCCCATTCAGCCCGGGAACTATGTTTCATGGGGCAAGGGATTCTTTTTGGCGAAACAGAGGAAGAGGAAGACGGAGAAGGGGATCTTCGACGCCTCCTCTTCGAGTGCTTCGATCTCGAGGAGTGATGAGACCCACTCCGAGACCTGGAGCGCGAATGGTGACGAGGAGACGAATGTCTCGACTTCGTCAACGAAGAAGAAGCTTTAAAAGTCTTACCTTTCTCCAGCTTCCCCCTACGCTCCTTCAGGGCCTTAGCTGTCATGGACATACAGTCCTCGCATTCCGAACAATGGTGTTCAGCTCCCAAGCACCACAGACAATTTATGTGAGGATCGGTCAACGACATCTTTTTCCCACAATCTCGACATTTTTTGAAGCTGGATCGAGGAGTTGTCGGTTCCGACGAGGAAGCCATCGAGTATGGATCGAATAACTCGAGGTAAATAGGATTAATCTGACTAAGAACTGAGCAACGGTATTCCGAGGCACCGAGTAAGCGCGGAAAAACGGTACTGAGCAACGGACGCTGCGCGCGGCCTTTATAGGCAGGATGACGTCGAGCGTCGATACGGCGGCTGTCGAGGGACATCGACTCGAGGGACGTCGACGCGCAGCGCCCTCTAGAGAAAAAATTTTCCGAGGCCAGCAGAGCTGGAAGGATATATCTAAGATGAGGAATACGTCGGAGGACACAATCCCTTCGAAGGGGCCGTTCTAAAACCCTCCACCTGACCAGCGGGGGCTGCGCCGCGCCCTCCACCCTCACTCCTCCTACCCGGGGGGGGCCGTTCCGCACCCCACTCTAACCTCCTCAATTGATGGGGACTTCACCCGCCTTTTCCCACCCGCACTCTTCTGCAGGTATTTACCCCCTCCTCCCCTCTGCCCTGTCCCCCCTTGCCCCCCTCGATGGCCCTACTATGGTTCCTTTAAGCCACCTCCTTTTGAGCACACCCACCTTCCCTAGGTCTATCCTTCACTCCCTCTCCCTTAGCATCCACCAGACCCTTCTTGCTGGCTCCCTGGCCCTCCATACTGCACTACTAATCTGGTTGTGCACTACAATATATGTAACCCCTTGAAAATTTTCCTAAGCCCCAGAGCCAAAACTACCCGTGGACCTACACCCCAAATGAACAGCTAACCTGGAACCTAGTAAATCAGCACTTCCCCACTCCAAAACGCTAATATGACTTCCCCAATAAACTGCTCCAAATTATTATTAATTAATGGACAATTTCTCTTATTATTTTTTTTAAATTTCACTGCCCCCTCCGACGCACGACGGCCACCGCGCGCAGCCTTCCTCCCACACAGGCGAAACCACATGGGCCCGGGAGCTCCCCTCTCACACAAACCCATGTGAGGGATGGCCCAGAAAATAAATGCTCACTGAACCCGCCCTCACTCCCCCCAGCCCGCGTTCCCCTGCACCCTACCTCCCTGCAGCACCGGCCGCGAATGCCGCGTCACAATGCCGTGACTTGAAGATAAAACCCCTACGCCAGCACACGGACCACGGGAAGCAGAGCCTGAAAAGTAAGTGGGGGTACCTTATCTACGTTACCCCCGGCTATAACAACTCTGCAATTAAAAGATTTTTTTTTATTTTTTATATATAACTAACTATGACTAACCTCCCCCAAATTCTAAAACCCTGTCCCTCTCACCTACGCTAACCTGCCGCACCGAAGGCCCAGCTACTCAGGGAAGGCTCGGGAGCAGGCGCAGGACTGACAATCATCAAGTCCAACCGTCGCCTGCCTCCCGAACCTTCCCTGCCCTTAAATACCCTAAGGAGGCGCTCTGTCCCCCACGGCCAATCGCAGGCCGTGTGCAGCGCCAAAAACTTTGCGTTCCCCCCGGGACCCCCTTCTAACATTATTTTCATTATGGTGAACATAAAATGTGCCCAGGGACCGAAATGGGAGACTTTATATCACAGTCTCTCTCTTTAAGAACTTAAACATCCTGCTCAATCTAAACCATAGTACACATGTAAAAATATATAATCCTTTAAGATCGGGCTCAACACACAGCACAGCCTCCTCTATATGTATGTCACGGTTGTCAACTGCACCTTTACATCTCTCCACACATTACACCCCCCAAATAAGAGACTACTACTAACCAAATTCTCACTGTTACACTCGTTTCAGGGAGCCCGTCCACTGTTAAGTCGCCCTGAAATCCAACTAACTGCTGCATTTGATGTGTTCCTCTGTAAGGTGTTTGGTTGAAGTCCCATCACTCTAATGAATACAAAAAAATGTTAATTCAGGCTTGCCCATTCATTAGACCACTGCTAATCTGGTCTGGCCCCTTGCTCACGCCTTCTGTGTCTGGCCGTCACATCATTTTGGGTGCCTGCAAACTCTCCTCTCTTTTTCCTTGTCTGGCATGCTAATTCCTTCCAAGCTCCTGGCCTGTTGTGGCAAGTCAAAATCCTGAGACTGACACTGGCATTTTGGTTGCAAGGGTTTATTGATTTATTACATTTATGTGGCCCCCGAAACCAAGGGTATCATGGCACTTGTGCAGGGCAAGTGGAGTAGAACAATACATAAGCGCGTTAGTAGGCAGTCCATAGGGGAGAACCCAGAGCCTAGGGAAGGGGGGGGGGAATCAGTCATATTTGTTGAACAGCCACTTTTTTAGTCGTTTACTGAAGATAATCATTAGGAAGGTTCATTTTTGATGTCAGGGAGGGCGTTCCAAAGGGTGGGAGCAGAGACAGTAAAGCTCGTGCCTCCAGTTTGCTTGCTTTTGTATCTGGGATAAGGAGTGAAAAGAGTGGAGGATGAACGTAGTGGGCCAGGGGTTGACTTTCTGGCATCACAGTGGTTAAGGTAAGTGAGGACGGAACTGTGCATGCAGCGGTGGGTGATAGTCAAGATTTTGAAGTCAAGCAGGTATTGCGTCTGGGTTGGGCTATATGGTCTGTGCGTCTTAGCCCACATGTAGCTCTGAAAGCGTTGTTTTGTAGCAGCTGAAGTTTGGATAGGCTCATGGCAGAGGTACCCATAAGTAGGGTATTGCAATAGTCAAAAGTACTGTATAGGATGGCTCTATCGAGTGTTAGGCAGCTGTCGGGAGATAGACATTGCCTACTGAGGTTGAAGAGTGTGGCGGTATAAGCTGTGGAGGAGGCCTACGCATTGACATATTGAGGGTATCAGGTAATATTGTCCACACCAATAATATCGCCATATATATGGTAGTAGGGAACGGCCATAGGGGATATCAGTGGGGATCATTTTTTGAGTAAATGGGAGTGGGGGTTGCGGTGGTGTCCCCCGCTCTCTTTAAAATAATATGGGGGTCCCCCACAGGTTTAATGGGTTAATATCGCCGCAAAAATATGGTGCCATTCTTGTATCGAGATATTTTTGTGGGGATATTAACACATGGCATCCATATTGAGTTCCGCGTCCAGGTAGACCCCAAGCGTTTTTACGTGACTTGAGACAGGTATGAGATTGCCATTGTTAGTGAAGGATGAGTAGGCAGGGTTGATAATCTTCAGTCGATATGGGGACCCTATAATTAGTAACTCTGTTTTATCATCATTAAGGCAGAGGTGGTGGTTCGCCATCCAGTTTTGGATGATACTGTAACTTTGGTTGATAGTGTCAGTGTCTTGAGAGTAATTGCCAGAGAGCGGTAGTAGAATTTGGGTGTCAACGGCTCAGTTGGTGTAGGAAATTGCAGGGGTTGTCTAAGTGGTCAAGAGGAGTTTGGCGTAGTTATTGTAGAGGTGGGAGAGATGCATGAACCTTGCTAGACCCGGAAGGGGTCAGGGATGGGATGGGCAGCATTTTCGCCCATAAAGACTCTAGATGTGCGTTTGCTCAGATAACATTTTGGTTGGGACACAAAGTGGTGAACGAACCATTGATGAATCGTTCTTTATAGTTAAGTGTTTCAAACCCTAACCTATCCCTGATGTCCTGAGCCCCACCCTAAATAAAAAGTCTAAAAAGGTGCTTGCCAGGTTGCACCACAAAATAAGTTAAGACTGGCATTCAGAAAACCTAATCTAGTGTTCATTCTGTCCAAACCACTTCAAACACAGAGGAAACATATCCTACAAAACACAGTAAGATTTCCTCCCCTAAACATAGGAATGGTGAATGTCTTCTGATCGTGTCACAATTTCTCAATCACAGGCAGAAAGGAGCTCTGCCAGTACAAGTCTTTCATCTCATTCTCCCCCTCTTTGTATCATAAACTCTGCGGCCATTTATCAGGGAGTTTGTCTCAGTCTTTGGTTTATGAAACAGCCTGGCTTGCTTCCCAATTCGTTAGTCCTTTGCCAGGTATTTTTACTGGATTCCCAATGCAGGAATCTTATTCAGGCTCTCCAGCGATTGTTATCCTTCACTGGATTTTTGGGTTTCTCCCCCCAGCTAGCTTGGACTCTAGTTTATTGTACCCCGGCTTGGGGTTTGCCTGCTCTCACCCCGCTCAGGGGTTCGGTTTTGGATACCCCACTGTGAGGTATGGTTTCTAGTAGCACACCTTGGGCTCTAGTTTCTCGTGACCCACCATGGGATATGATTGCTTTCGCCCACACCCTAGGGTATATTTTCTAGCACCCTGGATTGGGGTATGGTTTCTTGTAGCCCACCATAGGCTATGGCATCTCTCGCCCCACCTTGGGGTAGGTTTTCTTGCATCTTGGCCTGGAGTACTTCGGGCCTACCTCTCCCAGCCGTCGTGGAGCCACTGCATACCTTTTACTTTGTTGCAGTCCTCCTTGGGCAGACGTAAAGCCTTGTGGTAGGCTTAATTGTCCCAACTCCTCCATGTTTTCTCATCTTCGTTGTGGTTTGGACTGGTACCTCTCCACCGTTCGCTTTACTTGAACACATCCCACATTGTTCATCGAATGGCACAGTCAAAAGCTGCAGTCAAGTCGCACAGAGTTCACGTGTGCCCGATGCCATAAAAAAAGTCATGCCGGACCAAGCATATAAAGGGCCTCAGGGTCGTTAACGGCCATACCCGCCCCACTCAAGGTGGTAGTTAATGGTATTAGCATGCCACAGCTTATTCTTCCTGGTAGCCAAACTTTCTTTTAAAGGGAAAACGGTCCTCACAGTTCATGTATGCCTGTTTCCATAAAATCATTTTTTTAACAGAAAATAGAAACTGAAAAAGATTGCCAGAGGGAAGACTTTGGTGGAAGGTAAGTGGAGAAATGGAAAAGGGAGGAGCAGATTAGATGTGTGTGGGAGGGAAGGGGTAATAGGGTATCCTGGGCACTGTAAGGAAGGCATGGTATCAACAGTAAGGCAGACGCAAGTGACCACCGTTCAAGGGTGTTTATTCAACTTCAACAAGAGTATGATAAACACCAATCGAATCCTGAATCTACAGATGGGAGCAAGCTACGACCATCAAAAAATAATAATGTAGTCTTAGTGGAGTCTTGTCAAAACAAAAGGGCCTACACTAAAAAACTATTGCCACTCCTTACCTCTAAACACAAATAGTGTGGGGTAATGTTTATGAAAAAGAAAGAAGTGTTCACAAAAATGATATGCAAGGATGTTCAGGCCAATGGCCTCCTTTCCCCACGTTTTCAGCACGGGAAAAGGCGGTACACTTGAGCATAGTACACACTGTGGCTTCTTCGGCACAAGGATACAGTTCAATTGCTAGCATCATGACCTTCTGTGCCCAAGTCTCTTTACTTATCAAAGTCTCTTTATTTCAGAGGGACTGATGTACCAAAACAAACGAAAGGTTATTTTCCTTTTAAAAGTACTCAATTCAGGTGACTCATTCTTCACCCTAGATCCCGCTCTTCTGGGCTCAGATCCCCTTTTCCAATGTTCAGAGAATATTCTCTCTCGGGAGACTCACGGTTCACCCCAGGTCCCCCTCAGCCAGGCTCTGATCCTCTTTTCCAATGTTCAGAGAATATTCTCTCTTGGGTGGCTCACTGTTCACCCTGGATACCCCTCATCCGGGCTCAGATCCGTCATCTTACACATTTAGTTTCCCTCAGCCAGGCTCGGACCAATTCCAGTTCAACTCAACTATCGAAGACTTTCGAATGTGCACAGGGTTTAGCTTGACCCATTGCAGGACCACTCAGATTTCACAATTCCTTTTTAAAATAGACACCTCTCAGTTGTATACCTAGCAGAGACCTTCGAATGAGCACAAATGTGGCGGCCGACCACTCTGTATACAGTATCTATCTAGGTTTCAAAAGTTCAGTCACTCCTTTGCAGTTTGCGCTTTACGCATTTTTCTCTTTAGATTTCTCCATACAATGTTGCCGCTTGCAAACTTGGTTCGAGCTCAGACAGATCTGGTATCAGTCTCCCCGATTCACTGATTGTGCTGACTTTACTGGCGCTGCTTTGTTGTAGGAGCCAAGGACAGTGAAGGTGGTCATTCCCCAAAAACAATTATAAACTCATAGCAAAAGGACACACCCCAGTGGCGAATGATACCAAGAGAAAGGTTGCGAGTAAAACAAAAATGTATAGAAATAATGCATGCAGAGGACTCTGCTGCTTCGAGAGTGCTCTGGCAAACAATACACGAACAATACATTATAAGCTTTGGCAACGTCACTATTACCTTTCCCTATAGGTACATCGAGTTAGATTGGGATTGGTGGAAAACATGGATACATTATAGAAGCATAGGGACCAGTTCTGCAGGATTGGCTGGCAGCTTGGAGGTCCGGTAGGCATCACGTGGGCCAGCTGGGCTCATCCTTGTGAGGTGAAGGTCAGGCCGGGTCCACAAGAGAAGAATGTTCTGTCTACACTAAGCTTCACAATTTCTCCTGATATGCAGTGAATAATGCAAAACATAAACCATATACTAGAATGTGGGGATACCTATAAATTGTAGACTCTTATTTACACATTCTCTCCTCAGGCCCTTGTAGAAGTAAAGGGTACAAGGGTATTGCCCTCCAGGTGCTTTATCAGAGGGCTGGATGTAGGATTTATTTGCCATGGCGCCCCAGAGCTTGAGGGAATGGATTGATAGGTGTTGGTTTTAGGCGGGATATATGATGACATGAAACCAGTTATATTGGGGGCACTCTACGGTGGTCAGTGGGGAAGGGTCACACTTCTGCTACATCAAAGGAGGAATGGAGAGGCAAAAGGTTGTGCAGGCAATCATTTCCAAGGGTGGGGGTGTGAGGAGCAGGAGCAGGTTTGAGACGGATGGGCTACAAGTCGAGATTCACCCCGGTCACACATAGGGCAGTGAGCTCAGAGGAAGAAAAAGAATACACGTTTTACTTGTAACAATTCGTGCCTGTGCATCAGTGACAAATGAGCTTGGGCAGCACAGACACGGGAGGAGGAGGAGGTGGGGCTGTCGGGGTTCGCAGTGCGCAGCGCTGGAAAAGGTAGAGAAGACTTCTTAGTTATCAGCATGCGGCCTAGGCCAAAAATGGAGTCTGGAGGTGCATAAAACGGAGTCCAAATGTGTCTTGCAGTAGCCCCACCTTCCGCTGTCACCAGGGAAGGGCAAAGAGGACGTCTCCCCACTATTGCATGAGCAGTAGGTTTCTTTTGTGCAGAATGTACAGGGGGGGCAAAACGACCCTTCCTCCCTTACATTCCCCCCTTTCGTTACCACAGCGGCAAACACTCCCCACACCCCCGCCTTGGATATCGACGCGGGAGAGCCCCTTTGTACCTCCGACACACAATGCAGGTTTCTTCAGCTTTAATTGTTTTTCATTTCCAAAGGCTCATTAAAGTAACGGTTTTACTCTGAAAAGCTCAAGGGCACTTCCCTCCTTGCAACCCTCTCTGGTCTTGCCGTCTTTCCACTCATATTAAACTTTGCTTTGCTCAGAGTGTGCTTTCATACTCCACCTTTTATCCATGCAATGTGATTGAAGTCAGGTGTGTGTAATGATCAGTAATTGCCTGTTAGCCCATTTTCTCTCACAGTGAGCTGTCCATGAGAAAGTGTTCATGTCGGGAAAGGGGTGGGGGGGCGCGGTTAAGTTCCCAAGTATACCACCTGGTAGGATGGGAAAAAGGTGTTACAGGGAAGGGGGTACAGGGTTTTACCATCCGGTGTCACACTCCCACTCCCTGACGACCCCCCATCCAGGTGATCCTCCCGCACTGGACCACACCCAGGAACTGTATCCAAAAGCGATGGCTGTGTGCTGGCCATCTGGGTGACAGATCCCCGGGGACTAGCGGGTAAGACAGCTTAAGGTTTCTCAAAGCACTGGTAAGGAAAGTTGCAGACCTGTGGGACAGACCAAACAGGATGCGAACACACGCTACCTGTAGCAGTTTAAAGGCATGGTCTAGTAAAACATTTTATTTAAAAAATAGATAGGCAACATAAAAAAAAGACTAGCATTCTCTTTTTTAAAACTTCCTATGTAAAGTTTTGAGCTATTCAAGCTCAAAATTCGCAAAAGCAAGCACATGGGTGCATCCATTTTGTGAAATGGATGCCCTCCTGTGCTGGCTTTTGCTTTTGCGGCACTAATGAAGGAAAAACCAGCCAGCTCTAGTAAACAAAAGCTACCGCTGGGTGGCTTTCCCTTCATTAGTGCTGTACGCGGAGGACGGCGACCGGAGACCAGAGCAGGAAAGCTGCAGCTGAATCTCAGTAAGTGCTATTTATTAAAAAAGAAAATAAGCACTAGCTGCGTTTTTTTTTCTAAGTTTTCCGGGCTGGAGGAGCCCGGAAAACATAGAAATAAAACCGCAGCTTTAAAAACGTTGTATTTATGTTTGCGGTCGCTTTTGAAGCGACCGCAAACATAAATACAACATTATTGTGTTGGAAAACGCTGTGGTTTTTCTTTCCGAGTTTCTCAGGCTCCTCCGGCTCGGAGGAGCCTGAGAAACTCGGAAAGAAAAACCCCAGCGTTTTCCAACACAACTGTGTCGTGTTTCTGCCTGCTGTGGCTATCAGTTTGGGTCTCCGGTGCTCCCAGGGGAGCACCGGAGACCCAAAGTGAAAGCCACAGCAGGCAGAAACACAACGCGGTTGTGTTTACATGCCGCGTAGTGTTTCAGCCTACAGCTGATTTCCCATTTGGGGCTCTCGGGCTCCCAGTGGGGAGCCCAAGAGCCCCAAATGGGAAAGCAGATTCAGGCAGACAACGCGGTTGTTTTCCGCAATGCCGCGTTGTTTCTGCCTGAATCTGCTTTCCCATTTGGGGCTCTCGGGCTCCCCGTGGGGAGTCCCAAATGGGAAAGCAGATTTAGGCAGAAACAACGCGGTTGTGTTGGAAAACGCTGGGGTTTTTCTTTCCGAGTTTCTCAGGCTCCTCCGAGCCGGAGGAGCCTGAGAAACTTGGAAAGAAAAACCGCAGCGTTTTCCAACACAATAACGTTGTATTTATGTTTGCGGTCGCTTCAAAAGCGACCGCAAAAATAAATACAATGTTTTTAAAGCTGCGGTTTTATTTCTAAGTTTTCCGGGCTCCTCCAGCCCGGAAAACTTAGAAAAAAAAATGCAGCTAGTGCTTGTTTTTTAAAAAAAATAAATAGCACTTACCGAGATTCAGCTGCAGCTTTTCTGCTATGGTCTCCGGTCCCCGTCCTCCGCGTACAGCACTAATGAAGGGAAAGCCATCCAGCGGTAGCTTTTGTTTACTGCAGCTGACTGGCTTTTCCTTCATTAGTGCCGCAAAAGCAAAAGCCAGCACAGGATGGCATCCATTTCACAAAATGGATGCGCCCATGTGCTTGCTTTTGCGAATTTTGAGCTTGAATAGCTCAAAATGTTACATAGGAAGTTTTAAAAAAGAGAATGCTAGTATTTTTTTTATGTTGCCTATCTATTTTTTAAATACATTTTTTTTACTAGACCGTGCCTTTAAGGTTGTATTTCATGCATTCTAATCGGCACAGGGTGCTCACCATGGGTTCTAATGAAATGATTGAACCATCCCAATGCACTGACAATTGGCACTTATAAATTTGAAGGAGTGGCATCCAGGCCTTTAGAAACCAACCTGCAACATTCACATTTTATTTCCACTTGAGCTGCCTGTACTAACTCATTCTATGCTCCCTTCAGTGTGTTTTCATTGAGGACCCTTTTGCAATTACTTCTACAGGATGCCACCATTGCCAAGTCTTTCACTGGATTCTTTAAAACGTCCATAAGAGTAAACAAGGAAACTTTAGTCTTTAATAAGCCATCTCTTTTGGGCATACTTATTTGGAAAGCCATTAACTGGAATTGTGAGTCAGCTTTCTCCGGTATCATTTTAAAGGCTAAAAGTTAAAATTGAAGGTATATTTCAAAAGTTTGTATGGAAGCATAAATACTTGGGTATAATTTTAGCTCTTGATTTAGGAACTCCCGATGCTGGTGCTTAAGGTGGACCACTGTCACCCCTACGTTTTCACTGAATGCCCAAATTTTGAATTGCCACGACACTGAATGGTAAGGATCAGGGGATCATGATAGCTCCCAATTCTAACATCGAATGTGAAATTGGTAATCAAATACCACTAACTCGAGAGCTAAAAATAATCAATGATCAAATTGATCTAGTAGCATTTCGTTTGAAATCTTGCTTAGCCATGAATTCCAATCTACCAGGTAACGAGTGCCTGTAATGCATTGGGTGTGCTTGTTGACAGAACCGCGTCTACAGCATAAGCAGAAACACTGATTTTTCCATTTCCCATCTGTCAGTTTGTTTAATTCAGACAAATGAGGTCAAAAACTGTGTTGCCTTCTTCCAGAAAGAAATGCTTTAATCTGAAATACCCGCATATTAACTTACAAGTGCCACCAATGATATATGAAGAAGGGGTATTGGAACATCTGGTTGGTTTGCCCATTTCACCTAAGTGCTGTGCCCAGATCGTTAGCATGATGGGAATTTAAAAAAACAACAACTCAGAACTGTTGTTAGTGTGTCAATAGTGTACCCATACATATAAACTGCATACTACTTACCATGGTATTTTTATGGATACGTATGTTGCCAGCTCCTCCCTCTGCTATTTGTTGCTTTTACAAAAAATGTACAAACTGCCCAATAAAGAGGAAGGAGAGTGGTCAACATTAAATATGAAACAGGCGTATACAAATATAGATATAAGAGTATCTCCTCATCGAATGGCTGGAGGACTCGGTTGTCAACATCAGCTCTTGGGAAAATGATGGATGGACGCTCTGCAATCAAAACAATGCTCCACCAATGCTCTCTCATCTTCTAGAGCTGCTGCCATGTCTTTCAGGCCATTACGATTCATTCTGGCGCGGACCTCCCTCAAAAACCCCCACCACACCACCACCAGGTACTGCAGACAGCATCAAATGACCAACGAACCTGCAAGTTCTACTCCACTCTAAGTGCCTAAACAATCATATACTAACGTGACGAAAAGCAGTCATTGGCATGTAGGCAGTGTTTGAAACCCGAAAAGCACCACTGTTCTTAGAGCAGTGCTATTCTGTTGGTCTTGCATGAAAATGAAGAAGTATAATTACAAGATCCTTATCCAGAAAATGTCTATCAAATTCACCATGACATATTACAGAAGCATAAGCAAATACCACAGCAGAAAGAAGTTGCGAAACAAAGACTACAAAACTGGTTTTATATGTCCTACCAGAATACTCCCATCCATCAAAAGCAATTTTTATTACCTGATTTCCTTTAGAACGGTCGCCTCCTCCATTAGCAGAGGATTCTTTCATCACTTTTAACGTCCTATGCTCTGTGTCATTCTGGATTTGAGATGTTATGCTGATATCAGCCACTTTGTCTATTTTTTGTATGTGCTCTTCTCTCTGCCGGTGGAAACTGAAAACAATGGAGGATCACATTTGACAAAACCTCAAGAAGTCAGGGTCACATGTAATAGTCATACAGTTGCCTTTATTGCATACATTCATATCAGGCTATGTACCTCTAAAGCTCCATGTGTTAAGTGTTGCAGAGCTCAGCTTAGAACTCATATGTCAAAAACAGCATCCCCACCATTATAAGGGTAACTCTCCCATATTAAGATGGAGTTTAGGAATATGGTCTTTCAGAAGTCCAAAGGTAAGTTTTTTCCAATCAAAGAATACTAGAAAAACACACTGCCTCTTCGTATCCCGTCAGATGACTATGGTTAACACTTCAGCCTGGAGGATGATCAAGAGAGGCACTGGCAATAAAAAGAAGACAAAGTAAGGCTTAAGTTATTTGTAACTATTGTTCTCCAGCATAGGTCTGGCATAGAATCACATGCTTATGAATATTCCCTGTCGTCAGGTTGGGAATCCTCAGTAAAAAAAAAAAACTTTCACTTTCACTTTAAAACTGTATTTCTCCTCTAAACCAATCCCTGTCCTCTGGGTCATACTGCCCCCATCCAATGACAGTCCTCTCTCTAAGCCCCACCTCCGGAAGCCATCTTCAGATTTGGTAAGCAGGAAAAGTGGCAGTATGACCAAGAACAGCCGCAGAGGGGTCGGAGGGAGGGTTTGCATGTGCATCTGTGCCAGACCCATGCTGGAGAACAATAGTTACAGTTAAGTAACTTAAACCTTCTCCAGCATGAGGTCTGGCATGGATTCACAGGTATTACCCAAATTGTTTGAACACAATTGTTCGAATTACCTAATTGACCGAAAGTCGAGGGTCCGAATTGACCTTTGCACAATTGATATATATATATATATATATGTTTGGTTATATATATATATATATATATATATATATATATATATATATATATATATATATATATATATATATATATATATATATATATATAATGGGGGTTTGCGGGGGTTTCCCCCCAGCATATATGTAACAATTGACCTTCACAATTCGGTCAATTGTGCAAAGGTCAATTGTAATTCGAACAATTGTAGTTCGAACAATTCGTATACAACCGGATTCACATGCTCATGAATACACAGCAGTACCACATTACACAACCACAGGAGGTGGCAACGCTCAACGGAAGCAATCAACACTTACCCTTGGAACAGACTCACCGGAAGCTAACAGATGGCGTAGCACTGACTGGCCGACTCTGGACTCCTCCCTAGAATCCCTGTTGATGCTGTAGAACTTCGTGAAGGCAAGCATGGACCTCCACGTTGCAGCCCTGCAGATCTCAAGCAGGGGCACACCAGAGAGGAACACTGTTGTCGCAGTGATCGCTCTGGTGGAGTGGGCTCTCGGACGGCCCGGCAGAGGCTAGTTCGCCAGTCGATGACAGTGCATGATGCAGCCGGAAAGCCACCTCGAAATGGAAGCCTTAGATAAGGCCTTCCCATGGTTCACAGGACCAAAGTTCGCAAACAATTGATGAGTCTTCCGAGAACCCTTCATGCGTTGTACGTATAACTTCAAAGCACGAGCAACGTCCAGCGAATGCAAGGCCCTCTCCGCCGGTGACAAAGGTTTTGAGAAGAAAACAGGCAACACCAAGGGCTCGTTGCGGTGGAATTCTGATGGAACCTTCAGCATGAAAGAGGGGTGTGCATGTAGTGCCACACTCGATTTGTGGAAAGTCAGATACGGTAGCTTGCAGGATAGGGCCTGAATCTCACCCACATGGCTGGCACAGGTGATGGCCACAAGGAAATCCGTTTTCCACGAGAGTAACCTGAGTGGGGCTTGATACGTAGGTTTGAAAGGTGCCCCCATGTGCCTTGTCAGGACCACTGAGTTCCTGAGCCGGGGCAGGAGCCTTCACTGGCTGGAAAGATCACTTGCGGAATTCCTTCAAGAGTGTTTGGGATCACAGCAAGGTTCTATCGGGGCATCTGGTGTAGCGTGAGATGGCCGCCAGGTGTACTTTGATGGATGCGTGAGCCAGTCCTGCTTTTGCCAAGGATAGCAAGTATGTAAGAATCCGTGGAGCCGTGACCCTTAGAGGGGTAATCTTCCGCGACCAGCACCACGCAGCAAATCATTTCCACTTGTGGCCGCAGACTTCGAGTCGATGAAGCCCTGGCATTGGAGAGGACTTCCCTGCAGTCCGCTGGCAACTCAAACTCCTAACTCTAAGGCTGCAGAAGTGATGCCCTCAGGCTCAGTGATCCTGGGTCGTGATGAAGGACTGCGCTTCCCTCTCTGGTGAGCTGATCCGGCAGTACCAGCAAGCGACGCTTACAGGCTGAGAATGTCTGGATACCAAATCTGCCTCGGCCACACCGGGGAAATGAGTATCATCTTGCATCGACACAGTGTGTTGATGACACGTAGCAGGAGAGGAAACAGGGTAAAAAGTGTACAGAAACAGACCTTCCCATGGGAAGGAGAACGCATCCCCCAAGCTCCTCGGTTGGTGGAATCTGCTTCTGGCATTTGGAGTTTGCAGCCATGGCAATAAGATCGATCAGGAGTCTGCCCCATTTGACTAACAGGCGCTCCACCTGATCCTGACGAAGGTCCTACTCATGCTGAGGGAGTCTGCAATGGTGTACTTGACGCTTGCCGTTGGAGAGGGACGAAGAACATCCCCTGTCCGAAGGCCCAGTGCCACAGGTCCTGAGCTTCCTTGGAGAGCACTGGGGATCGAGTGCCCCCCTGCTTCCTGATGTAGAACATGGTGTTGGTGTTGTCCATGAAGATCCTCCCCATCTTGCCCTTCAGGGATGGTAGTAAAGACTTGAGGGCCCGTAACACTGCCCGTTGCTCCAGGATGTTGATGTGAAGATCCTTCTCCTCTGGAAGCCACAGATCTCTGGCGTGGAGACATCCTGCGTGAGCCCCCCCCCCAACCTTCCAGTGAGGCGTTCGTGGTGACCGTCTCCTTGTATGGCAGGTTTTGAAATCCCATCCCCCTGGGCAATGTGGGAGTGTACCCATACCACTCAACCACGCCAGAACTCCTTGTTGAGACGGATTTTGTCCACAAAACTCCCGGACATTTGTATCCAATGTGCATCCAAGAATTCCTGTAGGGGTCGCTTCTGCAACCTGAAGAGACGGACGAGGTAGATGCAGGACGGCATCATACCCAGCAACGACTTGATGGCCCGCACCGTGGTGGTCTTTGCTGACAGTCGCTGCATCTTCCCTTGAATGGCTGCTAGCCTCTCCTCCAAGGGTGACGCCAGGCAAGTCACTGTGCTGAGTCTGGCGCCAAGGAACAGTGTGTTCTGCGATGGGGTTAAGCAGGGCTTTGGATAGTTTACGGAGAATCCCAGCTCCATCAGTAGTCGGACGGTCTCCGTGTGCTCGTCGGCCAGATCCTGAGAGTGGGCGCGTATCAGCCAATCGTCCAGGTACGGGTATATAGGTATACCCTGCAGATGTGCTGCCACAAGGGCCAGGCATTTTGTACACACTCTTGGGGCCTATTTCAAGCCGAATGGTAGGGCCTTGAACAGGTAGTGTTTGCCTTGAACCACGAACCGTAGGAACTTTTGACGTTTCCTGTGGATGGTGACATGGAAGTACGTGCTGCAACATGACCATCCTGAATTTCTGGGTCTTAAGGTACTTGGTCAGATTGCACAGGTCCAGGATGAGTCTCCAACCCCCTCCCTTCTTTCTTACCTGAAAGTATCTAGAATAGACTCCGGAGCCGTTGGGGAACAAGCTCTATTGCCCCTTTCTGTTACATGGCTCACACTTCTTCCAGGAGCTGAGGGATGTGAAGCTCCCGACGGCGAACTGGTGGAATACATGGGCTCCTGCGTTGGAACTCCAAGGTGTGTCCCTGGGCGAGAGCATCCAGCACCCATCTGTCAGTGGTGATCTTCTTCCACTCGCTGATGAACCTTGTCAGTCGGCCTCCCACTGGGGTGCACAAGTGGGGGGCTGACCTCTTGGCTGGTTCAGGCTTGCTTGGGCACCCTCCCCTGCGGGCGATAGATAAACTAACCTCTGCTACTGTAGGCCTGGCAGCAACCACTGTAGGCTTCCTGCATGGAGGATTAGGGAGGTTACCTGTATGATGTGGAGAATCACTTGGATGATCTGCTCGACTTTTCCCTGAAGAGCGCTAATGGAACGTGCCGTCTCTGTATCTGTCTTTATGGCTTGAAGGGATTGGTTGCCTTCCTGAACAGATTTTCTCTGTTGAAGGGCATGTCCAGCACCTTCGCATGAACATCCTGATCAAAGTTTGTGGCCTTCAACCATCCCTGCCGATGAAGGCAAGACTCAGTTTCCCATTGGTCGGAAACCCGGGTCGGCGATGTCAACTGCCACCGTAATGGCATGGTCCGATGCCACCTCCCCTTGCTGAAAGAGGTCAAGAGCTTCCATTTTCTTGTCGTCGTGGAGAAATTCCAGGATCGGGCCTAGCTTGTACCAAAGCTCCTGGGCGAAGATAGCCAGAGCATTAGCCGCCTTGATCATGGATACAGCAGTGTAAATGACTCTCTACCCGCATGTCGTCCATCTTATTCCCCTCGTTGTCTGGTGGGAAATGATGATGATAAAGCCGGGTTAGCTGAAAGTTTCTTTGCGGCAGCCAACACTACGGAGTCCAGTGACGGTTGAGACCTCAAGCACTTCGGCGCAGAGTCCGGCACCCTAGATTTCTTCTCCAACCTGTCTCGCTTCGTTGGAGCGGTGCATGGGTTCTTCATGAGGGCCAAGCCTTCCTCCCAAATGTCGTCCAGAAAGGGCAACACCATGATCGTCTTCCTCTTGGACTCTCATCGCTGATACAAAAAGCCCTCTTTCTTGGTTTCCTCGGGCACCAGCTGGAACAGCTCAGAAGCACTGGTGATCCCACCTCGTCTGGTGGAGATTCTCTATGAGGGGTGTCCAGGTGCGGTGATTTATTCTCTGCCGGGACTATGTCCTCATCTTCATCGGTTCCTGTGGCCGTGTCCGTACCAGTGTCCGCGTGTGTATCTGGGTTCACTGGTGGGGTCTGGGCCCAACGTGGTGAAGGAGGCTGATGTGGAGTCGTCGGATGAGGCTTTATGTTCTTACGTGGAGGCTGATCAGGGGCATGCAGCACCATAGGTGCCAGTGCTGGGGCAACCCCTGCTGGATCTCTGTCACCAGGGCATGGAGAGTCAACAGGATGTCAATGGATATGTCCCTAGGCTGCGGAGGGAACGATGGAGCGCTAGGCCTTGCGCTGCCGTCGTCCTCGTGGACCGTATGGAAGGACTCTGGGTGGTGGCCGTCTGTAGATGAGATGTCCTTTGTCTGAACGCAAATCTTGGAGGGCTGTTTTGTGGCGTCCTCGCAACCTCCCCCTTTTTACTCCCTGAGGGTTTTGAACCGGGATCTGGACCGCTGTCTCCCCCCACCCTCCCACAGGTGCTTGTAGCCTTCGCTGCTGCCTCGATGGCCCTGTTGCAACTTGGAGGCAGGAGTATCCTTTGTGCCGTAGGAACCACCCTCGTAGGATCGGCTCCTAGCACCACTGTGGTCGGCACAGCAGGTGTCGACGAAGTGGTTGACTAGGACTTTGGCTGCGCCGGTTACGTCTGCTTGGGCTGCGTGGCCTTCTTCTCTTCCTCCGGCCTATGCTTTTCGGATTTCTCCCGTAACTTGGCCGGGTTGATGACTTCATCTTTGAGGAAGAGCTGAATGCCGGGCTGGCTATGGAGGCAGACGGTGCTAGTGATCGCGGCCTATCCAACCTGGGACCCGCATCAGCAGCGAACCCAGTAGAATCGGTTCTTGGCCTTATCTTAGACCCCCACGGATGGGCTGACCTCAAAGGACTTTGATCTATTCCCAGAGTGAGACCACTCTTCGGACCGCCTGGTCCTGGCCGAGGCATGACCCTGCTCGGATCATGGGCAGAGGCCTTGTTTGAATAGAGTCATGTCGCCAGCCTGCTATGGCTGTCTTTCTTTGTCTTCTTCGAGAAGCCCAGGCACATCTCGCACCCATCCTCGTTGTAGTCCGGGTGCAGGCAGTAAAGACATTGTAGATGCTTATCCTCCACAAAGACGTTCCGTAGCACGCATTTGGTGCAGGACCTGAAGAGGGTCCTTCCCTCCTTTTTCTCCTGCATCATGGTCAGAGGGTGCGAAGTAGGCCCAAGATGGCCTTCCATAAAATGTTACGAATCTTTGCCCTTGCTGGGCGCAACACTTCACCGACAACGGGTCACCGTGGCCAGCCGATGAGGCAGGAGCACACAAGGTCAGGTGGAAAAAAAAAAATCGAACTTTTCTGCAATAAAACGTGGAAAAAATATACAAATAGCTCAGAGAGCAATTTGAGGACTCCCAACACTGAAGAGTGCAGTAAAATTCTGAAGATGGCTGCCAGAGGCGGGGCTTAGGGAGAGGACGTCATTGGATGGGGGCAGTATGACCCAGAGGACACTGATTGGTTTAGAGGAAAAATACAGTTTTAAAGTGAAAGTGAAAACCTTTTTCTTTTACTGAGGATTCCCAGCCTGACGACAGTCTCTATTCATGAGCATGTGAATCCATGCCAGACCCTATGCTGGAGAACCATTACTTACCCATGTTATTCTACACAGTAAGGCTGGTGGAACGTATTGCATTGTTAAAAAAGGTATGTGTGATTAGTTTGACCTGTTTCCCTAAAGTTTCAAAGCCTTTTGAAAACGCCCTTTGTGTGCTTTTAGCTGGATTGGTGTCCCCCCTCCTATTCATCTTGATTTTTACAACAAGAGTTCTCTTTTCAAGGAGCCATTTTGCACTCCCCTCCACACAATTCCATGAAGAAATCCAGGCATCCATTAGGCCCAGGAAGTCACCTGAGCCCCCAACTCCAGTCCTGTGAAACAGGGGCAGGAAAGATCAAGCTCTGCCCTTTGTGTGGACAGGAGTGTTACTGTGCGGAAGCAGCTGTCTCTGTGTCCTGCTTAAGTTATTTCTAATTCTTTTTACCTGAAATCCAATTTCCCCTCCCTTTTCTAAGACATTTTTTGAAAAAGCCCACTGTGTCCTGCTTGAGGTATTTGTGATTAGTTTAAAATGAAAATTAAATCGATTTTCTTTCCCTTTTCTAAGCCTTTTCCAAAAGCCCTTTGTGCGCTTTCAAATGGATTGGTATTTCTTTCCCTCCGTTTGTCTTGGTTTTTGCAACAAGAGTTAACCTTACAGGGAGAAATGTAGCATTCCCCTCCCCACAATCCCTTGAAGAAATCCAGGCATCCAACAGGCCCAGGAAATCCAGACATCCAATAGGCCCCAGTCCTATTTCTACAATTAGCCTAAGGCAGCCTTGCCCGGGTAGTGGTTGAGGGCAATACCCTGTTTGCATGTCCGTTTGGAACCCAGCCTTGCACTGCAGTCCCTCCACCCCCACTGGCTCAGGGGCTCAGTGAAAAAAAGGTAAGCGATGACGTATACTCAATTTGTTTCTTGCCTTTTTCCACTTTACCACCAGGATTTCCCCCCTTTAGACTTCTGTCACTGTGAATGTTGCCACTGTGCGATTTATGGGATTTTGAACATTGTACTGTGAGTTTTCTAACTTTAAATTTAGCTGCTGTGAGTTTTATTTTTGAATCCGGTCACAGTGGGACTTTCTTAACTTAACTTTGATTTTTGCCACTGTGAAATTCTGTCACTTTAAAGTTCTCTGCTTTGAGCTTCCTAACTCTGAATCTTGACACAGTGGGACTTCCTTACATTTGAATTTTGCCACTGTTTGGCTGTCATTTTGAACTTAGCTGTTGTGAATTTTAACTTTGAATATTACCACTGCCAGATTCTGTCGCTGTGAACATTGCTGTTGTGAGTTTTAGAACTTTGAATTTACCACGGAGGGATTTTCTCACTTAGAATTTTACCACTGTGGGCTTTGTCTCTCACAATTCTGCTGCAGTGAGTTTGGCACACAATTGTGCCACGGTGGGGCCATGCCACTCGGCCACTGTGAGACTGCCACTTTTTAGAGCATGCCACCTTGAGTTTGCCACCTCTGAACTTCGCTACTTTGAACCTTAACACTCTGTCCCTCCTACTGTTCATTCTGGCCACTTTGAACTTCCAATTACAAACTCTACCACTGTGAATCTGGGGTTTCCACACCACGAGACTTTGCAACTGAGAGACAACCGCCATAGAGAGGCATTCACCAATGTGAACCCACTACCACCAGAAGGCCCTAACAAAGTGGGTCCCAAACATAAGGAAGCTAACACCACATTGAGGCACTCCCCACTGCAAGGCACCATCGTTACAGGGTCTTATTCCTATGAAGCCCTAACACAGTGAGGGCTTACCAAGCAGAGAATCTGCCATTGCGAGACTCCGCCATCACAAGCGCCTAACACTACGAGGCCTCTGCCACATGAAAACCACACCAACAAAACAACTCCTCAGAATAAAGGGACACGTTTGCTCCTCTCATAGTTTCCCCAAGATCATTTACCCCTGGGATACTTATGCCCCTGGGATAGTTGGCCAGCTTGTTAGGTCTTTCCCCTTCGTTAGGTCTTGCCCCTGCAATAGATCTTGCCCCTACGCTGCGAACGGTTTGTCCCCTGGGATAGTTTGTCCCTGGGATGGTTTGACGCCTGGGATATTCCACCGTTTAATATCCAACACACTATGTCCCCGCACTATGCTAGAATAGCACAAAGAAATACAGTTCAAGCAAATGTTACCACTGAAACGCCAACAAACTAGGAACATTGACCAAGGAAAATCTGTGCCACTGAACATCAAGGAAGAAAAAGAGAAAAAAAACCTGTGGACAACCAGTCAACCCACCAGGAAAAGGCCCGAACAACCAACATAACTGGAAAAACAAACCCAGAATCAAACAAGGAACCTAGCCTCTAACAAATAAACCCACACCACAAAAATACATAACACCAGAAAAGACTGGCGCACAACAGTGAGCTGAAATAGAACAAACTAAACGGAAGAAGACCAACCATCTCACACCACCAGACCAGAGAGCCAACCAACACCAATAAACAGCACACCTAACTGCCCACTGGAAGAGAGCACTATTGCCAGAAAATGACCAAAATTAGTCTACTTATCGTGCTACCCATTAACTTACTACCCACCCGCACAACCAACCCTAAACACATGAGGAATACTGGAAACACAATGAACGGACATGAAATCCACAGAAGCACAAGCAAACAAAATAAACTCAGCACACAGTTCATAACAAAAGAATTGGAGACATAAAGGGCCTGATTCACAGAGCGCTTCCCTATGGGATTGCACCATTATAAAATGCTTCTATGAATCAGGTCCAAAGAATAATCAACACGAGCAGGCAGGTGACCCAGAAGAAAACATCAACCCAAAATGCAACCTTCTAGATCAACTCAATGAAGAAACAGACGCAACAAAACCAAATGCAGAATTCAAAGGAAATAAACAAATCAATACCAACTCAAATTACTAACGCCACCCTCAAAAGGCAAACAAAATCCAGAAAACAAAATGATACACTGCAACCTAGTCAACACTAGATCAAGGTCAATACACAACACACAGAGATATACAAACTCCTTGGTGATGAAGGAACAGACATTCTTTTCCTCAATGAAACCCGGCTGGCTCAAACCCTCAAGATAGTCGCACATGAATCCCTATCCAACAACCTCAAATTGAAATAAGCCAACAGAGAAGGAAAAAGATTAAATTTCGCCATTGCATACAAATATCACCTAAAGATGAAACAGTACCAAACCAACCTGTCATTCCTACTCATCTATGGACCACTGACATACAACCCTACTTTCACAGACACACTTGTGGACACCATTGCCAACATCACCATAAAATTGGACCACCTGATCATACTAGGAGATTTCAACATCTGGTTTGAAGAAGAAAACACTCACTCATCTAAAACACTGGTAAATCAACTAGCAACAATGCATCTACAGATATTGGTCAAGGGACCAACACACACAGCAGGACACTAATGCAAAAGAAACCTCGTCACAACTGCACCCCGATGCAAATTCTCTAGAGCGGCCGCCTCATGAAATCCTTTGTGATACACTCGCCAACACGAATGCTAACTAATCTTGCAAAAGATATTCCAATTCAGAAAAGAAACTGGAATCCATAAACATCCCAGAACTAAACATCAGACTGGATTCCACAAAACCATCAATCACTGTTTAGGACTTATCCAACATCAAAGAAGGACTTGAGACAATCCAAGAATGAATCACAAAAACACAATATAACATTGCACTGGAAAAATCATTCACCCCTTCACTAAAGAAAACAATGGGTAGATAGCTTACACCCCTCCTCAGAGCACTGAAGAAAACTAACAGGAAACTGGAACAAGAATGGAGAAAAACTACGATCAACAGAATAACATCACATACCGAAGACAGATACAACTATACAAAGCAGATATACCTAAATCAACAAAAATATATTACAATGTACTTATCACAAACGTAAGTAACACCCAGAAAAAGATCTTTAACATCATGAACAAGCTAAAAAACCCAACAGACTGCAACAACACACCCTCACAAAAACTATGCCATGACCTTGCAGACCACTTCAAAATCACAATATCCAGCAAGTTATCAAGAGCATGTCCAAAACAACAACTAGCCTAAACAACCAATGCCGGAACCAACTGCAAAACTAAATAACTACTTAGCAATTTCAACAGAAAAATTCACTAGCCTAGTGAACAAAAGCAACAGTGCCTGCTCGCCAGCAGATCCTTGTCCAAAAAGACTATCCTCACCCAAAAAACACCTGCAGAATAGTTCTGCCACCTCTTCAGTCATTCACTAGCAACAGGAAACGTGCCACAAGCCTTCAAATCGGCATACATCAAGCCACACCTCAAAGATCCATTGGGAAACACGGAAGACTTAACCAACTACTGACCAATTTCAAACATCCCATACCTGTCAAAACTCCTAGAAGGCTACATTTCTGCACAAATCCTGGAACGTGTACACAACAATCGGATACTAGGCCAGGCACAAGTCGGCTTCAGACCCTATGAGAAAACTGAAGGTGTCTCACCTGCTGGCTCCCAGGAGATCTGTCGTCCAGGTGGCCAGAACACAGCCATCGCTATTGGATCCAGTTCCTGGGGGTGTACCAGTGGGGGAGGATCACCTGGGTGAGGGTCTTCAGGGAGTGGAATGGGGAAACAGAGGTTTGAGGCACAGTATCCCCTTCCCCTTCCCTGTAACACCTTTTCCCCATCCTACCCTGTAAGATATTTAGAAGCTCTATACCCACCTTCTTTTCCCACAACGACACTTTCTTACACGATAACAGACAACGGTTTAACACCAGAGCCGTTTACCTGATATGTCCCAACACACGGGTCGGGCAGTGTCATGCAATTGACAATAAACATGCACACATGACGGCCCTTTACCTTCCCCCACAGGGATAAAAGGCAAAGCACGAAAGCACACTTTGAGCAAGGCCAAATGCACGAGGAGACAGCAACACCAAACTGGCAGTTCAAAAGGAGAAGAAAGGCAGTGACAACTGCAATGACGAAGGGGAAATTGGCCATGCCCTTTTCAAATCAGACCCGCAAAGCCTCCGAAAGGGAAAGCATAAGATTGGGAGTTGCAGCTGGTGTGCGGAACAGCAGATGCCAATGGTACACAGGGGACTCCCGCTTTGATAACGCAGGCAGAGAGGCAAGCTGGCTACTATGGTGCTATCCTTGACTCCAGAGATCAGAGAAGCCAACAGATTCAGCAAAGCCGGTGAGTCGGAGGAAGCTAATAGCGAACAGAACTGTGTTGAGCCCAAGGTTGCAAATAGCAACATTTTGAACTCAAATAATCTGGAAAGAGAAAGAACTTGTGCATGTGTTGAACTTTAAAGAAAGCCCAGTGGAGGTCCAGGTGCAGAGGGGTCCGGTGCCACGTGGGCACTCATTCGAAAGACTCTGAACCAGAACCATTTTGAAACTACAAGAACCAGAAGGCCGTAGGAAGGGGTGGCGAGAGGCATCAGAGTGGTCCTACAAGGTTCATGTCAAATCCCTTGTACAATCGAAAGTCTCGGACCCGTTGCCAGAGGAAAGCCAGGGGAAGGGAACCCTGCTTTCCGTTAAGATTGTGCACCATGGAATAAGGCCAGTGTGAAGCCGACAGAGGGATGCCGAAAGAAAGCTAGGAGAAGGAAAACCCTGCTTTCTGATGAAAATGACCAACACATGAACTGCATTAAAGAAAAGGCCGTAGTGAACTCGATGGAGGGAGGCCGAAACTGCAAGAAGGATCTGCAGCCTGGCGGAGATAGGTTCTAAGTGCGAAGAGCAATCACCCAAGGTACAAGAGTACTGAAGGAACCTTTTGTTTGTTTGTTTGTTACTTTCAATCAGCAAGCCTTCTGTGGCAAGAGACTTTTTCAGGAAAGAGACTTAGCCTCTGAAGGTTTTGTTAGTGTTGAACTGGAACTGTGAACCTTGTGCTAACAAGGCCAAGGAGTGTGCTGTGCTTGAGAGTTCCGTCTTGTTCCGTGCTTCAAAAGTGGGAAAGGGAGAGCCAGCCATGCCATCCTGACTTAACATTTTGTGAACCCTTCTTTCGTTTCTGGTGAACATTATCCCATACTCTTTTTGTAATTTAGTAGTAAGGATTGGCAATAGGTTATTTATTTTTTTAATTAAAGTATTGGTCCTTTTTATTTGACAAGATGCCACTAGGACTGCCTTATTATTTGATGGTCGTAGCTTGCTCACATCGCAGATTTGGTTTAGGTTAGGTGTTTATCTCATCCACTATAAAGTTCAATAAACACACGAACTATGATCACTTGTGTCTGTCTTTAGTGTTGCCACCATGAGTTCCTTACAACCAATAAGAGGAAGGAAACAGCATTACTATTTATATGGGATGATCTAAAAACCAACGCAGACTTCTCAGCACTAATACTACCAGATCCATCAATAGCTTTCGACAGTCCACCACAAAATACTCATCAAAAGACTCAAAGAAATGGGAATCAGCAACACAGTGTTACTATGCTTAAAATCCTTCCTAGCAGAAAGAACAGAAACAACGTGGCTAAGCCCCTTCAACTGAGCACCTCACAAAACAACCTGCAGAGTTCCAAAAGACTCATCACTCTCAACATTGCCTTTCAACATCTGCATGATCAATCTCCTCAAAAGACATGGTTTCACTTGCTACAACTACGCAAACACCATACACATCAACTACAAAATCAACACTAATGGAGAACAAGACTCAACCTTTATTAACTGCCTAACAGAAATAAACCATTACTGAAATGGGAAATCGACCGGAACCTTCCAAAGAGGTTAAAAACCTCTCAATATTAATGGACAACAAATTAACACTCAAACTAAGTCAACACACTAGTAAACTAGTGCCTCTTCCAACTACACACAACCAAGTGGATACTAACTTTCTTCACTTTCCCACACATAACACTTGCCGTCATCTCCACCAGAATGTCAAGAATAGACTACCAACAGCATCTATCTGGGGAATGCCAGACTACTGTACCAGAAAACTACAACAAATACAGAACACAGCAGCAAGACTACTCCTCTGAATCACTAAGAAAGAACACATCACACCAGCACCGAGAACCCTAAATTGGCTATCAGTCAAAAAAAGAATCTTCTTTAAAACACTGCATATCCCACAGAGCAATTCACTGCCAAGGAGCGGAATATATATAGGGGAAAAAAGTCCATCTACAACCCAACCCGAACCGAACACTAAGGACCAACAATGCCTCTAGTCAAAACAATACGCAAAGCGGAAATTTGGTTGATCAGCATTCCCCTGCATCTCAACAAAACTTTGGAATTCACTCCCGAAGAAAATACGAACAACAAAAGACCACATAAAATTCAGAAAATTGCTGAAAACATGGCACTTTAACTCAATGAGCTAAACAGAAAACACAGTCGAAAGGGAAGCAGCCAACACAAGAGAAAACCCCCAAACAACCGCAACCTAATGAACCGAAACCTGGATACACCAACTAAAAAAAGCATTTTAACACAAACCACCATAGAAGAATATGAACTGTAAGAATCCTGAAGGTATTCTCCCCAGGAGACCTCGAGAATCCCTTATTTAGGTTGCTAGGAAAGGCTGGTGCTCTCCGATCCCAACCATTGGGGCGGGCGAGCGAGGGAGGATCACATAGGTATGGGAGCCTGGGGTTATGCTCGGGGAATACGGTGAGACGCGGTACTATACCAGGGACAAAGGCGAGGATGACGAAATCCCTGAGGCTTTTGTAGGTTGTTCCACATCTATCTCCCTTCCACCCAAATAATCTCCCTTATCCAAGACCAACCACCCTCCATATCTGGTAAATACCCTAGGAGCCCAAACCCTGTTGCTCTCAGAAACCACATATCCGAGAATCCCTGTTTTCCCGTTTCCTACCCGAACACTCCTAGTTATTCTTCTTCCCGTCCATCTCCTTATTATCCGAACTCCCAGTCTGCTTTAAAAAAACACTACCATTCCCACAATCCTCCCTGTTCATTTCACGATAATAATCCTGGTCATTCCTGTTTGTTTCACAAACCCTGTCAAACTCACCCTTCTGAGTTTTTCCAAACCCCCTACGAGGGCTATGATTCCATATAACACATTTTCCTCATCCTACTTCGTAAGTTATTTGGAAACTCTACCACTCCCCTTTTTCAACACAAACACTCTCTCACACCATGACAGAAAACGGACTAAAACAAAAGCCATTTATCGGACATGTCCCAAAACAAGGGTCAGGCAATAGATGATAACTTGCCACACCTGACAGCCCTGCACACGACGAGCAAAGCCGAACGCATGAGGGGACAGCTAATCCAGACCGGCAGTTCAAGCAAAGGAGAAAAGCAGCGAGACCTGAAAGGACGACAAGGAGGGAGTTGCCCTTGCCTTTTTCAACTCAAGACCACGAAGCCTCGGATAAAGGAATGACAAGACCGGGAAGTACAGCTGGCATGTGGTGCAACAGGTGTCAACGGTGCACAGGGACCTCCTGCATTGATAGCAAAGGTGGGGAGGCATGCTGGCTATCGTGGTACCGTCCTTGACTCCAGCAGCAAGCCAAGCGGACGCTAGCCAATCAGTGAGTCAGAGGTAACTGATAGGAAACTGAACTGTGTTTGACCAAGTTGCAAGTGGCAACATTAGATGAACTCAAGAACTTGAGAACAAAGAACTTGTGTGTTGAACCTTTGAGAAAGCCCAGCAGAGGGTCAGCCGCAGAGTGGTCAGGCGCCGTAGGAGTGCTCAGTCGAAGGCCTCTCGCTGGCCCTTGTGTATTGAAACTACAAGGGTGCCAGAAGGCACCAGGAGCGGACCTTGTGAGGGTCAGAGTGGTCCTAAAAAGGTCACATAAAAATCCTTTGTACAATCGAAAGTCTCTGACCCATCGAAGAGAGAAAAGCTAGGGAAAGGGATCCCCCCCTTGCGTCCTGAGAAAATACTGAACGCAAGCCTAAGGCAACTGTGAACCCGATGGAGGGACACCAGAGAAAAGCTAGGGGAAGGGAAACCCTGCTTTCCAAAAGAAGGTTGCGAATTAAGTCAAGTGTGAACACGATAGAGGGATGCCGAGAGAAAACTAGGGAAATAGGAAGCACGCTTTCTGAAAACCTGAAGTAAAACATGAACTGCGTGTAGAAACCCATTAACTGTGTTAACAATGGCTAAGTGAACCCGATGGAGGAAAGCCAAGGTGAAAAGCTAAGAAAGTAAATCCTGAATCATGATAAAGAAAATTAAACTGTGAGAGCGGCAGATGTTAACCCGACAGAGGGATGCCTGCGAGTTGGGGTATAGAGTAATACACACGTGAACATTGTGTGACGGGAGTGAACCCGGCCGAGGGTTGTTCGTAGTAGGAAGTTGTTTAAAAAAGGCATTAAGACTTTTGAATATTGCAAGCTGCATTTGAAAGGACGTAGTGAACCCGACAGAGGGAGGACCAAGTTGCAAGGAGGATCCAAGCCCGACAGAGGGAGATCGAAGGGGAGAAGAGCAATCGCCCAAGGTGCAAGATTATGGAAGGAACTTTTGTTTGTTTTTTGTTTTGATCCATCAGGCCTTCTAAGGCAAGAGACTTTGTAGCAAAGACTGAGCCCCTGAAGGTTCTGGTATTGTTGAACTGGAATTGTGAACCTCGTGCTGGGTAGGCCCAGGAGTGCCCTGTGCTCAGAAGACCCACCTTGTCCCGAGCTAAAAATGTGGGGAAGGGAGACCCAGCCAAACCATCCTGACTTATCAGTTTGTGAACAGTTCTTTCTTTTATGGTGAACATTATCCCACATTCTTTTTGTACCTTAGTGGTAAGGATTGGCAATAGGGTTTTTAATATAGGCCCTTTTTATTTGACAAGACACCACTAGGACTGCCTTATTATTCGATGGTCGTAGCCTTCTCCCATCTTAGATTTAGGTTTAGATTAGGAGTTTATATCACCCATTATAAAGTTCAATAAACACCTTTGAACTGTGATCACTTATGTCTGTCTTTACTGAGCCACCATGATTTCCTTACAGAACCCTGCCAGGCCAACATAACCATTGCATAGACGGGCACAGACCACTAACATCACTAACTAACCCTACTAAAAACTTTCCGATATCCTGCATACTCGTCCTAAAACACCAAATAAAGCACACGCATACCTCCACCGCAGCATAAACCTAAACGGACCACAAAATGCACACTCTGCAACACCTAACTAAACACAAAACGTGACAGAAAAAATAACCATCCCACACACACTCCTAAAACAAACACGACCTAACCCGTACCAAATAAAAACAAACCCAAAAAATTTACCTTTTCTGAACTGAAGCTAATAGCACATCAAAGCTCTCTAGCCCTTTTCTATCCCACGTACTAAAGCCCCCCCCAAGCCTCCTTGCTTTTCAGATCCACCTGGAGACCATGAAAATGGCAGCAGTGCGCAGTACAAATCACAATAACATAAGATAACAAACCATTTTTATTTCAAAGCCTATCTAATTCCTTGTGGGCCTAACTTGGAAAGGTCAATATTAGAATTTACTCTAATGAGCACTACTATATTCTTTTAGACTGTAAAGCACAATCCAATTTTGCGGCAGCCATTTTCTGAATGAAATATATTTCTTAATGAGCACAGATTTTCAAAATTCCGAGTATGTTTTAATAGTGTGACGATTCACAGGATCGCATCACTTCTCCCCAGAGGAGAGCACTTGCCTTTGAGGCTAGGGGGTGAGCCAGCTAGTCAACACCCCCCCTAGGGGTGGCAGTCAGCGGGACCTCCCACAGAGATACTCCCCTCTCGGAGACAAGGACTCCCGTTCCGTGAAGGAACGCCCTACCCCACTTTCCTATGAATCCTTCAGACCATCACTGCCTCAGAAGATACAACCTGAACAGACCACTGTGCGCTATAGTAATACTATTTCCAGTATTTGAGGCGAATACAAATCCACTGAGAAGAACAAGAAGAGTGAAGGAGTAATGCTGTTCGCTCCTCTATGGCAAATAGGAAATACTATGAAGAGTGGTAACTATGGAGTAAGAATGAATACTCCAGAGAAGAAGGACAACCATCCTCTGCTGGGGAGGACCAAGTTAAGATGCTTAAAAACCAAAGGACTTGCCTTAGAGAGTCGTGTTCACTGAGCAGAAGGCACTGATAGCCCTTATCAAGATGGCATGATCTCGACCCCAGAGGAATTACCGGTGACGTCAACCCGACAAGCTAGGAGGTACGGCAACAGCAGGACACCCGGAAGGGGCCACAGGCAGGTGGTGAACAACAGAATATCACGAATACCGAGAAATCCATCATAGTCATCCCAATAACTAACAATAATAACATATAAACTGTAAGGGTGCAGAAGGAGGAGACTGTCATACAGGGGGCATGGTTGTTGGCATAAACTTTTATTAGTAATGCAAATAAAGAGAAAACCTAACTTTCCCTAACTCTAAGATGAGTTTCCCTACCTCCACTAAAAATGCTAACAGAATTGTCAAAATGTATGAAAATTAATAGTCCACCGTCCTGTGTCAAAAACCTACTGCTGTCCCTCACAATTATAACTAAACAAAAGATCTAGTTGATCTTTTTCGTCCAGTAGAATAGCTCCCTTCATCTGGGCAGTGGACCACAGTTGCAGTCGTTCGGTGGGATCTTTACCTGAAGGAATTCCTCCCTTCCCCAGGTCTTAATCCCTTTCCAAGGCACAAAAAAGGCCAAAAAGAAGTAAAGTTCTAAATTCAAACTCAAAAGGTAAAGTTCTGGTTCAAATATCAACATTCCTTATTGCCCATAGTTGCTCTTCACTACTGGGTTCCTGGAGAATGTCTCCCTTCTCCAGGTGTCTGGCTCTCAGTGTCTTTCCTCACACAAGAGTCAGGGGGAACAACGGCCTTCCCCCGGACTCTCCCTTCACTAGGGTTTACAATTCACAATGCCAGGGGAATTAATTCCTTCCCCTGGCCTTTCTTGGCTTTGTTCTCACACTTCTTGGCGAATGTCTCCCTTCCCCTGCCCTTTCTCATATACTCTGGTTGATGTGGGTCCCAGACCCTTATCACAGTTCCTTTAGTGATTTGTTTTGACAGACCTGGTTTACTACCCTGTCAGGCACTGCCACAAAGATGACTGTTGATGCTCTCCTTCTTAGGGTGTGGTTCCCAGACCTGCTCCCTTCTTTGTATTTCACTCCTGACACTCATGTTAATACTTGATTTACTCTCCTGCCAAGTATTATTGTTTAGAGTATTCCTCTGTGTTTTATACGGGTCCCAGACCCTGTCTTCCTGGAATGTGGACTTAGTGCCGTCACTACATTGTGTGATTTCCCTCCTAGACTCTTGACTTGTTCTCAGGGGGAGGATTGCATAGTCAATATCCTTCTTGGGACACCCTTGTATCTAAAAGTGCAAGGCAATCAGGGATGTATCATGGGCGTCGGCTCCCTCCATCTTCCCTGCAGACCTTATGTGTTGCCCCTTACCTGACCGTCGGTAAAATCGCATATAACCGGCCAGAACTATCTTCGTGCCAGGTACAGAATGGATGACAGCAAGAGAGGGGGCTATCTTTGGATGAATGCAAAAACAAAGGATGAAGATCACAATGCCTCGATAATTAACACCCCCTTCACCTGCTTAAAACAAAATACTGGAGGTGCTGGAAAGAAGTCAATCTAAAAAAATCCAGGTTAGAATCTACACTTGTTTTGATCTTTCTGTTGGGATAGATATACAACAACTAACACATAGCCATTCATTCCAATAAACAAAGAGAACGCAGCATACATGAGTACTACTATTGCACAGAACTCCAGTGCTTTCCTTTCATCGCAACCTGGCGCATTCAAGAAACAACCTGATGCAGGATGTTAGGAATTCATTAGATATGGGTTTGAAGGAGGCCACCAGGGGGCGCACAGGCGATGGCTGCCTGATTCGCGTGCTCCGCCAACAGCCGGGTCGTAAGAGGGATTGAGCCCGCCCCCCCCCCCCGAAACCCCACTGCGGCAAGAGAGGAAGCCGGAGTGCGAGGGAACCCCCGGGGCCCCCGCCGATCGAAACAGCGGGGTCCGGGGACCCTGGGAGAGCGGAGAACGGGCGCCACGGACTTGGCGGGGGGGGAGCACCTCAGAGGACCCGGGCGGCCGCGAACCCGGAAGATTAAATCGCAGCCCACCGACACAGAAGTTGGAGACGGGTGGGCTCGTCCTCCTGCACTGCAGCGGGCCGTCCCCCACTGAGGTGGCACGCGGAGAGGGAATCCGGAGAATCCGCCTAGGGGTGTGGACCACCTGCACCCCCCGGGCGAACAGAAAAAGAGAGCGCCGGCCCCGATCGGCTTCCGGAGAGGCGTGGGTGTCAGCACAGGCTCCCTGGGGAGGCTTGCGGATCACCCGCGAGGGAGGCGGCGGCTTCCCAACTTCCTCCTGCCCGCCAGCCTTGGACCCCCAGCCCCACCGCCAGGGAGGACTACAGGCGGCGGGTGCTGGTCGGGCCCGCCGCCCCCCCACCGCACGGCGACCAAGCCCACCTACCCCGGCAAGGAGGACCTAAGAGCGCGGCGGGGACCCAGAGGATACCGGGCGTGCACCCGCACTGAGAAGACACCGCAAGGCAGCCGGTCAGGACTGAAACGCCTAAAGAGGCCAACCTGGGTGTGTGGCCCCCGCCGGGACCCGGTGGGGCGAGTGCCCACCCAGAGGCCCCCTCCCGCTCAACAGGTATGATTGGGGGGCTGCCCCACCGTAAACTAGGACCGGAACCCACGTCCGGGAGACCCACAACATCCCGGGTCAGCGCAGCATACCCTCAGGGGCCCACTGGGCCACGACCCTCCAAGCAGCTGGGGGGCAATAAACACACTAGCCCCAGAGGGAGACCCCACAATCACGTCGAGTGAACTGACGCACACCCCCGGCGTCCACCGCACCATTGCACCCCCAGCCCACCTTGAACTCACAGGCTGCCCCGAGACCCAGGTGAGAGGCCCCCGACCTCAGTTGGCGGGGCGTGTGCCCGCCTGAAGGGCTACTCCAGCCCCCCGCGGAAGACACCCCATCGACCACAAAACTCACGGGCGAGACGCACTACGGACAGATCCAGGGGTGGCACAGCACTCCCCTCTAGGGCCCCCCGGACTACAGCGGACCCCGCGCAAAGGACCAACGACACCCCATGAGCTGGAAGAAGGCCCTACAAACGTTTCGCTTCCAAAAAACACCAAACACGACTGAGGTCCCCACAGTCTCCGGCACTATGGCCCACACGGAACCCGCGGGCCAACCCGCAATGACGATGGAAAAGGGCTTCGCCTCCATCCTTCAGGAGATCAGAGAAATGAGATCCGACATTGCCCAGAAGTTCGAGAAGCTGGACCAAAGGGTAGACAAAATTGAGGATAGGGTCCTACAAATGGAAAACTATCAAACATCCTCCACATCTCAGGAAATCCAACTTGACACACGGCTCGCAGCCTTGGAGAAGAGGGACGAAGAGAGAGCCAGGATCATGGACGATTATGAAAATAGGGAAAGGCGGAACAATCTAAGGTTGTTTGGAATTCCGGAGACGGAGGGTGAGACGGAGAGAGAACTGACTCGAGTGGTGAGAGACATCATCACCCTCTTGTTTGCTGAGGAAATGACAACAGAACTCACGTTTGACCGGGTACACAGGGCCGGGGGAAGAGCGGGGTGCCCCAGAACGGTTCTGGCCCGCTTCCACTATTACACAGAGAAAGCCAAAGTTCAAGAGGCTGCGAGGAAAGCGGGGGCGATAACCTATAACGGCGCACAGATCGCCATTTTTCAAGACCTCTCTGCTTACACCCTAGCCAAACGGAGGATGTGCCGCCCTCTAACACAACAACAGAAAGAGAAGGGGGTCCGCTACAAATGGGGATATCCCTTCTCCCTGTCCTTTGAATACTCTGGCCAACGCACAACGCTGGTAACCGAAGAGGACATTAAAGCCGCTATTCAAGATTATGTGGGCGAACCCGCCCCCCGGAGGGAACCAGTGGGTCCGGAGGCGCTCAGAGGGGGCACCCCCAGGCAGCTCAACCCCAGAAGGAGAAAAACTGGCGCGAGAAAGTTCAAGAAACTGAACACACCACCAACGCCAATGGAGGATGACCGGGTCGACTCAGAGGGGTGACACCAGCGACCCCACGGAGATCATCGGGCCTAGAATGCAGAATGACACTGGAGATGCCGGGTTTTGCTGCATCCCCCTGAACTGCAAGTATAAGGGGGCATAGAGGGGATCAAAACTGTGGGAACCGAATGATGCACCAACCAAGGCCCGGGAGAGTAACTAAAATAGGAGGTCCGGGGGAGCGACGAGAGGGGGGACGGGCGTGGGCTCATGGTAGCGAGCTTGGGATATGACGCCTGGCCGAGGGGGAATCGGCTGGTGGTCCAGCCAACAACCCAGAAATGGAAGAACTACATGGCTGGACGCCGGGGAGGGGGTTGGGGGTTTGTTCACATGTTGGTGGTTTTAGGGTGGGGAATGCGTTGGGGGAAAGTTGGGGAAACGTTGCAAAGAGATCCAAACAAGAAAATACAGTAAGCAGGGAGGGAGCGCCCTTGCGACACCGGTGACCAAGGGGAAAGGCGACAGCGACTATGGCTGACGACCGACCGGCCCTAGGGGTGGGAACCCTGAATGTGCGGGGCTTGAACACCCCCACAAAAAGATCCCTAATCAGCAGGGAATTTAGGAGGGCCAAGCTGGACCTTTTTGTGCAGGAAACACACTGGGCGAGGGGCGGGGAGCCCAGGTTGCGGGGTGGTGGAATCGAAGAGACTTTCTATGCATCTCACAAAGGGAAGAAAAGAGGGGTTGCAATTTTGATTGCAAGGGGGCTGAATTTCGAGAAAGAGTCCATCCTAAGGGACCCCGAAGGCCATTACCTCTTCGTACGAGGCTCCCTACAAGGATCACCCATAACCCTGGCGGTTGTATATGCCCCGAACGAGGGCCATGCCCAATTCTGGGAGGGAACGGGGGAAAGACTGAAAACCTTTGTCCAAGGCCCATTGGTGGTGGGAGGTGATTTTAATATGGTCCTAGACCCATCCAGAGATAGACAACGGGTAGGGGCTCCAAGCCTCAGACATGCTGGAGACGCCACATCTCGCTGCTTCCAAAGGGAGAATGATGACCTGAACTTGGTGGACACGTTACCCACCCCCCAAGAGGGGGCTCACTCTTTCTCATACTACTCCTCCACCCACAAAGCCTTCTCCAGAATAGATTATATCCTTGCAGATGAGGTACTCCGACCACACATAGCGGGTTACAGGATAGATCCCGTCCCCTGGTCAGACCACGACTTGGTCAGGGTGACCTTGCCAGGGGACTGGTGCAAAGAACGGAGGGGACGCTGGAAATGCAATGACGCCATCTTGAGAGACGAGGTCCATGCCCAGACTGTTCTGGAGGCCATCACAGAGTTCTTCGAGCTTAACGATAATGGGGAGGTGGGCACGCATACTCTCTCGGATGCCTTTAAGGCAACACTAAGAGGAGTGCTCATAAAAATTGGTTCCCGACAGAAAAGGGAAAGGGAGACCCAGGAGAGAACTCTGAGGGGAAAAAATAGCGCGCCTCCAACCGGGGGGCTCCCCGGCACCAACCCTAGAGCGTGACCGCATGGCCACCCTGGGGGATTACAGGCTCCAATTGAAAAACCTACTCCTCCATAAAACGGAGAAAAGCCTCCAAATGGTCAAACAGAAATACTACGAGAAGGGGGACAGAGCGGACAGGATCCTGGCCTGGAAACTGAGGGAGGTCCAGAGAAGCAGAATGGTGAAGGAAGTGAGGGACAGTCGGGGCCAAATGGGATTTGACACCCCCCACATAATTGAAGCCTTCCGTCAATATTATGAGACACTATATACCTCCGAATACGACGGCGGCGATGCCCATATCGAAGAGTTCCTCGACTCCATACAGATACCTTCCCTTTCACGAGACCAGGCAGAGGGGCTGGAGGGCCGGGTGACCGAGGAGGAAGTGGAGAAGGCGATTAGTGGGATGAGGGTGGGGACTTCCCCGGGGGAGTATGGCTTCTCGGTGTATTTTTATAAGAGGTTCCGATCCACCCTGTCTCCATATCTGTCGAAAGTTTTCAACTCGGTGTTGGAGGGGGGCACTCTCCCCGACACCATGATGGGAGCCATTATAGTGGTCCTTCCCAAGGAAGGAAAAGACCCGAGGGAGTGTTCGTCCTACAGACCCATATCGCTGCTCAATATCCACGTCAAGATCTTGGCTAAGGTGGTGGGTAGGAGGATGGAGGGGATAATGCAGAAGCTAATCCACGGGGACCAGGTGGGTTTCATTAGGGGCAGACAGGGTTCGGATAATATCCGCAAAACGATAGATTTGGTTCACTTCGCCCAAAATTCTGATCTTGAGGCATGCATCCTGTCCCTAGACTCGGAAAAAGCTTTCGACAGAGTGGAGTGGAGATACATGACCCTCCTTCTCCAACGAATGGGCTTTGGGTCGCCCATCCTGAGCTGGGTCGCTGCTCTCTACAGACCCCCTACAGCAAGAGTCCAGGTGAACGGAGTGCTGTCAAATTCCTTCCCCCTTACTCGAGGAACAAGACAGGGCTGCCCTCTTTCCCCCCTCCTGTATGTCCTCACGATGGAAGCTTTGGCCATAGCGGTTAGGTCCCACCCAGGCATCAGGGGAATTGGTAGGGGAGAGGTGGAATTCAAGCTATCCCCATTTGCGGATGATATCCTAGCATATCTGGTGGACCCGGGCTCTTCGGTCCCTCTTCCCCTGTACCTGGTTGGCTCGTTCGGGAGGTTCTCAGGCCTAAAAATAAACACCGCCAAATCTGTCCTCCTTCCGATGCAACTGGTGGACCCGGTACTAGACCCCCTGACTAGGTTTCATGGGATAGCGGTGAGCAAGAACAAAAGAAAATACCTGGGGGTTCTCCTCACTAGGGATTTAACAAAACTAGGGTCCTCCAACTATGAACCCATGCTATCTGAGATCGCCGCCGATTTGAGAAGATGGGGAGGAATGATCCTCTCATGGTACGGTCGGATGACGGCAGTCAAAATGAACATACTGCCTCGGCTTCTGTACCTTTTTACAGCCCTCCCTACACGAGTACCCGCTCAAACATTTATAGACCTACAGAAGGGGGTCCGAGATTTCATTTGGCAGGGGAAAACTCTGCGAGTTGGCAGGGCCACCTTGACGCTTCCGAGAGAGGAGGGGGGTTTTGGTCTCCCAGATTTCCAACTGTACTATCATGCAGCGCAACTGCGGGTCCTTCTAGAACACATGAAGGAAGGTTTACGGACATATTGGTCATACCTAGAGGACATGGATGTCCACCCTCTAAAAGTCTGTGACCTCTTGTGGGCTCCTGGCAGGTCGATCCCAAAGCAAGCTCAATCCCACCCGACCCTGGGTGTTCTTTGGGACATTTGGAGGGAGTGCCCCAGTACAGCACATCTTTCTTCATGGCCGTCCCCTATGACCTCCTTGTGGGGGCCCTCCCTGAAATTGGGCAGCAGAGGGTTCAGACAATCCCAGAGTTGGTCAGATGCGGGAATGGAATGGGCGGGCCAGCTATTCAGGGAGGGAGAATTCGTGAGTTATGAGGACCTCCAGGAGGGACTGGGAGGCGGGACCCTCTCCATCTTTGAATACCTCCGCCTCAAGGGCATCCTTAACGCCCCGTGTGGGGCCCTAACCTGCGGAGACAACTAACGCCCTTCGAGAAACTCCTTGACTCAGCAACCTCTAGAAAGGGAGCGGTCTCCCGCATGTACACTGTCTTAAATACTCATGACCTCCAGGCAAGGCGAGGATTCTGGGGTTTTTGGAGTGACCTGGCGGGGGAGGAGATATCTGAGGACGCCTGGGCTCGCATTTTCAAGATATCGTTTCATGGAAATTTTTTTACCTCAGACATGGAACACAACTTTAAAATCCTGCAGGGGTGGCACAGGGACCCAGTAAAACTCTCGAAAATGTTCACACGGATATCCCCTGAATGCCCGAGGGGCTGTGGCCAGTTAGGGACTAGGTGTCATATTGTGGTGGTTATGTCCGAAGGTACAAACCTATTGGGAAGCGTGAGAGATTGGATAGCGGAGGTAACTGAGGACCCTCTACCCCTCAACCCGCTGACCATGCTGCTGGGCCTCCCCCTGGAGGAAACAGAAATACACCGGTACCCTAGGATGTGGGAAACCATGTTGAGAGCAGGCAGAGGAGCCCTGGCCCAGAGGTGGAAGAGCCCGGAAACACCTTCCAAAGACGACTGGACCAAAAGAACATGTTCTTGATGGACAAACTGACTGCTTTGGTGATCAATGACTCAAGCTCATTCCTCGCTGAATGGTACGGGGTCCAGCAGGCATGGGGATGGGATGTCCACTAGTCCCGAAATCGCGTCCCCGGGTGGCTGGGGCGCAACCACCGCAGTGAAGGACAGCACCCAATCGGGGGGTCCCCACGGCCTGGGGCGATGTCGGCTTCTGGCCAGTAACTGAATGGGTCACATGTTGCGGTGCTCCAAAGAACTAGGAAAATATGTGAAAGTTTGGTCTCTTTTTTGCTGTTATGTTTGGTTTGGTCATGGTGAGGGGGTGGGAGGGGAAGGGCCGTGAAAGAGGGGGCAGGGGGGCCTCAGTTAGGCCCCGTTTTCTGTTTTTTTATGTTTTACAAAATGCTAATAAAAACCAAAGTTTAAAAAAAAAATTTTAAAAAAAGATATGGGTTTGAATGGGAAAGGGCATTCTTGAATGCCACCAGACTTGAATTCGGTGCTAAAGTGACAGGCAGGATGAATCTGAGTAGCTGGATTTTAAGGACAGGACCATTGTTTTGACTATTAGCCATGTATTAATATAAATCAGTGTTTAAAGTAGTGATCGTGTTACCATGTGTTTGAGTTTCAACCCAGAATGCAGAGGCATTCTAAATTGTTCAACTAAGATGTTTGCAGAAACTGTGGATGTGAAATTAAATGTTTTAATGACTATTACTTTTACTTAGTTCCTCCTTCATCGGAACGCGAACCCTGGCCTGCATAGGAATGTTTGCCATAGACCTAATGTGAATACAATTTTACAGAAAGTACATACATTTCATTTCATTATGCTTTATTTTGACAAGAAAGGTCATAAAAGCCAACAAATATTTCATATGATACGTTAAAACAATCCATTACAAATTCACAAGAATACGTCCGGCTAACAGAACAAATAAAGGACAACATTTAAGATAGCAACAACCTTCATAACATAGAAAGAGTAAATGTCAATCAAGTGAACTGATTGTAAACAGTTGATCTGCGCCACACCAGAAAATTCAAAGAAGAGTACACTTGTACAGAATTTTTAATATATGTTCTAAGGAGCCTGACACGTGTTTCGAGCGTAGCTCTTCATCTGAGGCTGTTGCAGTAAAAAGTATACACAGTTTTGAGCATGTACAAAATTATACAAACCATTAAAGTAAATGGACCAAATTATGGGGCAGATAGAGGTTGCATCACATGTGAAGGCACATCATTAACATCAACATTAAGAACATCACAATGTATGTTAGCACAACAATGCAATTAGTTACCCAATACATATAGATGGAAAGAAAATATTCAAATTTACCAATTCAGGTAGTGGCATCACGATAATCCCATGCCGATTAGTTGCTTATAGTAAGTATTGTTGAACAAGAAAACATTGTTTTGCAGTGCACAGAGATGTAAATCTTTAATCATTTCAATATGTCGATGATATGATGCTGATTGTTGGCAGAAAATGTATACTCTCAATTGCCTTTTGATGATCAATAGATGCATATAGTGGCTTACATCAAGTGTGACCAATAATACATCAGATAATCAAGGTAAATTCTCAAGGATGTGTAAAATGTGCATTGTATCCCGTACATGAGTCGGGGTGGTGCAAGCCAAGGGTGAGATACATTCATTCACATAAATTGATATCGGTTCCATAATGCCATCCTGACCACTGATGATAGGCCTACCTTCAGGTATTTTTTCGTATGGCTTATGAATCTTTGGTAAAAAAAATAAGCTGTCAAGATAAGCAGGAGTCAAGAAAGCTCGATAAGGAGCCTTTACGGCAGACTCTATATAATTGGTAAGTGCATATGAGTTAAACTCATGTAGAAGCAAAATTGCTAATGTTCCGTGAGGCCCTATGTGTTGTCATTATTTACACAGCTTTTGCTCATTGTGCTGTGTTTCAGATTGATCAGGATTTTTTGCGTAAATATGCATTTCACTTTTCTCTTATTCGAAATAAATAAATTGAGAATAACTTTGTAGATGCCACAGATGTGGTCCACAGTTGTTTATCTACCGCTTCGGCTAACAGCTGGTTCTTTTATCTTTCCCTCTTGTGTATATTTGTATTTTGGTATTATCGTGATGCCACTACCTGAATTGGTAAATTTGAATATTTTCTATGTATATGTATTGGTTACCTAATTGCATTGTTGTGCTAACATACATTGTGATGTTCTTAATGTTGATTTTAATGATGTGCCTTCACATGTGATGCAACCTCCATCTGCCCCATAATTTGGTCCATTTACTTTAATGGTTGATATAATTTTTTACATGCTCCAAACTGTGCATACTTTTTACTGCAACAGCCTCAGATGACGAGCTACGCTCGAAACATGTGTCAGGCTGCTTAGAACATACATTAAAAATTCTGTACAACTGTACTCTTTGAATTTTCTGGTGTGGCACAGATCAACTGTTTACAATCAGTTCACTTAGCATTACATGTGGATGCGGGGCTAGGCATTCACAACCTAACAGTTGACCATTGCCGCGTATCAGTCTCTGAAGTAACAGTGTCAGCGCTGGTACTCTTTGTGGCCCTTCTTGCCCACTATCCTTGGTAAATGTCAATCAATCATTAATACATCACGGCAACATTGTCAATGCATTATCCCTTTTTTGATCTTACCCTCCATGCCCACACAAGATATTTGCAGGTAGCATGCACTGCTAGGATATCGCTGAATTAGTGCAAGTGTACATGGCCTCGGCAATGGTCTGACAACCCTAGGCCAGAAAAAGCAGCCTTATGTAACGTTTCTCAGTGGCAATCTAACTGCTCATATCAACAAAGTGAATCACAGTTTCATTCATGATGCCACACAATGGACACAGAGAGGACACAATAATATTACCCTTGTGGCAGAGGCTTACAGTCGGTAAAATCCCTATGTGCAGCTTGATGTACAACACTCTCATATTTTGGGTTCGCATAATCTAGATAACACTCATAACCCGAATTCATTTTCAAACTCCAATAACGTGTTAGGACCCGTGATCCAGCTACCTTAGCGCAATTATCGCAGTTGATCATTCCCTGCGCTGCAGTTTTAATAGTATCCTTGGCAGAAATTGTTATATTGCTAGGATTAATCCAATATTCACCAAGACCCAGCGCATCTAGCACTTCCTTGACATGGGCAAACCAGGGTAGAGAGGAACCCCGTGCCTGTGAAAATAACATTCATTGGGGCTTATAAATATTTGAACAGGGAAATGTTCAACCACAACCGGGCCCAGTCGTAGACAGGCCACAATCAGCAGATTTGATACTCTGCATCCGTATCTCCAGAAGTATCGGTAGATTAGGTGTAGCTAGGGGCAGTCGCAGGATATTCTTTAAGTACTTAGTCTCTACAATTGATAATCTGCTAGTACTTACATGCCCCCATAGCTCTGTCCCATAAATAGCGGCCTTCCTGGCCTTGGCTCTGTAAGCCTCAAGAGACACAACCTGTGCCATCCCTCTGCTCAGTAGAAAACCTTACTATTGCACAGCTGTACCTAGTGAATGTGACTCTAGCTTTGTCCAAGCGCATGCTCCAGCTGCAGGACGACATTACCCGTACCGCCAGGTAATCATAGAACTCGATCTGCTAAATCGGACCCTCATCCAGCTCCAGCATTAGCACCTTGGGCTTGCGCCTAGTATTTCCACTAAAAACCATCAACTTTGTCATTGAGACATTTAACGCCAGGCCATGGTGCGTGCAGAAATGCACAAAACCCCTAAAGGCTTGCATGCACGAAATAGTGTCAATGACAATAGAACAGCACCATCAGCAAGTAGTAGGGCCCGAATCTTCTCTCTCGCTAGGATGGGGGCGTCCGACTGGGATCCCAGCAACTCATCAATGAATCCATTAATGAGGATGCAAAATAGTTTTGGTGTCAGGACGCACCCCTGTCGGACCCCCTTCTCGATCCTGATGGTTTGTGAAATACTGCCATCAGTTCCCCATCAGACAACAGCTAAATTGCCCACATACAGGTTCTTAATGGCATCTAGCAGGCGAGGCAGAATATTTAATCCCAAAGGCACCTCCCACAAGCAGGCCATGGGAACTGTGTCGAATGCTGTCCGCAGGTCCATGAATATTGCAGACAGCCATTTTCCTAAGGACAGCATACTTTTCACATACCAGTCGGAGCCGGAGGCTTTGATCAACTGTGCTTAGCCCCCCACAAAACCCAGGTTGCCCATTATTAATCCCACCCCATCTTTACCCCGCATCCAATATCAAAATTGGACGAGCGTTTTCGAGCAGGTCTCCATCTCCCTTATTGGGGATTGGGACTGTCTCTGCAAGGGTCCAAGATATAGGAATAGCATTGGGTTTTAGGACTGCATTAAAAAGCTTGGTAAAATAGGGAATCCAGATGCCTGGCTCTGTGGAATATAAATCTACTGGAACCCTGTCGGGGCCCGGGGCCTTTCCCAGTTTTTTACTACGTAGGGCTCTGCCTACTTCCTCACAGGTGAGGACAAGTGCTGGGTGCTCACCCATGCCCCCCCTCGATCCATGATCACCCTTCCCCATTACTTCCCTGCGGGACAGGTCTGTCATCCCTGTATTGCCCTTCAAAATACTCAACCAAAGTCGATTCAGTAATGCAGCCCTGCTGTACATTGCGCCCATTTCTATGTCAGACCCCCATTATGCTCCAGAAGCCCCTAGAATCCCCTTTCTCTATTGCTCTATCTTTGATCTGACCGCACTGACCAACAGGCTTTTGGCCTGCCTACACTCTGCCTCGTACCAGGGGGTTCTAGACTCTGTAGGTTTATGAAGTGTCACAGTTTATGTCCTTTCTATCCTGCGAATAAAGTAACCCCACTCAGCATACTCTCTTCATGGGGTAAGCAGCCCCACTCACTCTGATCTCCTCTTCCATCTTTCACCAATCTCCAGATGTTCCCTTTCTTTCCTCCTTTCTCTACTTGCTGGGTTATCAATTTCTCTGCTCCTTCCTTTATTCTCTGGGTTTTACCTCCTTTGACTCCAGGTTTTAGATTTCACTCCACCTTCCTTCTACCAGTCATTTTTCACCCTACCATCCTTCACTTTCTGGGTCGAGTTTTCTTCTACTCTACGGGTTTCCCTTTCACTTCACCTTTTTCCACTTTCCAGGTCATACAGGCTGCATTCCACTCCTTCCACTGTTAGTTACCTTCTCCACTCTACTGTCAATGCCTTCTTATTTAACACTTCTCCCCACTCTAATGTACCACTTCACCAAGTCTGCACTCCATATATTACTTTAACTTAACTCCAAATGTTCATGCTGTCTTGAGAGCTGGCTCTTATATAGGACTTGGACTGAAGCTCTTTTTCCTGAATAGCCGGAAAGGTCTATGTTCAGCCTGGGCCTTCTCAGTAGCAGGAATGCTTCATAGTTCTTGAGGCTGGAATGTAATCATTTTAATAGGTTAGCCACCATTTTGGATTTGTTTCCTGTGTGGTGCTGCTCGCAGTTCAGTTGTTGCTGCAGCCTTTCCTTTCATTTGCCGGCTGCAAGACTTCCCCCTTTATGAAATCAGCTCTTGCTGCCTCTGGTACTCAAAAGGTTAGTCTGTGTGGTTAGTCTGTGTGTTAGAAAGACCTTTTGTGGGACTGAGAGATTTTGAACATAAACATTTCTGTCTTCTTTAACTTGCGGCTGTTTCTACAATTGATTTCAATGGTGGTGTTGACTGCAGGAGACTTTTTCTGTCAAGGTTGTACCTGCTGGGAAAACATGCAATTTCCTTTCCTCAAACCCCCATCTAGTATGCGGAAGAATAGTTCTCTCTGTGTGTCTGGTTGTTGCACAGGGAAGAGTTAGGTTACCCAGTTACCCTGGGTGTTGAATAGGGGGACATGGGTGTGTCTGTCTACTAATGTAACTGCCCTCTTCGGCTTGAGGAAGGCACTTCAGTGGGATGTTTAGGTTTGCTCTATTGTCTTCCTGTCGGTGGATCGGTAGCACACATTCACTCTGGTTTTCCCTCTGTGACAGCAGGGGTTCCTGAGAGGCAGTAGTTATTCGTTAGCCCTTCCCAAAAGCTCTAGGAGCATGCTTATAACTGACCTTTGCTGGCATCAAGGGCCTAGGGTTATCTCACCCATGTCCTTATGACAATGGCCCTCATTACGACCCTTGCGGAAATCAACTGACATGACCGCCATAGCGTAAATAGCGTTTCCGCCACTGCACGATGGAGGAAAGTGCGGCTAATTCTGACCCATCGGGCACGAGCATTACGCCATGGCGGAAGTGCAAAGTCCGCAATGGCGGAAATGACCCCAAAACGCCCCTTACCGCCGTCGTACGTCGCCCTAGGTGCAATTCCGCCACCCATATTAGCGGTCACCGTAATGAGCGGTCAGCGCAAAATACGGTGACCGTAAATATACGGAAACGGAAGTAAAAACATGGGGCCGGAACGGGAAACAGCACGCCGTACACCTAAAAAAGCAGAATCCCAACACAACCATTAAAAATCCGACCCTGAGACACATCCCAACCCGTTATCCACCCCAGTTAAAAAAATAAATATGGGAAAAGTTGCTAAAAAAGCGTGCGACCGCAAGCGGCAGGTCCACTTCTCCCACGAGGAACTCACCGTGCTCACAGAGACCCTCCAGGAGAACGCTGCCGTCGTCTTCTCGACGCAAATGACCAGGACGGCACTTGCGAACAAGAAGGCCATATGGGCGCTGGTGGCACAGCGGGTAAGTGCGGTGGGGACCGCACCCCGCAACCCACAGCAATGCAGAAAGCGATGGGACGACCTACGGATACGCGTCCGGAGCATACTCTCTGCCAACCGGAACATTGCCACAGCTACCGGGGGAGGATCGGAATCACCCATCAAGTTGACCCCCTGGGAAGAAATCTGTGCCTCCACCATTGGAATGGAGAGCATAGAGGGAGTCGGAGGGATGGAGAAAGGAGTGCAGACATCAGAAGAATCAGGTTGGTGGGCCAAATGAAACTATGCCAAATCCACAATTACCAACCATGTGCAGTACCATGTGTCCCCATAGTGCACTAGAAACACATGTCCAGGAGAACGTCCACATACATTGCCATGACAGCGCCCCTTAAAAGTCAGATTAAATAAACAAATATTTAAAAAACCAAAAAACACACTCTACATGTGCAGCATGCACACCCTACCTGCAGACTGCCAAATAACTGCATCCCCAATGCACAAAAAAATGAGACCACCTCCAAGGCCCTGACCCAAATCACCCCCAGGTACCACCCCAATGCATGTGATACAATTGCCATCACAATTACCACAGACCCATGAATAACGCTCGCCCTCCTTTACTCCACCACAGGGTCAGATTCCAACGACGAGCTTCAGGACACCCCTACCAGCACACCTGCAAAGAGGGCCAAGACCAACGGCCAAAGACCCTCCACCTCAGCTGCACGGATCAAGACACGTCAGCAGCACGAATCGAGTGGCAGCACACTGGAGGGGACATCAACAGGCACCCCAGCAGCCAGCATGCCCACAACAGCAGCACCACAGGTCCCCCCAATGGATGCCACAGAAGGCACTGCTTCTGGTGGCAGCAGCACCATAGGTGAAACTGCTTTCATGCCAGCATGCTCCGACACAGAAAACGGTGCTGTAGATGTAGGATCCATCCATGACCTGTCCCAATCCCCCTGTATGTTTCATCCCGTACACCATGAGGACACCACGCAGGGGCACCCACAAGACGACGACTGGCCAACCCCAACAAGGCCTGTTGCAAGGCAACATGAGGCGTCCAGCCCCTCTGTGACACCACCGCAAATGGGCATGGCCCAGCAGAGGCAACAGTCCCTCGAGCAGATGATAGTGCAACAGCAGCAAATGGCCACGCTCCTCAAGGAGCATGCTGATGAATGTGGGGGTTCTAAGGCAGCCATTGAAACATCTACTGAGACACTAAGGGCACAAATGGAGAGAAGTACCGAGAGCCTGAGGGGACAAATGGAGAGAAGCACCGAGAGCCTGAGGGGACAAATGGAGAGAAGCACCGAGAGCCTGAGGGGGGAACTGCATGCGACGTCCAAAGACGTATGTGGTGAACTTGCCGCTGTGCGCCGTGTGCTCACTGAGCTCTCACAAACCCTTAGGGACATGCATGGACGTGAGCAGGCAGAGACATCATCCGTTGCAAGTTCCGTCCAGGGCAGCCCCCAACGCAGATCTGGGAGGAACCTGCGCTCCACAGGCAGGGGTGCCCCTGATACCCGGAGAGGGGGCTTGCAATAGCGTCTGACCAATGACAATGAGCATCTCTGGACACTGGTGTTCGTGGGGGGGGTAGGAGGGTGGAGGGGGTGTGTTGTGCTACTTTGGGTGGCGGGTCGATTGGGTGTGTAATGTCATTTCACATCTGCAATACAATTCTTCATATATTCATCCAATGAGATGTGTGGACATTGATCTCTGTGTACGAGGCCTATCCTGGTGTACAGGCCACATTGTGCATGTTCCCGACACACACAGTGCCACAAGTCACGTGTCCATGTAACAGCCACCAGGCGTGAGTGCTAGAAGCATGCATCTATGAGATTCTGACGTAATTCACGGGCCTCCTGTGCCTCGCGGACCCCTTGAGGTGCTGCCACATCCCCACCCTCATCATGACCATCTTCAGGTGCTAGCAGTTCTGCGTCGGGGGGCATGGCCACATTCCTACGTACGCACATGTTGTGTAGCATGACACATGCCATGACCATCTTTGCCACCTTCTCATGGCGGTACAGGAGTGCCCCGCCAGACCTGCTGAGGCAGCGGAAACGAGCCTTCAGTAGGCCGAATGCCTGTTCTATGACCACACGGGTACGTGAGTGGGCATGGTTGTAGTCCTCCTCATGCTGGTCCTGTGGGTTCCGGATTGGTGTGAGGAGCCATCTCTTCAGTGGATACCCGCAATCACCTGTATGTGGACAAGAAAGGATGTTTGTGGAATGTCATTGCTACGTACGCACCCCCCCCCCTTCCTGCCAGGTCATTCACGCATCACCTACCCCACATACTCATGCATTAAATGAGACTCACCGAGTAGCCAGGATCGGCGCCCTGCGTGTCGCTCCATGTAGCGTGGTATTCTAGAGTTCCGCAAGACCATAGAATCATGTGTTGATCCTGGAAATCGGGCAGAACAATGTGTAAAGATCCTGTTGGAGTCACACACCATTTGTACATTGATAGAATGATATTGTTTCCGGTTGCGGTACTGGGCCTCCATGGCATGTGGGACAACCAATTCCACATGGGTGCAGTCGATGGCACCAATGCAACCCGGTATGCCGCCAAGTGCATGGAATCCCACTTTTGTGTTTGTAAGCTCCTGCTCTGAGCGTGGTAAAGAGATGTAGTCGTCTGAGTGCTTCAGGAGGGCATCAAGCACTTGGAATAGTGTCTGTGAGAATAGTGGCTGTGAAATGCCATGCAACTGTCCGACTGTGTGCTGGTAGGTGCCTGTGGCCAGGAAGTGGAGTACAGACACCACCTTCAGTAGGGGTGGGATGGCGGTTGGGCTATCTATCATGCTGACAAGGTCAGCGTGTGTCATGTCGACAATGGCGGTTATGGTGTCCCGGTCCAAACGGTAGAGGGTGTGGATCTGCTCAGCTGTGAGGTTGAACGGATTAGCTCGGAGGCGTGGGATTGCGGGCTGCCTGCGTGGTGGTAGTGGCTGTGCTGGTGGGGCTTGCTGGCCATGCCTTGCCCTCCTCCTCCTCCTCCTGCGTCTCCTCTGTGCGGCCGGTTGTTGCAGTCGTTGGCGTTCGTCTTCTTCTTGAAGTTGGAGTACTTGCAGTGCAATCAGGTCCCCCAGGCCCAACATCGCTAGTCCTGCCGGTAGCATTCTGGAGTGGGTGTGGTTGTGGGAGGGGTTTGGGTATGCAATTTATGTGTTTTCAGGCTGTATAGCCTTCACCTGTGGTGATTCATTCCACCTGTGTCAGCTGCAATGCCTTTCGTGCGAGCACGTCCCGCACACGACGCTGCAATTCGACGCATGGCATCTTGCATTTGCATTCATGTTCTTAATCCCGAAGGCTGTGGAATATTGGTTTATATGTTAATTCTGCTATGGTCCCATTGTTGCACATACGATATTTGCATTCGCGAGCAGACTTGTGAAGGGTCAGTGGAATGTAGTGCTCGATCAACGGTGGAACCTCATGCAGCACTGTACCGAGGTTCACCGACGGCGGGGAGTCCCATCAGTGATTGAGGGCAGTTACCATTTTCACACACAGCCGCACTGCATAGATGTATTTGTGAATACAAGCGTTCACAGATGCCTTTTCAACGTGATGTTGCAAATTAGGAATTCGAAGGGCAGCGCTTTCGGTTTTCGACTAGCGGCGTGGAGACGCCCACAGGTCTGACTGGAAATGTAACGTTCTATTGTTGAATGTCCTTGGGACAGGGCCCATGACGGGAATGCAATGATTGATATGATTTGAATGGGATGCGCTATAGCGTAGTGGACGATAAGGCAGGACGTTCCCAAATACATGTGACTTCACTACACAAGGAATCCGGGCAGGAGCACAGTGGATTTTGAAGGCTGCATTACGCACAGACTCAATGGACATTTCGAATGTTATGTGAGTGAATATTCAGGCGTTTTCATAACGGGATGAGGGAATGATGAATGGATGCATGGGAAGATGATTTAATTGGGAGTCGGCCATGTACATGGCTATTTGGAATGTATCCCATTCCCCTGCGCTAAGTGATGCAAGGCTGCCATAGTGGGACCATCGTCTGTCTGCCCTTGTTGAACCCTCCCTGTCTCGACGCGCCTTCAATCACTTGTGTGTATGCACGTTGATGATCCCATCTGATGGATCCTGTTCTGACAGGCGCATGCACACAGACACTCGTTTGAAATAGTGTATTCACCTCGATTTGTGTCGTAATGATTCGCAAGTGAATTTTGGGTGCAATTGATCCTTATGAGTGGGCTAGCATGCATATGGTTGTAGGTTTGGTGTATTGAATGTAGTGAGTAATACATATGAAGTTCGGATGCCCATACTATATTTTTTTTCATTTGGGTGACAGGTATCTCCTCCCCTTCTGCCGCTGCCATCTGTACGCCACTCCTGCAGATGGCTTCTACAGTCGACACCTGCAGCTTCGAGTTAATCAGTGGAGCACCATTACGATCTTATGGGACGATCGCCAATGGCCCACATGCCCTTACGCAGTACTAGTGGCTAGGTGCAGCATACCTAGCTTCCAGCTGGACTAGTGCCTACTTCATGGGACGGGCCTGCGGTCCTAGGCGCTTCCATGTTGCCTTTTTGGACGTGGATGTAGCCCCTGTGTGCCATGGAGGTACAGGGCGTCACACATGGGGTAGCTGGTCATTTATTGCGGATGCAGCCCACAGTAATGCTGATCATTTGTGAGTTTATGCTCAAACGCCCTCACCGCTCCAGGTAAGCCAACGCTGCCACCTGTTTCTGTGCCTGCTTATGCCCGACTCTACCCTCTGCCATACCCTATGCCCATCTTATTCCAGGTAACTTTCGGCCAAAAACACTGCATTACTCCGTTACCTACTGTCTCCAGCACTATGTGCGTCTGTGACACCCCAGGAAATAGCAACCAAAGTGCATTACACACCCCAGGGAATAGCAACCAAAGTGCATTACCCATGTGCACCACAGGACTGTAAGGTGTTACTCCATTGCATTTTTGCCAAATTGTGCTATTTGAAGTTAGGTGTTACCCCACTGCATTTTTGCCAAATTGTGCTATTTGAAGTTAGGTGTTTCCCCACTGCATTTTTGCCAAATTGTGCTATTTGAAGTTAGGTGTTACCCCACTGCATTTTTACCAAATTGTGCTATTTGAAGTTAGGTGTTACCCCACTGCATTTTTGCCAAATTGTGCTATTTGAAGTTAGGTGTTACCCCACTGCATTTTTGCCAATTTGTGCTATTTGAAGCTAGGTGTTACCCCACTGCATTCTTTGCCAAATTGTGCTATTTGAAGTTAGGTGTTACCCCACTGCATTTTTGCCAAATTGTGCTATTTGAAGTTAGGTGTTACCCCACTGCATTTTTGCCAATTTGTGCTATTTGAAGCTAGGTGTTACCCCACTGCATTCTTTGCCAAATTGTGCTATTTGAAGTTAGGTGTTACCCCACTGCATTTTTGCCAAATTGTGCTATTTGAAGTTAGGTGTTACCCCACTGCATTTTTGCCAAATTGTGCTATTTGAAGTTAGGTGTTACCCCACTGCATTTTTGCCAAATTGTGCTATTTGAAGTTAGGTGTTACCCCTTTGCATATTTGCTGCCTACCACTATTCCTGCGCATATTCCGTTTACAAAGCCACCTATTTCAGATAACACCCACTTTGCTACTCCCACTCTGCTCACATAACGCCAGCGCAGTACTGCAGAAAATGCTAACTATATTACTCATCTTCTGTGCAATGGCCACGCCCGCATCCCTAAACATTCCCATCCAGGATACCGACTCAGGAGCCCCCCCTCCCCAGCCAGGCACTTGTCTCACCTACACCACTAGGCACTATCCTGACCCTTCCTACCCAAGATATCACTGCAAGTCAGGTCCTACAACTTTTGCCTCCCACCCTTGCACTACCACCCAAAGAAACAACAAACTTCGCGCCAGACTCTCTAAACTTCATGAGCCGCCCCGAAGATTCCTGTCTGATTCCAAATGCACAACCAAAAGTTCTACCAAAGGCACTACTATCCCCACAACCAAGTCCAAACCTATCATTCATACAAACATCTCGGCAAAAACGGATGTACATTCTTACAAAGGAGCTCTCCTTAATACCAGATCACTGGTTGCACATGCCCTTGATATTGCAGACCTAATTATCAAAGACAAATTAGACTTTATTGCTCTAACTGAAACGTGGCTCCACAATGCAGCAGGCCCATCTCTAATGCTAGCCATCCCAGACGGGTACACTATATCTAGGCAGGACCGGGTAGGTAACCGGGGTGGTGGCATCGCCATCATATCGAAAGTAAGTTTAGCTCTCAGACTAGCCCCGACCCAAACTCTGCAATCGTGTGAATCCCTCACCGCCAAACCCCCCATAAATAATACCCAATCCCTCACTATCCACCTGATCTACAGACCACCAGGTCCACTTGGAACCTTCGAGGAAGATCTACACAACTTAATTTCTAACAATGCGAAAACCACTTCACAACTACTGCTACTAGGGGACCTTAATCTAGGGTTCAACGACCCAGCAGACATACATGCCTCTACCATAGCCAATACGATCTCATCACTCGGACTCTCACAAAAAGTCAACCTACCCACCCATCTGAAGGGTAGAACCCTAGACTGGGTTGCTGATGCCAATTGCTCAGCGGTCATCTCCGCCACCACACCACTTCCTTGGACCGACCATTCGCTGGTCTCATTTAACCTATTGACCTCTAGATCACCTACCACAACTGTGTCACTGGCACCACCCTGCCTCACTAGAAACAAGAAAAATATCACAATAGAAAAAATCATCCCAGCTATCCTTCCAACCCTAAACGCATTGCCAGACAATCTAGATCCCAACACACTAGTTCACGAATATAATAAAATCATGTTAACTACCATGGATAAAATTGCCCCACTCAAACTTCGCTCCAGTAAGCCTAAAACCCATTTAAACAAATGGTACACACCCGAACTCAAAGTCCTCCGTCTAAAAAAGCGCAAATGTGAAGCTGATTGGAAATTATGCCCCTCCAGTGAAAAGAAAGCCATCCTGGACACGATTTCTCGTCATTACAAAGCTGAAATTTGCTTAGCTAAACGGAATTCCTATAACATCCGCATTGCCAACTCCAACTCAAGTATGAAGGAGCTCTTCTCCATACTAAAGGAACTTGAGTCACCCATAGCCACACCCGACACCTGCACCAAGAACCAGACCTGGTGCACAGACATCCAACAAGCACTAGCAAATAAAATAAACACCCTACAAAATAAAATTCATCTAAAAAAAAGATTCCCTAAACCTTACTAACCCTCCCACATCTCCGCCCAAAGTCTCACCAAGCATACACACTAACTCATTCACCTTCTCTAAAACTACCACCCTTGAGGTTGAGAAAATCATCCTCTCTCTTAAACCATCAAACTGTAAAGGCAATATCTGCCCTGCACACATAATAAAGGACGCAGCCAGAGACCTGTCACCCTTTATCTCTAAACTTATAAACGCCTCCTTCTCCTCAGGCAGTATCCCCTCCAATTTAAAACAATCCTGGGTACTCCCCCTCCTCAAAAAACAGACGCTCGATCCCCTCATCCCCACCAACTACCGACCCATCACAACCGTACCCTTCCTACTGAAAATCTTGGACAAAGTTGCCTATGTCCAGATTCAAAAATTCCTAGAACTACACAAGCTACTAGGCGCCAGACAATCAGGTTTCCGCCCACTACACGGCACGGAAACAGCCCTCATCGATCTGAAAACCCAAATTGATGACCTGAGGGATAAGGGCAAGACAGCACTCCTCCTCTTACTTGACCTCTCCGCGGCTTTTGACCTCGTCGACCACAAGGTCCTCTGCAGACACCTTGATTCAGCTGCTCATTTCTCCCCAGAAGCTATCAAATGGATTGAATCCTTTCTGAGTGAGAGAACTATGAGAGTCTTCTCCCCTTCAGCAGCAGCAGACCCCTCTCCTATCACTTGCGGAGTCCCGCAGGGCTCATGCGTCTCCCCCACCCTATATAACATCTTCACCAAACCCCTGTTCGACGATCTGGACCATCTGGGTGTCACCTACACTAATTATGCTGATGACACTCAGATTCTCCTCCCACTTTCAGGGGATCACAGTAAGGACAGTGAGTTGGTGAATAGGGTATATCTCATCATTCAGGCATGGATGGCATCTCATGGTCTATGCTTGAATGATGACAAGACAGAGCTCATCATCTTAGGTACCCCTGCTAATATCAATAAACTAGGCCTTGGAATATGCCGAATTCAACATAGATGGTAATCTCATCAGAGTATCCAGGGAAGTAAAAACCCTTGGCTTTTATCTGGATGCCACTATGTCATTCACTAAACAGGTTAACTCACTAGCATCTACCACTGCGTACACTTGCAAATTAATAAGGGCAGGTAGACCATTCCTATCCAATGACAGCTGCCTGATCCTGGCAAGAGCACTCATACTATCTAGGCTTGATTATTGTAATGCCCTCTATAGCGGTGCCAACAAAGCCATTATCCACAGGCTCCAAATCCTACAAAACAATGCCTTGAGAGCTGCCCTCGGCATTAATAAGAGAGATCATATCTCAACCACTAGACGCCAACAGAAATGGCTCTCTACAGACAACAAAATCAAACTAAAGTTGGCCTCCCTAACCCATAAAGCCCTCAACAATGCCGCCCCTAGTTATCTGATGGACAAGGTAAAGAGAAAATCCTCCATCCGACAAACAAGAACTATCAATTCCAACCGTCTGATAATCCCCAGATTCAAACTCTCCACCATTGGTGGGAACAGCTTCCCGGTGAAAGCTGCCACGCTCCGGAACTCTCTGCCTCACAACCTAAGAGCTGACCAACCATACTCGCTCTTTAGAAGACACCTCATCAGTCACTTTAACTCCAATAACCCTTGTATTTAGCTGCACTTTCCTACACCTATATATAGATAATGATACTCCTGTTCGTATTTCTGCCTTCGCCTCTTACAGCCCTGCACACTTCTGTACACTCACCTCCTGTATAGACATTGACTTTTAATGTTTGAAGACTTGTATACCTCTTATTCCTTATTAACTCTGTAATCCCGAATATTCTTTTAGGTTTACCCATCTCTAACAGCCCTGTACATATCTGTATATTTACCCCTGCATAGATATTGACTCTGTATATATGAAGATTTGTATATTTTTTTTATTCCTGCAATTCTGATTATTTTTTATGACTACCTCCAAGTGTATATTTCTGCAACATTGTAAGCTTCGAATTATCTTTTGCCTGCGCCCTGTTGCCCCTGGGTAAGGTGCGCCATACAAATAAATAAACAAACAAACAAACAAACAAATGGCTGTATGGGCTTGGTGATTTTGATGTGCATTAAATTTATATTCAGATATTAACCGTGTAGCGTTATTCTTTGCTAGTAATGTGGCATATTCCGATTTGTGGCGCGATGTATTGTGAGGTGTTCTGCATTGGGTTCCGGCTTCTGGGTACAGTTGTGTGGTACGTGCTTATGCTGATGGTTGGTTTGACTACTGCCATGTGTACAGGGCTGGTGCAGTCTCCCTCAGGTTACTGCTTTGACTGTTGGTTTACACTGGTGGCAAGCGATGGGGGACTGTTGTTGTTTTGTGTCATGGAATTTTCAGTTCATTTTGATGTACTTGCACCTTCAGATGCCTGTGCTGCATCAGTACGGCAATGGTGTGTTGCCAATTGTGGATGGCCACTCACAGGGCACTTGGGGCCCCTGCATGCATTTGTTCGTTGGCATGCATGGGTGACTTGTACATTTCACTGGTTGCATGGTGTGACTGCATTGCGCCTACGAGAAGTTGTGCAATGTGGCCAGGGAGTGGAGTACAGGCACTCAGTAGGGCCATTACGGTTGGTTCACGATGCCGTAGTTCTCGCCATGGCGGAATGGTACTTTCCGCCATGCTTGATGGCGTTAGGTGAATGTCCGCTGGGGTCAGCATTCGCGTACCGTTGCGCCATGGCGGATATTGCGGTTTTGCACGGCGCACGTGCGCGTACTTGGTGCAGTTAGCGTTGGCGTTCATTACGGTGTCGCTAATCGCATCGTACTTTACGGTGACGGGTCATAATCGCAACGGGCGGTATTCGATGGCGGTATTACATTTCCGCCATCGTTTTTCGTATTCCGCCAGGGTCGTAATGAGGGCCAATGACCGGGAGATCACTTTTTCATAGCACCAAAATGTGCTTTCTGTTGTACGCCAAAGTGAGTGGTGTGAGTTGCCTCTGTAGAGAACACCCCCTGCAGAGACCTCTCCCCACCCCCAGACAGCCCACCAGAAAATGTACTGTACTGAGTAAGAAGACAAGGTTGCTGGAGTACATTTTGTGGGAAAGCATGCTGCAGAGAAAAGATTGTATGTATTTATTTATTTGTATTTGTAGAGCACACAAACAGCCCGCAGACATCGAGGCGCTGAATCAGAGTTTAAGGAGGCTTACTTAAGGGTTACAAAGAAGCCACCCTAGAAAGAACTTATTTACATTTAGGTAGTTATATGTTACAGTATATTGCAGGTTCTAACATATCAAACAAAGAGGATGGTCTTGATGGCTTTACGGAAGACAGTGTGGGATTCAATGGCTCTGAGGGGCGGAGGGAGCGCATTCCAAAGGGTGGGGGCAAATGATGGGAAGCTGGAGCCGCCCGCACGCACTTTGCGAGTACCTGGGGACAGACAACAGGTTAGAGTACTGTGATCTGGATGGTTTGTGAGTGGGGGGTTTGGTAATCCTACGAGTTAGGTAGGGAGGAGCAAGGTCATGGAGACATTTGTGAGTCAGGGCCAGGGTTTTGAAGATGATTCTTTGTTTAACTGTAAGCCAATGGACTTGTCTTCTGAGTTCAGAGATGTGCTCTTTACGCGACAGGCCTGTGGCAGCTTTGAGTGCGTTATTTTGAACAATTTGGAATTTAGCGATATTCTTGGCAGAGGTGCCAATGAATAAGGCATTGCAATAATCGAGCCTTGAGCCAATGATGGCCCTGGCGATGGTGAGGCAGTTTTGTTGGGACAAGAGGGGTTGGATAGCATTGATAAGTTTGGAGTAATAGGCGGACGTGGAGGCTATGGCATTGACCTGTCTGCTCATGGTCCTATTAGGTTCTAGAAACACACCAAGGGTTTTGATGGACGGTGAAACAGCGATTGGGATATTGTCAATGACGAAGGAGGAGTACTGTTTGCTCAACTTATTCAGGGTGGATGGCGGGCCAACCAGCAGGAGCTCAGTTTTGTCAATATTAAGGCAGAGACAGTTTTCTGCCACCCAGGTTTGTATTGTAGAGTAGATGGAGTTTAAAGTATTCTGGTCAGATGCGTAATCACCTGAGAGGGGGATAAGTACCTGGGTGTCATCCGCATAGTTTGTGTATGAGATGACCATGGAGTCGAGGTTTTTAAACATGGGCCTCGTGAAGAGGTTGTAAAGGGTGGGGGCCGTGCAGGAGCCTTGCGGGACCCCACACTTGATGGTGCTAGGGTCGGCACAAGACGAGTCTGAGAAGACCTTCATAGTTCTGTCTTTTAAGAATGACTCTATCCATTTGCAGGCATTATCAGAGAAGTTTGCTCTTGAGGATAGATGTTGGCAGAGAGTTTTGTAGTTAACTAAATCAAATGCGGCCGACAGGTCGAGGAGCAGGAGGAGCGCAGGTTTACCCGTGTCTCTGAGGACATCGATTTGAATTTTCAGGTCAAGGAGAGCCGTTTCGGTCCCATGCCGTGGCTGGAACCCTGATTGTCTAAGACCAAGGAGATGGTTGTCCTCTAAAAATGTCTGTATTGTATGCGGAAAAATAAGTAAAGGGGTAGACCTGCACTAGAATCCCTGATCCTTCAGGTATTATACAGTTAAAAAACGTTGAAAAAGATATCTGGTGGGATTCGATACCAGTTATACAATGACACTTGATACTATGGACTGGGTCATTGCTGAATAGGCCAAAGGAATACATTTGTTGTAATGAACATGTGATGTAATGATATTTTGAATACCTATTGTGAAAACACTAGGGCTTTTTATATTCAAAGGTCTGAATGAGTGTTGTATGTGGTTATGAATGAGGGTATGAATTGATTGATTTTTATGTGATTTTATGATATTAGTATGAATTTTTTTGTGATGAATTAATTGAATAAAATGTGATATGTATTAAAACTTAATCAGTGTCATCCCGTTCTACTGATCCAATTTCTGTGAGAACTGTACTGTATGCGGACAGTGGTGATAGGCCTGTAATTGGTGGGGATGGCTGGGTCAAGTGAGGGTTTTTTGAGGAGCTCGGCGAACCCAGGCTTCCTTTAGATCTTGTGGGACTTGGCCAGAATGAAAGGAGGCATTGATGAATGCTGTCATGATAGGGGCTAGTGAGGGAGCACAGTCCTTGATGACATGCGCTTGGCAGACATCCCCCTTACAATTAGAAGGTTTGATGGTTTGGAGGAGTGAAGTGACCTCTCAGACATTCACGTCTTTGAAGTCAAACTGTGGGGAGGGATTGGGATGCGCAGCCAAGGGGTTAGTGCTTTGACTACTGGTTATTAACTTAGAGATCTCCTTTTGGTGAGCAAGTATTTTGGCTTGTAGGGTTTCAAGTTTGTTAAGCATGGCGGATTGGATGGAATTGCACCAGGATCCCTCCTTCCCTATTGGTGAAGGTGGGGGGGGGGGTCTCCAGTTCTCTGAATATGGAGAAGATTCCACGGCTCCCTGATTTAGCAGTGGAGATTCTGGCATTAAATGATGTTGATTGGGTGTTAGTAATGGCGGTTTTGTATAGCTTAGAAGTAGTTTTGAAGGCTAGTTGGGTGGCTTCTGTTGGGTTGTTGCGCCAGGTAGTAAGGGCTGCTCGTTTTTTCCCTCGCATCTGTAAGAGGTCCTGGGTAAACCGTGCATTGCAGTGCTTGGTTTTCTTTTCTTTCTTAAGTGAGAGAGGGGCTACCAAGTTAACAGCCTGTGATAGGACTCTTTTGAAGTCGTTTGCAAGGAAATCTGGGTCCTTGGCGAAAGGGTGGGGGGGCAGGTACCTTCAGGTGCTGGGCGAGGTTACTGTGAGTGAGGAGTTTGGAGCTGCGTCTGAGGTCAGCTGGGAGAGGGATGATGGGAAGTTGGGGGTCCCTAGAGGTGATGATGTTGAAGGTGATGCAATGATGATCGGTCCAAGGTAATCGTGCGATAAGGGGGGGCTGATTGAGCAGTTGTGTTGAACAACCCGGTCAAGAGTACAGCCTTTTGAGTGAGTGGGGCTGGAGTGGGTCTGTGTGAACCCTAGCGTGGATAGCGCTTTATTAAGGGGTTTTGGCATGGGTGTCTTTGGGGTCGTTGAGGCCTAAATTAAAGTCACCAAGGAGCAGGATTTTAGAGGATTTCTTAAGGTTATCCGAAATCGAGTGGGTGAGGGCTTCTTGGAAATCACTGGAAGGGCCTGGAGGGCAGTAGATGAGGTGAATTGCTATGGTGCAATTATGGGAGAGCTTGAGTTTCAGGAGAAGGTAGTCAGAGCTCTCATCAAGGTTTTTTTGGATTGTCCCAATTGGGAGGGTATCTTTGGCGATGATGGCAACCCATCCACCTCTGTGGGAAGAGCGATCTCGTCTGTAAATAAGGTATCCCGGAGGGATCGCTAAGGCAAGGGCAGGCCCTGAGACATCAGTTAGCCAGGCTTCACTAAGGAATAGTAAGTCAAGGTTGTTATGAGTAATAAGGTTGTTGATATCAAGGGAGTGTGCTGGAAGAGATCTGCAGTTCACGAGGGCACACTTAAGGTGGGCTACAGGGGGGAGGGCACACAGAGTGACTTTAGTGATAAGTATGGCTGGGGGCTGTGTTTGAGAGGGACTAGCAGGAGAGCACTGAGGCATTGTGTTGGACGCTTGGCTAGGTGTGGGCTGGGAGGCCAAGTTGTTGGCAGTGGTGCAGGCATCAGTGCATGGCAACATAACAGTAGGTAGAGGCAAAGTGGTGCAGGCATCAGTGCATGGCAACATAACAGTAGGTAGAGGCAAAGTGGTGCAGGCATCAGTGCATGGCAACATAACAGTAGGTGCAGGCATCAGTGCATGGCAAAATAACAGTAGGTACAGGCAAAGTGGTGCAGGCATCAGTGCATGGCAAAATAACAGTAGGTACAGGCAATGTGGTGCAGGCATCAGTGCATAGCAACATATCTGTGGGTACAGACCTGATAGAGGGCGCAACGGCGCTAGTGTCAGACTTAGCATTTGGTAGCATTGCATGGTGGTTGGCGGTTAGTGTACACGACCATGGTCCTTGCCTGAGCATAGAGGAAGTGGGCTTGTCCTGGACCGGAAGCGCTTGAATACTTTGTTGCCGGTGGACAGAGCGGAAGCAAGAGTAAGCGACCATGCGGTGGCCAGAGACGGGTGAGTGCAGGGTAGCAGGAGTCAGAGTGGGAGGAGGGGCGGAGGGGCAGAGGATGTTTTCCGCAGGTAGTGCAGGCAAGCGGCGAGTCGTGTCGCGCAAGGTACTGTCATCGAGGTGGGCAGGTGATGTAACGGGTAGCCTTGCCCGCAGGCGACGTAGTCTGGAGGAGTGGCTAGGTTAGAGGGAGTGAGGGCAATCCCTTGGCATGCGTACACATAGGTAGGCATTTCTGTCAGTAGTGCTGGGTATAGCACTACGCATGTGAGCATAGACAACATCAGAGGTCTTACCTCCCTTCTGCACCTTTGAGCAGCGAAGAGCTGCAAAGAGTGGAGCAGGCCTTTTCTCATGGCCTTCGCTCTGCGGCTTTGCCTCGCGGCGTGCCTCCCCTCCACTTAAAGCAGGAGGGGAGGGCCTGCAGAAGTGTTGGAGCCTATAGGGATGTTCTGGGGCATTTTGTTGTTTGGTATCCATGGTGACAATGGCGGCATGGGAGGCTGGATCCCAGAGTCTGCTCACCAAACGGCCCCTTGGACATGAAAGCCCGGGAGAGGAACACCACTAGGAGCAGTTTATAGCGTAAACCAATAATACAACACCTGGGTTGATTAGGAAAAATACCAATTATGCCAAAGCTGCAATATAAAAAGAGACACAAACCACTATGCTGGGTGGCAGTTAGAATTGGTGTTATATAGCAGTGAGAGGAGCAGGAGAAGCACATGGGGAGGGTAGAAGGTGGCCAAGCCAAATGGATCATACTGTTAGAGAGTTATGGAACAGGGAGTGGCAAAGTCAACAATACATGGGATTTCCAACCTGTAGTAGAGAGTAGAGAAGGGGTCTCATGGGGGCCTTTATCCAGAAACTGGCACCAGCCAGAGGACACTGAGGAGAAGTAAAAGATGGGCTACTGGAAGCTGTAGCCCAGATCCTGGTGGTAGCTGACAAATCACCAGAACTAAAAAGCAATACATTTTTCAGCCTTAAAATGAAGAGAAGAGCATGTGGTCCAAGCCCATGAGAGTGAGATGTTTAAATTACTGCAGACTGAAAGGGACCTAGGTTGGGAGGGCCTCCTCAAAGAGACTCCCAAGACAAGAGGCGTAATCTGAATGCTATTGGCCCAGTAGGCGTGCGCCCCTTGGTTACAGAGTGCCCTAGAACGATCCATTGCTATACAACACAAAGTAGCCTGTCTTTTGTTTAGGGTATAACCGTTTTTTTTTTTATTTCATGAAGAATACTTTTGGGTCACTTGGGAGTAGTTATGCCCCTACTAACACATGTGACCCCTGTATTCTATTAATCGTCCCTTGTGACAATGGGTACATGCCACTGAATGAGGTTTATTGCTGAAACATACGTTTGATTTCCCAATGAAGGAAGTTAGATGGGCATATTCTCAACAACAATAGGGAGTGCTCCTCAGATTCAGCACAAGACCAGTACAACAAGAAGCGTTATTTCGTGAGAGTAGACGGGAAAGCTGTGTTTGCGGTAAAAGTAAGAACTCTGGCAAAAGCGATCCCCTTGGAACATGAATGGGCAATGACCTTTGTTGACGGAGACCGTCAGTAATCATTGGGTTTGCAAGTCTCAGCCTGCCCCACTGTCAGTAGGGGTGTTTGAACGTCACATTGTCCAGCTGTAGAAACTGTGGAAGAGAGAAGGAACATGTTCATGCAACACTTCAAATGTGTGACTACAATTGGCATCCATGGTTTTTTGGTACAAATACTGCATCCACATATTATGCAGGGCCTCTTGAAACTTGACAACATAGCACTCAAGCATCAACAACCAAACAGGGTCACTTACAGTCTAAAAATCATCCATACCTCCTCCATTGGGCTGCCACACCGGGTCTCTGCACTGTGTGAGGTGTCAGAAATGTGAGGCGGACAACTTGGTAAAGGTTTTTCCATAAGAAGCCATTTTATTACCTCAAGAGCGTTTGACAAACGCCTCACTATCCCTACCCTTAGGAGACTTTCCCTGCCCATCAAAAAGAACGATAGGAAACACTAACAAAAGGAATCTTTCTCTCACACTTGTACATACAGCAGACTTATAAAGGGAATATATGGCAGTTCAAATATAACATAAATAACAGTTACGTCCAACATAAAGCAAATAATTGTGTCTCCATGTAACCTGGGTGAAATCCCGTTCCCCAGATTCAAAGCAGTATTTTCAAATCAGCAAGTCAAAATAGGAAAGTTCTGTCTTGCAACAAAGTTTTAAACACAAAGTTCTTCTTGCTCCAAAACTCTCGGGTTTTGACCAACAGTTAAAAAAAAGTCTTTATCTCTCCACTTGTAGCAGCACAACATTTTCGTAGGGAACAAAACACACAATTCATCTGTATCAGCAACAATATTTTATCACAGTGATTCCACAACAATTCACAAAGTATTTCAGTGGTCTTGCCAGTTCTTCTTTACAGTCTTTAACCACAACACAGTATTTCAATAACTTCTTCCTGGTACGCTCACCTGCCAGGGCTTGTAAGGAACACATGGTGGCAACAATAAAGACAGACACAAGTGATCACAGTTCAAGGGTGTTTATTGAACTGTAAATACAGTGTGGAAAAACACCTGATGTAAACCTAAATCTAAGATGAGAGCAAGCGCCGACCATCAAAAGTAAAATAAGGCAGTCCTTGTGGCGTCGTGTCAAAATAAAAGAGCCTTTACTAAGAAAAACCTATTGCCAATTCCTTACAACTAATTACAAAAAGAGTGTGGGTTCAATAAAGAAAGAAGTGTTCACAAATAGTAAGGCAGGATGTGATTGTCAGGTGTCTCCCTTCTCCATGTTTTCAGCACGAGACAAGGTGGGACCTTAAAACACAGCACATGCTCAAGCTTTCTCAGCACAAGCTAACAGTTCCATTACAGCTATCAGGTTCTTCGATTGATAAGTCTCTTATCAATAAAAAGTCTCTTACCTTCGAGGCCTGATGTATTCAACAACAAACAAACAAAAAGTTCCTTTCTCAATGGACTTTGGGCAAGGGCTTTTCACCCCTGGATCTCCCTCGACCGGGCTCAGACCCTCTTGACAAGGGGAACCTTTCACTTTCTCCGGTCTTCCAATGCTTCTTACTTTCATGGGTCTTAATGTCTTTTTAAACTTTTCTTCAGGATGTGCCTCTGATTGTCGGCTTACCTCTGCTGGGTTCCAGCTCGCCAACTTCTACAGACAGTTCACTATGGGACTTCAGACTTTGCCCCTTCTCGTCAGCATCCCTCCGCCGGGTTCACTCTTGCCAACATTTAACGAACAGTTAATGTACTAGTTTTCACCATGCAGGATTCATTGCCCTTTGTTTCACAATCATCGGCTGGTCAAAGAATTTCAACGGTACAGAGGATTTTACAAGACCCTTGTATGACCACTTTGACCTCTCTTCGCCGCTTCCCAAGGCCTTCTGGTTACGGCAGTCTCTTACAATCGGGTTATCGCCCACATTATCAGAACATAAGATGTTAATGTTCACATTTAGCATTCTCCTGTTGATTGCAAGAGTTTTTATCACTATAAATGTGGACAACTTTTTGAAGGGGAGTCTTATTCCTGATAAATGATTGATTATGACAGTGTTAACAATCACCAAGATGGATAGCTTTGGGAATAGAAACCTCACTCCGACAGCAAGCCATTACATATTCTGGGGGCATCACTCAAATCTCTTCCTCAGAGGAAGACAAATACCCTCCTGGTCTCTTGAGGTCCTTCTCCCAGGTGATCCTCCTGGTTAATACCACCCCCAGGGTCAGATCAGGTAGCGGCTGCCTTTCCCTCGTCACCTGGGAGGAGATTTTAGGTAGGGTCTATGTGAGGACTCAGGATTCATCACACCTGCCACACCAGAGCACGACCTGCCTGCACAGGAGCATCAAACCTGTTGACATGCAGCAAACCTACACACCATCACAACCATCAAGATAAAACGTAAACCTCCTTATGCCTGGGTCTGCCACACCCCGCCCTCAGGTCTGCCACACCGGAGCAACACCCACATCTACCAAAAAAGAATTTAAAGGATGAAAAAGAATAGACTCACAATACAAAGATGACACTGAAACAAAAGCAACTGCAACAGAGCAAAACGTTATGACACGCAAGTTGAGTTTATTACTCCCTTGTCATGTGTAATCTTCAGTACAACTTCAATTGATAAAATTCAGTATGCATACAATTTATTAGCCGGCTCTCATCTTGTGCACATAACTCCTACACTACTACAGCACTTCATGCCTCAAACTCCCACACAACAAGTGCTTCACTACTTCATGACAAATGCCACACATGACAACTACAACTTGTGCCTAAACCTCCGGCATGTTAAGTGTTTTAATGTCTCCATACACATGTCATTAAACAACTCCCAGTGGCATAACTCCAGCACATCAAATGTTTGAATTCCACACCTCCTGTGCAACAAACACATAACTCCATGACATACATCTACTCTTTGAGGCCTAAACCTCTGCACATAACGTGCTACAAACCTAACCTGAAGCACATAACGTGCTTAAAATGTCAACTCCTGTACATCAAGTGCCCCGACGCTTCAAAGCAACTAGCATTGGTCTCTACTTCGGGTTAGCTTAACTACCCACCACGACAGGCAGAACTGATAATCTATAACATCCACAACAACCAACTTTAATTCCATAAAACACTACACCACTCATTTACTCCACGCCTTGGTAAGACAATTACAAACAAAACAACACATACACAAAGCAAGACTCTCACTCCACTCCACTCCACTCCACAGCTTTAAGTTTACACCATATTTCACTTCACAAATTCAACAGCTATTTCAACAACGCATGTATGCAAGGTTAAAATATAATGTAACAAGTCTCCCGAAAGTAGTGATGATCAGGCACTACTCTCAACCTCAGAATAAAATATCACATTCTCCTAAAAATGGTGACAGCTAGTAAAGCGCACTCCTGCTCATGGTATAATTAACATACATGTTAATGGTTTACCAATCTACACCCTAACCTCTGCTCCTGCTGACTGTGTACTAAACTATACCATAACCTCTTACGTATGCGCATGGTGTACTTATCTACACCATATCCATTCTTTAGTGCACTAAACTGCACCCTAACACGTGCATACAGCCTACATAAAGCCACACTTTGTTAATACATTGATTAAATGGGATATGAAGATACAGTGATATTATTGGGGCAAGGATCCCGCTCAATAATCAATTGAGAAAAGTATAACAATTGAGCCCAAAATGAGAAAAGTAAGGAATGTAGAAATTCAGATAAAATAAGTATTTACTTAGAGAGTATGTGAAATACACAATATTCAGATAATTCATCAAGACATATTATATTGGAGAGAAAAAACATATGGTGAAGAAACAAACCGAACATATGTTTCTTAATAAATGTTTGTAGGGAGGAAGTGTTGCGCAAATACAAAATACACATAGTGTGAAACACGTTTGTTGACATTTGATCAATTATTCACATGATATCCTAACTGATTACATGTTTGATGAATGTAGTTTGCATTGTAATGTTGGGATCCCAGCTTACCCCTCTGATGCAACAATGTATTCAATTCCTCTTAATTGATATTATTTTGTACATCCTTAGAGATAGATTTTGAGATTCTTTGACTTGTGGGAATTTAAAACCTACACTCACACTATAGAATCCAAATATAATTTAAATTACGAATTTTACACTTTGTGAAAAATTTGTATTTAATGAATTCAGTACCTGCACATTGGTGTAGAGCTTTATGAGACAAAAAATAAAAAGTGTTTGAGGACCTTGCCTGATTATTCAATAGCTGATTAATATGGAGAGGATTTTAAAATGATAACAATCAGAGAGTGGGAGGCAGTATGCTTCATTGCCATTTTAAATGAAGGTATTCTTCTATAAAGTTATGTTACTTTGCATTTGTATAGCACCTTGTGCATCATTGGTATGGTCTCAAGGCGCTGGTAGGTTGAACGCCCTCCTGAACCGCAGTTCAAGTCAGTTGAGAGAGATAGAGTCGTAAGGTGCGTGGGCGCACCAGGTATGTGTGCAGCTGGTGTGGTTGTTGCATGATAGCTGCTTCTTAGCAGTAGGTGTGGTTCTGAGGAGATCAGTTGAATGTGTACCATCTGGAGGGTGGAGTTGGTCAAATGGAGCATCGGATCTGGTACTAAATTCCATAAAATAATGCATAAAATGAGGTGTAGCCCAGTCGACGGTATTAAAGGAGGCATGACATTGGAATGTTTCCGACTGTGTACTGTGCTCTACAGCATATGAGGGTAAGCAATCTGAGGGGGAGATCCTCACCCTCAGCACAATATTCTATGATTCAAGGTACAACCCAGTGAGCAAATGACATGATAGAACCTTGCTTGCCGGAGTAGGTCCCAACACAGGCCACAACAATCATGAGCCATGCACGCTAAGTAAACTTTCCAAGTTCCGCAGGCATCTATATAATGTAAACAAAATTCAGCTTTGAGATACAATTTGGGAAAAAGCAAGGAAGGAAGATGGATTTCCTGATTAGTGTGGAAATCCAAAGGCAAAATCGGGAAAACATAACTAAGCTTGCATCATGAAAATACTTAAAGTTAGATCCACCAGGGTTTTGGATGAGTTTACATTATTGCATCAGGAGCACCCCTTCTCTTGAACTGCAAGCATGATCTCCTTTAAGCCTTCTAGCCTCTTCCTCATATCCCCAGGAATATTACAACATTCAGGAAGTCACCCTTATGTCACATGATTCTGATGTCTACTTATTGATTGACCAATGCCTTTTGCAACTAAAGGAGCTTATTGAAATGATAATGAAGATGGATTTTCTTTGCAAAGTACTTTTCAGAAGTCTCACTTTGAGTGGATTCTGTATTCGTTTCCAGGGGTCAAGTCTTAAAAAGAAAAGTGGGGGGACTTATTAACATATCAATTGAATGTGGTGTCACCGGAAATGAGCATATCAAGGTGGCCTCTGAAAAAAGGGGGGTTACTTCTGAAAAAAGTGGGGTGACTCCGTCCACTCGCGTGTACCCTCGACTTGAGCTCTGTTAGTTTCCCAAGTTAGGACACCAAATTTAGTTTAGCACCGGAATAATGTTCTTTCGGTTTTGGTGCCTGTTTTGGTTAATGATTTCACCATAGCATCACAACGAGGTAAGAGTCTTTCTAAAAACTATCCCCCATAATCGCCCCGTTTCTTTATAATGGGTGTATGTAGTGTGTTAACCTATGTGAATGGCTGGACTGTGGAAATGTGGCAGAGCCTCTATGTTGGCACACAGAGAACTTCATCTGGGTAATGTGCAATGTGGCAATTCTGTCCTAGATCTTTCTATGTATATTTTGTTATAAAAGACATTTCATCAGATACTCACCTGTATTCTTAAACTGACCACAAATACGTTTCTTTCTTGCTTTGTTACGATTACCTCTGCATTAAGGTTTAATGAAATTGCAGGACCTATCTTTTTTCAATCTTAACTTTATTAATAATAAACAAATGAATAGAAAACCAAGTCAAACATTCAAAAGAAGCGGTGGAGGACATGACTGCTTAAACAGCAACTATGACTGCATACCTTAATGCACCACTTCTCCCAAAAAGGAGTAGAAATTCTTGGATGGAACAGAAAGGGAAACCTACATACAGACTATATGGTGCTAGCTAAGACTGTGAAGAGGAGCTTCACCCACTGGTGCGATGCAGGAGGCCAGAGAGAATTGGGCACCTCACTTTGCCTCCTGCCCACTGGTAAATTTACAAAATGTTTTTGTCGGAAACCTTGCACAAAGAGAAACCCCAGGGAATGCCTCTTGTGCATGCATCTCTGTGTGGCCCGATTCACGCCACTCTCCCCCCCAAATCCACTTTTTTACTGTCATGTATGGCAAATGGCATTTTAGCACACAGACAATATAGCAAGGCTCTCGGACAGTTGTGCATACAGGCCACTGACCTGTTGAATGTTTCTCCATGGCCGGTGCTAGGATGCCCAAGACCCTATGTGGCAGAGGAACGTGCAGGGTCCCTAACCTGCATGTGGTGATGTCATATGGTGTGACATTACAGAAGGGAAGACTGCGAAGAATGTCGCCACACTGATTCTTGAGGGCATCCTGGAGGGTGATGTTACGAGAGGTTTCCATGAATCAGCCAGATGATGGGTGGCTTTGTGGTATGCAATATATGAACTGTCTCTGTTGTAATGATATATGGGGCAGAACTATATACTCTAGTAAAACAGTATAAACAGTGACCCAAGTCGCAGTGAGACTAAATGGTTTTTCAGTATCACACACTTTGGCTGAATGGTGGAGCTGAGATTTAAGTCCAGTCTGTAAATTGGACACTTGGACACATTCCTTCCTGGTTTTGGTTTGTAATGTGCTTGTTGAGGTTTGGGATCAAGAGCTTAGACTGTTCTTGGTTTCTGGAGAGTACACAATTACCATAGAAAACTGGCTTGTAGATCATTACAGAGGCATATGAGCAATGGGAGTATAACAATACCTATGTTTTCCCCATGTGGAATGGATGACTGCATAGGTGGTACGTAGGGTGGCGTGAGCCCTAAAATATTCTACTTTGGGTTTTAGGGATGTCGAGATGCACAGTGAGGGAATATGCATGTCAAAGTAATCTCTGTGATGTCAGTATCACACAGTATGCAGTATTGTACAACCCTCCCATTTCTAGAGAATAAACATTCCCATCTCTTAATGGGTAATGGTCTCTCGCAGTGGCCAACTCACGGTTTTGTCTGTGGTGGGGAAAGGCAGATCAATGATGCACGTGACAACTTCTTGCAGGTGGTTCAAACAAGCAGTTTTTATTGTTACATTTTTCTGGGTAATGGTTGGACCAAACTCTTGTGGGGAGTTTCTAAAACCGAACTGGGATATTTATATAAAACAGTGTCAGGTACTTGCCAATGAAAAGTGAAAGGTTTCTCTAGAGTTCACTACTTGCTGTGGCACAAGTTCAAATCATGAGGTTTAATCTAGTCTCATAAATCCATGTCATTCCTGGGACTCCATAAACTACAACAAAGCATTGGAAGGATGTGGCCAATAGAAAGTTAAATCTCTATACTGAATAAGACGTTTGCGTACTGGCTAACCCAAGCTATAACAAAAAATATTCCAGGGAGTGGCCAATAAAAGTTCACAAATCTGACTATTAAATATCCAGCTGTAGTCTAATACAGCAAACACTTCTGCTTTTTGAAGGCCGCACATAAAAAAGGATCGATTTATATTGGTAGTTTATGTGCAGCCCTCAAGAAACCAGAATAGCATGAATTTCCTACTTTCTCCCCTGCCTATGCCCCCACTGCCTCATTTCGCCACATGCATAAACACTAATACCCCACCACATTCTCTCTCTCACAAACACACACACACGCATGCAACCAGTTACATGTATCCCCTGCCGCTTCACAAACATTCCTTTTACACACACAAACAACAGACAGTCACCCACACACTCATGTTGGTATCCCGTGACTCCTCCGCTGGGTCACGGCGGGCCTGTCAGGCCCTGTGCGTACTTCTGTGCATCACAGGGGCTGACAGTCCGATTTAGAAAGACCGCTCAGAGCGGTCTTTCTAAATCAGTCTTTTTTTTTTAAAACCGATTATCAGTAATCTATTTTTTCACTTAGTACCAAACTAAGAGCTCTCATAGGAGGGCTCTTCCAGGGTTACTTAAAGTCTGGACCCCTCAACGGTCTGCCAGTTTTCAGAATACCACTCAAGACCTCTACCACGTTTCAGTTTTATTTTCTCAGGTTGTCCTTCACTCTCTGATTCTTCCAGTTTGTGTCAAGCGGGGTCTCCTCCTCCCCTGTCTCCTCCTCACCTGTTTGGTCAGGTTCTTCCTCCACCCTGACTGAGCTTCTCTTCTTCATCTTCTTCCCTGGCTGCTTCTTCTCCTTTTTTTGTCGTAAATAGGGCCACGCTCCCTCGGCCGCCTCCGTGGTGTGAATCTAATGCAGAACCGGAGGTTACCAGAGGAGCACGCCCTAAACGGGGAAAAAGCCGTATAGGCAAAAAACCCTGATGGCCTCAAGACCGTAGAGATGAAAAGGTTAGATGTCTTGTCGAAGACTTGCTGAAGCGGGAACGCTGGTCTGCCAATTCCAGCTATGGAACACTCCGGTATGGTATAAGGAGCCGGTTGCTGGATTCAGCGTGCAGGGATACCGCAGGTCTCTTCGGTATCACTGGCCTCCGTGAATGAATCGGCATAGACTGTAAACAAGCCGATACGTACGGAGTGGAAGAGAGAAGGAATAGAGGAAACACAGACAGGGGAATAGATCAGAAAAGATACAGAATTTCCCCAACCGCGATAGCGGGTGTACACGGCGGGGCAGGGAGAAACGCAAAAGTAAACACAGAAAAGGAATACGCGTGTAACGAAGTAACGCATAGTGAAAGCTTAGACAGCTTTGATAGATCCCGATCACCTTACCTGAAAACCTGAAAATACCACTAGTGGAAAGGAACAGAAAAAGGCTAGGAACTTTGCTGTATAGAGAAAGCGAGTCACTGAAAGGGACTGGCAGCGCTGGTAGCAATACGATACAACGCGCCGAGCGCTAGCCTGATCAGCTGATTATAGAAGTGGGCGGCCATCTTGGAATAGACTAGACCGTTAGGCTTGTTATGTTATGTTATTTTGCATTTATATAGCGCCTTATATACCATTGGTATGGTCTGAAGGCGCTGGTAGGTTCAACGCCCTCGGGAACAGAAAGTTCGGGTCAGTAGAGAGAGAAGAGAGAGTCAAAAAGTGCGTGTGTGTACCAGGTATGTGTGCAGCTGTTGCGGAATTCAGGCGGTAGCTGCTTCTTAGCTGTAGGTGTGGTGGTTGAGAGATCAGGAGTATGTGTTCGCTCTGGCTGGCTTTATCCAGAACGAGTGTGGCTGCGTTAGGCCTGAGGAGAACGCCTGGCTGGGGTGTGTGAAACCAGCAATGTTTACTTAGAGTGTTGTGGAGTGAGCGGGAGATGTAGATATGAGAACAGTTATACCGAATGGTGTCATAGTATCTCTGTGTTCTAGTTGAGTGGTGGTGTAAGGGAGAGAGTATGAGGTGTGTTATGATAAGTACTCTTTCAAATGTTCCCTGCATTCCAAAGCATATTATGTATGTCACGCAGTTACGAGCGGGCAGGTCCGTTCTATTCATTTTGTTCGTTTCAGGCGTTCGGGATTGTCCTACACATTCATGCTTGCTTGACCTATTCTTTCTCCAGTGTGCCTCACGCATGCTCTCATGTGTTCCATAAGTGTGCACTCCTGTCTTTCTTGTGCATGCATTCCAGTCTACCCAGCACATGAACTCCTGTCTGCCTACGCACTCATCCGCTCTGTATACTCAAACACTTTCTATACACTCATCCGCTCCCCACACTCATCCGCTTCCCACACTCATTCGCTCTCCACACTTGCTCTGTGCTTTCCACATTCAGTCGCTCTCCACGCTCCTCCGCTCTCCACTCTCATCCGCTCTCCACTCTCATCCGCTCTCCACTCTCATCCGCTCTCATCCGCTTTCCACGCTTCCCACCCATCCGTTCTCCATACTCATCCGATTTCCGCGCTCATCCGCTCTCCATGCTCATCCGCTCTCCATGATCATCCGATTTCCACGCTCATCCGCTCTCCATGCTCATCCGTTCTCAACGTTCATCCGCCCTCCTCGCTCGTCCTTTCTACATGCTCGTTCACTCTTACACATGCGTCTGGTTAAACGTCGTCCGCTCCGCACATTCGTCCGCTCCGCACATTCTTCCCGTCTACACACTCGTCCCGTCTACACACTCGTCCCGTCTACACACTCGTCCCGTCTACACACTCGTCCCGTCTACACACACGTCCCGTCTATACACTCCTCCCGTGTACACACTCCTCCCGTCTAGGCACTCGTACAGTCTTGATACTTGATCACCCGGTCCACCCACACATCGGCAAAACATACTACTCGTTGGCCTGATAATATTACTTGTCTGTTCTGCGTGACTATCCGTTCCAGACACTCATCCGCACTGTGTATTTGTTCGCTCTACACATTCATCTGTTTCACAACATTCATCCGCGCCAAACACTCGTCCGCTCCACACACTCGTCCGCTCCACACACTCGTCCGCTCCACACACTCGTCCGCTCCACACACTCGTCCGCTCCACACACTCGTCCGCTCCACATTATTAGTTCGCACCAAACGCTCATCCGCTCCCCACACAACATCCACTCCACACACTCACCCGACACCACCCATTCACCTTTTCGCACAATCGTCCGCTCCATCAGCTCATCTGCGCCACTCCTACGTCCGCTCCACGTATTCGTTTGTTTCAGAACACTCATCCGCTCTCCACACTCATCCGCTCTCCACACTCATCCGCTCTCCACACTCATCCGCTCTCCACCGTCATCTGCTCTCCAGGCTCAACTCCATCTTACGCTTCTGCGCTCTTCACTCAGTCGTTCTTCACTCAGTCGTTCTCCACACTCGTTCTGTGCTTTCCACATTCAGTCGTTCTCCACACTCGCTCTGTGCTTTCCACATTCAGTCGCTCTCCACGCTACTGCGCTCTCCACACTCATCCGCTCTCCACACTCACCCGCTCTCCACACTCACCCGCTCTCCACACTCACCCGCTCTCCACACTCACCCGCTCTCCACACTCACCCGCTCTCCACACTCATCTGCTCCCCCGGCTCAACTGTATCTTACGCTTCTGCGCTCTCCACTCAGTCGTTCTCCACACGCGCTCTGTGCTTTTCCACATTTAGTCGCTCTCCACGCTCCTCCACTCTTCATGCTCCTCCGCTCTTCATATTCATCCGCTCTCCACACTCATCCGCTCTCCACGCTCATCCGCTCTCCACGCTCATCCGATTTCCACGCTCATCCGATCTCCATGCTCGTCCGTTCTCGACGTTCATCCGCCCTCTTCGCTCGTCCCCTCTACATGCTCATTCACTCTTATACATTCGTCTGGTCAAGCGTCCATCCAGATCTCCTAGTTTCCTGAAGATTTATTCATATTATCCACTTCACTGTTTTGATCTACATTATTCGTTTGGTATTGTTTGTCTTTTGGTTTACATTTGATTTTATTTAGTTGTACATTTCTTTCTTCCGGTCAAATTGCTGGTTAGTTTTAGGCGAAGAGCCAGGTTTTCAGTAGTATGCGGAAGGCCGTTAAGTCTTCAGTTAGGCGGATGTGGGGTGGGAGCGAGTTCCATAGGGTTGGGGCTAGCGCTGAGAATGATGAGCCGCCTAACCTGGTTGAGTTTGTTTTAGGGATTACTAGGAGGCCGGCTGAGCTTGATCTTAGGGTGTGAGTGGGGTGATAAAGTATTAGCTTGTCTTAAAGATATTGCGGTCCGGTTTTATGTAGTGCTCGATGGGAGAGGCATAAGGTTTTGAAAGCTACCCTACGGGCTACTGGAAGCCAGTGCAGTGTCTTAAGGGCTGGGGATACGTGGTCTCTTGGACCGAGCGCGAGTAGCATTTTGGCTGCCGCGTTTTGTGCTCTCTGGAGTTTGTTTAGTTGGTAGGCATGAATTCCGAGGTATAGGGAGTTTCTGTAGTCCAGTCTTGATATGACAATTGATTGGACCGCGGAGACTCTGTTGGGAAATGAGAGATATGGAAGGATGCGCCTAAGATTTTTGGGGTGGTAGTGGCAGGATTTTGAGACATTGTTGACTTGGCGCGAGAGTGTTAGGTCGGAGTCTAGGGTGCATCCAAGATTTTTCACTGTGTTGGAGGGTGTCGGTGAGTTGCCCATGGCGGGTGGCCAGGGTAGTGGGTGCGGAAGAAGATCGAGGTTGCCGCAAATCATGATTTCTGTTTTGGAGGGGTTTAACAGGAGGTGGCTTTGGATCATCCAGAGTTCTATGTTAAGAAGGCAGGATGCCAGTCAGGTCGGGAGTCGGGTTTCGAGTTCAGGATTTTTAGAATTAGTTGAGTGTCGTCGGCGTAGTTGTAACACAGGATGTTGTGTGAACAAATTATTGGTGGGAGGGTGATCAGGTAGAGATTGAACAGGAGGGCGGATAGACATGCTCCCTGAGGGACTCCCGTGTCGACAGGTCGGGGTTGTGAGGTAAAGCTGGAGAGTGTCGTTATTTGGAGCCTGTCTTTGAGGAATGAAGCTATCCATTTAAGGGCAGTTCCGCGGATCCCTATGGAGTGGAGTCGGTCTAGGAGGATTGAGTGATTGATCGTGTCAAAGGCGGCCGATAGGTCGAGGAGGATTAGTGCGGCGCATCCCGCTGAGTCTGCTGTCATTTTAAGGTCATCCCAGATCGAGGTTAGGGTGGTTTCAGTTCCGTGATGTGATCTGAAGCCTGATTGGGCTGGGTCTAGGAGGTTGTTGGTTTCGACAAAGGAGTTTAGTTGGGAGTAGGCGGTTCGGTCAATGAGTTTGGCAAGGAACCTAGTGTTTGAGATTGGGAGGTAGTTTTTGGGCTCGAGTGGATCGAGCGATGGTTTTTTTAATTAGAGGTTTGACGTGCACCGTTTTGAATGCGTCAGGAAAAGATACCGGAGGAGAGGGAGGAATTTATGATAGATCTTGCGTGTTCTCCTGCGCAGGTTGAGGCAAACATTTCTTTAAGGGTTGTGGCTGGGCAGGGGTCCAGTGGCGAACCAGAAGGTTTGCGGGCAGATAGCAGTTTGAGAAACTGTTCTGGCGATACTGGACTAAAGGATTCAAACGTTGGTTGCGTAGAGGTTGCGGTTGCAGGGCTGGGCGGTATGGGCGGAGGATTGCCGGTGGCTGTAGTTGAGCCATCTTGGTGTTTAGAGTTTTTGTTCTTTCGATAGCCGTGTTGTGAAAGTGGAGGGAGAGTGAGTCGCACAGTGATTGTGTGGCGGTCGGGCTGGTTGTATTGCAAGCAGGATTGGTGAATTCTGAGATGATTTTGTGGAGTTCTTTGCTTGGGTTTTTGCACTTTAGGATTCGGGTGTTGTAGTGGGCTTTTTTTTGCTTTCCGGATTTCGGCCTTATATTGATATAGGTGACGGGCCAAGGTGGTCCTGCTTTCGTGGGTTTTCTCTTTCTGCCATTTGCGTTCTAGGTATTTGTAAAGTCGTTTAGTGGTCTTCAACTCAGGAGTGAACCATCTGGGTAAAGGGCTGCAGCGGGTTGATGGTTTGCATGGGGGGGTGAGTCGCAAAAGAGGTGCGTTGAGCCATGAGTCAAAGGCCTCAGGGGTTAATTTGTCATCGGGAAGGCAGGTGGGTGGTGGAGATTGGAGGAGTGCCTCGGCTAGGTCCGGGGTGATCGTTAATTTTTTCCAGCATTTGCGTAAAATCGGAGATTCGGATGCAAGTACGGGAAGGGGGTCAGGTGAGTGGATGGCGAACGAGAGAATGAAGTGATCGGACCAGATGATTGGGGTGGGGGGCTTTAAATGAATCAGGGTGTTGGAGCTAAAGATGGCATCGATGGGCCTGTAGATTATTAGGAAGCTGTGAGAGAGCGATGAGGAGAGGGAAAGTTTAACGAGGAGAGATTCACAGGATGGGATGGAGGGTTGGTTGTCGATAATCGAGGCGCGGAAGAGATATTTGAAGACGAATGCTACCCCACCTCCTCTAGATGGACGGTTCAGTGGGATGAGGGAGTAGTCAGGGGGGAAGGCTTCACTAGCGATTGGGTTGAAGTCATCGGAGAACCAGGTTTCAGTGATGAAAACTAGGTCTGGTTTGACAGAGGTGAGGAGGTCATAGATGCAATGTCTGTATTTTGCTACGGAACGGGCGTTAAATAGGATACAGTTCACATCGGCAGGCAAGTTAGGTCTAGGTGCTGGACCGGGATGTGGCGGTGGCGGAGAGAGCGGAGGGGGGGCGGTTAAGGCCAGTGATGCTAGAAGGGAATAGTGGGCGGGCTGAAAACTTGGCAGGTTTCTGGCGGGGCTGGGTGGCTGGGTGTGATAGGATGATTGGATTTGGGTTGGGGGATTTGAGGGAGGGGTGTGGGCGGGGGGGAGTTTCAGTTGATGAGAAATCGAGGGAGAGGGGTTTCAGGAAGGGGGAGGCCACGGGGGAAGGCGGAGAATGCGGGAGAGAGGGGGTGGGTCGAGACAGGGGAGGCGAGGAGTGCTGAGAGATTGAGGGGGACCAGGCGCGTTTCCTCTTTAGTTTCTTTGCTGCGACTGGTGTGTGGGAGAGGGAGGCAGCTTCGGTTCGTGCTAGGGCTCGGCGCACAGTTTTTAGGGAGGGGAAAGAGTGCGGTAGGGGGGGGTGGCAGGGGTATGAGGGCAGGGCGGTGGGTGGGTGATTTCCGGGTGGGGTGTGTCAAGTCTGATGGAGAGGGGAGCGGGTGTGGGCAATGCTGGCGGGTCGGGGGTGGAGTTCAGGGGATGAGTGGTTTTAGGGTGAGTGCTTCGTCATCGTGCTCCTCTGGCTTGGTGTTTGGAGAGGGGAGTGGCTGCTTGTGTGGAGGAGGGTGGGGTGTTATGGGAGGGCGGGGGCGGGAGGGAAGGTAGATCGGAGAGTGGGGGTGGTCCCCTGTGGTCGTTTCTGGCAGACTCTGGTGGAGTGGGTGCGCTCATGATTTGTGCTGGCGTTCGGTTGATTTAGGAGGGTTTCTGATTGTAGTTCTAGGATCGGGGGTATCACGCCTTTAGGCGCACTTCTGGGTTTGACGATATTAGACTATTTGGTGCTCTCTAGATACAATAGTCGGCAGATGATTATTAGTTTGTTAGGTACGTTTCTGAATTCTCCTGTACACAGGAGAAGATGTTCGGTCAGTCACTAGATTCAATTTACTTGGAGGGGGTATTAGATTATTTGTCACCTTTCTAGATTCTACATTGCACATTTAAACTGTTAGTTATCTTAATAGGGTTTAGCAGGGCAAGCAAGTGGGGTACTACTTTCAATTCATCGTTATACTGGGAGGGTGTTAGGTATGAATCTAAATCAAGTTTGTATTAGATTATTAGTCACCGTTTAGGGTTTATAATTACACATCTATACTGTTTAGTTATATTAATATGATTAGTTGGGGTATGCTAGTAGGTGCAGTTCATTCAATTCGACTTCGTACAGCGAGGGTATTAGGGACTTTGTACCAATAGGTTGTTAGTGAGATTGATCGGTTTGTTCCAGCATGATATTACATTATTGCAATTTTCGTAGAGATGCTATTGTGGTGACTTCAGAGGGTATTCTTCCACAGAAAGGCTATTAGAAACGCTTTCTAAGTTCACCGAGAGACTAATGGGCACACTTTAGTGGAGCTTTCAGACGGGCTATTTGGGTGTGTCACTAAATTCAACTTTCCAGACAGGCTATTGGTAACATTTTAAATTGGTCGACTTGCAATTGGGAACGCTTCTAGATGGAGTCGGCTACACTTTGAAATTCAACTTTCCTTAGAGAGGCTATTGGACACAACTTGACAATGCGGTTGGGTACACTATAAATGCAATTTTTCTCAGAGAGGCTATTGGGTACAACTTCTAAATGCACTTGGGTAACGCTTCTAGATGCAATTGGGAATAGTTCTAAATTCAACTTTCGTCAAAGGGGATATTGGGTACAACTTCTAAATGCACCTGGGTACACTTCTAGACGCAATTGGGAACAGTTCTAAAATCAACTTTCCTCAGAGAGGCTATTGGGCGCAACTTCTAAATGTAGTTGGGAACACTTCTAGGTGCAATTGGGAACACTTCTAACTTCAAACTTTTCCCGGAGAGGCTAATGTGCGCAACTTCTGAATGCAATTGGGAACAGTTCTAAAATCAACTTTTCTCCGAGAGGCTATTGGACGCAACTTCTAAATGCAGTTGGAAACACTTCTAAAATCAACTTTTCTCAGAGAGGCTATTTGGTGCAACTTCAATGCAATTGGGAACATTTCTAAAATCAACTTTTCTCAGAGATGCTATTGGGCGCAACTTCTAAATGCAGTTGGGAACACCTCTAATATTAACTTTTCTCAGGGAGGCTATTGGGCGCAACTTCTAAATGCAGTTGGGAACACTTCTAAAATCAACTTTCTCAGAGAGGCTATTGGGAGCAACTTCAAATGCAAATGGGAAACACTTCTAAAATCAACTTTTCTCAGAGAGGCCATTGGGTGCAACTTCTAAATGCAGTTGGGAACACTTCTAAAATCAACTTTTCCCAGAGAGGCTATTGGGTGCAACTTAAAATGCAATTGGGAACACTTCTAAAATCAGCTTTTCTTAGAGAGGCTATTGGGTGCAACTTCTAAATGCAGTTGGGAACACTTCTAAAATCAACTTTTCCCAGAGAGGCTATTGGGAGCAACTTCAAATGCAATTGGGAACACTTCTAAAATCAACTTTCTCAGAGAGGCTATTGGGTGCAACTTCAAATGCAAATGGGAAACACTTCTAGAATCAACTTTTCTCAGAGAGGCTATTGGGTGCAACTTCTAAATGCAGTTGGGAACACTTCTAAAATCAACTTTCCTCAGAGAGGCTATTGGGTGCAACTTCTAAATGTAGTTGGGAACACTTCTAAAATCAACTTTCCTCAGAGAGGATATTGGGCGCAACTTCTAAATGCAGTTGGGAGTACTTCTAGAATCAACTTTTCTCAGAGATGTTATTGGGCGCAACTTCTAAATGCAACTTGTTAGTATCCATGTTAGTAGTACTTCCAGCAATAGACAAGCTTCCAGGGCTGGTGCATGACAGTTTGTCACTGGGCTTTCCAATTGTGTGTCTGGCTGCACTTGTTGGATCCCTTTCTCAACCTTGGGAACTTCAGGTTATCAAACAAGTCTCTCCAAGACTTCAGATTCTGGCACTCAACTTTCACTGATGCAAGTTCCCTCAGGACTTTGGGTTTCTCAGCATTCCCTTTGGCACTCTTCCAGACCCTGGGCTTGTCTGTATTTACTTTGGGTCTCCTACAAACCTTGGATTTGAAAGCATTAACTGTGGGTCTGTCTCAGACCCTGGGTTTCTCTGCTTTCACTTTGAATGCAATGGGAACTCATTTGGGATCCTTTGTAGGCAAGCAATAACATTCACCCTTGTGCTAGGGGTCTCTCCTCTTGAAGTTTTAAGGACATCCTTCACCTTCAGGCTTCTCTGTTCACTGGTTGACTCTGGGTCCTCTTCTCTAGTCTTGGTCCTTCTTTCAGCATACCCTCTTGTTCAATTCTCAGGTACACCCTTCGTCAGAGTAGCTGCTCCAACGTTGCTAAAATGGTGCTACCTCGTCCTAGGTAGTTTCCCATGTATACAGAAAACGACATGAAGCATGCAGATTCCCCTCAAATCTTATGCCTTTCTTGTCTTCATCTTTCTCCTTGTATTATCTCGGGGGTGTTGGGAATCAGGCATGCCCTTGGGCTTAGCTGGGGCAAGTTTTAATTAGGCTCTGCTTTGCATTTAGCCCAAAATATTTTTAATTTTAAAATTTGTTTATTGGCATTTATAGTTATGAACATTTTACAATATTACTGGTCAGGTACTTTACTTATAGTATCCGACATATTTACTGCAATTATGCCTTGTTTTCAAAGTAAAATAACAACGCTCATGCAACAACTTAACTTAACAAATTAACATTAACTGTCTCCTTGCAAGTGGCAGGTGATGGTTGACAGGTTTCCGGGGAGGGCGGGTGTTCTGTCTTCGGGGTAGTGGGAGGAATCGTTCCTTTTATAGTCCCGGGTTGTGGGAGTCTAGTATCGAGTGATCAGTTCGCTTATGTGGATCGAAAGGACAATCAGGTGTGTTGTTCAAGGGGGTTTATCATCGGAGGATCGGAATAGTTTAGCCATGGTGTCTTTCCATGCCTCTAGGGCCAAGCTCGAGTCTTCAGTAGATCTAGTTACGCTGTCCTCCCAGGCTCTGGTTTCGGTGTTTGGCCATCTTTCCAGGTCCTTACGCCATACTTTATAATTCGGTCCTGCAGCCTTTTTCCAGGCCATAGCGATAGTTCTCTTGGCCGTTATGCACAGCAAGTCCATTCGTTTTACAGCATATTTGAGTTTGGCCAGCCTGGGGTAACTGCCTAGGAGGCATTCAGCTGGAGTCCACTTATGCCTTGTAACTTCCGCTTCTTCGCAGGTTTGTTTCACTTTTGACCAGAGGTTCTGTGCCTTGTTGCAGTTCCGTAGCATGTGCATCAAGTTTGCCCCATCCGCCCCGCACCAGGTGCACTGTGCCTGAGCGGTTTTATTGAACATTGCTATTTTACTTGGGGTTAAGTAGGTGCGGTATAGTACATATATCTGTATTAATCAAAATCTCTGGTTCCTAGAGACCTCTTTTGGAAACGACAGTGCTCTGAGCCATTCATTTTCGGTCATCTCCTGTCCCATGTCTGTTTCCCAGCAGGCCCTTAGTACGGCACTACGAAGGTTGGGGGTGTCTCTTAGGAGACTATATATTTGAGATACCACCTTCCCCCCTTCGTTCAGATTATACATCAGTGTCAAGAAGGGGTCAGTCTCCGGTTCTTCTGGCCAGGTGGTCCATCTCGTACGAGCTATGTTGCAGATCTTTTGGTACCACAGGAATTGGCCGGCGTGAATGTCCTCTTCCGCCTGCAACTCAGTGAACTCCCTGAATATACCATCAGTGTATAGGTCACCCCAAGTGTATATCCCTTTCTTTTCCCAGAGCCTGATGTTGTGTAGGTTGGTGTCTGATTTACCGAGCCCAGAAATTATTGGCACTTCCTGGAAGTATGGCTGTTTCAGGCACAAGACCGTTGTGGTTCTGTGCCATATCCTCCTGCCCAGGGTTGCTAGAAATGATGGTCTGTGAATCAGTTTCTGAGGGGCCCAGATTAGTCCTTTCAGCCGAATTGGGGCAACCATGGCTTGTAGCAGGGGGGTCTCAGAGGTGGTCTCATCCGCTAGCCACTTGGACACATAGCCCAGCTGGGTTGCCAGATAATACTTTTCTAGACTTGGTAGTTGGATCCCACCTTGATTGTACGGTAAGACTAAGGTGGATAGGGCCACACGGTGTCTGCCACTTCCCCAAAGGAATTCTTTGATTATTGTATCAAGACGTTGGAAAAAGGGTTTTGTGATGTAGAAGTGCACATTTTGGAATCCGTACAGAAATCTAGGGAGAATAATCATCTTGGCTATCGAGGCCCTTCCTAGCATGGATAATGGAAGCTTTGCCCAGAATCTTATGGATTTGCGTAATTTGGGTACTGCAGCCTTCGTATTATGCTCATGCATCAACTCCGGGGTATGCATTATTTGTATCCCAAGGTAACGGAAAGAAGCTGTCTGCCATTTGACGCCCACCAGGCGGAGTTCTTCAGCGCCTTTATTTTTTAGACCTGCCAGAGGGAACGAGCAGGATTTAGTTTTGCTAAATTTTATGCCAGATACTTTGGCATAGTTGTCAAGAACTTCCAGTATTGTCGGCACATTAAGATGGGGGTTGTTAACATATATCAGAACGTCATCTGCATACAGTGAGATGATGTGATCAATTCCTGCTAGCCTGATCCCTGCATCAAAAAACTGCCACCTAAAATAAATTGCTATGGGTTCCAATCCCAGAACATAGAGCATAGGGGAGAGTGGGCAGCCCTGCCTAGTACCCCTCTGAATGTCCCATGCCTCTGACATATACTTCCCAGATTTCAGTCTAGCCCTTGGTTTATTGTAAAGAATCTTGACCCATCTGATGAATCTTTGGCCGATTCCAAATCCCTCCAGTACCGCTATCAGCCATTCCCAGTATATGGAGTCAAATGCCTTAATGGCGTCCAAGGATAATAGTGCCAGTCGTTCGTCACATGCGTTGGTTTGGGCTATGATGTGTTGAAGCCTGCGCAAATTTAGGGACGTGTTGCGGCCAGGTATAAAACCGTTCTGGTCCGCATGTACTACATCTCCTATTACTTTGGACAGCCGCTTTGCCAGGATTGTTGTTAGTGTTTTAACATCATAGTTAAGCATGGCAAGTGGGCGATAGGAGTCGCATTTGTCTGGAGGTCTGTTGGGCTTGAGCATTGGGATCACTAGGGTTTCTCATATGCAGTCTGGTAGGATACCTCTTTCATATGTCTCTGAGAAAACTTGGTGTAGTAGGGGCGTCAGGGAGGGTTCGAATGCTTTGTAGAACTCGGGGGGGGGGGGGGCGTCACATCCTGGGGTTTTACACGTGGCTAGGGATCGAATAGCTTCTGTTATGTCTTCCGGTGTGATGTCAGAGTCCAAAGTGTCAGACTGTGCAGGCGATAGTTTGGGTAGACCTATTTCCTCTAGAGTGCCTGTGATTTGTTCTTGTGGGACTTTGTCTGCGTGGGAGTATAGTTGTGCATAATAGTGTTTAAAGGTGTTGTTGATGCTCTGCTGGGTTCTGTGCTCTGTACCGTGTTTGTCCCGTAATATTGTGGTTATATGTTTGGGGTGCTCTCTTCTACAGAGCCAGGCCACTAATCGGCCAGGTTTATCGGCTTCTCCATGTGTTCTAGCGCTAAAATCAAATTTGGCTACTCTGTTCCACGCACCAGAGCAGTCCCCTCTAAGAGTTCTGAGATCTTCCTCCCTCTGTGGGGTGTCTACTGTGGGGTCATTAGGATCTCTCGCTCTTTCTGGTCAAGTTCACCTCGTAGTATTTTCCTGATGCCCCCTGCCTTCGCTATAACTTCTCCTACCTTTAGGGCATCCCATAGCGTGCTAATGTGTTCAACACTACCAGAGTTTTCTGTTATATAATTCTCTATGGATTCTTGCAATTCCTCCCTGAAGGTCGGGTCTTTCAAGGCCTCAGCAGGCATTCTCCACATGGGGATGGGTGGTCTGGGGCTGTTATGATGCCAGTCTAACAGAAGTGGGGAATGGTCGGAGATAGTCCTCCCCAAATATTGCGTGCCCACTATTTGAGGCAAATGTTCTTTACTTATGAAGAAATAATCCAGCCTCGTATGGAGTTTATGGGGGGATGAGTAGTACGAGTAGGCTCTCTCGTCCGGATGCAATTCCCTCCATGCATCTGTCAGGTCTAGTTCCTTGACCAGGGTGGCTAGGGACATGGTGGCAGCGGAGGGGCCTCTCACTGGAGGCCAGGATCTGTCCAACTCTGAGTCGTGGACGCAGTTGAAATCGCCACCCCACAGAAAAAGGCCATCCTTGAATTGCACCATCTTGGCCCCCAGTGCTTTTAGGTGGGCAGGGATATTGTTGTTGGGGAAGTATGAATTCACTATGCAAATCTCTCTTTGTTCGAAAGTGCCCCATATTATTAGGTATCTGCCCTCTGGATCCTTTTCCAGTTTATTTAGGCGGAATGGTACTTGGGAGTTGAACCAGGCATAGACCCCTCTGGCGTATTTGGAGAAGGGGGCTCCAAAGCCCTGTCCCCTCCAGTGTTCCCCTAGTTTTGTGTTTGCTTCAATGGTGCAGTGTGTCTCCTGCAGTAGGGCAATGTCCACTTTTTTTCCTGCGTAGGTAGGATTTAATCCTATTCCTGCGGAGATAAGTACCCAGGCCCCTCACATTCCAAGTTAATACCTTAATGTGCACAGCCATCTTGGTTTCGGGAGAGATTCAGGAGACATTCGCTTCTCCCTGAAGTGTTTGCGGTTGCGTCTAGGGCCCCAAAGTCACCTCTAATTCGTGGATTCCAGCCCGGCCAGACCACCGTTCCAGCCCACCAGCCCTTCGTTGCATTTTACAATTCGGAGACTTACTAACCTTTTTAACTACCATTCCGTGGAGCGGATTAACCCGGAAAAACAACAACAAGAAACTGCCCCCAGCAGTCGTTTCAAACTCACAACGCTCAGGGGCTCTCAAGCCTTCCAGTCCTCTCTGGGTCTTTCGGTTCGGGCGGTGTGCAGGTATTTTACCTACACCGTTTCGGTTGGGGGGGGGGGGTCATCGGCAGTCCTGTGATTGGGCCTCCAATTTCCTGCCCAGTTGTGGCGTTTCCTTGATGCAGCATTAGGTTTCATCACAATATTTAGCTGCTCATGCGGTTCCTGTTCACAAATTCAGCGTTTGCTGCTTTTCGTCAATTCCTCAGTGTCTTCCGCGAGGTTATTGTGTTCGAGCCATAGGTTTGCTGCAGCCGGGGTCTCTAGGAAAATGGCCTTTCCCTTGTAAAGTATTTTGAGTCTTGCTGGGTTCAGCAGCATATATTTAAGGTTAAGTTTCCGCAACCTGGCCTTTACCGGTATGAATGAGTTTCTTGCTCGTTGCACCAGGAGTGTATTCTGGGTACATGACTATTGACGCATCGTTTCTTTTGATCTCACCTCCCTCTCTCGAGAACCTCAGTATGGTCTCTCGATCTCTGAAGTTCAGTATTTTCGCAATCATTGGTCTTGGGTAAGACCCGGGGGGTGGTCGCTTCTGGAGGGATCTCTGGGCTCGCTCCACGGAGAACCCTTGGGTGAGGTTGCCCGCTCCGATTTCCTGTAACAGCAGTGATTCTATGAACTCAGTGGGGTCCGAGCCCTCCATGTCTTCCGAAATCCCCAGTATTCGGATGTTATTTCGTCGGGCCCGGCCTTCTGCATCTTCGGAGCGTGCTTCCAATCGAGCCACTGTTGTTTCCAGCTCTTTAACTTTCGCCTTTAGCTCCTGTGTGGTCTCTGTAGTTTCCTGTAGGGTGGCTTCCGTGTTGGTGACTCTTTCGGCCAGGTTACGGGCATCTTGCCTCATTAGTTGCATGTCCGATTTTATTTCTCCTCTCATATCCTCAACGGATGTTCTCAGTGCTGCAATCGCCTGAAGGATCTGAGAGTCACGAGGGTCAACCGCCGGGGGTGGTGACTCGACCATGATGTTCTCCTCATGTGGTGCCTGTTGCTTTGGCCGGGTTGTGGTGAATGAGTCCATCGTTACGGTTCTGGACCTATTCTTGGGAGGAGACATTGCACCGCACGAGGGTTCCAGTTTCGCGCAGCGTGAGGCTCGCTTAAGCTTATGTGGTCGGCAGCCTTAGTTTGTTGTGGGGAGCCCACGTCCCGGGGTCACTGCAGCCGCGAGACAGGATCTCATTCCGATCCGTCTTTTCCCCAGCTGATCATATATGGTGGTTAGGCAGAGCTGAGGTGTAGTTCTTAACTATGCCCAAGCTGATTTAGGGCACACCCTGTGGCGCAATGCCCAGTTCGCTGTCCGTGGGTTCTGCAAGGTGGGTAGCTGCCCCTGTCCAATGGATGGTGAAGTGGGGCAGTGAGCTCCTGTGTAGGGGGTAGCCACTTACTCCGTTTTGGGTTGGGTGGGCTCACAGATGCTGCCTGGTTCGTATTCTTGGGTACGTGTGCTTCGTGGTTGCTGTCTCGACCGCTGCATGGATTCTTGGTCGCTCGGAGCAGCCCACGTGTGTAGATTCTCTGCTTCAGTCCCCAGCGGGGCTCACGGGTCCCGAGCGCGGTCCCACAGCTGTGCCGAGTAGAGTTGCTTCAGGGAGCCGGCGCTCCCTCTGGAAGGGCTGGCGGGGAAGGCGGCCAGTGGTTCGATCCGTGACCCCAAAATATTTTTAAACCCATCTAAACGAGTATTTGTGCAGAGGATAATTAAGTGATTAATTTAAGTTGTTCGTTCCTTGACTTTATATGTGTCTTTGGACGCTGTTGCTATCTTGGAATTTTTCCTGCATGCATTTATCATTTAGCAGAATTTCACGGTAGGAATCCCTGTGTCACGGGGCATCTTCCAACTACAGAGATTTCTACTGAGCCATTCACTTGGTTGGTGAGTTTGAAAACCTGTTCCATTCGGTTCCTCGAATCTTGCATGGAAATTAACAAATGTTCTGCTGGCCTGACTTGCCCATGCATGTGTGCAGTCCTGGAAGGTCTTTCTTTGTGAGACATGTATCAAAGTCATATCCGGATAAACTTCGGTTGCCGGGGACTGTTGACTTCACATAAGGAGGTTTGCCAAGGGAGGGTTTCAGAAATCCCAGATAAGGAATTCTTAAAGGGTTTATCCATCCCTGGACATATATGTTTCTGGTTATCTTAACTTGAGAGGTCTTCAACATCCTTGGGGATGTAATAATGCGCCTTGGTGTGGTTGGCAAGCCTGTGGGATCCCACTCCTTCCACCACTGTGTAGGAGGTACACCGAGTAGTAGCCAGACTAACCCAGTGGCTCGCCACCTCACATAACAAGATGGGGAGTTGATTCAACTCACCAAACTTGTCATCTACCATTTACTCTTGTTTGGCAGACCCCCGACCAAAGACCTCCTCAAACCTTCTATTGAAATGCATGATGTTTGGAAAGCTCTTCCAGTCGGTAGTCTGTGTGTGGGCAGGGCCTTGAACAGCTGATCCTGTAGCAGACAAAGTTGGGATTTTTCCGAGTTCCAAACAGGCTGTGTGCGGGCCATAGACGATGGTATCTTAACAGTCATGCAGGGAAGGGTGGTTGCCTGACTTACTGGCTACCCTTAGCTTTTTACACAGTTTCCCGTCACCTTTCCCCTGTTTTGCTAGCTCCCGAGCAACTTGTTGCTTCCACCATGCCTGAGATTAGGATGAGCTAATGGGGACTGAAAAGGCTGAGAATCAGGTATGGCTATGTGGCTTCTGGGAGAGAAAAGCCTGGGGCGGCATTGTTAGGATCAAGGACGTGCGGAAGAAGCAGACATATAATCAGGGAAACCCCTTTGGTGAGGGACAATTACTAACTAGACCTCTGTACTTGCTCCAAAACACTACCAAGACATATTCCCTCTCTCCCATTCTCTCCATAGCATAGTTCCTCTCCTACAACCTTCCTGCACTGACTCTTTTATATACACTGGGCATGCTAAAAATACAATACACTCACAATCATCGCACTCCATCTCGAGAGTAGACTACGCCAACAGCCTATACCTAGGAATACCAGAACGGCTATTAAAGAAACTTCAGCGTATCCAAAACACTGCGGCCAGACTCCTGCTCAAACTACCACGAAGAGAACATATTACCCCAGCACTGAAAATGCTACACTGGTTACCAATAAAAAAGCAAATAAAGTTCAAAACAATGTGCATAACGCATAGAACAGTGGAGCAAGGAGCAGAGTTCCTAAAAGAGAAAATAACCATCTACCATCCAACAAGACCACTCAGATTAAGCAACGACATTTGTTTAGAACCAAAAGCATACAATAAAAGACAATTCGGAAGATCATCTTTCTCGCACCATGCAGCAATAACCTGTAATGACCTACCAAAAAAAACATATGCAACACAGGAGATTGTTTGCAATTCAGGAAAATACTCAAAGCTTGGCTCTTTGATCCAGAACCAGAAGGAAACAACTAGGAAGCATGCACCCAACGGGAAAGAAGAAGCTTAAGGAGTAACCCATTAACCTATATTAATCTCTGCTAACCAAAGGGCGGGGAGTGGGGGGACACCCCAACAACCCTTGTCCACACACAGCTAGTCAACAGAGGAAACTCATGTAGTTAAGGACCCCCAAAGGACGGGCAGGGATTGACCAGAACCCTCTATCCCAATAATCGCCAACCCAAGGCAGGGAACTCACCTGCTCCAGCCAGGTAGACTACTGATGAGGTCGAATCAGACCGAAACACGCGTTTGGGGTTGCTGTTGGTACTCTTGTTCAGAGGAGAATTGCCTATCATTTCGGTGCTATACTGCGCCAGGGCAGGACAAAGACTGATATGCTTTGGATATTTCTCCTCTGTGAAAGATAGTGAGCTAAGGAATCTGGGTAAGGCTCTCGTAACCCGAACTAATTTCCGGCAGAGGGACTCCCAGGACCCCCCCTTGTTTTTTGCATACGACTAGAGTAACAGAGGAATCCTGCCACTCCTCAACATGCCCGCCAACTAAGCGGACCAACTACAATACCATTCATACAGGATAATCATAGATGTTGAGCACAGAAACTCAAAGACAAAAGGGAGTAAGAAAAAACTGCTAACCCAAACTCTAAAACCTCTACTTTCTGCATACTCTTCCCATACAGAAACTCACACAACCATATCTCTGCACAGCATTCCACACGCACTTTACCCCATTGCAACAACAGACTAACAACACAACTCCTCACAACAGCACATGTGAAGTCGCTCTAACCCGAAAACCGCACTCAAGCTAAGCCAACGATGCAAACCAAACTGAAACTGCCAAAAGGAAATCAAAACTCTCACTTTCCGATTCCCACTACACCCTACTAACACCCCATGCCCCTTTTTTTATTTTCACCACACCCTCCATTTCAGATCCGCCATAGCGCCTGGGGACCACTCCAGTGGTGGCGGTGCACGATACAAATACCTTTAACATTTTGACATTAACATTTGGGTGTACTGTGTGACTAAATTTAAGTGCAACCTAGTCAAGTGCAGGGAAGGAAAACCGTTTTTACATTTAAGGTAACGGTAATGTTGTCCAGACATGTAGGTAATTTATAGTACACGCTAACTAACAAGTCATTTACCCTCAGTTGCATGACCGGACCTTGGTCTACCAATTTGGTAGGAAGGGGGTCAGCTAGTTCACATGAGTATGTTATTTTGACGCCCAATGGTTTCTCCTCTGTGTTACATGACTTATTTGGACCATGGGCTACATTACACGCCTGTTCCTTTGATGTCTTTTACTATAGCATCAATTATACAGGGCACACTCGCTAACAGGAAGCAATCAGCCTATGCTAGTTGAGTTCAGTTTGCAGGGCGGTTAAACTATGCCAATCTACCAGCTTTATAATATTGGGACAGTTCCAACACTGGCTAAATCTGACAGTGACAAGTCATTTTCAAAGGAGCCAGGCTTTCAACATATTGTCATTTTTCAGTCTGAACGTAACCTCCCTTCCTTCCTTCCCTTGTACTTGGATGTCACAGAATTACTATTCAGAGTTTTTCCCATGAGAACTAATTAAAGGTAATCCTGAGCAGAAAACCACCATACTTCAAGGGGTCACTTGAGCAATCTTGAGTCCATCAGGCAGGCAAACCTTACTTGTTCTGTAACTGCCTATTGTTTTTCGAGTCTGCGTTTGGCCACACCTACACAGTCCTTTTGATATAAGAATAGATCTTCTTTTCTTCAAAGCTGATCTATGATCTTCTGTAAATAGGTCTACAAGCACCCAAGCAACCAAGAAAATTACTTTCCAACCTGCATCATCCCTTCCCTCTGCCTGTGGCACTTGCACCCTCTTTCCCCCAATTGTCATCCCCGTGCCCCCTTTTCCTTCAGACTAAATCTTTGGATACCCTAGGTGGGGACTCAATATGCTAATCTCAAGACAAGCCGAGGCGCTCTAAGATCACTACAGTGGTGACTTAGTACAGTAGTAAAGGATTTCAACATAACTCAGAAATCCACTCTGGAGTCAGAATCGAGACAATGGTGCTCTGTTACTATGAATTGAAATGCATTCAACTGATCTGCTAATGTCTGCACATGTCTTTCTTAAAAGAATCAAAAGTTGCTTTTTCTCAATTGAATGAGATCTGCATCCACTGGGAAGAGGTCTTCCTGCTTTCTGGTGTCAAGGAATGTTGCACGTCACAATCTGTTTCGCAGTAGATTGATTTGACGGACAACTGCCGTTAATGGGGCTACGATTTAGAAATTGGTGTAAAGTCTTCAAATGTTTTGTTATCTCTAGATAAATTGTAACAAGCCTCTTAACATTCATGGTGTGGAGGTACTGTTCAGTTTGAATAACAGGAACTGGCAGCAAAGAAGGAAAAACAAGTTGTACGATTAACATGGACATCCAGGACCATGTAGAGGAGGAAAGAAGGGTTCTATGTGGTTTCATCGACCACCTCTGCTTGACTCTTGTTGGTAGAACAAATATATGCATTTTTTTAATGGGGTGTCCTCCATTCACCCATCCACTCCCACCCTATAGCCCCCTAAACATGACATGCATTACTCACCCTAATAGCATTTCTGATGATTGTACCTGCTTAGATTCACGTGCTGTGCATATAGTCCGACATCTAGTGGAAATCGCAGAAGTATTGCATCTTTCTTTCGAAGATCGAAAGGGGACATCGACATGGGCATGATTAACACCATCCCTAATGTGACATGTAGTGTACCCCAAAATGGACTGGTTTACATGGAACTGAGATAAATTTAGTCGTAAAGCGAGGGTGTGTGCGCAAAACCACCTTGTCTATGTGAATCATTCCGAATGGGTCCTGAACTGAAAGGGACTGCAGTTCGCTAACTCTCCTTATAGAGGCGATAGCCACCAGGAAGGCAGTCTTGTAGGCAAGTGCTTTAAGGCAAGCTTTGTGCATTGGTTCAAAGGGAGGCCCTATTAGTCTGGTAAGAACAACATTCAGGTCCCACACGGGAGCTGGGTTGGAAGTATGGGGATGAAATCTCTTTACCTCTTCCATAAAGGCTTTAATTACAGGTATTTTCCACCATGAAACCTTGCTCTGGGACGTGGTGTACGCCAGAAGTGCAGCTAAGTGGACCTTTAGAGAATTGAAAACCAGACCTGACTAACAGGTGGGTTAGGTACAGAACAATGTCTTTAGGTGAGCATTCAATAGGATTGATGCCCTTTCCATTAGACTAGATGACAAAGCACTTCCATTTGCTCGAATAGCAATGCCTGGTGTTATGTTTCCGTCCTTCTCTGAGTATGTCCATGCATCTTTGAGGGAGCTGGAGGTGCCCGAACTCTATGACCTCAGGCACCAGGCTGCTAAATTGCTAGTTTGAGGGCATGGATGTAGGGTTTTTACCTGGTCTTGAGACACCATGTTGTACGGACACGACAGCATCCTGGGAGGGAAGACTGACATTGCCAAGAGATGGGAGAACCAAGGCCGACAGGCCTACATCAGGGCCACCAGAATCGTCCTCACTGGCTCTTGGTGCCTCTTGTGCACTATTCTGTTGAGCAGGGGAATCGGGGATGGGGGGAGCGTAGACAAATGGGGGGAGCGTAGACAAATTTCCCGGACCATGTTATCCAAAGACCGTTCCCTTTTGGAGCGGTTCTGAGGGTACCTAGAGGTGTAATCTGGCCATTGGGCGTTCTCCAGAGTGGCAAACAAGTCGTCCTCTGGGAAGCCCAAATTTTGCTAAGATGTTGAGTACAATGTTTTTTATTTTTAATTTTAATTTCAATAACTTGGTTTTATACATTGATCCTTTAGCAGAATGTACAAAATATGAATGTTGCGTAATTAAGAAATCATTGGATTTAACTAATTTTCTATATTGTATTTGAACTAATTGATTTAATGTAGAATAAGTGTTAATGTGATTTTAACTTGTTTATTTTGTTTAATCTGAAAAGTTGTTTTAACCATATACACTAAAATAAAAAAAAATTAAATAGTGTCTCTAACAGCAAATCCTGAGTTCATAAATGAAAAAATATGAAATATCTGAAAAAAAGTGCCTGGCTTGTGTTCAAAGACCCTCAGACTTGTGATAAAAGTGAACGGAAGGGTAAAGGTCACAGTAGTGGAGTGGGGTCTCCATGGAAGCGATGTCCTCAAAGTTGAGGGGGTGTCTGACTCTGCTTAACACATTTCGTGTGTATTATTTCTGGTTCCAGTATACATGTCGGCAACCCCACCAACTCGCTTCCTTCTTTCGTCTATTTATGGCGTTAGTAAAACAAAATAAGAAATTCAAAGATAAATAGGTCTTTATAGTTACAGGTTTTTTTCACAAAGAAATATTTGGGCTGTTACAGTTTGTTCCTGGATCACTCATGTGCTGGGATATTCACGTGTTTGTGATTAAGACTGACAATCCCATGCTGCAGAAGGGCAGCGTTTCCTGGGCACTCTGCCTCTGAACCGTGTACTGAGAGAAGCACATCATGGCGGCCGCACCTTGGCGCGGGCCCGAGCCCCCCGTTATAAAATAATAAAGGGATGAAGGGAACCGTCTCCCCCTGTGTATGTTTCAGCTTTAAAGTTCAGTGCATATCTCACTCCCACGCGCTGACGTACTACAAAAGCCACACTACTAACAGGGTCATTCATAGAATTTCGCACAAAAGTGGCGCACGCGGCTGGCGCACAGTGTCCCCGTGCGATACACTGCGCCAGCCGCGTGCGATAAAATCCATTGCATCGCACAGCGTATTCATGGATTTGAGCCTCCAAAACCATCCGTGGCACAGCAACCCTGCAGCAGCGCCAGTTACGCCTCCAAGAACACCCTTGCGCAAGGAAAAGCCAACAAAATCCCCAATTCATTGCAAATGTCTGCGCTAACCCTGGACCAGTTCACAGGGCTGCCAAACAGCAAACGCCAAGCGGGGAACGTGTATTTCAGGGGTTCGCGGGAAGTTTCACACGCGATTGTCCTGGGTACGTGTATTTCAGGGGTGCGCGTGAAGTTTCACACGCGATTCCATCACGGCACGTGCATTTCAGGGGTGCGCGGGAAGTTTCACACGCAAATTCAGCAGGGTACGTGTATTTCAGGGGTGTGCGGAAAGTTCCACACGCGATTGTCCTGGGTACGTGTATTCCAGGGGTGCGCGGGAAGTATCACACGCAAATTCAGCAGGGTACGTGTATTTCAGGGGTGCGCAGGAAGTTTCACACGTGATTCCATCAGGGCACGCGTTTTTCAGGGGTGCGCGTGAAGTTTCACACGCAAATTCAGCAGGGTACGTGTATTTTAGGGGTGCGCAGGGAGTACTACACGTGATTTGGCCATGTGGGTCCTCCCAGGTGTTCCCCCTACACCCTCCACGGCCCCTGCAGGCAGCCCACACCAGAGGGGACTACCCTGCCACCCTGCTCATGTCCCGCAGGCAGCCCATCCACCATGGGCATGCCCCCCAGCCAAGCCACATGTCACCTTGCACTACTGATCAACAACACATGTCTCCCAGCACCCCCAGCACTGTGGGGCACCTGCCAGCAGGCCCCCACTCATGTCCAACTGATGTCCCCCTGCACCCCCACCCCCCAGCACTGTGGGGCACCCTCCACCAGGCCCCCACTCATGTCTCCCAGCACCCCCACCCCCCAGCAGTGCAGGGCACCCTCCACCATGCCCCCACACATGTCTCCCAGCACCCCCACCCCCCAGCATCCAGTGGCACACTCCACCAGGCCCCCACACGTCTCCCTGCACCCCCAGCATCCAGGGGCACCCTCCACCAGGCCCCCACTCATGTCCAACTCATGTCCCCCTGCACCCCCACCCCCCAGCACTGTGGGGCACCCTCCACCAGGCCCCCACTCATGTCTCCCAGCACCCCCACCCCCCAGCAGTGCAGGGCACCCTCCACCATGCCCCCACACGTGTCTCCCAGCACCCCCACCCCCCAGCATCCAGGGGCACTCTCCACCAGGCCCCCACACATGTCTCCCAGCACCCCCACCCCCCAACAGTGCAGGGCACCCTCCACCAGGCCCCCACACATGTCTCCCAGCACCCCCACCCCCCAGCATCCAGGGGCACCCGCCACCAGGCCCCCACTCATGTCCAACTCATGTCCCCCTGCACCCCCAAACCCCAGCAGTCAGGGGCACTGTCCACCAGGCCCCCACTCATGTCTCCCAGCACCCCCACCCCCCAGCAGTGCAGGGCACCATCCACCATGCCCCCACACATGTCTCCCAGCACCCCCACACCCCAGCATCCAGGGGCACCCTCCACCAGGCCCCCACACATGTCTCCCAGTACCCCCACCCCCCAGCATCCAGGGGCACCCTCCACCAGGCCCCCACTCATGTCTCCCAGCACCCCCACGACCCAGCAGTGCGGAGCACCCTCCACCATGCCCCCACACGTCTCCCAGAACCCCCCCAGCATCCAGGTGCACACTCCACCAGGCCCCCACACATGTCTCCCAGCACCCCCAACCCCCAGCAGTGCAGAGCACCCTCCACCAGGCCCCGACTCATGTTCCCCAGCCAACACGTCATCACAATCTAGATCCCTGGCCCTTATGGGCTGCCTCCACATGCCAAACACCCACCCAAGTATTACATCCACCCACTTAGAAATGGCAATTACATGATACAACCCCAGTGGCAAGTATGTAAATGAACACATGTCCCTCACATACACACAATGGGTGTCAGTGAATGTCAAAACCCATATCATGATATGCATGAAACCAATGAGATGATACTACACATTGAAGTTTGATGAAGAAAATGTATTAAAAGCAACATAAATGTGATCAAAAATAAACAAACGACAATGGGAATTAAAAACCAAAAGCAGCATGTCCGTAAAATAATGTAAAACCACAAATCATAATCCAAAGGAAAGGTGTCCAAAGTCACAGTTCACAAAAGTAAATCCAATGGAAAATCCAAACCGAAAACCATTGCTCCATGGGTAAATTCCAAATAAAAAAATAAAATCCAACACTCAACTATATACAGATAAACAATCCAGGGTCCATGATCCCAACAGAAGAAATGAAACCTATCTAATAATACTACCTAATAAAAAAACTATATACAAAAATGTGGTCCATTGTCCAAAAGGTCCAAAAAAATTAAAAAGCAAAGGAAACCTAACACTAACTACATAACTATTTACAAGGGCAGCGGGCTAGTCCGACGGCTCACTGGTTGTTGTCATGGGCCAGGGCATCATCGAACTCCTGTTCAATGGCTTGGAGGCGGGCATGTTCCCTGGCCCTGAGGTCTCGCAGGGATAATGCAGTGTCCAGCTCCAACTCCCTAAGAATACCCTTGAGTCAGTCAGCCCGCCTCAGCGCCCTCCGCATGGAGTTCTCCGCCCTGACCATTGTGAGCCGTTCCTCCTCTGCCCGCTGCCGCTCCGCACCTATCTGCTGGCCCAACTGCTCCCACACGGAAGACACTCCCATTCCAGGGTTCTCCTGCCCTCCGGCCGATGCCTGCACCCCTGATGTTGATGGCCCCGAGCCATGATGCCTCCCACGTCGAGCCTGCCGCCGCCTCCGACGCAACTGCCTGTGCCAGCACGACGGCATCCAGGCTGATGGAATCCACTGACGCCGTCGTGCAAGTGCCCTGCCCGATGATGCCGTCACATCCTCCATCTGCTGGGGTCCAGTTGCTGGTGTGTCCACCCCTGCTGGACCTCCGACTCCCGACTGTGGCAGGGATGGGATCCCCACTGAGTTGGCTGCGTTGGTCGGGGCAGGTCCACAGGGGGCCCTGGTGGCATCTGGGCCAGAAGACGGCATGGAGAACGACTGGCGCATAGCCTCCACAGAGGAGGAGAGGGTCGCCAGAGTGCCCGACACATGTACGAAACCCCCGACCATGGCCGCTCCCAACTGGGCCACGTTGGCACTGTGCTCTTCGTGATGACGTGCGTGCTCCCCCCGGGAAGCACGCACCTCATCACGAATGACAGCCGTGCGCAACGCGACACCAATCGGGACCTTCTCCATACGGCCAGGGGTCCCCTCGTCCACAGGTGGAGGGGAGTCAGATGACATGGACATCCCCCTACCTGCGGACGGGCCTGGGATGGGGCATCCCTGCTGGTGCATGGTGGTGCAGTCACAGTGTCGGGGACAGTGACATGCACAGGCACCTCCACGGCGACCTGTGCTGCCTCCTGCCCCTGCCCCTGGACTGCACCACTTGCACCAGCAGGGATGCCCCCACCAGGCCCCATGTGCGGCTCAGTAGCGGCCTCCTCCTCCTCTGTGGAAACCACCAACCTGGATGGCTCCACCCCGTCTTCCGCCGTTGCAAGCCCCTGTGGGGGCTCACCCACCCCTTCCGCTGCAGCCATGGGGGCATCCCCGCCGCTTTGCTCCACAGCGCCGTCTCCGCCCTCTTCTTCACTTTGCGCTGTGTAGAGGGAGACATAGAACATAAGCATCAGGGTACTGTACAATGGTCCCCTAGACAGGAAGCAATAGCAGATGAGTGGCACTGTCAAAGATCCCTTCCATCATGTCCCTCCACAACAAATGGGTCAGTGCAGGCAAAACACATGCAGTAACAGGCATGGCACATGCTATGGACATTACCAAACATGTCCAAGGGACTCTTGAAACAGACAATGTTGTTTTTGAACTCACATGCATCATGGGTCATGCCTATCACATGCACACACTTCACCGTACTTTCATCCATCTGGACTCGTACACCCCAGACACAGTGGATGCAAGGATAACTAGGCTGGATCAGAGATTCTGAACATTGTCACAGACATCTGTCATGCATCCATGGCATTCACAAGTCACAGACACGCAGGTCAGACACACAGACATGGACACCATACATGCACATGGCATCAGCACCCATCCCTCACCCCCACCCATGTCCAGGAACAGAGACTGGCATGCTCTCATGTGTCCATTCCGCATAGGGCTCCCCATGTTGCATTTAAAACACATACACCTACCGTGTGCTTCACACATTACTGTTCTCACATGCATGACCATGATGTCCCTGCACACACACACACGCATACATGGCCTATGTCACACATACAGGCAAGTATCAGACAACCAGCACACTGCAACATGCCCTGTCTCACACAGCAATGCTTGGCCACTTACCGCTCGACTCCAGACGGGTCTGCCTCTCAAGGACCTGGACGTGGAGCGCTGGGGATATGCGTTCCAGCACCCTCATCTGATCTTCCGATAAGTGGCCCCGGCGCCCTTTAGCATCCGCTGCCTTCAAGAGGCGCCGGGCCTAGTTGAGGGTCCTGGACCTGAAGTCCGCCCAGCGCTTCTTGACATGATGGAATAGTCGGACAGCCACCCCCTCCGCGTTGATGACAGTCACGATGTCTGTCCAGATCCAGGTCCGTCCTTCCTTGTCGGCGCGTGATGATCCGAAGAGGGCATCATAATGCCCCAGGACAAGCTCCACCAGGACACCAACTTCCTTCTGACTGAAGCTGGTGGCCCTCTGCCCCTCTGGCTGGGGCCGCCAGTGGTCTCGGATGGTGTTTGCCCCGACATGGCGACCCCCAGTCGGGAGTCTTCTGTTCCAGCAGGGGTGGACACAGCAACTGGACCCCTGCAGATGGCTGATGTGCAGGCACCAAATGGCAGGGCACGGTGGCAGCAGGCAGGCAGCAGCAGATGGCTCATGGGAGGCTGCTCGGGGCTCTGGGGGGCAGTAATTCGGCCTTTTGGGCAGGAGCGTGGTCTTCCGTGTGCTTACGCATGGCCAGCTTGATACGGAGTGATTTGGCACGTGAAAATTCTGCACGTCAGCGTGTAATTCGAGGAAAGGCCCTTAGCACGTAAGCGCGTCAGCACGCATACGCAATTCCATTGGACCAAAGGCCCTTAGCGCGTAAGCGCGTCTGTGATGTATCGCGCACGGGCGATGCCCTGGCAGGGCTTGAAGATCCCACGTCGATTTCCATTGCTCAGTACGTGCTTTTCGTGGGGTGCGTTGCGTGTGTTCTGCAGGCATTGGGGTTCATACGCTATTACTTCACAGCGGGTGGGTGTTGGCTACGCGTTCTTCTACACGCAAGGCAGACAGTGAGTGGTACCCTGCTCCCCCAGGCCCGATCGCACGTTAAACAACCCGCGAGCCCCTGAAATACACGTACCACGCTCCCCCATGCCCGATCGCGTGTAAAACTTCCCACGCACCCACGAAATACACGCACACGCTATTATTCACACAGCAGGTGTCCGCGTTTGTCGCGTACCCCTTTGCACGTCATTTAGGGGTGCGTGGGAAGTTTCACACGCAAATTCAGCACGGTACGTGTATTTCAGGGGTTCCGGGGAGTACTACAGGTGAACTGGCCGTCTGGGTCCTCCCAGGTGTTCCCCCTACACCCTCCACGGCCCCTGCAGGCAGCCCACACCACAGGGGACTACACTGCACCCCTGCTTATGTCCCACAGGCAGACCATCCACCATGAGCATGCCCCCCAGCCAAGCCACATGTCACTCTGCACTACTGATCAACAACGCATGTCTCCCAGCACCCCCACACCCCAGCACTGTGGGACACCTGCCAGCAGGCCCCCACTCATGTCCCCCTGAACCCGCACCACCAGCACTGTGGGGCACCCTCCACCAGGCCCCCACTCATGTCTCCAAGCACCCCCATCCCCCAGCACTGTGGGGCACCCTCCACCAGGCCCCCACTCATGTCTCCCAGCACCCCCACCCCCCAGCAGTGCAGGGCACCTGCCACCAGGCCCCCACTCATGTCTCCCAGCACCCCCACCCCCAGCAGTGCGGGGCACCTGCCAGAAGGCCCCCACTCATGTCCCCCTGCACCACCACCCCCCAGCACTGTGGGGCACCCTCCACCAGGCCACCACTCATGTCTCCCAGCACCCCCACCCCCCAGCACTGTGGGACACCTGCCAGCAGGCCCCCACTCATGTCCCCCTGCACCACACCCCAGCACTGTGGGACACCTGCCAGCAGGCCCCCACTCATGTCCCCCTGCCCCCCCACCCCCCAGCACTGTGGGGCACCCTCCACCAGGCCCCCACTCATGTCTCCCAGCACCTCCGCCCCCCAGCAGTGCAGGCCACCTGCCAGCAGGCCCCCATACATGTCCCCCCAACACCTCATGATGATCCATAATCATGGCCCCCATGCCCACTCAATACACTGCCTACGCCACCCCAGTCCGAACACACCACCAGGTATGACATCCACCCAACAAAGAAATCACCAGCACATGATGCATCCCAAATGGCTAGTCTGCACATCAACACATATCCGTCAAACCCACACAATGACAGCATGTGACTGATAGAACACACATTGTGACATGCATGAAACCAAAGAGAGAATACCACACATTGAAGTACCAAATTATAATGTATTAAACAGAAAAGCAAGGCAATGAAATGGAACAGAAGAAAATGGAAATAATAAATGAAATCCAGCATGTCCAATAAATGAAAACGATGCATGAAATCCAAATGAAAGGCAATCCAAAAGCAAGTCTCCATAGTGTCAGTCTGAGAAAATAAATCCAAGGTTCCAAAATAAGAAGAAACCATTGATCCATGTGAAAAAAAAAAATCCAAAATCCAAATCCATTGTCAAACTATGTACAAGGTGAACATCCAGGGTCCATGTGCCCAATCCTTTAAATGAAACCTATAAAATAAAATACCATCTAATGAAGAACTTTATACAAGAAGTTGGGGCATTGTCCAAGCGCCCCAAAACAAAACAAAACCAAAAGGAAACTTAACACTAAATAACTATTTACAAGGGCAGCGGGCTAGTCCGACGGCTCACTTCTGGATGTTCCGGGCCAGGGCATCATCGAACTCCTGCTCAATGTCCCGGAGGCGGTCCTCCATGGCCCGAGGGTCCGAGGGCCGACATGTTCTCCTCCAACTCCCTGCGGATTGCCTCGAGGCACTCGGCCCGCCTCAGGGCCCTCCGCATGGAGTTCTCCGCCCTGACCATCGTGAGCCGTGCCTCTTCCGCCCGGTGCCGCTCCGCATCTATGGCGTGGCCCAACCGCTGCCACACGGAAGACACTTCCCGTCATGGGTCCTCCTGCCCTCCGGCCGATGCCTGCCCCTCCGATGTCGAAGGCCCCGAGCCATCATGGCTCCCACCTCGTTGCTGCTGCTGGTGTGCCTGTGCCCGTGCCCTGGCTCCTGCTGCCTGCACATCCTCCACCGGCCGGGGTGCAGTCGTTGATGTGGCCACCCCTGTTGGACATCCGACTCCCGACTGTGGCAGGGATGTGTCCTCCACCAGCCTGGCCGCACCGTCAGAGGCAGCTCCACAGGGCACCCAGGTGACAAATGGGTGGAAAGCTGGCACGGAAGACGACTGGCGCATAGGGTGTTCAGTTGAGGAGGGGGTCGGAACAAGCTCCAGCAAACGGAGGAATCCGGCCTGGGTGACCTGTCCCAGTAGGCCGACGCGGTCAACGAGCCATTCAAGATGATGTGCAGTCTCTCCATGAAAAGACTGCAGGTCACCTCGCATGGCCCGTTGACGCAACGCCACACCAGTCAGGACAGGCTCAACCGGTACCTGGATAGCCACGTCCGCAGGCAAAGGAAGGCCAGTTGTTGTAAGCTCATCCCCTGCCTGAAAACGGGTCTGGACGTAGGCATCCCTGCTGGTGCAAGATGATGCAGTGACAGGATCAGGGACAAGATTGCACACAGGAACCTCCGCGGCGGCCTGTGCTGCCTCCTGTCCCTGGTCCTGCACTGCACCACTAGCACCAGTGGAATCCCCACCTCCAGACCCCGTCTCTGTCGCTTGCACGGCCTCCACCTCCACCAAACCCCCCACCAACCTGGATGACTCTGTGCCATCTTCCCCCGTTGGGCCCTGTGGGGTCCCAGCTGCCCCTTCTGCTGCCAAGGAGTCCAACTCAGACCTCTGCCTCTTGGACCTCCCCCCGGCAGCTGCGGCCTGGGACGCGGCACCAGACCCCTCACTCCCCGACGAGATGACAACCTGGGAGGGGAGCCGGGCCTTGCCTCTCCGGCTGGCGGTGCAATCCCTGCCGCTGTGCTCCACAGCACCTTCTCCGCCCTCTTCATCAGTTGACGCTGCAGACAGGGAGAAATAAAACACAGGCATCAGGGCACTGTACAATGGACACATACACACATGACAGTTGTACATGAGTGGCATTGGCAAACCTCAGGCATGGCATCACAAACGCCAACACACATGTCATTTCAACTCCCACACATGAGCCATACACAGCCATATTGCAACAGCCAGCACCATCCATACACATACAACAGCATGAGCAGGCAAAGGTGAGCCAGACATCACATGCAACACAGGGAGTGCACTACACATGCACGCACACCACCACACTTGCATGCATGTGTACACCTCTGCCAACTGTCGCAGTGTTCAGATTGGCATCCATGTCACATCTGCCAATCAGGCTTCCACATCCCGCTGTCACATGCATCCATGTTGCATCACAGTTGCACCCTTGTCAAATACACACACATGCACATGTACACAGTGCTGATACATGCAGCTGAAACCAACATCCATGTGTGACATCACAAACATGCCTACTTACATACACATTCATCCAAACATGTGTGCCCACACATCTGCATTTGGCATGCAAGCCTACACACAAGCACCATCCATGTCTCACACATGAGAGCCCTCGCATGTATCAACCTCACGGCCCTGTACACCCCCCCCATACTTGGCCCCATAAAAAACACATGTGCAACCTGCACACTACTGGCACATCACCACACGCACAGCTTACAATCATGATGCATGTACACTTACCGCTCGACTCCAGACGGGTCTGCCTCTCAAGGACCTGGACGTGGAGCGCTGGGGATATGCGTTCCAGGACCCTCATCTGATCGTCCGACAAGTGGCCCCGGCGCCCCTTAGCATCCGCTGCATTCAAGAGGCGCCAGGCCTGGTTGAGGGTCCTGGACCTGAAGTCCTCCCAGCGCTTTTTTACATGATGGAATAGTCGGACTGCCACCCCCTCCGCGTTGATGGCACTCATGATGTCCGTCCAGATCCGAGTCCATCCTTCCTTGTTGGTGCGCAAACTTCCGAAGAGGGCATCATACTGTCCCAGGACTTGCTCCACCAGGACACCAACTTCGGTGGCAGTGAAGCCGTTGCCCCTCTGCCTCTCTGTCCGGGGGTTGCCAGTGGTGCCAGATGTTGCAGTGCCCGACATGACAACCCCAGAGGCAGGAGTGGGTGGTCAACGGGGTCCTGGGGCTGGTCTGTGGAGCGATGGAATCCCAGTCGGGAGTCTTCGGTTCCAGCAGGGGTGGTCACAGCAACAGCACCCCTGGCTGATGTGCAGGCAGCAAATGGCAGGGCACATGGGCAGTCGGCAATCAGGCAGCAGCAGATGGCAGGCGCGAGCGTGCTCGGGGTTCTGGGGGGCAGTAATTCGGCCTTCTGGGCAGGAGTGTTGTCTTCCGTGTGCTTACGCGTGGCCAGCTTGATACGGAGTGATTTGGCACATGAAAATCCAGTATGTCTGTATGTAATTCGAGGAAAGGGCCTAAGCGCGTCAGCACACGTACGCGAATTCATTGGCCCAAAGGCCCCCAGCGTGTAGGCGCGTCTATGATGTTATGCGCACGTGCGTTTTCCATGGCGCGTAGAAAAAATAAGCACGTCAGAGTGTGATAGCGTGCAATTGGTGGAAAGGGCCTCAGCGCGTATGCGCGTCTGTGATGTGCGTGCGCGGGCGTTTCCCTGTACACGGGTGCATGTTACACATCCAATGACTGCACGTCAGAGTGTCAGCTCGTGTAATTGGAGGATAGGGCCTTAGCGCGTACACGCGGAAGTGACGCTGGACGTGTGGGCATGTTTAAAAGGTACGTGTAGAACGCCATTTCCTTGTACGTGCTTTTCGTGGAGAGCGAGTGGGTGAAAACTGTACTTCTTGTCGGTTCACACGCGATTTACGTCACGGCGTTCCAAGTTCGTAAACCCTGTTACCTCTGACAGCTTTTTCTCTTTTTGTCTTTTTCCTGGGCCTGTTTCCTCAAACAGCGTTCACTTCTTCTGTTGTCCTGTCTCCTCAGAGAGCGTACAATTCTTCTTTTGGCAGGGGTGTTGCCAACGCGCACACGCGTGTATTTTTCACGCGATTTTTCCTGGCAGACGGTGAGTCGCGCACGTATTTAACATCTGTGCTTGCCCCCTGTGTTGCGTACCCCTTCAGAGGTCAGTCTAGGCTGCATATGACACGCATACGTTAATTTTTGTGTTTCTGGGTGCCACAGAGTAGTGCAGGTTTATTTTTCCACGCACGTGGTCTAGGAGGGGTTGCGTGCACATTATCTCCCTTTTTTGGGGTGCCTGTGCATTGCGTGACCTGTCATCTTCCCCCAGGGGTCACATACAGCCTTGCTAGAGCACTAGGGTACGATTACCATCTGGTACCCTACCCCTTTGACCCCCAATTGCCCAGGACAATAGTTTATTGCAACTCCCATACGCACACAACATCAGTGCCATGGTTGGGAGGCGAGTACGCGGTAAGGGTGGCAAAGGTGGCCGAGCCTCAAGAGGTGGCCGTGGTGGATACGGTAGGGGACGTGGCCGGGACTTGCAGGGTGTCCCTAGACCCCCCCCCATGTATGGGTGACCAGTCAGGGACACCCATGTCCCCCCCCTGGTTGAGGGTAACGTGGCTGACACCATCCCTGCTCAGCCCTTGTTGGACCAGCCCATTGTGGCACCACACCTGGCAGAGGGTGACTCCATGGCTGACTTCCAGGTCAGCAGGTCTAGGCCACGTGTGGCGGTGTACGTTGGTGTCACCAGGCCACGTGGGTCAGGGGCAGCTGTGTCATCTGCCGGCCCAAGTAGGCAGGGTGGGGAGGCTGCAGGGGCAGCTGCGGCTCCATCGACCCCAGCTCTGAGTCTCCCAGCCAGGACAGTGTCGGTCCCAGTCCATCCTGCTGACGTTTCCCCTGACTACATCACACTTCAGCTAATGCCTGCACCAAGTCCCATGGTGAGGGTTCATTCCCACACTCCTAGTCCACAGTCCACCGGGGCTCCTGCCCCGAGTGTCCAGAGCAGCGTAGGACACTCAGGATCCCCACCACCTTCCAAGCGGAATAGGAAGAGTGCTCGTCCAGTACAGGCTGATGCCCCAGACACGGCTACACAGTCCGGCCCACCAAGGAAGCCCAGCTTCAATCAATCTTGATGCACTTGTGGAGTATGTGTCCGCACATGACAGCGAAATGGTGATTACTGCAGGATGCAAGACCACACCTGCACAATGTCAGGCACACTGGCAGACCATCGCGGACATCATAAGTGCCCTTGGATTCGTGAGGCGCACAGCTAATGATTGCTACAAGCGCTGGAATGACCTGAAGCGCAGGGCAAAAAAAAGCTGGCCTCAAGTCATGCTGCAACTCTAGTCACTGGAGGTGGGTCTCCAGCAGAGGACATTGAACTCACTCCACATGAGTATGTTGCTGGGACCTACGTCATGGAGGAACAGATCCAAGGTGTGGGAGACCTGCCAGATTACGAGGCATTGTCCGGTGAGTGCACATGCATGTGTGTGTCATGCATGTGCATGGTGTGTGTGTGAGGGCTTCTGATGGAGTGCCAGGTGAGGGTGTGTGTGCCTGAGTGGTTTGGGTCACCCGTGTGCTTCATCCAATACATTCTGCGCACCAGGATTTGGGTATTGCAGTATCCCTTCTGGCAACAGTAGATATTCAGCCCAACCTCATGCCAGTTGCCCTTGAAGTGTCATCTTGCCACAACATAGTTGCATATTATTCTGTGTTCATTCAGGCTGATTGTTTGCATTCCACCACTTTCACTAGGCATTTCTCAGTCCTATTGTCACATGTTTGACATGGCTATGGTACATGCCATCTGTGTGATGGCATGTGTCATGTATGTGTATTGGACATGCCAATCACAGGCCAATGTGTGATGGCACTGCTAGCCAACATGCAGCAAATGTGTTGGTCTTCCATCTTGGTGTCATCAATGTGTGCCATTTGCCTCCCCTTCATACGCAGTGACAGTGCATGCATGGGAGGGTTATAGTCATGTGGGACATGTGTCAATGAAGTACTGTTTCTATTGCTTCTAAACCCTAATTGTGTGCCATGGTGCTAATGTCTGTTCCCATTTCTTTTTTTTCATGTCTTTGCAGGGGATGACACACTTGATAGTGCTGGGGTTGTGGAGATGGTGCAGACCCAGGAGGGGTCTGAGGCCCGACCGGGCACCAGTGAGGGACGTGGTGTGGTGGTGGGTGAGAACCCACACTTGCTGCAGACCATTATCTCAAGGGGTGTTTCTGGGTGCACCTCCCCCGAGCTCTATTCAGGTGTCGATTCGGATGATGAGACCTATGTGCGATCGCAGGTAAGTGTTTCTGGGAGGGATTCTGTACTGTCCAACCCACCTGCACCAGGGGTAGAACCCTCAATGGGGATGTCAGTGTTGGTAGGTCCGCCTTTGGTGGTTACGGATGCAGGGTCACACTCCGCAACATCTGATCCTGTTCCTGGGCCAGCAGATCAGAGGGGGAATGCAGTCCTGCAGCCTCAGGCAGTGCCGGCACAGCAAGTCGCAGTTCGCCTTGCCCCAGACAGGTGTGGTGCCCGCCGACGTGGTGGCCGTACGCCACCTGGCAATACCGCATGGGAGCAATCCATATACGGTATGGCAAACCAACAGGCAGCATCATCTGAGATGATGGCTCAGGCCATGGATAGGGTGGCCACTTCCATTGTCCCCTAAGAAAGGCTGATGGAACAACTACAGCACGCAAGAGACTCCATACGCAGACACCCCTCCTGCTTCCCGTTTCCATGGGCTTGCAAAGGGTGTGCCCAAGTGACATTGACTTACACAGTGACTTGGACTCCCATTTGATGTGTGGGCTGTCTGTAGTCAATACTGTGTATACATTCCTAGTCCGTATTGTTGTATTGTACACTGCATAGTGTATTAATATGTGCCTCTGCATCCATTTCATCCTCCTAATTTGCAGGTCCATTTCTCGTGTCTTCACAAGGCGGTCTACTTTGGAAATGGAGTCCATGTTGTAAGCAGTGCACCTACACTTTTGCGTGGCGCTAACACTGTACAGTTGCAAGTGTTCGAAGTGCTGGCATTATCAGGTAGTGAGACTGCCAATTTTTTAAATCCGTACTGTCATGTTTATGGTAGGTTGGAGGTTGTGTAGGTGATTAGTATTATTGGTAAATATTTGGTAATGTGTGTTGTTGGTCCTGCATTACTGTGAGCATTTCATGTGTGGCCAGTTTCCATTAGGGACACTGTAGTTTGTGACACTTGTGTCATGTTGTGGGGATTACTTTGTTTGCTCTCACATAGCATGACATGCCATGGTGTGTTGTGTGGCGGTGCCGGGGAGGGGTTGGGTGACATGGCACTGTTCTCATGTTGTATTTTGCAAGTGGGTATTCATTTTTGCTGCATAGAAGTGTGTCTTTTGATGACACTGCATTGGTGGTGTTTGTGTAGGTAGGGATGCACACATTGTGACACTTCCAGGTGAACAATCTCAGGCTGCTATGGTTCTGACAGTTGACTGTCCCTTAATTCATCAGAATTGTCAGATTGAGTCATCATTGATTGTCAGATGGTGTGTGCCAGGGCTGTGTGCACTCCACAGGGGTGTGATTTCTATGTGAAGTAATTAGCCATCAGCTGCGTACGGGCTGCCTCATCCCGTGCTCTTTCCCCTCCCATGCGCAGCGGGCGTGCATGTGGTTGGGGATGTGGGGGCACCACCATGTCCACAGCCAGGCCCCGGCGTGTTGCAACATTGTGCAGGACACATGCTGCCACTATGATCCTGTACACTACTGGGGGAGCGTATAACAGCTGCCCGCCAGAACGGTCAAGGGAGCGAAAGCGTGAGTTGAGCACTCCGAATGTGCGCTCCACTATGCCCCGGGTTGCAATATGGGCTGTGTTGTATCTTACCTCGGGAGGCGTGATGGGGTTCCGAATTGGCGTCATCATATGGGTGCTCAGAGGGTAGGCACTGTCCCCTGGGGAGGTGGTGATGGGGATCATTAGTGGGGTAGTGACATTACTCTATCTGTCATGCATGCGTGTGCTGTGGCATTTATACTCACCAAACAGCCATGCATCGCCATGCCGCCCAGCTTCCATGTCCCAGTTTAGGGTTGACATCCTGTAAATGAAGCTGTCGTGGGTGGACCCTGGCTAGTTGGTATATACTGAGGTGATGATTCCCTTGGCATCACATACTTTCTGGAAGTTGATGGAATGCCAGTGCTTGCGGTTTCTATAGATGTGTTCAGATGCCCTGGGGGAACGTAGAGCCACATGGGTGCAATCAATGGCACCTAGCACTTTGGGGAATTGTGCCACCCTGTAGAAATCCTGGCTGACAGCCTGCCTTTCTGCAGGTGTTCTGGACAGGTATATGTGCCTGCAGACTGATGGGCGTGCAGTGATGATGGCCAACACCTGGTGTAGGCACTGTGACTGCATGGCCTGGGCCCCCCCCCCCACTATGGCACTTGTCCGCTGAAATGATCAAGTAGCCAAGAAGTGCAGTACATTGAGGACCTTCTCCAGGGGGCTCAGTGCTTGGGAGCACAGGGTGGGTGATGTGAGGTCATCCTCCCACTCACTGACCAGGTCGAGTATTATGTGAGGTGGAAACCTGTACCTCCCATACACCTGGTCATCAGGCATACCAAAAAGGCTGGTTCTGGGTGTGAAGATTCTGGCCCTGACTATCCCCTTCTCCTCCTGCGGTATCCCACGGCCACTGCTGCTAGGAACAGTATATTCATCCTGGCGTCTGAGCTTGTTTGTTGTTTGCGCACACTTTTATGCTGCGCGGGACGTGCGCCTGCTTCATGCTGGCGTACGTGTTTCAGGATTGGACCTTTTTTTTTGGCGCATTGTAGGCGACCGTGTAAATCTTCCCGCCCACCCAGGAATACACGTAACACGCTCTCCCAGGCCCTGTCGCATGTGGAAGTTCACGCGAACCCGTAATACACGTATCCTGCTGATATCGCGTGTGAAAGTTCACGCAAACCCCGCAATACACGTACCCTGCTGATATCGCGTGTAGAAGTTCACGCAAACCCCGTAATACACGTACCCTGCTGATATCGCGTGTGGAAGTTCACGCGGACCCATAATCCACGTACCCTGATGAAATCGCATGTAAGACTACCCGCGCACCCCTGAAATACACGTACCCAGGCAGGCAAATCGCACTGCTGGGGGGTGGGGGTGCAGGGAGACATGAGTGGGGCCCGGTGGAGGGTGCCCCTGACTGCTGGGGGGTGGGGATGCAGGGGGACATGAGTTGGACATGAGTGGGGCCTGGTGGAGGGTGCCCCTGACTGCTGGGGGGTGGGGGGGTGGGAGACATGAGTGGGGGCCTGGTGGCGGGTGCCCCTGACTGCTGGGGGGTGGGGGGGTGGGAGACATGAGTGGGGGCCTGGTGGAGGGTGCCCCTGACTGCTGGGGGGTGGGGGTGCAGGGGGACATGAGTGGGGCCTGATGGAGGGTGCCCCTGACTGCTGGGGGGTGGGAGACATGAGTGGGGGCCTGGTGGAGGGTGCCCCTGACTGCTGGGGGGTGGGGGGGTAGACATGAGTGGGGGCCTGGTGGAGGATGCCCCTGACTGCTGGGGGGTGGGGGTGCAGGGGGACATGAGTTGGACATGAGTGGGGCCTGGTGGAGGGTGCCCCTGACGGCTGGGGGGTGGGGGGGGGGGTGGTAGACATGAGTGGGGGCCTGGTGGAGGGTGCCCCTGGATGCTGGGGGGTGGGGGTTCAGGGGGACATGAGTGGGGGCCAGTTGGAGGGTGCCCCTGACTGCTGGGGGGTGGAGGGGGGTGGGAGACATGATTGGGGGCCTGGTGGAGGGTGCCCCTGACTGCTGGGGGGTGGGAGACATGAGTGGGGGCCTGGTGGAGGGTGCCCCTGACTGCTGGGGGGATGGGAGACATGAGTGGGGGCCTGGTGGAGGGTGCCCCTGACTGCTGGGGGGTGGTGGTGCAGGGGGACATGAGTTGGACATGAGTGGGGCCTGGTGGAGGGTGCCCCTGGATACTGGGGGTGCTGGGAGACACATGAGTGGGGGCCTGGTGGAGGGTGCCCCCGACTGCTGGGGGATGGGGGGGAGACATGAGTGGGGGCCTGGTGGAGGGTGCCCCTGACTGCTGTGGGGTGGGGGGGTGTTAGACATGAGTGGGGGCCTGGTGGAGGGTGCCCCTGACTGCTGGGGGGTGGTGGTGCAGGGGGACATGAGTGGGGGCCTGGTGGAGGGTGCCCCTGACTGCTGGGGGGTGGGGGTGCAGGGGGACATGAGTTGGACATGAGTGGGGCCTGGTGGAGGGTGCCCCTGGATGCTGGGGGGTGGGGTGCAGCGGGACATGAGTGGGGGCCTGGTGGAGGGTGCCCCTGGATGCTGGGGGGGGTGCAGGGGGACATGAAGTGGGTGCCTGGTGGAGGGTGCCCCTGACTGCTGGGGGGTGGGAGACATGAGTGGGGGCCTGGTGGAGGGTGCCCCTGACTGCTGGGGGGATGGAGGGGGGTGGGAGACATGATTGGGGGCCTGGTGGAGGGTGCCCCTGACTGCTGGGGGGTGGGAGACATGAGTGGGGGCCTGGTGGAGGGTGCCCCTGACTGCTGGGGTGTGGGGGAGGGGGGTGGGAGACATGAGTGGGGGCCTGGTGGAGGGTGCCCCTGACTGCTGGGGAGTGGGGGGGTGGGAGACATGAGTGGGGCCTGGTGGAGGGTGCCCCTGGATGCTGGGGGTGCAGGGAGACATGAGTGGTGGCCTGGTGGAGGGTGCCCCTGAATGCTGGGGGGTGGGGGTGCTGGGAGACATGCGTTGGTGGGCAGTAGTGCAAGGTGACATGTGGGTTGGCTGGGGGGCATGGCCATGGTGGATGGGCTGCCTGCGGGACATGTGCAGGGGTGCAGGGTAGTCCCCTGTGGTGTGGGCCGCCTGCAGGGGCCATGGAGGGTGTAGAGGGAACAGCTGGGAGGACCCACACAGCCAATTCACGTGTAGGACTCCCCGGCACCCCCGAAATACACGTAGGCTGCTGGATTCGCGTGTGGAATTTTCCGCGCACCCGGAGTACATGTACCATGCTGAAATCGCGTGTGGAACTTCACGCGCACACCGAAATACACGTACCCTGCAAATTCGCGTGTGAAACTTCCCACGCATCTTGGAATACACGTACCCTGCTGAAATCGCGTGTGAAACTTCACGCACACCCCGAAATACACGCACCAAGGACAATCGTGTGTGGACCTTCCCGCGCACCCCGAAATACACGTACCCAGGCCAATTGCGTGTGGAACTTCCCGTGCACCCCGAAATACACGCACATGCTATTTTTCACACAGCGGGTGTCCGTGTTTGTCGGTACCCCTTTGCACCTCATTTGTCCTAGAGGGCCACAGTATGGATCATTCATCATAGCTGTATATAGGTGCTTTTTGTAAGCGCACATTTTGGCGCACATTTATTTCAGGCGCAGGAACGCTACCGCCTGCTTTCTTGTGGCGGACTTGTTTGGCCCTGTGCACGTCTTTGACCGTGCGCTGGTTTGCCCTATTCGATTCCATGAATACGAGTTGTAGGCGAGCTTGTGGGCGTTCTGCGCACTTGCCTCCTGTACTTCTCCCGTGACGCCCATATTTTTTGTTCCCCATTCCGAGTGTTACGCCCCGTGTTCCGCCTACTTTTGTTATGTGCACCGCGCTATGTGCGATTTCGCTGTGGCCGTGGCGCACGCCGTTGGATGACCTGGGCGCCGGCGTGTGCCGCGCACTTTTTCAGCGCACATCCAATATTTTTCTCACGCGCGGACTTCCATGAATCGATGTGCGCTGGTTTCCCTGCGATTTTCACACTTGCACTGCGATTCGCACGTTTTGGCACCTCTGCGCCGGAATTTTCGTCGCACATTAATTCTATGAATCGGCCTGTAAATATTCAACGGTCTGTATTATAGGTGCGTTTGTGCGACAGAGGCTCTGTTCATAATGGCCAGCAGTCCCAAAGAAGGAAGGCTAGCAAAATGTTGTCACGTATAGAATGGACTTTTTTTAAATTTAAAATGACATCGTTTATACATAAACTTTTCATTTGAGTTCATAAAAGTATATTTCGCGATCGACTAAACATTTCGCCTGTTTTCTCATGCAAGGAAAGTTCATCAAATGTTGCAAAAGGGAATTCAGCAGATATTGCAAGAAATAATGGGAAAAAGCAAAAGGGAGAGGGGAAAAAGAGAAGAAAAAAATAGACTTCATTGTATATCTGAAAGACAAAATGTTTGTGCTGTAGTACATTCCTTGGGTAATTTAAGGTTTACTACTTAGTTGGATGCCTTGCGGGACGCCAAGATAAATAGAACTCATAAAAATTGGACAGGGTAATAACGTGCTGTGCTTCGAAACCTGCAGAGCACATATACAGCGTTTTCGGGATACATTGGTTGACGCCTTGAACAATAACGCTATTCTGAATAATGTACGATTATCAAAAATACTGATTTCACAGTCCAAAAACCTGGCACACTTCACTCCGGCAACATTTTAAAACAAAAGATGCACAAGAGATGGCGCCAAATGATTGCTAAAAGCCACGAAAGCAAGATAAGAAACTCGACAAAATCAAGCAAGCCTTAAGTGCTGTCACATGTCTGCTCTGCCCATATGCAGAGAGAACGCAGCACGTGGGGAGGGGAGAACTGTACCTCTTCATCTCAGCCTCACGTGCGCTCAGAAGGGCGATAAGTTCAGCTTTCTCTTGGTCCAGAATCTCGCATCGAGACTGAAGAACTTTGATTTCCGCTGCAGGAATAAAAGCAAGATATAGTTTAAAAAACATACTGTGTCTCAAGGCGATAAAACAACCTTAACTCTCAATAGCAACAATTATTGAGCAGTTTGAAAAGAGTTTTGTTTTTTCTATGGCCATGTAATTAAAAAACAATGGAGGTCAAGTTCTTTAAAGTTGTAGAAACGAGTGAATTTGCTTTTAGACGTCCTTTTTGCACTTTGTAGTCCAAATAGTGTACATGCCGCTTTAATTTACGCATCGACGGGAATCCAAGCCTCAATCAAAATCTGGTGCTGGAGGTAATTCAGTTGTGTTTGTATGTCAGTGCAAAAGCAGTAATTCCACTGCGTGCCGCCGCTCCACCAAACTAATAATTGAAAATCTGGTGGAATGTAAACATCATGCGTAAAAGCTTAGCGTGTGATTTATGTGGTCTGTCAGATGGCAAAGGGCCACAATATGGCTGGTTTCTGTCAATGAGTGGGATGATCAGGTAGCTATCGCAACCCAGCATGTGCCATTCTACAACCTCAGTCACACAGATACTCATGGGAATCAGATGGTCAATCAAGGTGACTGCTGGTCCAAAACATTTGGTTACTAGTTTTGATTACATTCAGAGATATTCTATAGATAATCACAAAAATTCACAAATAAAGCACAAAATAACCGACATACATTTGACATACGTCTGATTCTTTATGTACAATTATTGTTGCAATGTTCCCTCATAGAGTATAACAGTTAAGCTATAACATTGCTGGAGTTGGAGTCTTGACATTATGCCAATTTCCCTAATCAGCCCCAGGCAATAACTACCATGGGCAGCCATCTTCCCTGTAGAATTCTGCTACTTTGGTTCTGATCCTTTGCCAATTTTTGTATGGATTTTCAGGTAGTGCTTGGCAACTGAATTCTTTTGATACATACACATAGAAGCTATGTAGTGTTCACTTGGATGCTGTCTAAGTGTTTTAATAATCATCTTGTTGGTCCTTGTGATATTTGGAAGGAGGTGGTTTCCTGTAATGTCAAAGTCAGTGTCCCTGGCCCTTCTTCATGATCCTTTGTCATTACTTAATAGATATCAATGGAGACATACAAAAGGGCTCCTATGAAAGTGCAATGGTAGGCCCAAACTTTGTACACAATATCCACCAACGACTGCATTAAATCAATCCCTTTAAAGTCAAATTCAAGACATTGAAAGGCACACAATCATCTCAACTTTACCACCGACTGTGAGCTCTTATTTAAAAAACACACATCAGCAAGAAGACCCAAGCACCGCGGTACCAGCTTAGCACACCTCTGCAAAGTCAAGCCTTTTATTCCCGCCAGAGTTTCAGAACAGTTGTCCAAGCCTTGGTGATCTCCCACCTACACAGCTAAACCACCCTCCTTGCAAGACTCCAAGATACCAGCTTAGCCCCTCTGAAAGATGTCTAGCATGCCTCATCCCAGGACTAAGACTCCACCAAGGGCATCCATAGGCTGAAAACCAGCCTCTCGCTGATCCAGTCTTGAATGTCCAGTGCATACTTGAAGCTCAACCCCTCCAAGACCAAATTCCTACTCCTCATCCAAACACCAAAACCCAGACGTACAAACCTGGCTATCAACCAAGAATTCTGAGGGTTTCATACACAAGCTTACATCCTGCGCCAAGTCCCTCGAGTTCCACATCGACAAACATCGCTCCTTCAAGACACACATAGCTAAGAAAACTCAGACAGCTTGGTATCAGCTCTCCCTCCTGCGGAACGCCAAGCCCTTCCTCCCTCCAGCCAACTTTAGATCCACCGTTCAAGCACTGGTCCTATCCCACCTTAACGGGGGTAATGCACTCCTCAAAAGCCTCACGTCGTCCTCCCTTGAGGCCCTGAGAAGTGTCCTACATGAGGCCGCGCGCCTCATCAAGGGTCTACACAGATATGGCCATATCACCCCAGCCCTCGTCGACCTTCACTGGCTCCCACTCCACGCATGAATCACCTTCAAGTCTTGCTGCATCATCTATAAGGCAGTCGCCCTCAATTCACCAAGCTACCTCACGCAGAAACTCAGCATCGCCGGCCGACAGCACACCCTCAGAAGCCAGGACACGTGCAGACTTGATATACGCTGCTGCAAAAAGAAAAGGACCAGAAAAAAAAACATTCTCTGCCTACTCCTCAAGACTATGGAACCTCCTCCCAGTCAGCATCAGACTCACCCACGCTCCAACAATTCAGAAAAGAACTCAAGACCCAGCACTTCAGGGAGTCTTTCCTCCTCAGCACACTTCAGGGAGTTCCTCCTCCTCAACACCTAGGCCATCTTGTCGCCTCTCGTGCTACCTGACTTGCTAGACATTGCCCGCCCCTCTGCTCCCAGCCACCAGGTACAGCTGTACCCTCTCTTCTGTGCCCCTCTGTATCCTACCCTCTGCTGTGTATCCATTCTGTTACCTCTGAAAAGCACTCCGTTATCTATCTGTATTGTTGTATACCTCTGTAAAGCACTCAGTTGCTTCTCGAAGCTACATCCGTGCTGAATAAATACAATAATAATAATAAGAAAATTCAACGGCATCCTGCAGGAGCTGCACTGACTACTCCTTCAAGTACACATGTTCAAGACGGTTTGCATCACCTACAAAGCAGTCACAAACAAAACACCACTCTACCTGGCCAAGAAACTCACCATCTATGGAGGCCAGGGCACCACCAAAAGTCACACCATTGCCAGACTTGAAACAAAGTCCTGCAAAAGGGGGGAAACAAAGAAACGTGCCTTTTCCACGATACACACCCTGTCTGTCGAACAAGTTTCCAATACAGGTAAGGTTGGCCCACCATCATACTCTTCAAAAAGGACATGAAATATCTACTCTTCAAAGAACATTTCACCAATTGCCCCACGCAAACCTACATCTCCCTCTGCGCAGCACCCCCTTTGATACCCTACCCATCTCAGGTCCTATACTACCCCTGGACATGACTTGGAAGTCCTTGGGTGTGTCCCCTATGCACAGCGCAGTGTTGCTTCCCAGCTAGGTTCACATTTTATAAACACCTTAAAAACCACACTCCCAGATTCTTCACACCTCTAAGGGAAGACCTGGTGGTGGAGTGAAACATGTGCTTACAGTAAAGTTAAAAAGTTATAAAAACATACGATCAAATCCTATTTCCATCTCAAAATGTCACTGCCAACCATGAGCAAACTTGGATTAGCCACATATCCCTTTCAAAGACTACCCCTTCCTCGTACTACTGTATGCATGTGGATGTTTTATTACAATAACTGGCTATTTAGAACTTTTCAGTATACTTGGGTACTGTGACAAATTCGCCTTCCTAGCTCTGACAGTTAGCGATGGGATGACCACAAGGGCTGGGAACCGACAGCCACTATGTGATGCAGGATCTGGTGGGGGCGTGGGGAGGATCCCCATGTATGTAGGGTGCAGGGCTGACCAGAGCAGTGAGGGTAAAATGAGTTTGGTGGTTTCAATTAAGATTATTAGGTGCACATCAGCAATGCAGTGGACGAAAGTTTCCTTGACAAAATCCTAAGTAGATGGTGAAAAGCGGTTTGAGAGTCTGGTAAGTGCAGACAAGGAGTGTATTGGAGGTGGCTGGTTTTGGCAGATCCTGGAGAGGAGGCAAGAAGGAGGATGAAAGTGAGGAAGAGAATGTGGTTTTGGTGGGGAGGAGAAGAGATTAGTAGGAGAAGGTTGGAACTGCAGAGGAAGGAGGAGGGGAAGCCTAATGGGGAAGTGGAGTAGAAAAATCAGGAGGAGGTGGTGTGAAAACTGTAGAAGTGAGTGGGATGAACAGGAGGAGATGGTGAAACAGCAAGCAAAGGTGCGAAGAGAACAGAAGGAGGTAGAGAAGGAACAAGTGGAGTGGAAAAGTTAGCTGAACAACTAGGTGACAGGCCAGGAGGTCAGGCTAGTGAAATAATTGACAGAGAAAGTGAGGTGCCTGGGTAGGCCTAGACAGAAAGGGAAGGTGCCACAGGTACACAAAATACTTAGTGGACCAGGGTGGGGGTTGGGAGGAGGTCCGACCTTGTGGTGAAGCAATGTGGAAGCAATAGAAACTCAAACTATGGGACAGTATAGTGTTTACATGGATAGAGTGTTGGGTGTCAGTCAGTTAGTCATTCCCCAGTTCAGGGCTACAAGAATCCCTCACCTATTCAGCCAAAGAGACAGTGACAAGTGGGAGACCTTGAGACATGAGATTGTTGACCCATTCCCGTTTTTGCCCAGATTTGAACATTGATAGCAGAAGACCCCTAGAACTGGATGGACCCTACCGATAAAATGAATGAAGAGCATCTGGTAAAGGAGTGATGGGACACTTAAACAACCCAGATTGTGACTTTGAAAGGGGAAAAGCATTGTCCACAGTGTAATACAATGTTTCCAATGTATTTCCCTCTAACAGTACTTTCACTCGCAAGTGAAACAACATTGCAATTTATAGAGACACACATTACTTTCACATGCAGGAGACAGGCCCACTTTTACAGGGTTTGACAAATGTCGATCTAGTTCTTGGGCTGCGTTTCCCAGTAGAACGGGCGGAGTGAACAAATTCCATGATGGTGGATAGGCCAGGCTAGATAAAGCGTTTGTCCATCCCCTAAACTGCACAATACATCACACGAGAAATTAATGGCAACCGAACACAGCCCCTCACCAATTCCATTATCCCTCACAGGGAGCCCAGCCAGGGTGAGGGCACACAGCCCTATAAAAACCCAAGGGCTCAGTTCGGGTGTTTGGAGAAGGTTGTGGCATGCAGTTGGAGATGGTTGGTGAAGTTGGAGTAAGATGTTTGGAGGAGGCTGGAGAGGTAGAGGAGGTTTGAGACCAGAGTGGGAGAAGGGGGTTGATACAAGAGTTAAAGGAAGAGCCTGGGAAACATTAGAATGAAGTGGAGAGTTTAAGGAGGCTGGGGGAAATATTTGATGGAGTAGAGTTTAAAGAGGCAGCGGTTTCGAAGGAATACAGGAGATGCTTGATAAACATCAACAGGAGCTGGTAGTCAATCATGATGGTAGGAAAGATCCAGAAGGAAAAAACAGCTAGACGGCACTGGAAGGTCGAAGAGGGCCCAAGGCAGGATTGGGGGAAGAGCCTAATTTGAAAGAGTTGGACGTATAGTGGGAGGAGGAAAGTGTATGTGGCATGGCGCCAAGGAGGGTCAGGAACAGAAATGGAGCAGACAGGTGAACCAGAGGGTAGAGATCAGTGCCATAGCTGAGGGATGAATTAAGACCCTACTGTACTCACCAGAGAACACAATCGAGACCCCATCACAGAATGTGATACTGACTGACAAGTTCCACTTTATCAGCAGCTGGTGCTAAAAGTCCTAAGGTCTATGGCAGTCCTATCAGAGCTGAAAGCAGACTAACATTAAAAGAACAGAGGAACAGAGAAACAGAATGTGGGAGACCCCCTTAGGCCCACACAGAGAAAAGAGAAGAGGTTTGCAGGAAACCAGTCAAGCCTGCAATAAGAGACAAAGAGACAAGTCAAGAAGAAGGCTGCAAACCCAAATTGAACAGACGTATCGAAGCAGGTGTTAGTAAATGTCCACTGAAACCTTTGACTTGTAACTTTGTGTGTCATAAAATAAAGACGTTTTGATCTCAAATAATGTGTACAGTATTGTAGTGTACCCCCACTGAAAAGTAGGTAACTTATAAATCGCGGAGTGGCGGAGAGTGGCAGTCCTGCAGTATTCTCCCACCACCCAGTATTTTCTTCAGCTCCATTGTAGGAGGTGTGTTTCCAGCTACACCCAGCTAGCCTACACTACAAAACCCTCATTTTCACCGCGGAGCGGCGCGGAGTGGCGGAGAGTGGCAGTCCTGCAGTATTCTCCCACCACCCAGTATTTTCTTCAGCTCCATTGTAGGAGGTGTGTTTCCAGCTACACCCAGCTAGCCTACACTACAAAACCCTCATTTTCACCGCGGAGCGGCGCGGAGTGGCGGAGAGTGGCAGTCCTGCAGTATTCTCCCACCACCCAGTATTTTCTTCAGCTCCATTGTAGGAGGTGTGTTTCCAGCTACACCCAGCTAGCCTACACTACAAAACCCTCATTTTCACCGCGGAGCGGCGCGGAGTGGCGGAGAGTGGCAGTCCTGCAGTATTCTCCCACCACCCAGTATTTTCTTCAGCTCCATTGTAGGAGGTGTGTTTCCAGCTACACCCAGCTAGCCTACACTACAAAACCCTCATTTTCACCGCGGAGCGGCGCGGAGTGGCGGAGAGTGGCAGTCCTGCAGTATTCTCCCACCACCCAGTATTTTCTTCAGCTCCATTGTAGGAGGTGTGTTTCCAGCTACACCCAGCTAGCCTACACTACAAAACCCTCATTTTCACCGCGGAGCGGCGCGGAGTGGCGGAGAGTGGCAGTCCTGCAGTATTCTCCCACCACCCAGTATTTTCTTCAGCTCCATTGTAGGAGGTGTGTTTCCAGCTACACCCAGCTAGCCTACACTACAAAACCCTCATTTTCACCGCGGAGCGGCGCGGAGTGGCGGAGAGTGGCAGTCCTGCAGTATTCTCCCACCACCCAGTATTTTCTTCAGCTCCATTGTAGGAGGTGTGTTTCCAGCTACACCCAGCTAGCCTACACTACAAAACCCTCATTTTCACCGCGGAGCGGCGCGGAGTGGCGGAGAGTGGCAGTCCTGCAGTATTCTCCCACCACCCAGTATTTTCTTCAGCTCCATTGTAGGAGGTGTGTTTCCAGCTACACCCAGCTAGCCTACACTACAAAACCCTCATTTTCACCGCGGAGCGGCGCGGAGTGGCGGAGAGTGGCAGTCCTGCAGTATTCTCCCACCACCCAGTATTTTCTTCAGCTCCATTGTAGGAGGTGTGTTTCCAGCTACACCCAGCTAGCCTACACTACAAAACCCTCATTTTCACCGCGGAGCGGCGCGGAGTGGCGGAGAGTGGCAGTCCTGCAGTCATGCCAGGCAAGACGGGCTCGACTGCCGTCCCACTAACCGCTGCCCCACCACCTAAACTCCAGGGCTTGGACCTCGAAGACTCGACAGGCCGCCGCCTGAGAAGCAATGCAAAATTGCCGTTTAAAAATGCAGCTGAAATATGTACAGATATCTTTAACTACCCCCCTGTGCCTTGCCTTGAATCTACAGACGACCCCTTTTCACTACAGAGCCCGGACCCCAAACCAGGTCTTCACCTGGGGAAAAGTTGTAAGACACTGGGAAAGGGCACAGGAAAAAGAGACACTGAAAAGTGCCCGTTCCTTCTTAACAGTAAAAGGCTTACACAAGCACAAGCTCATAATGCAGACTCACCCAAGAACGACGCCTTGATCCTGGACGCCCACGCCATCGGGCCTCGCCTGCTGTCGGCGTCCGTTGTCCCATCCCTGCGTCTACAGGCGGGCCCGACGCTCCCCGGAGCTCCGCAGCATCCCGAAGGGGCGGCCGCGTTGAGTCCCGGAGTGAGCCCACAGAGGCCGCCAGACGAGTGCACGTCGGCAGGGCCAGCTGCCGTCGGTGATCGGCGGCCACCCGGAGGGGAGTCCGCCTTGAATCCCGTGCCTATGCAGCCTGTCCCCCTGCCGACTTTCGACGGGCTGACCCGGGTCGCGGCCTCGGCTCCGCAGTCACCCGGAGGGGAGGCGGCGTGGAGCGGGCCGCTCATCTTGACGCCGGCGATCGCGGTGAACGGGCTGCCAGCAGGGGAGGCGGCCGCTCTGGAGGGCGGCCCGCCGCCCCCCCATCTGTGGGGGAGAGAAGAGGGATCGCCCGACCCCGTGGGAGAATCGTCTCCCGAGAACAAAGAGTCGGAGCGCCAGAGTGGAAAAACATCTGAGGGAAAACCGCCTGCGAGAACACCCGAAAGCGATTCCGCTTCAGCGCCACCTACTGACCAACTCCAAAAATCCACAATATTTCCTAATGATGCTCCAACAAGCATGCCATCAGCTAACCTCAACGATGAAACCATCGTGGAGATCGCTTCAATCCGACCATTACTCAACAAAGAAAAGGGTTCTGTCTCAAATTCCACAAAAAAAAAGAGACTTCGGTCACTTGATGACCCAACAAAAATAAAAAAAAAAGTCTATGAGGAGGAAATAGCAAGCAAACAAAGGAACACAGGCAGTTCTACCAAACAACTACCAAAACATACGACTACTATCAAGTCACTTCGTGTGGCCACTAAAGATTCAAGAAAGAACATGAAAAAACCTCAACGTCCCTTGAAACTATTATCGGACTTCTTCCACAAGCACTCTAAAGCCATCCAACAAAAGTGCAAAGAACTGACGGATGCAGAAATCTTGGAGGTAGCAGACGCAATCACTCCTCCTCGAAAACATCGTAGGGTAATACAAGCCCAACGTAAAGTACCTCTCTCTCTATCAAAAGAAGACCACAGACCAGTAACCATCATAGACCCGACAAAATGGCACTTTTCGGGCCAAGTTACTCCAACAATACCACAAATAACGACAGACGAGCTGGGGGTGCAAATCGCTCCTAAACCGACCTTACCCGCAGCTCCCACTTGCAAACCGGCGCTACCCTATTCCGGCAACACAACGGTGCAAATAGCACCATCGCCTTTGGCCCTCCAACAAAGCCAAAAGAACAGCGACCATAAAACACAGACCCAACTGCAATCCTACAGTCAAGAGACACAGGACGGTGACAGACCCATACTTCCTCGACACAACTTGACCCCGCCAAAGCAAGTAGTCTCTTCTTCGACAAACAATACTCAACCTACACCAAAAGATATCTCAAGTGGCAGGGAGGCCTCACCTCAACCAAACAACAGCGATAAAGAACCCCTACTTGAGACCCCGCCACGGCCTTTGAGAGAGGCAGACATACCTATTCCACAAATCCGGGAAAGAGACAGTGAAAGAAACCACCCGGCAAAATCTAAAAACAGAATCCAGTTTGAGAAAACTCTAGATAACTTCTACTCAAACTTGGATAGCTACAATAACCAAAGAAGATATTCCTTAGATCAAGTTCCTAGAAGGTCATCTGCAGTCACTACATCAGCTACACGGCCGCTATCGCCCATCAGAGGCAAATCGATACCTTATAGCCCCTCACCATCAAATGACCTACAGTCAAAAAAACTGGATACTTGCACCCTGATGTCAGCCTTATCTATAGCTTTAAATCCTTTTGTCAAGCTATACGAAACAATCGGAGACACAATGAAGGACCATACATCACTTCAAACTGCAATGCTAAATAAACTAACTTTTTTGGAGGGCTATATCATGGCCCTAGATGCAAAGATAGCACCGACTGGAAACAACCCTACTCAAGAACAGGCGACGCATCCGCCTCAGCAACTACTTCAACCCACGTGCCCTGTTCGTGAAGAAAGACCGCAAACAAAGTCTTTGGGTACTCAAACGCTCCCATTCATCGACTTAACGGTGCCCTCATCTCTCCCGACATCCAATTGCAAGTCGACAAAAGGTGTGATAGAACATAACTACAAAAAGAAAAAAACAGTATTACTAGAACCGATCTTCCATCGACAGGCCTCAACTAACTCAAAAACAACAGCTTCACTAAAAAGCCCTATAATTAAACCTAAAGGAAAAGGGGAAGCTACAGACCGCAAGGAAGCAAACACGGAAGCTCATGTAACACACAACCACACCTCTAGAGAGGCGGACGCCTCTCCAATCGACGAAGATCTGATGAATATTAGTCAACACTTTTCAGACCAATCTATAACTTCAATTCAAGAAGTGCAAAGTGCAAACGACTTCTTATCAAACCATACAACGTCCCCAGAACACCGCAATAAAGAAAAAGAGGCCACAGAATCTCCTTTTTATACTCTCGAAGAACGAAGACAGTGGCTGTCCAGGGATATCAATAACCCAAAAGAATCCCCATTGGGAAAACTGGAGACAGTTCCCAACCCTAAACTCCAAAAGCTAGAAAACGAGAAACGGGAAAAACAACTACATCGACGATCAGCAAGGCACACCCAAAGATCGAACAACAGTCACTCTCGTCATCGCTCAACAGGTCAATCAAAGAATCCTACATTAAGACCATATCTAAAGGAGACCCCAAAAAGAACTTTCAAATCAAAAACTGCTAAATATCATACAAAACCTCAACCAAGATGGATACTGAAACTAGAGCAGATTCCTGGGAATTTCGATGAAGTAACTCTAAACAGAAGAGCAGTCATGGATCTGTTTAGTTTTATTCCGAAATTACGATCAATCAAATCAGACGATCTTCAGATCGTTGACCCAAGCCACCAAGGCCACAGAGCAATCTCACATCTATATATTGCGTCACAAACAACAAAAAACGCTCTCAAATCCGCCCTGGAAGAACTCTTAATAATGGGCTACGACCTTACGGACTCCAAGAGAGAAATCAAACCTCTCAATTACCGAGAAACAAGAGAACCCCAAGAGCGTAAAAGAGCAACGGAGCATCATCGACCGTCCTTTCAAAATTCTCACCCGACATCGAAAAAGACAGCCAAAACAAACGTCAAAGCCCAAAAACTAAACTCTAATAACGTATCTTATCAACAAGAATCTACCTGGTCACCAAAAGGTCCAGTTAGCTCAACTTTAACTGTCAAAGAAACAAAACCTACCAAGATTCCGGTCAAAACCAACCACCTGACTGCAAACCTAAAGCTTCAAAGGACTGTCCGAAACAAGTCTTCTTTAGCAGACCCACCACAATCCCAAACTTCGTCGCTGCATTCCCTCTGGTCCTGGCTGCCAAAAGCCTTGAAGCTAACTTCACAAAAATAGCAACCCGAGAGAAGGATCTACAGCAACGCTACCGCCTACCAGAATTCCAACCTTCAAGACCAACTAAAAATGTGCTCGTGGAACACTCGAGGCTTTCTTCATTTAACAGCCCCGGGGTCCGTGACCCTCACAGCATATGATATCATCTGTCTGCAAGAGACATGGTTGCTCCAACCTCCAACCTTCGACGGTTACGAGACCCATACAGTGTTGGCCAAGAAGGGCCATTTAGGCCGTCCAACTGCAGGTCTCCTTATAGCAATTCGCAGTGGGCGTGGCCTAACCGATATACAAAAATTAAAGGATAACCATTTCATGATGATGGTAAAACTAAACTGGACCTTAACAGAGGAAAAAACAAACAAAAAACTGATAAAGAAATTAATAATTATCAACATATACTGGAACCCAGCAACCATCGAATGTACAAAATTCATCAACACAATCGAACAAGACCTAGACTGGGCTCAAGTAACTCACCACCCCGACTATGTAGTCCTATGCGGTGATCTTAACATCATTAGACAACCCTACGAGACCACAAAAGGACCTAAACTGAAAAAACGCCAAATTGACCAAAGATCGATTAAGTGGCAAAATCTAATGAAGTCTAGATCATACGACAATCTAGACGAAGTCTTCCCTGACTCAAACAGATTACCAACATGGGAAGGAGCTAAATCGAACTCAACAATTGACTATATTTTAGTTTCACGTCCTTTGTTACTACATATTAACTCCTTTAAAGTCGTCAAAACTAAAGAAAGCGACCATAACCTTCTCGAAACCACCTGGACAACAAAGGCTCCGATTAACCATACGATGAGTGCAGACATTGAACCCAACTCCCAGGGGACCAGACTAAGGATCACAGAAAAGGCTATAACATCCATTTCACTGCTTTACAGCGAGCACAAAACCATCATAAGCACAAATGAAGTAGACTATACCCCGCTGTTGACAGCATTTAGAACTTCAAAACGAAACAAGAAACCAACCGCCTCAGACCAAAAACACAAGTATGATACACAAGTTGCTGAAAGAAAAAGGGAGCTGAGAAAAATAAAAAGACAAGCTCGTAAATTCGACCCCCCACAGTCAATCACTATAGTCAAAGACGCAGTTAAAAATTATAAAACTTGGCTTAAAAGCTATCGACATAAGCTTTACCAACAAGACGCAGAAGATATCCTGAAAGCTATCACAGGAAATCACGCAAGAGATTTCTGGACCCTACTCCATTCAACAACTCCTGGTGCTAGACCTTGTCAATTGAACGGAATAGGCCAGTTAGAATGGGAAACCCACTTCAGAAACCTCTTTAAGAACACCATGACCGTACGGACTGTGACGGAAAACAACGACGCCGCCTGGACCCGTGTAGATAACATCGAAGAAATCAAAACTTTAATTAAAAAATTAAAACCTTCACGCGCACCAGGTCCGGACGGCATCACTAACTTTGACCTAAAGGCCCACCCTGAAGCCTGGGCGCCTCTTTTAAGCCAAATCTTCAGACGATGTGCCACCACAAAATCCATCCCTCCATCGTGGAAGAGTGCTAACGTGGTACCCATCTATAAAAAGGGCAACAGGGCAGACCCTAGCAGCTATCGACCTATTGCCCTTTTAGATCCAATAGGAAAACTGTTTGGATCCCTTTTACTGAATCATTTCACCACCTGGGCCAACGACGCTCCCTGCCAAGATAACCTCCAAACCGGCTTTAAAAAGAACCTAGGGACCAACGCTAATATACTAATATTAAGTGCCCTGAAAAGCAAAATTTTGGAGGGACGTCCAAGTCTGTTTATTGTATTCGTCGACCTGACACAGGCGTTTGACAAGGTGGATCGCGACAGATTGTGGGAGAAACTTGCACGATGGAAATGCCCTCCTGGCATCCTCACCCCAATCAGAGCCCTTTATTCCAACACTTCGATGCGAGTACGCCTCAACCAACAAGGCCTCCTTACAGAAGAAATAACAACGGCTAGAGGGGTTAAGCAAGGCTGCCCCCTAGCCCCGGCCCTGTTTTGGACATACCTAGGAGATCTTCAGGAAACAGAAAAATTGGTTAGAGCCTTCCCTCCTAACCTAGGAGGTAACCAAATTAGTCGCCTCCTCTACGCGGATGATCTTATCCTTTTGGACAACACTCCAATAGGCTTACAACGCCAACTCTCAAACTTACAGCAATATATGCTGACAAACAACTTGGAAATTAACCAAACAAAAACTAAAATGATGATCATCGAGAAATATGCAAAAAGGAAAGCCATCCAACCTTTAAAATTAGGTTCGACCATCATCGAGAAAGTTTCCAGCTTTAAATACTTGGGTGTCATCCTAGATAGTTCGCACAGAGAGAACGCGATGAAGGAAGAACTGCACGCAAAAACCATAAAACTGGCCGCACAAGGGAAAGCCATCGACACAAAATTCGGCAGATTCTCAATCATTCCGGTACGAGACTTCTATAAGAAGAAAGTCATACCATCTCTGACCTACGGCTGCGACGCAATGCCGAACCTCCCACAAGAATTGTGGCAAAGCCTGGAAGCAATCTTTTGGAGATCAGTCCTTGGCCTCCCAAAGTCTACCCCGATAACATTAATCAGACGGGAACTTACTCTCTCCTCCTTAAAATCTATCACGGACAGTAACAGTGTGTTACTATACCGGAAATGTATCTTGCAAGACGCCCCATACGCTTACAAGCTGATAAGAGAAGAAATCCGTCTCGGGACATGTCAAATGCTTACCCGATGGGAAACTAAAATCCTGTCCATGTTGGACTCAGTCGCCTGCAAAAAGGAGGATCTCATCAGCAACCCAGTCAGAGTAATTAAAAAAATCAAAGAAATGGACTGGACTAACACCCTTGAAATAGCCACTCGATACAAACTTACCAACCATCTCCCTCCGTTCTGTAAAAAATTAGACTCTGTGCAACCATACTTAAAATTATTCCCTAACAGATCAACTAGAAACTTCTTCTTAAAAATCCGACTCAACCTATTAGAAACAAATGAGATCTTGGCGATTAGACGCATATCTACGACCAGTAATTGTCGGCTCTGCAAATCGCCAGAGACTAAAGAATCCATAAGACACCTACTCTTGACTTGTCCTGCGACGACAGACATCCGTCGAATTTATTTGAAAGACACCTTCTCAAACTTCATCTTGCAGGACGAAGAATCGTGTTGGAACAAATTGATAGACGGTGATAAACAAACATGGCAGCTGGCAACAACAAATATCATGAAGTACATTTTTAACGTTCTCCTTTCACCGCTCTCTCAAAACAATGTTCCACCGACTCAATGATTTCCTCTTCCTCCTTCCACTAACAAACACGTGAGGCAGTTCTCGACTTAACCATTAGGAACGTTAAACGTCACAACCGCATCAAATGCGTTTTCAACCTCTTTCTTTGTTAAAAAATCTTATTTAGATTAAACACAAAAAAAAAAAAAAAAAAAAAAAAAAAAATCACACTATCCCATCAACGCAGCTTGCCACCAACTGTAGAGTGACAAGTGGGGAGAATGACCTAGCATTGAAAGAATGATGTTTTCAGGCAGAGGTGTGTCCTGAGGAAGTGATCAGAAAATCTACTGTCAAGAGGAAGGTTATAAACAGGTGGTAGGAGCCAGGATAGAAAACTAACTTTGAAAGAAAAGTGAAAGCAGGAAACAGTAATGTGTTGAAAATTACAAAAGCACAAGGTGTGACCGGGGGCATAGCATTTCGTTTTTGGGGGATCAAGAAAGCGAGGCCAATACAGTGGATGGCGGGCTAAACTAAGCGCAAAAGTCTCAAACAAGATCATTTTTTTCTCCAAATTAGTTTTATTCGTTTTTGACATTGTAACAAACGGACCCCCCTCCAAATAAATAAATAATCCCTCCCCCTCCCTTTTAGTAGAGATCAGGATATGGTGGTAGACTCGGAATTGGACAAGTTTCAGGACTCAGTTAACTCATTCAGTAGCTTTAGTCTTTGTGGACATATTGGAAGATTGAAGCCTGATTTTAAGAATGTTAGTACATGCTCCCTACCCGTGTGAAAGTTGGCATAGTCTGTATGGAGTGAGTATGTAACGGATTCCAAAGCAACAAATTCCCAAATCTTGTGAATCCAATCAGTGAGGTTGGTGTGTCACTGCTCTTCCACAGTTGGGCAGTTAAGCATGGTTTTCTGTCAGCTTTACTCCGGGGTACCTCCTCTTGGCCCCACAAACTCAGCAGGTAGGATGTCGGGGGAGTAAAAAGTGGTACATTTAATATGCTTCCAAGTGTGTCCTTTATTGTCCCCCAAAAGTCCTGAATCTTCGCGCACATTCACCAAATATGGAACCAGTCCCCTTGTTTGTTGCAGCCCCTAGAGCAATTTGGTGATGTGTGCAGGAATATTTTGTGGAGCCTTGCTGGGGTGTAGTGCAATTGGACCATTATTGTGTACGAAATTTCTCTTATCTGAATTGCTCAAACCTGTTTGGGGATATTCCTCAATAGCCAATCCCAATGATCCTTGTTGATTTCCCAGGTAAGGGTTGTTCCCACTTTTTCATACAAGGTGGAGATTAGTTTCTTGTTCCCTGATTGGGTGACTAAAAACCAGACAGGCGAGTTCTCTGGTGGCTGCTTTCTTAATCTCTGGATGTGCGACTCAATGGCGCATCTTGAAGTACTGATGGTGGTGTTTCTCCGATAGCTGAAATGATCACTTACAGTCAAGGGATCCGATTTCTAAGCTACCATACAGGTCTTGGCCTCATTACAAGTTTGGTGGCATTCTGACAGTAAATCTGCTGAAATACCACCAAACGGATTCACTGTTACCGCCACTTGGTCTGGTGGAATTACCGCTATATTACAAGTGGCGGAAGGCGGTGTTAGTCCCCATTAATTGAACACACATTTTAACAGGACTTATAGTGGTGAGTGTAATCAGTTGTGGCCTGACATTTTTCATTCACATTTTAGTGATATGTAACAAATAGAATCCTTAGTGGTATGAGGAATTAGTGTCAACAACCAATATTGGAAGGAAAGAGTCCATACATTTGGCTTGAGACATTTTATGAACATTTTCTGTATGCCTTTTTTCAAAAAAGCAAAGATGAAAAAACATTTAGAAAGACCACTCTGTGACCATGCAGAGCGGTCTTTCTAAATCGAACAGTCAGCCCCTGTGACGCACACGAGTGCGCACAGGGGCTGACAGGCATGCCGGGACCTGGAAGCGGCCACGAGGGAGAAAGGATACGTGAATATGTGTGTGTGTTTTTGTTGGGTGTTTGTGCGCATTTTGGGGTGGGGGATGTTGGGAGGGGAGGGCAGGCAACGGGGGCTGAGGGAAGGGGTTTGGGGGTTGAGGCCCACCTTTTTGGAGTAAATCTGGAAAGAAGGGGGGGGGGGGGGAAATCACAATCAGCCAAACAAAAAAAAAAATCAGTCTTTTGGTTAGGCGACCTACAAAAATCAAAATACAAAAATCAAAATAATGACATGGCACCATAGAAACTCCCAGGCTGTCTTTTGCCACTGCCCTATATGCCCAGGCATCAACCCAACCTCCCCACCTTGGTATGAGAACGCCAATCATATTCTTTCCCTAAGGGTAGAAACACACAAGGAAAAGCCAAAAATAACTGTCTATACGCAGGAAACCGAACCATCTATAGGATACCTGCCACCATCCAACAGAAGGTTTGGGCTCAGCTTGATAGCGGGAGCAAAGGATGTGCCATAAATCCAGGATTAATACCCTCCGGTGGAGAGTACCACCAAAGGAGCAAGTTCAGTGCATCCATGGACACACCAACACTGTGATTAAAATCCCTATAACCATCTTGGGGAAAGCTGGGTCTATAAGAGCTGCAGTCATTTCTAGGCTATCTGACCAATTAATCCTAGCTAGCGATGTCCCACAATTCCATCAGTGATTGTCCCAGATTCCCCAGACAGACCTTAAAATAGATTGCCTGCTTTCATGCAGCGATAAGTCCCCATCATTTGTACAGAAAAAAGAAAAGTCTATGGGGACTGGGGAAAACAGTCACCAAAGAAGAGCAATAGAGTCTGAAAAAGGTAAACCACAAAAAAGGAAAGAACAAGGCGATATGACTATTTCCCGCTTCCTAAACAAGGTGGAGCCACTCAGTTAACGGTAGGGGTATGTAATGAATCTGGCGACTTCGTCTTTTCTCCCCAGTGGGGAGCCACCCACTTTGAGGCTTGGGAGATGAGCCCGCTCAGCAAGACCATCCCCAGGGGTCTAGGCAAGTGAGACCTTACTGGGAGGGACTCCCCTCTCTGGGACAAGAACTCGCATTTTGATAAGGAACTCCTAGTCCAGTGTACATTATCCGCCTACATGAGAAATGGAAAGTATGTTACTTGTGTTTTGAATCCACCGAATACTGACATTTCTTAAATCTTTTTGGCTTCAAGTAATGCTGGATCTCGCCTGAACACCACAGTCCAAGAAGAAGGAAACACCCTTTCTGTTTTTGTTTGTGACAACGTTTATAAAACCAGGAGGAACTTTGAATCGAAGAGAAACTCCTAGGCAGGGACGAAAGAGAATCCTACGCAGAAGACGTCCTGGAGGGGCGGAGCCACGCCAGACTGCAGAGCCAGCAGTGACATGGAGAGCGAGGGAAACGCTAACCGGACATTGAAAGGCTGGCTTACTGGCTGACTGGGAAGCAGAGGTCGGGAAAGAGACAGAAGAAAACGTCTCATCTGGTGGCGCGACCACAAGGAAGCTGTGGTGGGCCTGGGGCCTGGTAACCAACGCCAAGATCATACTGCAGAAGGGAGCCCAGATCCCTGAGAAATGCATTTGCTGCTGAGACGAGTAAAAGCAGGGAAGCAAACGCTCCCGATTCGGGAACACAGAGGTCTGACATTGATAATCAAGGCTGGGGAAGCAGACAGGGTTATATGAGCCTAATAAACCCGAGCGGAGAGAAAGCAAAACCATCAGAGGGCCATAGGGCTTTGGAGAGCACCGGGAAATTAAGAGACTGTTAAGGCTGGGGAAGCTGACGAGGCTACGGGAGCCAGATAACCGGAACAGAGATACAGTAAGCCTAACAGAGGACCTGAGGGCTTCGAAGAGCCTTAAGAAATTGAGAAAATTCAATATCTAAGACTGGAAAAGGCACACAGGTTACGGCAGCCAGATAAAACCTGAACAGAGCTAAAGCAAGGCTAACAGAGAGTCTGGGGGCTTCGGAGAGACCCAAGAAACTAAGAAACCGAATAATTTGAATATCCGAGGCTGGGAAAGCCCCAAGGGGTGCAGGAGCTGGATAAACCTGAACAGAGATGATACAAGGCTACCAGAGAGTCAGAGGGCTTCAGAGAGCCCTGAGAAACCGAAAGACTAATACCCAAGGCTGGCAGAGCAGAGAGAGTTACAGGAACTCGAGAAACCCGAACGTTGACATGGGCAGGCACCAAAGTAAGACCCTGACAGATTATATATACAGAAGGGCAAGAGGAATTTGGGAAAGCCCTAGAATAATAAAAACTTTGAGAGAACTAGATTTACCAAAATCTTCATTTGGAAAGAAACTAGAACTATAGTTGTTAAAACCCTCATTTGGTAAGACTTTCAGAATTTGACTAACTTTTGTTTGAAATGTTCTGGAAAGTGTGATTAATCGGTCTTAGGTCAACAGACCTATTTGAAAAAAATAAAATAAAACCAAAAAAACGATTTAGAAAGACAGCTTTGTTACCGCACACACGAGTGCGCACAGGCACTGACAGGTATGCCATGCCCTGAAAGCGACCTTGACGGAGAATGGGTAAGTGGATATGTGCGTGTATGTTTGTGTGCATGTTGGGTGCTCGTGTGCGTCTTGGTGGGGGGGAGATTGTTGGGAGGGGAGGGAGGTGACGTGGGTCGAGGGAGGGGGGCTTTTTTTGTGACACCCCCTGATTTAGAGAAAATCACTGAAGAGGGGGTGGGGGTTGATGGTGGGGGGAAAATGTAATTGTTTTGATTTTTGTAGGCTGCCTAAAATCAACCGAAAAAAACTGTCTTTTGGTTAGGTGACCTACAAAAATCTAAATAATGACAGAACTGATTAATCTGATGATGTCATCACTCCTTTCCCGGAGGTAGCCTTTCCTCATGTTGCCAGGGGACGCCAGTCACTACCTGATCCTGACCCTGTGGGCAGCTATTTGAGGGAGGATCACATGAGGGGAGGCAACCCTCAAGGGGAGAGCCCGGCATCATCAGATGAGACATGGTATCCCCCTTTCCCTTTTAGGGATACCCCTTCCGTTACTCATGCCTTAATAGCATACTGTAATCATCCCCTTCAAAAACCCTTAAAGTCTGCTGATAATATCCCTCAATATTCTGTAAGCAACAGAATAATAAAGACCGAGACGAGGAAGAGGGGGCCGAGTAATGGCGAATACTCAGCAGAATCAGAAGGAGCAATCTAGTGTTTGGAGGAAGCTGATTGGCACCAAGCAACTCCATTCCTGGAAGCGGGAGTTTAAAGATGGAAGGTAACACTGAGATGCAACCAGCAAGTTACTGCTGGGGAAGCCAAGCTGAGAAGCCCACAGGCGAGCAGGGAAACAGCGAGAGAAGGAGAACTGCCGGAGCTGGTTTGCTGTGCTGAGATCGCAGCAGAAAGAGAAGAGGACCCTTCCTGCTGACAGCGGGATCCGAGAAGCAGTGCCTACGCTGGCCGAACACAGAGAAGGGCTTAGGGGTGAGGCAGGAGACATGAAGGACGTGGAAGCCACCAGACGAAGCCGGTAAGCGTGTGAAGTGGAGACGGGACGCCGGGGCGCATCCCTGTGTTTGACGCGACAGTTTAGAAGAATACCAGAGAAAGCCAGTGAGCCCTGGGAAGGGAAGCTGGGTCATGGGGTGGTTCGGTAGCTCGACCAAGTACCGATAAGTGCTATGTACATGAGTCGGTTCACCCCGAGTAAGGAGATTGGGTCACTGGGACATTTAACACAAAGTAAATGAAAGAGTTTGAGACCCAACACTTTGACAAGGATAATACAGAATATTGAAACTGTGTGAATACAAGAAATACAAGAACAAAGAGAAACTGGCAGGGGAGTATACCAGGTGTTTGGACATTTGACAAAGGAAGTAAATGAAAGTGGGTTTGAGACCCAGTGTTTTGGTGAAAACAATACAGAATATTGGAACTGTGTGAATGCAAGAAATACAGGAATAAAGAGAACCTGGAAGGAGAATATAACCAGTGTTTGGCGAGTTTGGGACTCGCACACAAATTGCATAAAGGAATTACATGAGAGAGCCTGGCAGGAGAGTATACCAAGTGTCTGGCAAGTCTGGGACCTGCACCCACGTTGTGTAAAGGAGCTACATAAGAGAGCCTGGTAGGAGAGTATATCAGGTGTCTTGCGAGTCTTGGACCCGCACCCAAATCGTGTTGCTTTGAAAACAGAATCCCAAGGAAGAGTCATGCCCTTCGGGTTTTGAATTACAGCATATGAGAAAAAGACTTGTGGAAGGGAGTTATTTCCCCTGGAGTGGATTGTAACACCAAGAGGAGAGAGACATCCTATTATGCCTAAAAGAACATGGTTATTCTTTGGAACTTTTGTTTTGGTGGAGAGAAACCCCAGGAAGGGAGCCGTTCCCAGGAACTGTGAACATTAACCATTTGGAACTTGTGTTGGATTATATCTTTTTGTTGAACTTGAATATTTGTGAGCTTTAAGCCAGAGACAATAACCTTAGCACCTTACGAGTTACTTTTAGAATCCAAGGGCTAGGATAGGATTTCTAACACAGGACATTTTTGCTTTGGAAATCTTGACATAGGACATACCCTTTGTTTTGGTCGAGGTAGGAAAACACCTCCTAGATTAGGGACAGTGAAGCATTTTCCAACCCCTTTATTGTTTAATAAACGTCTTTAACCAATACCATGAGTCCTCTGTGTCCGCGTCTCATTCCTGGTTCCTCACAAAAAGGGAAACCAGAGTTTGACGCATTTTTCTTTAAAACCTTCTTTTGGAAAGAGACCCAAACTTGATGAACTTTTATTTTAAGCCTTGTATTTCCTGAGGAACTTTGCAAGAACTTTGTTGAACTTTTACAAGTCTGTTTCCTGAGGAAAATGAACCCAGAATTTGATGAACTGGCAAAACCTGCTTGGAGAAGCAATCCAAGTGTTGGGCCAAGCAGAAGTCCAGGGTAGAGGCCTTGTCCTGGTCTCCTCCTGTTTGATTGTTTTTCTAAAGTGGTAGGGCTGGTTAGTTGGTTAGGATTCGGAGAGAGGGTCTTTTACTTTAGACTTTGATGTCCACCCGTAGTTTTACGTTTATTAGGTAGGGAACTTTCCTCATAACTATAGGGCTAGCTAGGCATTTTATTTTCTATTTTAATAAAAACCCTTGAACATGACAATAACTCGCCCACATCCTTCTTCTGGTTCACCACAGTATCTTCTGGCGAGGACGTGCAATTTAAAAAAAAGATTTTGAAAGATGATGCACATATTCCATCATTGATAGTTCCTGGTCGGGTTTGGTCTCCCATACTTCTTTGAGAAGATCTGGCAGTGTCCAGGGGCATCCTCCGAATAATAGCTCAAATGGAGCAAACCCCATAGACAACTCTGGTGTATTTCTGAGAGTCATCAGGATTAGGGGATCAGTCGGTTGCAATTGCAGTCCCTGGGTTCTAGCGACTTTCACAATATATCGGTTTTATAGTGTGGTTTTATAGTTTGGTTGTAACTCTCCACCAAGCTGTCTGTTTAGGGAGGGTACACCACTGTCCTCAGATGTCAATATGCACAGCGTGGTAGATTTGTCAACGTGAAATTTGTACCTTGGTCAGTGACAAATTCTTTTGGTGTACCAACTCTTGCCATGAAGGGAATAAGTGTGTTGCATTCTTGTGTTGCACATATGCCCCATAAAGAAAAAGCCTTGGGTTAGTGGGTGGCATAGTCTACTATGAGCAGGAGGTACTTATGCCCTCTACTCGTGTGGACTAAGGGCCCTACTATATTCATCATTATCCAATGGAAGAGCTCCTGGATCAGAGGCATCGGCTGAAGTGGGGCTCGTGGTACAATGGCTCTGTTCTTCAGTTGACATTTGGGGCACTGTCGACAAACAAGCTGTCTCTCCATAGCTTTTGGGCCAAACAAACCTTGTAGCATCTAAATGTTTTTTCTGTCCTTTGGTGCTCTTCCCCCACTTGGTTGTGTGCCATGTCTAGCACCGTTTCACAAAACGATAGGGGTATTAGCAGCTTGTGTATTGGTTCTCTCCTGTCATCTGACTGTACCCTGTACAGGAGACTGTTCTTCTTAAGGAACTGTAACCCTGTTTTTTGTTCAATACAGTCCTTCGCATTTTCCCACACAAGCCTGAGGATAGGATTGAGTTTTTAAGCCATTTGGAAACTATACTCTTGTTCATCGATCCTCCAGTCTATGGTCATGGGATGGAACACATCGTCTGGGCGAACCACAATACACTATTTCAGGATAATGTGGTCTGCCATTTCTGCGGTAGATGTGGTTGCAGTTTGTAACCACTTATCTGACAGATCCTTCACTGTGTGATATAGTTGTCTGGGCATCTTTCCTGAGTTTAATTTGATTCTGTATGTTTCTTCATCATGTTCCAGCCACTCTAGGATGGCTTTCTTGAGGCACACATAGGGGGTGTCACCAGTTGGATTAGCTGCTCCATAAGTACTTTGCACTTCCTGCATCATGAGAGGAGCTGTGTATTTACCACACCTTTCGAGGCCACGTAGCATTACAGGCAACTCGTTCAAAGTTAAAAGAAATGTAAGGGATCTTCTCCCAGCGTATATTTTTGCAGCACCGTTGTGGGTACCTATGACAGGTGTCAAGGTGACATTACATCTACCTGCTGGGCCTGCCCCACATCTGTATGGCCTGTTGGAAAGCCTAGCGATCCGCCAGTGCCTGCTGGCTTTGTAGTTGGAATGCTTGTTGCAGCTGCTGCTGTCCGTTGGTGAATGCTTTCAATAGGTTCCCCATGGAGTTCATTGAAACCCAGCGCTGCCACCACTTGTGACAGGTTGTCTTTCAAAGTAAGGACCAGACTGTTGTATTAATTGATAGTATCCAATATCTAACAATTAAATTATTGTGAATTGATGACATTCAGGTTCATTGAACTCTCTTGGTTCTTCCTTGTGGTTTCGGTAGTCTCCCCTCTTTCCTAGTAGGCCCAGTTATACTCCTGCTCCCGGACAACGCCCTCCTCGGCTGGAACCTCCATTGAAATGATTAACAATGAAAGGGTCAGCTCCATCTTTAATTCTCCCTTCTTCCGCCTGATTGGATGTCCTGAGTCCCTCCCCCCCAACCAATCCTGTCTTGGGGGTTTGTACAGTGAAGCCTTTTTCCTTCCTGCCACGCATCCCAGGTTCTGTTTAGCCAGGCTTCCTTTCTGCCATCCCCTTGTTCTCTGGAGTTTGCCAGCTCCTCTGCACACAGATCCAAGGTGAATCAGTTTCACTGTTGTTCCTTCCCTTCTCCCTTACAGGTTGGAAATGCCTGTGTTCCCCATTCATCTCCAAGTGTTCCTCACCAGTGCATACAACTGGCCGATTCAGCATTCTCCCCTAGCCTGTCCGAGCAGCTATCGGGGACCAAACATTGCTCAGTGTCCCAGTGAGAAACCAGAAGCTGTCTCACTTACTAGTCTCCAGGGATCTGTCATTCAAGTGGCCAGGACACCGCCATCGCTATTGGATCCAGTTCCTGGGGGTGGACTAGTGAGGGAGGATCACCTGGATGGGGGATCCTGGGGGAGTGGGACATCGCGGTATCCCCCTTCTCATACCTTTTCCCCATCCTACCCCGTATGATACTCAAACACTCTACCCTCCCACCCCCTTTCCGACACAAACACTTTCACACATCACAAAAGACGACGGACAAATACCAAAGCCATTTACCTGACATGTCCCAACACCAGGGTCAGGAAATTGACCAGAATCACACACACACCCGACAGCCCTTTCCCTTCCCCTCAGGGATAAAAGGTGGAGCATGAGAGCACAATACGACAAGTCAGATCGCACAACGAGAGAGCTAAATCAGCACAGCAGTTCAAGAGGAGGAGAAAGACGGCGCGAACCAAGATGGTGACAAGGAGAGAAGCAACCTTGCCCTTTCCGACCAAGGGCTATGAAACCTCCACAGAAGGAATCGAAACACTGCGAACAATAGCCAGTGTGTGTTGCAGCAGATGTCAACTGTACACAGGGTCCTCCTCCACTGACAACCAATCCGGGGAGAGACGCTTGGCCCCAGGGTACCGGCCGGGACTCCAGAGACAAGAAAAGCCAAGCGGTTCATCACAGCCGGTGACTCGAGGGGAGAGCCGCTAAGAAACCAAACTGTGTTGAACGAAAGTAGCAAGCGGCTAATTAAACAAAGTACAAAGAACTGGTGTTACGCAAGGGGAAAGCCAGCTATAGAATAGTCAATCACCACGTGGGTGCTCACTCTGGAAACTCTGGGCGATTACCCTGTTGTTGAAACTACCGTTACCAGAATTCCTTGGGAGAAAGGCGAGAAGGGGGTGAAAGTGGTCATACAGGGGTCTAGTAAAATCCTCTCTCCAGTCGAAAGCCTTGGACCGACAGATTGTGAAGCTAATGGAAGCAAATCCTACATTGGAAAAGTTGGCAAGAGTGAACCTGACCGAGGGATTTCCACAGGTTTTTTTTCTTTCTAAAGCGCTAGAGACAGATGGGCCCTGAGGCATAAGAGCGCTAACATAAACAACAAAAATCAGCAGGAGTCTGATGAGAAACCAGGGCGAGTTAATTATCAAAGAGCTTTTATTCAAAAAGAAAGGTTTTTAGGTTTCGTTTAAAAGAGGGGAAGCTAGGGCCTTAGGCTTTGCTGTAGCATCCCCTCTCAAGTGGTCATTCCACAGATGAGGAGTTGAAAATGGGAAACAGTCCCTCTGTACCAGCATCAGTTTGGACTATGGCACCAGAAGCAGCCCTGAGTGGTTAGATCTCAGGCTGCGTCAGTCCAGAAGCCATTTCAGCCGAGCGGCAAGGTAGGATGGACTCTTGCCATACATGCAAGAGTGCTCGATGCATAGGGTGCGATGCAGGATTCTCTTTGCAATGGGAAGCTAGTGCAACGCTAGCCTAGCAGTTGACACATGATTTGTTATGTGCAGTCCCATTACAGCCCTCACTGCGTTATTCTGTACTACTTGCAGGCGGTTGAGTTCTCCTTTGCCCACATCTAACAGACTGCTAGCACAGTAATCCAGTCGCCTTCTAATGATAGCCCTGGCTACTGTAGCAAAGCTGAATACATTGAGAAAAGGCCCGATTTGTGTCAGAAGTTTGATGTAGTAGGTAGCGCTAGACAGCAGACAGCTAATGTGGTGCTTCATTGAGAGCTCTTGGCCGATGGTAACGCCTAAAGTTTTTACTTTTTTAGGGTGGGGAGGAGACAGTCTGCAGTTTGGACGTGTGCGTATGCCTGATCTAGAATGCGCAGTTTAGGGCCTGTGCCCACAATTACAATCTTGGTTTTGGAGTTGTTCAAGGCTAGTCCATTAAGCGCCATCCAAAGAAGAATTTGGTTGTAGGTAACATTGATGATTTCAGTGTTCTTAGTGTAGTTGACAAAAAGCAGAAAAAGACACTTAATATCATCCACGTAATTGGCGTAGGGGTACCCTCTGCATCAAGATGATCAAACAGAGTAAGCATAAATAAATTAAACAAGGTAGGGGAGAGACGGGAGCCCTGCGGCACACCGCATTGTAGAATAAGACCCTCTAACATGGCGTCTGCATGGAAGACCTTGGACGTTTGTTCGGACAAAAACTAAAGTACCCAGTTTACTGCTTCTTAAGAGAATGATGCCCGTTCAGGCAGCTGGCTAGCAAGGATGGAATGATCGACCAAGTCAAATGCAGTTGTTAGATCCAACAGCATCAGCAGTGAGGTTTGGCCCTTGTCCATAGATTCTAGGATGTTAGTTTTCAAGTCCAACAGGGTGGACTCAGTACTATGCGCACTCCGAAAACGTGATTGTTTATAGCATAGACTGCAGTGTATGGACAGAAAAGCCTGAATCTGTTGATGTGCTACTTTATCCAGCACTTTCAGGAGAAAGGGAGAGATTGTAATCAGTTGGTAATTGCCAGCCAAGCAGGGATCTAGTGAGGGCTTCTTTAGGAGAGGAGTGATCCAAGCTTGCTGCACATCGATAGGCACTGACATATCACTAAATGAAGAATTCGCAAATTGTGCAATTAATGGAGCAAGCTGTTGGTCACAAGCCTTAACAGTTTTGGCTGGACAGACTTCGCCCTTGCAGATTGTAGGCTTTAACTTGGATAAGAGATGTATGACCTACTTCTTTCACTTCTACAAAGGCGAAGTGTTTTAATGCGGCTGGCTGGAATTCGTCATCGGCTAGCGACGGAGGAAGGATCAGATGGATACGCTTGGATTGAATGTCGTCTTTAATTGCGGATATCTTATTAGCCAAAGCATTTTCAATTTGACTACACCAGTCTGAATCTTTAACGACCGTAGAGATGCTAGGGCAAGGGTCTTCAACTTCTTTGAGGATCTTAAATAGTTCCTTTGTATCTGAGACAGCTTTGATAATCCTCTGTTTACAGAAACACTTTTTAGCTTCACATATCGACTCTATGTTCTTTAGCTGCGTGACTAAAGTTGGACTTGTCAATGTCTGAAAGTGATTTCTGCCATTTTCGTAAGGTCTTACTTTTCTTGAGTTTCAAGTTTTGTATCTTAGATGAATACTAGCTTTTTGGAGTGTGAAATTTTGCAGATCTTAACTTCAGGGCAGCGAGACTCTCTCCTACTTCAACCATCATTTTGTTGTATGCTGCTGACAAGTCAGCTGCTGAGTTGTACTGAGCAAGATTATTCAAATAGGGAGCAAAGGGAGGGCCTAAGGCCTCTGGGGTAAGTTTGGGTAGATTGTGACAGATGACTTTCTCCCGTAGTCGTGTAACTTTCTTTTTAACAGCGGTAATGGGTCATTCAAATTTTCAGAAGGCAGGATTAGACCACGGGCAAGGTTGAACTTCGATCTTATTAGGTTCAATTCCATGCACCACTACTCAATCTATAATTCTACCACCTGAATAGGTAGGTTTCACAATGAATTGAGAGAAATTCAGATTTTCCAGCGCACTCTTGGTTTCTTTGGCAAGCAGTCGGTTTGATCATGGAAACCTAGGTTGAAGTCTCCAATTAGAACCATTTTAGATTTGGGGTTGAGAGTGGAAGAGATTAATTCACTCAGGTTCATGATAATGACAGGCATAGAGGAGGGAGGGCGATACAACATATATAACTTGAGTGTAGTATTGGGATTCAATTCAATTTTAACTACTAAGGTTCACGATTAGGCAGCTCCACACTATTCACCTGTCTAACGGAGAGATTGCTACTAAAAAGGAGCGCCACCCCACCACCTTTCCCACCCTGCCTGTCTTCCTAGAGGATATTGAATCCTTCGGCAGAACCGTTCAAAAAGACATTAAGATTTGTGAATGAAATAGATGTCACAGATGAGATTGTGTTGAAAGTCATAGTGAACCCAGCGGAGGGAGGCTAACAATGGAGAAGGGTCTGAGCCCGGAAGAAGGGGACGCAGGGGTGAAGAGCTATCACCTAAACACCAGCAGAGACAATCAGAAAACAACTTTGGAATTTTTGTTAAGCTTTTGTTTATTATTTTGCAACACATCAGACCCTAGGAAGCGAGAAGCTTGAATACCGAAGGGCCTGATATTGTTAAAAAAGGCTTGTGGATCTGAGCCCAAAAGAGGGGGATCGAGGGGTGAAAAGACATCACCCAAAATACAAGCGTAAAGGAACTTTGGTTTATTATTTTGGGAACACATATGTTCCTCGGATGCAAGAGACTTTTTGTAGAAAAGAGACTTAACCACCGAAGGCCCTGACAAGCTGAGAGTGGAACTGTTAGCTTGTGCTGGGGAAGCTCAAGCTTGTGCTGTGCTCAGGAGTCCCACCTTGTCCCGTGCTCAAAAAGTGGGGAAGGGAGACCCGACTACCGCATCCTGACTTATTATTTGTAAACACTTCTTCTTTACCTGTGAACCTTATCCCACACTCGCCACACTCTTTGTATGTATTTAGCGTAAGGATTGGCAATAGGTTTTTTTCTTAGTATAGGCCCTTTTAATTGACAAGACGCCACTAGGACTGCCTTATTAATATTTGATGGTCGCAGCTTGCTCCCATCTTAGATTTAGGCTCAGATTAGACGTTTTTCCAACCCGCATTTACAGTTTAATGAAGACCCTTGAACTGTGATCACTTGTGTCTGTCTTTACTGTTGCCACCATGAGTTCCTTACAGTCCCAGCATTTATGATGTCTACCTTCCTGGTGGAGGTGGCGTGTCAGGGCATGGCCTCCCGCTCTCCTGCGTTGCTCCATGGTGTGGTCTCCTCTAACGTCCCACCAAGGGTTTGGCCGCAAGTCGGTCCTTACTCTTCATCCGTGCTTGGTTTTGGGCGCAACCTGGTCGCCTTTCCGCCCTCCCACTGAGGGATAGGGTCCCACACAGTTCCTCAAAATACCAATTTTTATAAGGTTGACTCACTGAAAGAGCCATACATACAACTGCTCCTTAGCCAGACCCAAAAACCCAGTGTGAGAAATAAAGACTTTCTCTTTAAGGAAACAAAGTTGCCACATGTCAGAGTCACTATCGTGCAGGGAAATACAATTATTTCTCCGCCATCAACACTAAAGAAAACATTTTATATTGCGAGTGATATCTGCGCAGGTGAGGGAGGCCCAGCGAATACAAAGTTGCACACAAACAAAATGAAATAGAATAGCATTGTATGCAAGAGCAGGTAAATAAAGAAAGCCCACACTCCTGAGAACATAGGAGCTAAAAGGTTGTAGTTCTCCTGCGACAAGGAAGTTAGAAATGTGCCAGGCTGCTTTCAAGGCTTAATTTTCTGATGATTAATTCACATGCTAGGAAAGCAGAGGTGTCCAGGGTAAAGCAGACAAGGGAAAAAAGAGGTTCCAAAGGGAGGGACAGAGAACTCTCATATCTATGCCCGTTCTAAAAATCAAATTGGTTTTAGGAATGAATATAAGCTTATGCCATCCCCTTTCAGGCTGTAATGTGATTCAAAGCACATTACCCATTCACAGAACAGCTGGCCCACATGGCCTAGGTGCAACCATTGTCCATAAACACCACCCAGAAAAGGGGAGATCGCCCCATAAAAAGCAGGCAGTTCCATCTGACTGTGTTGGGCATTGGAGAAGGTGTTTGGTAGAGGCTGTAGAACTAGAAGACTATTAGGAGGGGAGCTGGAGAAGAGACTTTCGGGGTGGAGAAAGAGGTTGGAGGAGTTAATATCAAAAAGAGGGCAGAGTTACAGGAAGAGTACTGAGAAAGTTGGAGCAGTTGATACCATTTGTTCGAAGAACGTATAAAAGGAGGTTGGAGTGTGAGAGAAGCAAAGAGGTTGGAGAAGTGACACCATCTGGTTGAGAAAGTACTGAATGAGAAGTAATAACTGAGGAAGAGAATGGAAGAGGGTTAGTGGGGGAAATAGTGACAGCAGACAAGGAGTTGAGAATAGACAGGTGACCCTGCTAGTCAAAGAGAGACCAGGTAGGTTTCAGCAGACCAGTTCGGTCCTGGGCTGACTTCAGAAGCAGGAGAAGCTATGAGATGATAAACAAAACTCTCACCAAGGGTCAGGGAGGTTACGTCAGAAGTAGCCTGGAGGGAAGGTTCCCAAGGACATGGACCCTAGAGAAGGGAGATATTTAAGGGTACCAAAGCTGCCCTGGTACAGGTACAGGAGAGAGCAAAACCCTGTCTTACAAGACTTACATCGCCCAAGCCAAGAGAAGAGGCCTAGAGACTTGGAGGGACAGTTGATGCCCTTATCATAGACTGACTTTTCCATATAGTCCACAGAAGAGGGTTTGGGAACCCAGCAAATTTGAAGCCCGAAGACAAAGATCGGGGTAATTCAACGTCTGTGTATTAGAGCCAGTAAGAGTCCAAACCAAGAACCAGGCAAGACTTCCCTTTTAATTTTGCATACAATTTGATTCAGACACTTTGCCGCTTCATTTTTAAAATCCTCTGGAGAGAGACTACCACTTTGCATTTTAGTTCCCTTTCGTTGTTACTTAAGAGAGAACTGGAGAATACCTGAAGGAATATTTGCCCTGTGCTGAACACCATAGCCTTTATTGTCACTCCCACCCCATACCTCTACCCAAACCACCATATTTATTGTGTTTTCACAAAAAAAAAACCTGTAACATTCAAAACCCTGGTATTGTGTTCTGCACCCGCTCAGCGCACTCCGTGACAAGAATGATTTATGTCCCTTTGCAAAGAGAGAAAAAACAGACCACTTTCTAGAATAAGCAGTAAAAAGGTGACTAAGGGAATTATCGATGTCCCGATACAATTTGTTGTAGGGAAAAATGAATTCCTAAAGGCCACTGCAAGTCTTAGAAGATACACTTGGCTCGATCACAAAGTAATATAACAGCCTTAAGCTAAGATGCTGACATGGAAAAAGACGAGCCATAATTTCCCCTCGCTCAATCCCCTCTAATCCCCTACAAAAGTGTACACTGCCAGTCTGCCTCTGCACATCTCCATGGCAGAGATACAGAATGCTCTGATTTCTTTGTCCATGGCAACTGTTTCCACAGCTATGGTGATGGATTTTTGTAGCAGTAGGCGCTCAATATAGGCTTTGTCCTTGGAGACTTAGCAGTCCACCTGAAGGGTAAAAAAGAAGGTGGAAGGTGTGGACTGTGTGCAAGGGAGTGCCCCACTAGCCCACCAAGATAAAATTATCTTTAAAGGGACACAGGGACGTCAATTATGGGTCGCAACTGCGACCCCAGTGGTCTTCCTTGCTACCACAAAATAAAATGTTTTTAAAACCCCCCTTTTTTATGCAAGCTCCTGGGCTGTGGCCAGCGCCATGTTGATTTTTGCTTCTGGGGTAGCTGGCTTTCTTGTTCAGGCCTCTGAAAAAGAAAACAAACAAAAAAAGAACAGTGGTTCCGCAGGTCTAACACTTTCAGCAGTGACCCTAAATAAGAAAGAATAGTAATACCAAAAAATGTGACTTTCGGAAATTCTATACAATAATTGCTAGACTCATTAAAGGTGCATTTCAGGCACACTTCAGGGGTGAGTCACTGATTAAGTCTGTTCTTAAACACCTCAACTCAGCCTTTCATCCTTCTGAGGTCGATAAATGAGTACCAACACAGGTTGGGTGATATTGTATGTATATTTTTTCTATATAAAGCACTTAAGCCTAAGTGCGACATAATAACACATCATTATCATTTGGCCATGGACGTCTGCTTGCATTCACAGTAATTTAGTAATATGGGCCTATACACACTCATCTTAACGATAAATATGGCGATCCATTCTTGTATGAAATGTATATAACTATACATATCGCGATCCATTCTTGTATGAAATGTATATCACATTATAGTGATATCGTAACCATATTTTTCATAGTGTACTTAGGAACAATGCTATGTGATGCCACTTCCTGTTTTGTTAAGGGGTGAAAGGTTGTGTTGCATCGCTTCCCGCAATATCACTTCAGGGTGGGGGTCAAATGACATCACTTCATGTGATGTCATCTGAGGTCAAGGGTCGCGTGATGGCACTTCCGCTACCCCTGGCATTTTGGTGAAGGGCCATTACTTCTAGTCCGCAGCCATTTCTTATTCACAATGTATGGGTACCCAACTTCCTAGAAGCAATACTAGAGATGCCTTCTGATGTTCGGTTATCAAATCTGTGTGCCACCAGTAAATTTGCATGTGTTCCCTTGTGCAGATGCACTCAACCTTAAGATTCCCCCAAAGATGGCTGCCAAAATGTATGACTTTTGGCGAAGGCATGGCAATTTATGGTGTTGTGCCTTTGTTTGTCATATGCATGCAGATAACGTGGCATTTTGCACATAGCTGAGGCACAAGTAGTGCTTCTCTCTTTGGGAAGGCCACACGTATGCGGGGCTTACTATTTCATTTATCTCTGTGTGTCTGACCTTAGATGCATGGTGTGTGGATGAGTACATGTAATAATGGAAATCAGGCCCTGTCTACTACATAACATTCCTTCCAATATAGTAATGTGTAATGTACTTTACTCATCAATTTCATTCACATTCTCAGTATCCTAGTCCTGCAGCCAAGCTGAAGGGAGGGGGGGCTGGGTTAATTGGCGGATGTTCGGATGTGTCTGTCACTTACATTTGGGGGACTTAGAGGACAGGGCCACATGTTTTCCCAATTGTGGCAGAGGGTCAGGACGCATCACTGGAGCTGCAAGGGTTGTCAGCTGCTCCATGGAGTTCTTCTATCATAAATCTACTTTTCAGTGCCTCCAGACATTCTTTTGAACTGCAAAATATTCTGCGTTACTTCTGAAGATAATCGGGCTGCAGTTAACAATGTGCCATTGCAGGCAACAACCTTCCACAACTGAGCTGCATACGGGGGTCTGAATTTTCCAGCGGGGTGGAATCATTTAATGAGAACTACATCACTGACATATATGGAGGATGGTTGGGCCCTCCTTGGGTCACTCAGGAATTGATTGTTATCTTTTTCCGCTCAATGTCTTCAAGGCAGGGGCTCAAAGGGCTCCATAGGGGAGGAGTGGGTATTGTGCCAGTCGCATACGGCCAAGGATCATGGCCACCAGCGAGCATCTTGGATGTGTGCTTGGTGGTTCTGTAGTCTTGAAGGAATCGATACATGGCTAGCTTGGGAAGATTTGAAGGTTTGCATGACATGTTCTGCCTCAGCATTAGCTTGAGGCCAGAGAGGGGTGATCTTGCTAAGCTAAATATATAACTCCAACAGGTGTGCTTTGCATTCCTGGCTCTGGGAGGGAGGGCCAGTATCCATGTGGATTTCTTTAGGTAGCCCATGAATGACCAATATCTCTTTCAGTTTTGGAAGGGCAATGTTGGCAACTAGTGAGGACACCTCCACTTCTAGATACTGCAAATGCTTGTCCACGATGACCAGCAGGTGGCATCCAACCGGTAATGTTCAGAAATCCACATGGACCATTTCCCATGGGAAGTTCCAGAGTGTATAAGATAGGATGGAAGGTGAAGTGGTGTTGGCTTCTACCCCTCCCTGTGATCTAGCAGAGAACACACTGAAAGTCTTCAGACTCTTCTTGGGAGTTAAGACCAGGGATACATATTGTCTCCCTAAATATGGCTTTTGTGTTGACCATTCCTTGGGGTCTCACGTGAGCCAGTTGTATAACTCTGTGTGTGAGGATGTGGGGATGTACAGTTCTGGTATTGCAAAGCAAGATGCAGTCTTTGGCCAATGAAAATTCACCACTATCACGAGAAAAGCATGGAGAGTCTTGCGGGGTTCTAGGTTCCGGAGGCTGTTTTCAACCAGAATGTTTTTCCGTCATCTTGGTAAGTGAGCCCGTATGGCCACTTGCTGGCCCTCATCCTCCTGCCTGGAGATTCTGTTTTTGTTCAATTACTGCGCAATGGATGAGCACCTTCTAGCAGCCAGAACGGCTATTCAACCAATTGGCCTACCTTTCTTTCTTCTTCATGGCCAGCTGGACTATAAACTCTAGGCCGGTACTCAAACGTGTACCGATATTCATGTAGCTGAAGAGTGTGACAGGGTCATAAAAATGACCCTGTCAAGATCCTGCAGGGACTCCACCCATCCTGGGGTAGGCGGCATATTGGGGTACAAACTGTCCCTGTTCTCCCCTAAGGGGTGGTTTGGGGGAGTTGAGAGGGACCCCAGTCCGAGGCTCCCCAGAGTGTATGAATATGTGCAGGGCTATTGGTACTCCTGTCCCTGCCGCAATACCCATCAGCCGCTGTCCTGGCCAGGTCCCTTTTCCTTCTTTTTCAGAACACCAAGGACGTGTGAACAAATAGCTCCTGCAAAACCTGACTGAAATCCCAGAACGAAGGAAACACCAACTAGCGGGAAAGCCGAACTGCAACCCCCGGTATTTACCTGGGCACAAGATAGAAACCCCACCCTGAGCACCCACCTCAGAGCCAGGTGAATGGTGTTGTGACCAGAAATGTAATTGACTGGAATGTTCAATTCCCAAAAGGAATGAAACACCCAACCCCTAACCCACCAACCCCAGACGGACCACAGGGAAAAAAGGGGATAACAACCAAAAGACTGAGAATGGAAAGAGACTGCACAGGAAGAGGGGGGTCCCAGAACTCCTCCCCAACCCCAGTTGGAAGCAAAACTCACTAAAGGCTGTGCACATTGCTGCCTGCACAAGAACTGAGAGTGGAAAGGGGGCAAGACATAAGCCTTCTTAATGACCTCCAGTGGATGTCTCAGCCCACAGGGAACTAGCTAGTCTAGTGAGAGGCTACAGGGAACAGCTGACATAAAGTGCCAGTGGAAGCCAGGATGTAATACACAACAGGGTAGGCTTAGGCTAAGCTATAGTAAGACAGCAGGTGCAGAGGCAGGTGAAAGGCGGGGGAGATAGAGAGGCAGATGTAAGACCTGGAAGCTGGGCATAGGGGGCAGAGAGTGTCTAGATGGAGGGTGAAGATAGGAGAAGTGGGTGAGACCAGAGGGAGAGGTGAGTGAGGGGCAAAGTGTGAAGCAAAAGAGAGAGAGAAAGAGAGAGGGAGCAAGAGAGCAAGAGATAAGTGAGGAAAATCTGTGGAGTTAACTATTGAAAAAAGAGACAGGGCAAACAGGCATTCCATAGGGTCCCTTAGGAGGTCCTTGAGGGAGAGAGTTAGATGGGGCCAATACCTTTATTCCCATCCACCACCTTAAGGGCAAGTGATACACCCAGACTGAAGGGGTCTACTGGCGATAGTCTACCCGTATTTTGAGAATCATTGTAGGGCAATAAGGAAATCTGTTTTAGAGAGGTGGGAGCCCATGTTGAGTTAAGCTGCAGGGACCACCCGTAGTTTGGGAATCCCAAGTGTTTTGCTTATACCCATTTCTTTCTAATAAAAATTAGAAAATTAGAGATCACTGGAGCAAAGTGTGACAAGAGCTCATTTCTCAAACCACGTTGGAGGTCAAGGAGCAGACCCCAAGAGCTTGTGATTCATCACCATGGTAAAGGTGTGTTCTTACAGATAATAAAGCGTCAACACTCCCAAAATATGGCTATGGCCTCTTTCTCAATTTGAGAATGCCTCTGCTCCATCAGGTTGAGCACTCTGCTGGCGTAAGTAACAGGCCAAAATGCTCTATTAGATGCCTTCTGAGACAGCACTGCTCCTGATCCGCAGGGACTGCCATCCAGTATGATCTCAGTGTCTCGATTATAACTGAAACACGCCACAGTCGTCTCACTCGATAGGGCATCATTGACATGCCGATAGGCCTCCTCCTGTCTTGCATACGAGAACCATTCAGGGTTCTCCTTCAGTGACTCAGTGATGGTGGCTACGTTTGGTATGGATTGTTCATGTACGTCACCATTTTGAGTAAAATGTATATCTTTGGAGTATTTGGGGGGCCTTAAACCTTTTTTGTCTTGAACCTTCTTTGGGTCAGTGGATCACCCTTGATTAGAAAACATGTCCAAAGAACTCCAGCTTGTTCTTTTAACACTTACATTTATCTTTGTGAAGTGTAAGCACAACACTGACCCTAACCTATCAAGATGTGCTCTTATTTTTGACATCAATGACATTTATGTTGCTATGGAGATCAGTGATCAACTCCCTGATGGCATTCTGGAATACTTCAGCCATCCAAGATACCTTAAAGCTCAGTTTCTTGTATCATCTTAAGTCGAGAACGTGACCTTATAACCTCAGAGTGCAAAAACAGTTGATGGGACCCAGCTTTAAAGTCCAATTTTGAGAACCACTTAGCACCACTGAAATCGGTCAGGATGTCATGCATAGTGGGAACAATGTGCCTCTTGTCGGATGGCTTTGTTGGGGCGCCTGATATCTACACATCCAGACTTCCTGGATTTCTGGTTCCTCAGTCACAACCACAGGTGAAATTGAGGTCATCGGCCCATGAACTTTCTTGATGGACCCCTGTTTTTGCAAAACCCTCTACACTTTCCGGATGTGGAAAGGTATTCTGTGGAGTCTCACCAAAACCAGCTATACTGTCAGATCAATATGGAGTCATATTATCTTTCCTTTTAAGCACTCCATATCTTCGAACAGTGCTGACGATTCTTCAAGCAGGTTGTCAAGCTCACAGGTATGGATACTTTTGGCATATGTACAAGCTGAAACGTCTCGTTGTGTCACAGCTCAGCAATCTTGGATTGCCTGTCTCAGTGACTAAGATCTTGTTAACAATGCCATATTGCCCATGCTTGGATTCAGTTCTGAAGGTGCCTTGCAGCGGGATTGAGGGCATGCTGCCAAAGACATATTTTAGGCATGAGTTACGGTCAAAGCTAGAGTTGTCAAAGCTGTTTCGACATGACTTTCACTGAGACTCCGGTGTCTATCAGTGCTATCTCGACGCCCTTAGTGGAGATCCAACACTTCGGGGGTGGAAGTGCCATTTTCTCAATTTTGTGTTAGCCATCTAGATTATGTACACCTGAACATAAGCACTTCATCCTTGGTGTTGGATGTGAGACTTTCTGCAATGCAGATGAATGTCTGGGATATTGCTTGCAGCCTCGTTTCACTGAGTTGCTCTCCTTATTTGGTGTGGATCAGCATACTTAGGCGTAGTGACTCCCTTTTCATTTCTCGATCCAGCAACTGCATGCTGGCTCCCATTTTCTCTCTCTGCATAGAGGGTGCACTGTCTGCATGTAGGATACATTCCTTTTTTTGGTGTCTCCCCCAGTGGCATCTATAATCTGGGTGAATTTGTGGTGTGCTGTTGCACTGTCATGGTCACCACGCCAAACACATGCCGTTTGTCAGTCTGTTTAAGAATGGAAATTCGTTACACTCAAACAAAATACAAAGATAACTTACCTCATGAATGTTTAAATTAAAATCCTTTGTTATTTTTTGATTTGTTAAGTACAGTTTAAATGTTCAGAACAGCAGCAACTTCAAGAAAAATGCAATAGGACATTGATCACCCCAAAGCAAACTCAATACCCTATCTAGTGTTTAGAAGGCATTAGACAATTGTGCAGCACCAAATGATAGTCTAATAAGAGCCCCAAAAGATAGGGTATAGATATTATAAATGTTGCAAGTTCAAAAATAACTATGGATTCTCTTAATAGATCAAAAATTCTTTACTTGAACAACTTGAAAACTGTCGTCAGCAGTAAAAAGAAAAAAAAAACAAATAATCCAATCCATTCTTTTATCTTGACAGTTTTCGTAACATCAACTTTGTCACAATTACTTTTTCCAGATTTTGAAAACTGTGAAACCGCACCCTCAGCGTGGTAATATTATGCAGCGTTTATTACAAAGAGAACATCAATGTTTTGACACTTTATCTTCTGCATATTTTAAGGCAGGGTGCAAGACAGGTATTTTTCACTACAACTCCCAAAATCCCTCAACATTGAAAATATTTGCAACAGCTTTTGATATTTGTAGTCCATAACATCTGGAGAACCAAAGACTGCTGATCCCTGTCCAAAGGGTTTGAATGAAGAGCAAAATCCAATGATTTTTTGGATTGTCCCTTATTGCTAACATTTTTATCATGAGTATCTTGTTCTTCAGGCTCATTTTTTGGGAATACATTGTTATAATATATTGTCCGTTTGTCTTTGTTCTTATTTTGTAATTTTTCCTTCTTTCCTTTATCTTGTAATTTGTATTTTTTTATGTACATCTGTAGAGTCATTTTGTTTGTAGGGCATTCTTCTAAATTTATACTTATTACTTGGATTATTGAACTGTGATTCTTGTATTGCTTATTGTCTATTTTCTTCACATTTCCTCCCGATTGATGGGCTAATTTCTTTCTTTTTTATGTATTTGTCTTGCTAATAGTAACATGGCATTGCTCCATGACGCTACAGCTCTGTGCTATCATCATGCCACGCTATACAAGTTTGTTCCATGTAACTCTTATTCTGTTACAAATTATGTAATGAGGCTGGATTTCAGCGTTACGCATTGTATCGCAGCTGTACATGCTATTTAATGTGTTCTTCTAGATACACATCTCGATTCTTAGTGGTTATTATTCAATGATTTAGCCCATTTATGGATGGTCAGGTATTGGTATTTTCATGACTGATTCTGTTCATTAGCTAATGATTGTAATAAATATTGCTACAGTTATTAAACTGCTCATCCTAATTGGAGTTAATATTGCTGTTTATTAGGTGAGGACTCTGTTCACATCAACTTGGGTTGGGTAGATAATTGATTACGGATGTTTCCTATTCAGTAATTTGTTGTCATTTTGCCATCTGATGATTTTAAAGTTGCTTATTATGTGAACTGTGCTATCATGACTTGGATAAATTGGATCCTGATGATGGTCTTGTACTGAAACACGTTAAACTTGATCTTCCGTGGATTATATCATCAGAGATAGCTTTGCTAGATATGGATTTACTATTGATGGTAGTTTTCAAGTTATTCAATGAATCATTTTTCATATACACAGAGTACATACAGTTAATTTTACATTTTTAATCTATTCACAACAATTCTGAAATCTAACTTTTGTATATGAGAAAATCAGTGTGATTGTCATCAATTTGTTGAGGCTGTGTGCCTTACAAAGTGCACCTATACTCTGCTTTAATTTGAACTGTATGTTTTTGGTTACTTTGAACATTAAATTGAAAAAAAAGAAAAAACACGAAATTTTCTAAAAATTGTTGGAAATGGCTGTTTTTTGGCATTTTCATTGTGCTGCCATTCTTTAAGCTTTTTAATACCTGAAGCTGCCTTGCTATTTTGAAAGCACAGGGTTTCCCACTATTGCCTGCTTATTTGACTGTTTTTGGCCCTTCCAAGATGGCCACCAATGGTTTTCTTTGTTGTGTAGGCTGGCTGTGCTGAACCACCTCTCTGTGTGCAGCACTCCCATTGGTTGCTGAGTGTTTTCTTCCATCCAACCAGGAACCAGCAGGCTTTGGCCAGCCCTCTCATCAACGCCCACTTCTAAGGCCCCTGTCTACTCCCTGTCCGCTTCCGGAACATTAATTGGAGTCCTCCCTGCTCCTTAACCACAATAATGCTGCCACCACACTCCTCTCAGAAATCTGGACTGCCTTGACTTTGCCACCTCCAGAACTATGGGTTAGTTCCCTCCGTATGGACTCACTCCTATCACTGTTCTTTCTGCTGGTTACTCCCATGTTGTCATCCTGAGTGCAGTGCTTCCGAAAACCCTTTGCTAATCCCTGATTGGAAAGTCAGATCTTGCTGTTTTTGCTTTTTTGCTAGAAAGTCAAATCTTGCTATTTTTGCTTTTTTGCTAGAAAGTCAAATCTTGCTGGCCATTGTGAAATTCTCTGTATTTTGCTTGTATACTGTTGTTTCTCTGTAACTTGCCAGCTGTAACGCTCACCTGGTTCCCACGGGGGCGCTGGTCTAGTCTGGATTGCTGTGGCCTCTTCTAGCGTGATGCGCAGGACCCGGAACACCGATTGGACAGGACCTCCAAATCGTGCTTGCCTGGCCCGTAGGAATATCCTTCTGCAGATGAGAAAGGGGATTAACAGTCTGCAGAATAGTGTGCTAGCTCTCCCCTTTCCCCCTTCGTTCCTCTCTAACTTCCTCCAAACCCCGGTTTAAGCTCACCTTATGGTTTGGAAGGATGAACTCTCCATCCTGCTTCTGGTGCAGGGGCGCACGTTCGTCCAGTTACTTCACTGGTTTTCAGAATGGCGCTGGCAAAATCCACTTGACTTTCCTGAGCGATGCGCCGGAAGTATGAAAGTTCAAAGTTCAAGTGAGGCCCCCTTTATGTTGTCTTTCTAACCTGTGATCTGTCCTTTATTTCAGGTGCAGAATGAAGGCGATGCGTCGAGGGGTTAAACTGCCGAGGTGAGTAGTGATGAGGGCGATCCCTCTAAATGTCCTTATCATTCCCCAGAAATGTCTCTTGTCCTTTCCCCATAGGGGCCGGGGTACGGTACCTGCCAACGGGGCGGCGCCGACCCGAAATGTGGAAGAAAAGCCGGTAAGTATTATGGCTGTTAATTAGGCTTTCCTTCTGTGTTCCTTCTGCTCACCTTTTGTTTCTTCCTCTCTCCCCTAGGTGCAGAGATGTGGCGTCCGATGCTGACAGCCGCGATGGAGCCGGGAGATGTCTCGAGGACAGGTGAGAGAAGCATGGCGCTGCAGCGAGCAACGCAATGCTTTTAAATGGAAGTCTTTCTTCAGGGATGCTGGCGAGAAGATTCCGGATGCAGGTAAGAAGTTTGAAATAGTCCTTGGTTTTCACCTTTCTCTTCTCTTCCTTCCTTGCAGGTCTTCCAGGTTCGAGGCGGGCGTGGCTGGAGTCCAGGAGCAGGAGCAGACATGGTGAGCGTTAAGCTGCAGGAAGCAGAACAACGCGAAGCATGAGCTGCTGTCTGGGCGTGGCTTAAATAGCCTCCAAAGAAGTCCCAGGTATGTATCCTTCCCCAACTAGGTATGTATCCTTCCCTGGCCACGCCTGAGTGAAAAAATAGTCCATATGAAAAAATAGTCCCTTTCAGGTCTCAGAAAGGCCTGAAGCGTGCAGCATGGGCTACATCAGGTAAGTGCACAAAACACCTCCCTTTATGAGCCTGGTGCCTATGGCGCCAGGACTGATGTCCAACATGAGCCTGGCGCCAAAGGCGCCGGGACTGAGTCCAAAGAGCCCCTATAAGGGGCCGCTGGGCTTTTACCCGAGGGCATGATGCTTGCTTCTGGGGGTGCTGGGCCTGGCCTGGTGCTCCGGGGGTAGGCATCATGACACCAGCCCAGTGACTTCACCACTCTCTTTTGTCCCACACCTACCTGCCTTAGCCCCCCAGTTTCTCCATCCTCTCCTCACTTCCACCCCCATGGTGCTTTCTGTTTCTCCTATCTTTTCTAACTGCTTCTCCATTGACTATCCTTCCCTTTTCACGAAGTCTGGTAGGAAGAAGTTCAAAAAGGACATCTTGGCCTCTAACCCTGGTCTTCCTATCGCCGACACCTACTCCAAAACGTCCTCCAGACAGACCCTCACCGACATCCTCAGTCGTACCTTCGCCAGATCTATGGACTCCTCATATGTTCTCTATGCTCTGCCATTAATGGTGGCACTCGCTGGGAAGTTCTCTTGGCTTCCTTTCACTCCTCTAAAGTCATCATTAATGTCTACCTAAATGGCACTGTCATGGTCCAATGCCCTCAGGCCAATCTCCACCTCTTTGTTAGGCGCTTCCCTCGCCTCATCAATTTCCTCTCATCTCCTGCTGTCCCCTCCTCTCCCCCCTTGGCCACCTTGCCCTCTCTCCTCCTCCTATGCCCCTCCTAGAGCGCTTTCTCCTCCGCAGGGTGTACCTCTGATCTGTACTCCTCCCCGGGAGGTCTTTAAGACTGGCAACCTTCTTCACATTGCCACTCTCAACTCTCGCTCTGCTATCAAACACTCCTCTGACATCTGCCACCTCCTTGAAGAACTAGACCTTGATGGCCTCGGTCTTACTGAGACATGATTCACGGCCACCTCTGTCAAGAGCTTTGACACTCTCCTGCCTGATGGCTACAAGATCCTTTCCGCACCCAGATACTCCCGGTCCGGTGGAGGGTTAGCCCTGATCTTTCCTGAGTGGATTCCTACCTCTATCATTCCCACTCAGACCTACTCCTCTTTTGAATGCCTTGTCTGTAGGCTCTCTCTCTCTCGCCTACTCATTCTCTTACTGTGGCTACCATCTACCGGCCTCCTGGTTAAATCACCTCATTTCTCTCAGCGTGGGCAGACCTCTCCTCCTCCCTCCTGGCCTCTACCTCTCAACTCCTCCTCTTCGGTGACCTCAATATACATTTAGACTCTCTTTGTTCCTCCTCTGTACTCTTCCGAAACCTCTGCGACTCCCTCTCCCTGTCCATCCTCCCCTCTGGCCCGACTCACTCTGCAGGGCACACACAAGATGTCTTGATCTCCTCTGACCTCCCCCTCTCCATTCCTCTGACCACTTTTCTCTCCTGGAGCGATCACTCCCTTCTCTCCTCTTCTCTCATCTCTACCTCCCTCCCTCTCTCTCTCTCTTCCCACCAATCCAAGCCTAACCCAACACTGCCACCTACCTTCTCGGACAACCGGCCCATGAAGCGTGTGTCAGTTGAGGTTTTTGGAGCCACTTTCTCCCCCCCCCACCCCTCCACCTCTGGCTGTCTCACATCCTGACACGGCCCTGTCTCTGCTCTACTCTTCAATTTCTGATACTCTTGATGCTCTTGACCCTGTCATGAGAATCCGTTTGAAGTCCAAAGCAAAGTGCAATTCCTGGTATGACTCCGACCTAAATACACTTAAATGTAAGTGTAGGGTGGCTGAGAGGAAATGGAGGGCTTCTTGTTCATCCTCTGACAAACTGGCCTGTCGCCTGCTACAAGGGCAATACTGACTCTCTGTCCTCACCAAGAAGAGAGTCCACATTCAAACTCATGTCTCTGCGGCATCTAACAACTCAGCCGAACTCTTTAAAATTGTAAGGAGCTGGCCAACCCTGCTGCAGTCTCTACCCCTCCTGTTGCCTCCCACGCTCTTTGCAATGCCCTTGCCTCTCGCTTTATCTCAAAAACCTAGGACATCCTGTGCAGCCTCTCCACCCCCACCTCTCCTCTCCCCTCCCCTCTCCATCTGTGCTTGCTGACCCTCCTTTAGCCACCCCCCCCACCATCCTTCTCGTCCTTTCCTCTTTTCTCCCCTGATGAGGTCACTAGACAAGTCCGATCTATGAAAGCCTCGTCAAAACAGGTTCGTTCCTGTTCCTCTAAAACCATTAAGGACCACATTGACACCCTCGCTCCGCCCCTTGCTGATTTTTGCAACCACTCCTTAGCCTCAGGATCCTTCCCCTCTGAAGCACTCCCTTGTGCATCCTCTTCGCAAGAAACCCACAGATGATCCTTCTTGTCCAGCTAATTATCGCCCAATTTCCATTACTCCCTTTCTGGGCAAACTCCTGGAAAAGTGGGCCATCTCTCAGCTTAACCTTCATTCCAATTCTGTTGACGGTGTCCATGACTACCAGTCTGGCTTCAGAGCTGCCAGAAGCATGGAAACTGCTCTCTTGAACATCCGTGAAGATCTGCTCTCCAACCTTGACTAACATTCCCTCTGTCCTCATCCTCCTCGATCTCTCTTCTGCCTTCGACACGGTCAACCATACCATCCTGCTCAACCGTCTCTGTGATAACCTGGGTATCACTGATCAGGCTCTGGCCTGGTTGACCTCTTTCCTCTCTGATCGACTTGCCCAGGTCCAACATGGGTCCTTCCGATCATCTATCTTCCTCTCTACCTGTGGTATTCCCCAGGGGTCTAATCTCTCACCCTGGCTTTTCAACCAATACCTGGCAACTCTCGCCCACTGCATTGCCATTTTCTGATCAAATTTCCAGCGCTACGCTGACGACACTCAACTCATTTTCAAGCTGCCCTCGGCCACCTCCTCTCCCTCTCTCATCTAACTGCCTAACTGCCATTCAAGATTGGAGTGCCGCCAATGATCTTTGTCTGAATGCCAGCAAGACAGAGATCCTCCTCATCGGCACACCTTCACCATCCTTTCCCCTCACTTTCTGGCCGGCCTCCCTTGGCCCTCCTCCTACCCCCACCTGCGAGGCTAAGAACCTCTGGGTCATCTTTGACTCCACACTTTCCTTCTCCGCCCACATCTCTGATGTCTCTAAAAAGTCAAACTTCCTACTGCACCTCCTCAGAGATACTCTGCTGTTCCTCTCCTTCCCCCAGAATCTCATGGTCTCCCAAGCTCTGGTTCTCTCTAGGTTTGACTATTGTAACAGCCTCTTTCTAAATCTACCTGCCTCTACTGTCCGCCCTCTGCAACTAATCCAGAACAGGACTGCAAGACTTGTCCTTGGCCTCAAGCCCTGGGATCGTATCTCTCCAGCTCTGAAATCCCTCCATTGGCTCCCAGTGGATGCAAGGATTAAATTCAAAACCCTCTGCATTGTCCACAAGGCTTTCTGGGGCCTGGGTCCAAAATACCTTCAGCTATCCCTCCGCAAATACCTCCCCTCTCGAGCTCTTTGCTCCTCTACCTCTAACTCCCTCAGGGTCAGTCGTTTTTCAAAGAAATGAGCTGGGGATAGATCTTTGTCTTCGGCTGGGGCCTCCCTCTGGAACAGCCTCCCTGCCACTCCAAAACTTGAGGAGAACCATCTCCGGTTCCGGAAGCACCTCAAGACCTTCCTCTTTTCTTCTGCCTTCGCTACGCCTCTCCCCTGCTGATCTGTTCTCTCGTGGCACCGTGCACCTGGCCATCCTCTGTCCCCCGGGCCCAGGTACCTGTTCAACCTGCCACCCTCCTGCACTGCCTCCGGGCCACTCCTTGGACTTGGGTCTGTATCTGTACCCATACAGCCCCCCCTTTTCCTTCCTGCACTTATCAGACCTAACCTGTCTGCTGCCTTAAACCTAGCACTCGCCAATTGCTAGCTGCACTACCACTGTTCGTTGCCTTTATTATTTATTTATCGGTTTCTCCTTTGCTTCGCACTTTCCACTTCTCCCCTGTTCCATGCACTTTTCCCCTCCCCTCTCCCATGCACTTGCATGTTCTCAATATCAGTGGGCCTAGTAAGATCGTTGTTTTATTCTCCCCTGTTCCCCTCCCTTACCTTGTCGAGCTCTAAAACACTTGTGTACAAGCGCAATAGAAATCAAATATCAATATCAAGGTGATCTTGGCAGAAGCATCAGATATTTCTTCTTGATATAACATTATTAAAAATAAAAAAAGGGGTAAGTGCACTAAATAACCTACCCGTTATTGAGTCATCTGAGCTCCCAGTCTTTTTATGTGGGTGAAGCGAGCCACCTGCGACAGTGATGCTCTGGCTCCTACCCAATTTGCCTCCCAGAGAGTGGTTGAGGAAGGATTTAGCCATCTCACTATCCCCCCAAAGACACATTAGTATGCCCCTAACAGCCAGGCTGAGAGATTGTGGCTTAAAAAAACAGAGTTCCCAGGAATCCTTGCGAATGATAAGAGCGATTGAACTACAGCTGAGCGATTGAACTACAGCTGTTCAATTGAACTACAGTGTTCGTGAGAAACCGGCAGAGTGTATCAACTGTTTAACTGACACCGAGTGAGGGAAGAAGTGTGTGTATCTTGCTGCAGCATCCGCAGCAGCAGTTTCAGGAAAGCAGAATGTTAGCAGAACGCCAAAGGGCAGCACTACAAGAAGTAAACTTTTCCAAGATAACACTGATTGTCCACAAAATGCTTTTGAAGCTTTGCAAGCCCATATAACTGGCAATAAAGACTATCAGGCAAGTGACCAATACCGGGCGCGTCTCATTGTGCTCCCTTGACATTAGAGGAAGCTCCTGGAAACCTAAGAAAGGGCTGCTACTTGGTGGGAAAGGTAAGAACCTTTTTGAAAAGATCGAAAGGACCAGGCTGGAAGTGGTCCAGACCTGGAGACCATGTAAGAAGCAAGTGACCAGAGTGTTTAAACAACACATAACCCAACTTGAGGCAATTGGAAGGCAAAGGTCTCAGCTTATTCACTCGCAACCCCAAAGTAATGGAAGCAAGATCTGACCCATGGCAAGAGGAGTGGTCGAAGTGGGCGGGAGCAGTGCTCCTCTACTTTTTTTTTTATTAAGGTTTACTGTTCCTATACTTTTATTTTGAAAAGAGACTGTTCCGGAATGGTTTCAATGTAAAATAAGTGTCTAGGAAGAAGTTGAAACTTGCACTTCAGTGCACTGCACTGGACGTTCCCTTAAACAGCATGCGCATGTGTTTGGGTGTTTGTATTATGCGTGGGAGAGGGTGCAGTGATGTGGTTTGTGAGGAGTGGGGCAGGCCAGCAGGGAACATAGTTCCAGTACTTCTTTTTGTACACTTCGACCACTGGGCAAGAGGATGTCATAATATTTGCTGTCTGATAAGGACTTGGATGAGGAAGGGGAGGGCGAGAGTGGAGAAACACCCATCTCTGCAGTTGTGAAACCTGAGAAACCCAGGGTCCAGGAAGGACCAGGTGTGAAGCTTGAGAAAGCCAACTTTCTGAAGGGGGTTAGTTGTGAAATCTGAGAAACCAGAGGCCCTTGCAGGACCAGTTATGAAACCTGAAAAACGTATGGTATAGTCCTTCAGGGACTCATGTGAAATGTAAGAAAGCCAAGATCCAAGTAGGATCTGTTGCTAAAACCTAGAAAGCCAATATTCAGAAGGGAGCTGTCGTGAACCCTGAAAGTGTTTTTTTAAGAGACATCTGACATGAATGCCAAAAAGCCAATGTATGGGCAGAAGGCCTACTGTGTATCCGGGAAAACTAGAGGGCTAAGAAAAGCCTGAGCATGATTTTTACAAGATGGAGAAGCCCGAAAGGAGTAAAGAACAACTTGCCCGCAAAGATGCCCTGCAAACAATCCTTCTCTTGTCACACACCCACTTTCTGGTACTCAATCCCTGTATCAGCTTAGAATGCCCCCACAATTCGATTCCGCAAATCTCTCCAAATGTGGACTTTCAACAATAACAGACCATGGAGGTTCTTCTCCAGAAAAGCAAAGGAGGAGACATGGGCAGTCAATGCACTTTCCCTTCTCTGGCCTCCCGATCTACTTTGCATGTTTCCCCCATCCCGATTCCCAGGATTTTGGAGAGAATCAGGTTGTTCAATGTCAGAGCTCTGCTGTGGCCCCTCACTGGACATGCAGGTCATAATGTCCTCCTCTGACCTCTGTGGCAGTTGCCCCCCTCCAGCCCCACTCTGCCAATATCTTCACCAGCAAACCTTGCTGCAAACTTAATGCCACGGCAGCCTGAGATTGGGCTATTTGGTCCTTGAGAGGGATGGGTTAAAACATCAGAGCTTGTCCTCTCCCATCTCTTTAGTGGTGCAAGGTTTCAAAAGGTTTTCCACCCTGTGGTGTTCTGATAGACACTGGAACACATTCACCAACTAGTCTACAGAGAACAGCCTTCTACCTCTAAATTGTCATTCTGCAGACATCGTTAGGTTTTTGCAGGATGGATTTTGGCTGGGCCTATCGGTTTCCTCTCCAAGGGTTTGGTGGGCTGACATAAGCATGGTCATGGTTAGGGCGCAATGAGGGGATACAGTCATAGCCAGACTGTTGAAGAATATTACTATGGAGAACCCCAGGATTAAGTCTCACACTCGTCCCCGGATCTCCTTCTGGTCCAGAGGGTACTGCAAGGTCCTCTGTATGCACCCTTGGGGCTATGTAATATAGAGCATTTAACCTAAATGATTGTATGTCGTATGTCTGAATGCTATGGTGTCCGCTCGCAGGATTGGGGAATTGGAGGCACTACTTTACTCTCCTCCTTACTGATCTGTTTCGATTGAAGCTGTGATGCTGTGTTTCAACAGAAGGTTTCCACCTTTCATCTTTCTCAGGAGGTGGTGATAGCAGCCTGTAAGGGTGCAGAAGAAGGAGCCTGACACACAGGTGGCACGGTTGTTGGCATAGACTTTTATTAGTAATGAAAATAAAGAGAAAATAGAACTTTCCCTAACTCCAAGAAGGGTTTCCCTGCCTCAACTAAAAGTGCAAATGGATTTGTCAAGATGTCCATGTACATCAATAGTCCACCATCCTGTGTCAAAAACCTACTTCTGTCCCTCACACTTATAACTAAACTAAAGAGGTAGCGGTTCATCTTGTTCCAGAAGAATGGCTCAGTACTTCTGGACAGCGGATCACAGTTCCAGTTGTTGGTGGGATTTTTAACTAAATGGAATGATTCCCTTACCCCAGGTCTCAATCCCTTTTCAAGGCACAAAACAAAGTTCCAGGTTATAATGTCAAAAAAAGTAAAGTTCTCAGTACAAACTCAAAAGGTAAACCTCCACTTTAAACATCAACATTCCTTATTGCCCATAGTTGCTCCTTCACTATTGTGTTCCTGGAGAATGCCTCTCTTCTCCAGGTGTCTGGCTCTCAGTGTTTATTCCTCACACAAAGCCAGGGGGAACGGCTCCCTTGCCCTGGACTCTCTTCACTTGGTCTTATGATTTCACAATGCCAGGGGAATTACTCCCTGCCCCTGGCCTTCCTTGGCTTTAGTTTCACAATACCAGGAGGAACGACTCGCCTCCTCTATCCTTTCTTAGGCTTTTTTATCACAGTTCAAAATGCCAGGGGGGATGTCTCCCTTCCCCAGACCTTTCTCAGGCTTAACAAGGCAGTTACTGTGGGCCCCAGACCTAGGTTTCTTTAGTGGCTCGTTTTGGGTAGATCTGGTTCACTACCCTGCCAGGTACTGCCACGAAGATGATGAGCAATGAGGATTTTCGTCTTCACTGTATCTTGTTCCTTTTTACCCGGTTCACTATCCCGACAGGTATTATGATGATGCCAGGTTCTCTGCATTATTATTTCTGGATCCCATACCCTAGTCACTGGGTTTATCTTGTTCCCCTCCAAGACCCAGGCAGCCCCAGGAACTTTCTGGGTGGCTGCCAGATCTCCTCTGCCGCTCTTGGACGCTTCTGACAGTTCTCCTTTTGTGGAGCTTGCAGTGGCTCTGCAGCATTTCTTCTTGGGTGGGCTGCGCATCTCTCAGCGAGCGCGTGGTTCGGATGCTTCTCTTGCCCGGACCCATGTCCTTACTTGCCGGTCTGCCCATGCAGAGCGGGCCGGGGAGCATGGATTTTCCCTCTCGCATTCCGGTCAGCAGCTTCGTTTCCTTTGCATGCAGGGCGCACTCCTCGCTTCCGGGACCTCCGGGGAGGGTCTGACGCCCATGTGAATCCTTTACTTTTTATCTGAAAAAGATGATGGAATCTAGATTGCTCTTTCAAATTCCCTGGAGGGCTTGGTATGCCTCCATGCCGCCGCCTCCTCATCTCAATGGGCCTCATTACAGGTTTGCCGGTCCGGTAGTAACGGTGCTGGTAAGCTACCGGCACCGTTACTACCGGACCGGCAAACTCGAGTTGTGCTCACGGGTGCCTTTCTGCCTGCCAGGTCTGACCTGGCGGGCAGATCAACCCCCCTGGGCACAACTCAATGGATGCCCCAGCACCATTCATGAATGGTGCCTGTGCATCCGGCCTCCCCATTCCCATTGAGCCCTATGGGACTCAAACGGGAATGGGGATTAATGGATTCTGGTGCCTGGCAATGGTGAAATACAGGCCGCCAGGGTTATAATGGCCCTGTATTTCCCCATTGCCAGGCGCCGGAAAAATATGCAAATTCGGCAGCAGCCTGCCGGTTTTACCGGAAAGGCTACCGCCAAACTTGTAATGAGGCCCAATGTCTCCTTTGGTGGTGTTAGTCCAGTCAGCCCTACTCTTCCTCTTCTCAGCGAATGCTGCCTCATCACCGCCACAGACATAAATGAGAGAGCGTAACATGGAGGTGTGTGGTATGGGACAAAGGGGTGTAAAGGAGGCGGGCCTCATGGACTGAGGGAAGGTAAAGGAAGTGGGTTGAGGGTGAGGGGGTTTTTACCACATTCTCCTGAGATGTCCTCCCTGATCCCCAGAGGGGGTCCCTCTCCCAATGAGGTCCTCCCGCTAAGTATCACACTATCGGGTAGCAGGCTCACCTCACTGGCCTCATGGGAAGGGGTTCCCCTTGTGGAGAAGTGACAACATCTCAGGATTTGTCACAAGGTTTTTTAGGGGATCTTGCCACTGAGGTTGGGTCTCAGATGATGCGTTTGGAGGGGAAGGAGGTCCTCCATGCCCATTTGAGTATAAATGCTTCATGCAGATAATCCAACAGTTTGTTCATCACCCTTGGGGGTCCAACAAGGGCTGTAAGTCTTCTTTGAACATTAGCAGATGGATTACGAACACAACTGCGCTAGCCTATTCCATCTCAGGAGTCCCACTTCCCGAGAAGGTGGTGGGTTGTTTGACTTGGGTGGGTAGCCACATCATGGTTTTATGCCGGGGGTGAGTCACTTCTAGATATATGTATGGCTGCTAAGTGGTCTTATCCCAATACCTTTGCCCACCATCTGACAAGTCTATCCAGGGTCAGGTGGATCAGGGGTTTACTTCAGCTACGTTACAAGCTATTGTTTATTGATTTTATGAATTCTTGAGTAAAGGTACACTCAGTTTTGAGGTACCCTGGCTCAACCTTTCTTTTTTTAAAGGGAGTTTGGATGGTGGGTTAGGTTGAATCTTGGTTAATCTTCAGAATGCAAAGACTGGGACCAAGAGAGGACAATTCATGGATTATTACAGGTAATCTTCATTGCGCCTAGTCCTACTCTTCCTCATCACAGTCCTAGCATCCTGCTGTTCCCTCCTTGGGGGGGACCGTCCGCCCATCTCCCAGGGTATTAACAAGAGATGAGAGGGTTGGATGCCGCGAGGGGCACTGGGGTGAAGGCTAACTCCTTCAGAGTGTAATGACTGAAGAGGAAGAACAGAACTAGGTGTAATGACAGTGCTTTCAATGGAAAGAAAAGTGCAGATATTCACCAATCTAGGCGTTGAGGTCCGAAAAATCCTCTAGTGCTGGGGCCCGGCTGGGTCTCCCCGACCAAGTTCTATGAAATTCACCCTGTCTCCCCGCCCAGTCATGTACTTTCTATGTATGTCTTGCCCTTTTTGTCTTATCTTCTATTTGTATCACTTACCATTTGTCCCTCTCCACACTTACGCTCCAGTCATATTTTCACCCTATTTCACTCTGTATAAGTCGCTTCTTTTCTGACCTTGGGACTCTGGCACACGAAAACATTACACTCCGTGATTCCAACCATATTATCGGTATAATGGTGTAATTTTAAGTCATTTGTTTGAAATTATATTCTGTCAAACTAATGCAGTTGCCTCTCAAATATGCCAATATTGTATTGTATAAAGTTTGCCAGACTTTAAAAGAAAGGAGGGTCAGAATGACGACGAATACTATATGAATAACTATGACCTATGACTAAGCTTAAAGAGAAAAGTCACTGATAAACTCTCACAATCCCCATTGAAATCTAATGAACACAGGGTGGCTGCATAAATGAAACAATTAGCAAATGGGTGTACTACAGCTTCAAGCCTGATCATCCTAATGAGCTACTCTGCAAACTTTTATATGTGTACTGTAAGGAATTCATGGTGACAACAGTAAAGACAGACACAAGTGATCACAGTTCAAGTGTGTTTATTAAACTTCAAAGTTAGGCTGGAAAAACGCCTAATCTAAACCTAAATCTAGCTAAATCAAGCTTCGACCATCAAACAATAATAAGGCAGTCTGAGTGGTGTCTTGTCAAATAAAAGGGCCTATACTAAAAGAAAACTATTGCCAATCCTTACACTAAATACAATAAACTGTGGGATAATGTTCTTAAGAAAGAAGGAAGTGTTCACAAATAATAAGTCAGGATGCCTTAGTCGGGGACTCCCTTCCCCATGTTTTCAGCACGGGATAAGGTAGGACTTTGGAGTGTGCTCCAACTTTCCCAGCACGAGCCAACAGTTCTGCTCTGAGCAATCAGGGCCTTCGGTGGTTAAGTCTCTTTTCTACAAAAAGTCTCTTGCTGCCGTCGTTGGGTGATGCCTTTCACCATTGGATTCCCCTCTTCTGGGGGCGAAGATCCCTTGAATGTACCTTATTGATACCAGGACCTCTGATAGCTATATTTTCTTGCTCTGGAAGGCCTGACAGATTCAGAGTAAAAGATTCAACAAAAAGTTCCAGAGTTCTTCTTGGGTTTTGATTTGGGAGACAGTCCTTCACCCCTGGGTTCCCCCTCTTCTTGGCTCAGACCTCTCTTGAATATTAGTTTTTCTTTGACTTGTGTCACTTTCGCATGGCATGTAATCAGAAGGCTTTCCCCTCCTGCATTTTGCTTTGTTGCATTCACGTGTCATTGGGCGTTGGCTTCTGTGAGAAACCTGAAGGTGTCTCCCTGACTAGTCCCCAGGTGGCGGTCATCCAGGTGGCCAGGACACGGCCATTGCTATTGGATCCAGTTCCTGTGGGTGGACCAGTGCGGGAGGATCACATGGATGAGGGGTCTTGGGGAAGTGGAAGTGGACCACTGAAGGTTGAAACGCTGTATCCCCTTCCTCATGACACCTTTTCCCCATCCTGCCCAGTAGGATACTTTGAAACTCTACCCTCCTCCCCTTTTCCAACACAAACACTTTCTCAAAGTGTGAGCGACAACAGACTAATACCCGAGACGTTTACCGGACAGGTCCCAACACAAGGGTCAGGCAGAGTCAGGCAATTACTGACAACCACTCACACCTGACTAGCCTTTCCCTTCCCCATAGGGATAAAAGGCGGAGCACAATAGAACGTTGCGAGCAAGGCCGAACGCACAAAGCCACTCCAAGATGGCAGTTCAAACGGAAGAGAAAGTCGGCGAGACCTGAAAGAACTTCAAGAAGGGCCACGGCGGGGAGACATGGTTGCCATCGTGGTACCGTCCTTGACTTCAGCGGTAAAGGAACCGACAACGAGTTCAGCACAGCCAGTGAGTCGGAAGAACCTGATAGTCATACTGTGTATGGCTCAAAGTTGCAGTGGCAACATTAAGAAGATAAGTAGACTAGAGGTCTTTTGTGAACAAACTTGGTACCAGAGTCAGAGAGGTCCAGCGCCACGTGGGCGCTCAGTCAAAGGTCTCTGGCTGGTAACCCTCCTGAGCAAAGAGATTGTGTTGAAAGTTGTGACTTATCCAAAGAAAACTACAAGTACCAAGAGGCCATAGGGAAGGCTGGTATATAGTGTTAAGGGAGTCATACAAGGGGCAAGCCAAATCCCTTGTACAATCGAAAAAGTCCTTGACACATTGCAGAACACGCGTTTGCGCCCGACTGAGGGGAACGCTGTGCAACTATGAAGGTATGAAGCATGTGCTTATCGTAGGCCAAAAGAGTGACCTAGCGAGACAAGATCGCCCTTCGGAAGTCTCTGTTTAAAGTTTGGCCAGTGTTTGGGAGGTCTGAGCCTGGATGAGGTGGACCTCACTTAACCGAAGAGATTGTTTAAAAAGACATTAAGACTTTGTTGAATATTACAACTGTGCGAAGCCTGACTGGGACCTTTAGAGAAAGCCTGACTGGGGGGCTGAGACACAGACATAGGTAAAGGAAAGAGCCTAATTGGTGGAGAAGGATTGTTTTTGTTGAACTGTGAAAAAGCTAAGTGAGCAACATTGCGATGGCAAGTATGAACCCGACTGAGGGATGTCCACAGTGAGTGGTTGGTCTGAGCCCAACTGAGGGAGGCTGATGACAGAGAAGGATCGGAGCCCGGCTGCGGGGGATCCAAGGGTGAAGGGTAATCACCAGACGTAATGTTAACAGAAGGAACTTTTGTTTTGTTGTTTTGGTTATCAGGCCCTCTTATGCAAGAAACTTTGCATGAGAAGAGACTTGGGCACAGAAGGCCCCGATACTGAGAATATGGAACTGTAAGCTTGTGCCAGAGAAGCCCAGGAGTGTGCCGTGGTCCAGAGTGCTGCCTTGTCCCATGCTAAAAACATGGGGCAGGAAGACCCCGGCCAAAACATCCTGACTAATGATTTTGTGAACACTACTTTCTTTCTTGTGAACATTATCCCACACTCTTTTGTAGCCTAGCGGTAAGGATTGGCAATCGTTTTTTTAGTGTAGGACCTTTTTATTTGACTAGACTCCGCTTTGTTTAATGGTCGTGGCTTGCTCCCATCTTAGATTTAGGTTTAGATTACGCGTTTATCTCACCCATTTTACAAACACCCTTGAACTGTGATCACTTCTGTCGGTCTTACTTTGATGCCATGCCTTCCTTACACCACGTACCTTCCCATCTATATTTAATACTAGCAAAATGTACGTATCATGTGTGAAGGTGCTGAGATCTGGGGAAAGCAGTGGGGTGTCCACGTGTCATGTAGCCAGTAATCTCCAGCGCGTCCTAACAGGTAACTATACAAACGTGGTGTAGATTGGTGAAACAGTGTGGAATTGTATAAGGAACAACGCTTCGCCAATCCACAAACACACAAACAAATTTGGACTTTTTGTTGAAAGCCAGGGAACGGGGTGGGGTGTCCAAAGTCATGCAGCCAGTATTGTCCGGAGGTTCCTCACAGGTAACTATGCCAAATTTGGTGCAGACTGGTGAAACGGTGTATAAATGTATTAGGAACAACGGTTATAGGTGAAAGGATCGAAAAAAAGGATCTAATGCCCTTTTTTTCGAAACCAAAAGGACCGAAAGAAAGGTCGAATTTTTTTAGTTTTTTTTTTTTTATGGGGGGGTTCCCCCCCAACCCCTCGTTTTCTTTTAAAACTTTTTTTTATGCATACCAAACTAAAAAATATATAAATAAATAAAAAACCATTCAACCCTTTTTTTCCAGTCCTTTTGGTGTCGAACAAAAGGCATTCGATCCTTTTGTTTTAGATCCTTTGACTGGACACCAGGAACAACGCTTTGCCAAGCCACAAACCCACACACTTTTACTTTTATGAAAATAGAGAAGTATTTTTTTAGGTTTGGTTTTGAAAACATTAAATAATAGTTTTATAGCAATACATTTAAAAGTACACAAATTCCATAAAACATGAACCTGACATTATATAAATCATTTTAGAAACATGTCGAGCAAAAAACAGATTATAGATTTTGTTTGCGCATCCTGACTAGAATATCATAGGACAAGCCTACATAAGTATGTTTTTTAAACTAATGCACTGTAACGTCATCTGCCGGCGTCTTTATTTCACATGGCATGCAACTTTATGCTTCCCTCCCATTTATTATTCCTTCACCATCCCCCACTGACACCACCTAATGGACAATAGTCTTTCCCCAGGCACCCCTGTGCATGTGCGGACTGCCTTGAATTGACCCTAACGTTGACACAAGGCAAAGCTTCAGTGGGAGCACCTGTGTTTTCCTGCGCTTTGACGGTTCAGAGGGCAAAGTGTGAACGCCGAGTTGGGAAGGCTGATTAGTGAGACATACAGCAACATTATTGAGTACTCGTACTCTCTTCAAACCTGAAGTCCCGGCCCTCAATACAGCCAAAAATGAGAAGTGCAGGTACTGAGGGCCGCATAGAGTCGGCCCATTTAAAGCACTGGCCTAACATAAAGCAGTTTTTTCAGCTGAACTTCTCTAGATCGCCAATGCTACTCATACCTGTGGAGTCCTGCAGAGCTCCATCCTCTCCCCAGTGGATATTCAATCTATACATGAAGCCGCTGGGAGCCCCGCTAGCCAAACCCAACATCCACATCCACCAACACGCAGATGACACACATCTTTACCTCAAGATCGACTCCATCAAGGACATCCACAGGCTCACAACCTGCCTCTCGCTGATCCAGTCTTGTATGTCCAGTGCATACTTGAAGCTCAACCCCTCCAGCAGGGAATTCCTAATCCTCACCAACAACACCCAACACCCAGACATACAGACCTGGCTATCAACCATGAACCTTGGGGGCTTCACACCCAGGCTCGCCTCCTGCGACAAGTTCCTTGGGTTGCACATCGACAAACACCTCTCTTTCAAGTCACACATGCTAAGTAAACAGCTTGGTATCAGCTATCCTTCCTGTGGAAAGTCAATCCCTTCCTCCCTCCGGACAGGTTTAGATCCACCGTTCAAGCACTGGTCCTATCCCACCTGGATGGGGGCGATGCCCTCCTTGAAGGCCTCCCGTCGTCCTCCCTTGTGCCCCTAAGAAGTATCCTACAAGCGGACGCATGCCTCATCAAGGGTCTACACAGATACAACCACATCACCCCAGCCCTCATCCACTGGCTCCCACTGCACCTACAAATCACCTTCAAGTCATGCTGCATCATCTATAAGGCAGTCGCCCTCATCACCCAACTACCTCACAGATAAACTCAGCAGCTCCAGAGGACAACGCACCACCAGAAGCTAGGACACCTACAGACTTGAAATCTGACGCTGCAAAAGGGAAAGGACCAGAAAGCAGGCCTTCTCTGCCTATGCCCCGAGACTATGTAACCTCCTCCCCATCCATATCGGACTCGTCCCAATGCTCCTACAATTCAGAAAAGAACTTCAGACCCATCTCTTCAAGAAGTCTCTCCTCCTCAACACCTAAGCCATCATGTTGCCCGCCGAACGCACTAAATGCCATTCGCCCCCCTCTTCCCCGCCACTCAGCAGATAGTACGGCCCGCGCAGGGGATGCTAAAGGGACAGCTGACATAGTGGGCTGCCCCTCTGGCCCTCCTGGGTTCGCACCGCCTCTGCTCTCCCAAGGGAGGTGGAATGGGGTGTGCCCTGTGCCCCGGACCAGCCGAAACCCAGCTGGCAGCCCAGGGTGCTGGGCATTTAAAAAGCCCAGCACTGGAGGGAGCCATTCTCTGTTCCAGCACCGGGCACGTCACCCAGAGACCCACCCACCTACCCGCTCATCTGGAAGGAATGGGGGCAGCAGGGGTTAGAAGGAATACTTTTCATTTTGAGGAAGGTTAACAGCTTTTTTTATGATTTTGGTAAGATGTGATTGTCCGATTGTGGCTCTGTAATGAAAAAATGTTGGTTTCTCTTTATGATAAGGTTTGTTATTTATTTGAATTTGTATAGCGCACTACAGCCCAGGGGCATCGAGGCGCTGTTGCAAGAATATGACTTTGTTACAGGGAATGCAGGTTTACAAACTTTTGCATGTTTACACAGTTTATTTAGACTGGTCTTGTGGTTACAGTGAGCATAGGCCTTGCTTTGTGAATACTGAAGCAAGTAAATTCAAGAAATACAGCGGTTACACAAATAGAAGTGTTTTGATTGCTTTTCTGAATGCTGTGTAAGAGTCACTGTTTCTGAATTGTGTAGGGGGGGCAGGATCCAATTGGAGGCTGCAATGACGAGACGAGAAAGCTGGTTCCTCCCGCTCTTGCTCTGAGTGTTTTGGGGATGGTGATCCTGTTTAGTTGGGGTGTTTGGGTCGAGAGTTGGTTTCTTTAAGAGGAGTCGGACCCAGGCTTCTTTAAGGCAGACCGGGACTTGGCCAGATGAGGAGGAGGCATTGATGAAGGCCGTGATGAATGGTGTAAGGGTGGTTGCGCATTCTTTAATAAGCTGAGCTGGGCGTTAGTCTCCCTTGCAATTAGAGGGTTTGATAGATTTGATGAGTGCTGCAACTTCTAGCTTGCTCATTTCCTTACATGAGAATAGAGGAACCTTGGATGGGGGTTTATGCGAAATAGTTGAGATAAGTTTTCCCAATGCTTGTTGGTGTTTAGTGATTTTGTTTTGCAGCGAGTTAAGATTGTCCAACATGGCTTCTTGGACACTATTACACCATTCCTTGTCCTTCAAGAGGGTATGTGTGGCAGGAGCTGGTGACTCAAGTTCTCTAAAGATGGCAAATATCTCTCTTGAGCCCGATTTGGCGTTAGAAATCCTAGTGTTGAAGGAGTCTGATTTAGCTTTAATTATAGAATTTTTGTCGTCTTTGGATAAGGTTTTGAATGCAAGCCTAGTGGCGTCATTAGGTTTGGCTTGCCATGAAGACAGTGCAGTTATTTTCTTAGCTCGTAGTTCGAGTGAGAACCAGGAGTTCGTGTGTTTGGAGCTTTTACCCTTTCAGAGGGTAAGTGGAGCTATGGCATCAACCGCATGGGAGATGGCTTTACTATAGTTAGTGGCCAGAGTGTCTGGGTTAGTGGAGAATGGTGGTTGAAGAGCAGGCACACGTAGGTGCGGTAGAAGTCTCGGTGAGAAGAAGGGAGCTTCTAGCATGTGCTGGTGGGAGGGGTGGGGGGCCTGGCCGAAGGCTCTTTAGTCAGATTGAGTTCAAAGTGGATGGCGTAATAATCTGACCAAGGAATGGGGGTGATGGAGGTGGTAAGTGGAGAGCAATTGTGATGGGCAATCCAATCAAGTGTGTGACCTTTTATGTGGGTTGGCTTTGAGACTGCTTGCTTTACACCTAGAGTGGATAGGGCATGGGATGGCTGCCAGAGAGTCAGAGGGATCATTCAGTCCTAAATTCAGGTCACTAAGAATGAGAGATGTAGAGGATTTCTTAAGGTTGTCCGAGATGGTGTGTACGAGGGAGTTTTGAAAATCCAATGCAGGTTCAGAGGGACGGTACACAATGTGGAAGGTAATGGTTCAGTTGGGTGAGGGGGAGACTTTCACAACCAAATAATCACTGTTGAGTCCTAGATCACCTTGAGCCTTTCTAACATGAATGGATTCTTTGGCGATAAGGGCTACTCCTCCACCCTTGAGTGTTATATAACTAAATGGTTTCCTTTGTCACAAGTGGAGTTACGGGGTGGTCCTAGCCGTGGGGAGTCATGCTGCAGATGCTGTCACGAGTTTTACCCGCTGGCTGCAGGAGCCAGGTTGGGGTTCTATGGGCACCGACACCCCTACGGACAGTTGGGACTCCGTGCAACTGCAGTGGCCCTGGGTGATACTCCATGCAGGTGCGTGGGAGTGACTGTCCTGGCAGAGAAATAAAACCAGAGGCAGGCTTGACTACTCGCTAAGAACTAAAACCGGAAGAGATGGGGTTACCGGGAAGGAGAGTAAAACCAAAGTGATGGGTCACCGGTATGTGTGAAGCCCGGGAATGGTGAAGGGCCACTCGAAGAGGTGGTTTACGCCAGGTCCACTCGAGACCAAGGCAAGGCTAGAAGCGCTCATGGTCTGACAAAGTGATCTGTATGTTTTCTAATACAAATGAGAGTCTGTGCAATCATTGGGATACAGGGAAAATTAATGTGGTTTTAGGTCTGTGGAGAGGGGAGCCAAGTAGGGGTTAGCCCCACTATGCACAGCTGTACCCCTCCATTGTGCCTCACTGTATCCTACCCTCTGCTGTATATCTGTTCTGTTACCTCAGAAAAGTGCTCCGTTATGCATCTGTACTGTCGTGTACCTCTGTAAAGCGCTCTGTTGCTTCTCGAAGCCGGCACCGCGCTCAATAAATACCATAATAATAATAATGATTATCGTTAAGAAATCCGTGCATTCCATAGACCGATACCGCTAGTTGTGTAGCTTCAAGACCTGCCACATTACATATATACGAAACTACACGGAAATACGGCAAGTATGGGTGGAGAGTAGCGGACAATCGTAGGCTTTGATGTTTCTGTTATTCTGCAACAACATAAAATAAGCTAACTGTTTGAACGTATATTTTTCAAATTACTGAAAAGTCGTTATTTTAACAAGTCAAGGCAGTACTGAGACGTGGAGAACCAAGTAGCACGGTGGCAGCTAGTGGGTGCTTACTCGCAGGACAGGCAGCAACGGACTCTTGCCAACAAAAAAAACTGATACCAATTTGAAATATTCCGTCATTAAGATGAGGTGGAAAGGAAGAGGCGGCTGAGTAAGGAAAGCTGCATCACGCTTTGGTTTGGGAAAACGAAGGAACCTCGGGCCTTACTGGGTCATCCAAGCGAGAAGCTGGACAGAGAAGGAGTGCAGGTTTACTTTGGGCACAGAATTCATCTCCTCATAAGGAAGTGTGTTCAACAGGCAGCCATAACCCCAGCAACTGGGGCCTGTGCTGGCTGTTTACAGAAAGATATGTAAAGCACAGGGTTGAAAAGTTCTAGCATTCCTCAACCCCAAGACCCACTCTGGAGGAGGCAGAGGATGGGCGGGGCGAATAATTTACGGCTGGTGCGTGGATGTGTGTGCTGTAATGCTTCAGGGGGGAGGAGGGGAGTGGGTCATTTTGGGAGTTGGCTAATACATCTTTTACTGTATTTTCTCTCCGTCCCCAGGACACAAGGGAGAGCCAGTACATTATAGCAATTAAGCTGGTTGAGATGCAGGTGGAGCAGGGTGGCTGATCAGGTCAAGGTTTGATTTGCAGAATACATAATGAGGAGACTCCTAAAGTATCTTCAAGTGACAGCGAGAATCCATTTGTTTCAACCGGAAGTAGTCGCAATGTTTGCATAGGACCATTCGCTTCCTTGTCACTGCGTCGACAAAGAGCTGCTCCAGCCTGGGAGTCCTTCCTGCCATATCTGTTTGAGTAGTTCCACGTTCTGGTCTGCATGGGCAGCCCGATGGGCACGGTTTTACCAAAGACTGCCGGGCCCTGGAAAATGTTGAAAAACACATTGTTTGCGTAGATGCCAAGTGGACCTTCCATGCTTATGTTGGTCACCTTCAGCTAATTCTGTCGTTTTAGCTAACCCCACTTTGGACTACCGACTTTGAAACGCAGGTCTGTGTGAAGGTGTCCCAAATGTCATGAGCTCGCTTGGCAGGAATGCCATCTTTATTGATGGTTGGTTGTTCGAGTGTTTAATAACGGGTCCGAGGCTGAGTTAATTCAATATTTTTACTATGGGTGTTGATAGCTTAATAAATAAAAAAATAAGGACCGATATATAGTGCGCCAGTGGCACAGTCAGTAATGCAGGAAAAGAACAATTCATTATATTAGAATACATACACGTTAGGTTATTTAGAACGGTTCATAAATGTTATGATACATTTCGTCAGTATGAAATGTACATCTCGAAGTTGAACATGTAGGAACTAAATATCATTGCTGATTAAAACATTGGATTGCCAACACGGCCATGCGTTTCGCCCACTGGGCTTTATCAAGGCAGTTATAGACAATTTAATACAAGCACATTCTGTTTAATAATACATGTTTCTTAAACTATTCTTAAAACGTAAATAAGAATACCCATTCCAAAAGATGAATCAGATATATGCATTTGAAATGCTTTTGGCCACCAGAATATGGTATTCTCCTTCGGCCCTCTGAAGCTGCTCTAGAGAGGTGAAAAGGTTATATAAGTAACCAACATTACACAATCAAACAAATGAACAAGCTATTCTTTTAAAAAATCAATTTATTAAGCAAAAGTGGAAAAGCAAATAAAAGTTACATCTTTTTTCATGGGCAAAAGTTGCAGTAGCCCAATGGACAGAGAACACATGTGCAAGTTAGAGTGAGGTTTAAGACAGCTCTCAGCCCGCCAACCAAAATACTAAGGGAGGGGAGTTTTCATATCACAGGGACCCCTTTCTCAAAACGAAAAGTTCATGCCTCCCACAACCCTCAGCAGTCCGATAGCGGTAATGAGTGCAGTCTGCACACTGGCCCCTCCCCTCACATGAAAATTGCATGATTCTTGCCGCACATGGGATACAATGCATCTATTTGTGACAGAGGGCCTCATTACGAGTCTGCCGTTCTGGAAACTAGGGTGCCGGTAGCAATGTACTGGCACCCTTTCCGGACCGGCAGACTACAACTCTGCCTGCCGGAGCAGATGCACCCGGCAGGTCCGACCTGCCGGGTGCATCGGGCCCGGTAGGCACAGTTTTCACAGAAGCTGGTACTTCGGAGTGCCCATTCCCGTGGAGTCCTGTGCGACTCCACGGGAATGGTGACTAACATTTTCCGCCACCTGATACCCCTGGCCGCCGGGACTTGGAAAGTTCTGGTGGCACCGGGATCTCAGGCGGCAGAAACAGTGTTAAAGTCCAGCGTCAACCCGCCGGTAGCACTAGCGGATTACTGCCAGACTTGGAATGAGGTCCAGAGAGACGGACATGGAGCAAGAGAGACAGAGATAGAAGGAGGGAGAGGATTTGACCATTGGAAAACTAAGAAAGTGAAATGGGAGTGGTCTGCAGAGGCCAGTAGTAGGCATGTGAGGTGGAGACCACGTTTGTTTTACCTCAGCTAGGGATTTTTAATGACTTTCTAGGACTTTGAAAACTTTGCTATACGAATCATGCCTTGTCATGACTTTTTCATGGTCGCTCTGGCATGTTATGCTTTGCGAAAAGCGGCTTTAAGACAGTCTGCACCACAAGCGGTTCTCAACAATGTGAGGTCATGAAATTAGACTTGCCTGGGGCGAAAGTGTACCACACACCCGATTTTAAAGGCTTACTTGTAATAACATTTCAGAAATACATTTAGTTTGTTATGTAAGGTCAAGAACACAGCAGCAGTTCCTAAGTCTGTCTTTATTTATATTTAGTGCATCCAGTGCTGGTTGTTAGGACATATATTCCGGTAGTCTCACTGTCTTAGAAGGTTGCCAAATGTGGAAGTTGCAAAGTCAGAACAGTGACTAAAAATACCTGCAAATGCTGTGTCAACCTTTAAAAAGGGTTCACGTTTCGCAAAGCGGTAACATTGTGTCTTGAAAAAATAAATGTATTCATATAGGAATAATGCTTTACACAAGGCCCGCTCCTTTGACATCAATAGCTGGGCCCTTCAGTACGTCTTGTGCTGTAGAATGCAGTTTTGTTTTTACAAGAAAAAATATCGCAAATTACCTTTCCACACTCGGTGGGCAATGTAAGGAACACAACTATCACCTTACTGATGACATTGTAAGCTGTAGAGGTGGGTTGTCCAAGACATACAATTTATTTTGACGGTAGGATTGAAACTGCACTGAATCAGCCTAAAACTCTCTTTTCTGTGATAAAGTCCCCGTCTTCTTCCACTAAATGTGCCCCTACCATCAGACCTATTCAGGTGTTGTGCGACTCCTTATCAGAGTTTTTTATTACTAAGGTATGCGCACAAACATCATAGGCAATTTGACTCCTCTGGCTCATATTCCGCTGTCCGTCAATTTGCCCTTTAATGGCGATGTTCATAATTCTGGTCCTAGTTGGTCCCTCTTCCCTCTATTTTCTGAGGACATGGTCTGTAATGCTACGCAAAAGATTAAGCCTGGTGCTCCCTCTTATCCGCTGGCTTTGGGAGCGATGAAGGAGATATCAGCTGATCTCTTGGGTGAGATCACGGCCGCTGTGAACATTTCTTGCCAGTCAGAGTTTATGCCTTCTGAGCTCAAAGCTGCCCTGGTCATTCCCCTTCTGAAGAAACCCTCTTTGGACCCTGCTCTTCCTTCAAATGCTCAACCTATTTCTCTTCTTCCTTTCCGATGAAACTTCTGGAATCACTGGTCTCCCCGATTCGGTCTTCTTTTCTGGAATCCTCCAGGATGCTTGACCCAGCCCAGTCTGGTTTTTGTCCTGGCAGGGGCACTGAGAGTGTCCTCGTCTCGGTGCAAGACGTTATTGCCAGGCTGGTTGACAGGGGGGGGGGTGTCGGCACCCTGATTCTTTCAGATCTTTCAGCAGCGTTTGATACCATGGATCATGCCACCCTACTCGTCCACCTGGGCCAGATTGGTGTTTCGGGGGGGGTGGGGGGTGGTGGGGGAGCGTGGAGGGGGGGAGGTACTGGCCTGGTTCGGCTCCTATTGGCCGATAGATCCCAAACTCTTTCTCTTCCCCCGTTCATGTCTAAGCCCTGTCACCTTAGCTGTGGTGTTCCCCAGTCTTCTGCTTTGTCCCCCATTTTTTTCAACATTTATATCATTCTGTTGCTGCGCCTTATCCGCTCCTTTGGCGTCAGGTGCTATTCGTACACCGACAATACCCAGTTTCTGATCCTTCTCGATCGTAATCAGTCTGAGGTGTCAGCGTCCTTGCATATGTGCCTGATGGGCGTGGGGGAGTGGATGGGACACAACTGGTTGAAATTGAGGTGTTGGTGGTCGGCTCCCCTCCTGATCCCTCACTCTGGGTTGCTTGTTTCTGGCCTTCTTCTTTGGGTTTGCTTCCTGTACCTTTGATTAAGGTAAAAAAACTTGGGTTAATTATGTCTGCCAATATGTCCATGGCTGCCCAGGTTTCTGCGGTATGCCAGATGGGGCATTTTCAATTGAAATCTTACGAAAGGACTCCATCTGATTCCAATAATGCTATGCCCCCCTGTGGTGGCTGCTATGATTCTGAGTAGGCTGGACTACTGCAACTCCTTGTACCTGGCGCAGCCCAAGGGGTTGATAGGCCGATTACAACATCTCCAGAATTTGGCTGCCAGGGTAGCAACGGGTACCCCTTATAGGTCCCATATATCCCCAGTTTTGAGTTCTCTTCATTGGCTCCCAGTGGCCCAGCGCATTCAATTTAAAGCTCTTTGCATTGTACATCGTGCTCTACGTGATCAGGGAACTAAGAACTTGCGCGCCAAGTTTGAGCGCTATGTTCCTAACCGCCCCCTGCCATCAGCGGCAGCATGCATGCTGTGTGTGCCCTCTTTCAGACTCACTCGGGTGGGGGGGCCTGCCTTTGCGATTGCAGCAGCACAACTGTGGAATACTCTTCCACTATTTATGAAATTGTTGCCAAATCATCTAGCTTTTCGGAAAGCATTAAAAACTCATCTGTTCTGAGCTGCTAGCAACCTTGGCTAAGATGTGTGGTTCTGTGGGTGGCCTTTTGTCCTCTCTAGCGCCATGATTTCTATGGGCGACTGTGCGCTCTACAAATGGCCATAACATAACATACAATGCATCAAAAGAATCAAGGGCCCCTCTGTGAACTTATGCCATAAAATCGGATTCCTGTACAAAGGGTACATGCTACAATGCCAGTTTAAAATATGTTGATGCTGCCTGTGCCCAAAGACCTTCCATAAGGCTTTATCAACAATACATGTCAGTGTAACCCTCTTACATTAGGTGTGCACATCGAACATTCCTAGCATGGCCACTGTAAAACATTTTCATGAGGCTGACAGCCCAAGATCCGCAAAGAAGATAGTGATAAAGAGGTCGTGGCTAGAGCGAATGAGAAATGGAAAGTGACCTAGTGAAAAAGTGACGAGTGTGTGGAAACCTGCGATCAAGAGAGTTATAGTGTGTAATAGACAAAGAGGACTTGAGCAATATAGAAAGACGGGGCAATGTTTTTCATTAATGTATATATTGAATTTTTACAAAAATATAGCTGTTGCAAAGACGAGTAGGATCTATAGTGGAGCGACATAAAGGGTGGGCTAAAACATATACGCTTAGTACAGATTTTTACCTAAGCGGCCAACGTAAGAGAAAAAAAGAACTCAACAACCTCATTGTCCTTAGTTTAGGATTTAGCACGTTTCCAGTTCACAGTCTGTGGTACTTTCCCAGATATGTCTCTCGAGCACTCACATTCCTGGGAGATAAGCGTTGCACTTCTTTCTTGACTCTTCTGGTGACTCAGGACCCTACTACATTGTTGCTTACTGCAGGAAACCACCTTCCTGGTGTCACAGGGCCTTGTCTGCACGCTAGGCTGGGGTGATGGCAAAAGCCACGGCTAGGTCCTAAGCATGAGCACACAAATTGAACAAGGTGGCTGCCCGGCTGGGATTCTCTGCAAGTGTAGGCAAGCTGGTCTTCTACTTTTCCTGACTCACAGTTCCTCAAATACCTTGTCGTGCCTCTGCCTCCTGTGCCATACTTCTCACTACCCCTCACCTTCACCTCCTGCTCATAAATTCCCCCCTTTTTAAATCTATTCTCACAGCGTGCCTCCTCCTTTTCCAATACCCCTCCAACCACCCCTTCTCAAACCCTGCCCCACACATACTTTGCCTTTTGTCCACCTCCCGTCCCACAATTCCTCTTACCACCTTCCCAACTCCAGCTTTTTAATTCACAAATGTCTCCTTATCCTCCACCTCACTCCTCACTCTTCTTATCACTACCTCTCTCTAGCCTGCACATGCCTGCTCCACCTCGTCACCCCATGCTCCCAGAGGAATGAAATGTAAGTTTCTCATTGCCAATCCCCTTGATTTGCGAGGAGAGGTGGATGATGTACCGGAGGCTTTTTTTTGATCTACCGTTCATGTATGCAGATTTTCTGTACAAGTCAAAAAGACAAATCTTTCCCCACTAGGCATCTCTAATAGTATGCCCTTGGTGTTAGATACTACTCTGTCCTCATCTACGCCAGGTGGGGAGGTCCCTTACCAACTGAAAAAAATCATACTTTGACAGCAACATTGCCTCAGGTTCACAGGCAGGTGGTGAGCCGTTATGTTTCTCATTATATCCTCCCTTTTCACCATATGGATTTTGGGGTCTGTTCTTGAATGGTTCAGCTCTGACCTTTCTCAACAGTCATACTCTGTAGCCTGGGCCGGATACACTTCTCCTTCACTTCCTCTCTTATATGGTGTTCCTCAAGGCTCTGTACTTAGTACTCTTCTTTTCTCTTTATATTGCTCTTCTCTCTGCTCTTATCTCCTCATTCAATCTTTCTTTTCATCTGTACGCCAATGACACTCAGATCTTTTTCTCCTTTGACTCTGCTTTGCACGTTACTGTTACTTTCTGCTGTTAAAAACTGGATGTTTTCTCATTTTCTCCACCTCAACCCTTCTAAAACTGAGGTTATGTTCTTTCCTGCCTCTAGTATTCCCCGAAGTTTTCCTCCTCCAGCTCTCACCCCCTCCATCTTCTCTTCCTTTTTCACCATCCGCACGTAACTTGGGTGTGACTTTTGAGCCTTCTCATTCTCACTTCACATCTCTTGTATTGCTCGCTCTTGCCGTTACGCACTTTTCAATATTCGTGTTCGCCCTATCTCTCTTTTCATGCTACAAAACGTCATCTCTTGTGTGTTCTCGCATTGGTAACAGCTCATCTCTGTTGCTTGGTCTCCCTGCCTAACATCTTCCCCTTCGTTCTGTTTATAACTCCCCGATTCATCTCCTTTTTTGTTTACCTACATCTTCTCTACTCTCTATTTCACTACTCCCCTTTGAATCACGTATCCTCTACCACTTTCTTTCTATTCTCTTCAAATGTGCCCAGGGTCTGGCTCCCCCCTTATCTTTCTTCATTACTCTTGTTCTATGTTCCGTCTCGCTCTCTGAGATCACAGAGTTTCTCTCAACTGTCCCCACTCCCACCGGTGGTGCTTCTCGTTTCCATTCCTTTGCTCTCCTAGCTCCTAAACACAAACTCTCTTCCCCTCTCACTTCACTCTGCCACATTGCTTTGTATTTTCCAATTAAACCTAAAACTCTTCTTTAATCTTCTCTTGCCAGTTAATTCTTCCTGCTTTTCCCTCTTCTGTTTTTACCCAATTTTTACATTTTCTTGTGATTGTACTGCATTTTGATACATTTTGTTCAGCGCCTTTGGCGAAAGGCGCTTCATAAATTCAATAAAAAATGAAATGTTTGCAGTGTTCTTAGAAGGAGCTCAGGGTAACTGGTATTCATATGTGGCAAGCCCCTGCCAAACAGGCAGGGCACAGTGGAATGGGCTTGGGGATCCCTTAGACACCTCCTGGGTTCAACATCCCATATCGGGTAATGGTGCCAGACCCACTTGGTCAACTCACCTTCTACCCCATAAGCCATGCAGCGGACGTAGTCAGATAATATAACTATTATTACAACAATGCCACAGATACAATAATGCATATAGAACTCTAAAAGCCGGATTTAACAAAATGTGAAGATGCCTGATCCAAAGCCACATGTGCCACTGATCCCTCAACTTTCAGATCTCGTACATGGCAGTGATGATGACTAAGAGATCCAAAACAGGTGAAGAAACAGCTGCTGCACAGGTGTCACCTATTCACTCAGATGGCCCACGTGAAGCAGCAATTTGAGCAAGTGACTAAGAAGGTGCCACTTAACCTTTCTGTGAATAATATTGAAGGAGCAGAGGGGCAGGAAAGAGAAAGGTCACAGGAAGAGGCAGAGGAAAATGAGGTGTGGGAGGAGATGCACGCATGAAACAGACAGAAAACAGGTCTAGTGCAGTCTGGTCTCTAGTGGCTCCACACTAACATATTCTGCATTCCAATACATAACATGCATACCACCTAAGCCAGCAGTATATGGCGATTTAACAACCCTCTCAACAGAAATAAAAAATCAGAATACTACACCTTATGACAAAGTGATCACTTGCTCTTTGACACATGGACCAGTATTTGACATACTCACTTCCTGGAAGCCAGCTGTAACTCAGAGAGCTATATCCCCAGGAGATGTCAGTCCCCCTGTTTTGGGAAAACCTATAATGTAGGCAGTACACCCCCCAGAATTCCCCCGAGTGTAAAGGATAAAACCTGGAACAGATCTGAGTAAGTCAACTATGGATTCAGGAGGAAAAGGACTATGAAGATACCCTAGTTAGGTCCCAGAGGTCAGGAGTGGGATGAGAGAACATGGTGCAAGCACACATTATCTGGATGCTGCCAATAAGCCACACTCAAAAGAAACCCATCTCCCATAAACCCACTGTTCTCGGGAGGGAAAACTCAGACCGGACTACAGAAACATGTTTATAGATTTTGGGGCATTTAGGGTATGTGGGGGCCCTAGCACCATAAAAAGGTGCCTTCGACCCCATCCATCCCCTGACGATAGTCATGGGAAACTCACACCCGAAGCCCATTTAATACCCAGAGTGGTAGAAGGAAGTGCAACCCTCATTCATGCAGTAATTGGACATCCAAAGAAAACTCAGATTCTTCCCTACACGGAGAAGAGACTTGAACAAGGGGAAAGCTCATGGCTCCCTCACAGATGCAAGCACAATAGAGAGAGAAGCCAATTCAGCCCATCTCCTCTCTAAAGTATATGGAAGAGAAACTGACATTAAATCACATGCAGGAGAACTGTTTTCGGGACTTCCCACAACATTAAAAGGAAGCTCACAGTACAAAATACGGACCTGCTCACCACAGAGGTGATCCAAATGATGGTCTTTACAGCAACATGCAGAGAGAGTGTGAAGCAGTTGCAGCTCATCCACAAGGGTGAACATTATGGAAAGAGGCTCAAGATGGTAGCTGGCATGCTGCATATACCCCTAAATCAATTATGAAAGACTTCCAGCCCCCGCTGGTGGCTCTGGAAGCAGGGTCTGACAGCTTTTCCCAAAATGAACTCATGGAAAAGGCACTCAGGTTTGCCTCGAACATCACTTGCAACATTCTCTGCACTTTCATCCTGGATGAGGTAACGGGAGTGGTAGAGGCACTACTGGCTAAGAGGTTAGAAGGAGAAGACCTTCAAGAAGGCAAACCTCCTTCACCCTCCCTACCTTGGACAGAAACATTTCAGACAAAATATGTGAGAACTAGTGAAGGACTCGGGATGAATCCAACCTTGCCCAGTCAAGCAAGCCCACGCCAAGAAGGGATCACTATCTCTACCAGCCCTTCTTTCCGGCCTCCAGTGATACAAAGGGTGTGCCCACAACACGGGGGTCCCTGCCAAGTGTGACTATTTCTATACAGAGATGCAGGCATTCACCTGCCCAGAACTGCCAGAGGTAGGGAGCATCCCATTTCTCTGCCACCTGGGAAAGGAAGGTTTCTGATTGTTGGGCTTGGGCAGTGTTTTTAGATCCCTAGAATTGTCCTCTCGTCCGGACTCAAGCATTAGGACGACTCAGTGGCCAATGAATCCGGTAAAGAGGCTCGCTCTCAAGATGGTGGGAGGGGGGTGTGGGGCCATTCGTCCCTTCTCCAAAAGAGGGCTATAGCAGCGATCCATCTATAGCAAAAGGACAGGGAGTTTACTCCATCATCTTCCTTGTAGACAATGCTCAGGCGTCCTTATATGGTGTGAACAAATACACTTCTAATCCCACAGCTCATAATCAAAGCAATCATCCCATAATTTCCCAAAGGGGCTTGAAAGATGTCTACCTCCACATCCCCATCTGTGATGTATGTATGTATGTATGTATGTATGTATGTATGTATGTATGTATGTATGTATGTATGTATGTATGTGATTAATAAAGTGCAGGCCTGGCTGGGAAGCAACTGAGTGATGTACAAAGGGGTGTCACAGTAGGCCACAAGAAAACACCAACTCTTGAAGACGGTTCAAGGATTTGTATTAGATAATTGTGTACGGTTTTACTAAGGACTGTACCACTCTCTCGTCTTCCTCTGGTCTTTGTTGACCCTAGCCCAGACTTACCTAAATCGCAAGGTGGTCACTAGAGATCAGTAATCCCTACTGTCTGAGATCTGGTTTGTTACTAGTGAGGGCTTTAAGGCAATCGCCTCATCTCTCTTACTCCCTCAGGATATTCAAGGTAGAGCCTAACCAAAGGTCCCACAAGAAAATTAATCTTATGAAGTGGTTCCTTCCTGTCACCGAGGTCTCACTTGGTCTTTAGCTCCCATGCTCCTCACGCTAATGTTCTTTCCATCCTTTCTCTTCCTCTAATACTCCACCCCTCCTCCTCTCTCTGTCCATCCTCCTTAATTCCACCCTCTGCTCTAATCTCCACTACTCTTCTCTCCCACTACTCTTCAATACCCACTCCTCCCACTCTGCATTACACACTAACCCTCCTATCACAGTCCCTTTTCTTTCACTATCATTCACCTGGTTCACTTACCCTCACAAACATCCTCTACTCTTACACTTAATCCCAATCGCGCTCTTCACCAACCATTCATGCGCTTTCACACCTAAGTACAACTTTCTATCACCAACCAATACCTCACCTTGCACACGCGCTCTGAAATTCTCCACGGGCCGCTGCACTGTCCTTCCTCTATGTGGTCTCTCAGCCCATCGTCTCCTCCCTTGACCTCATCTGAACAGCCCACACTACCTTGACGTTCCTGTCCTCATGCATCCTCCTACATCCCTTTCCATTAGTCTTCTACTTCTGCTAGTTCCCCCGGCCAATTCCTGCATTGCTCTTTCTTCCCCAGGGGCATGATTACAGCAATGAGAAATCATAAAACAGTCCTTAAACACTGGCCAGAATTTTGTATGGCAGATATGGGCAAGCCAGAGTGGTACTTTGCAATTTTGGCCTGTCCCGGGTCTGCCCAATTCCATCACCCCGCATCTAGGGTAGGACTAGCTTTGGCAAACCCCCTGGTAAGCCTCCCACCCCAGGTTGAGAGGGGTCTCCACCCTTGGACAGGTGAGGTCCCTGACCATGTAACACACTTCCACCATTTCTCCGACATCCTCTTCCTCCATGGGGCATCTGGCGTCCTGCGAATACCAGGAGAGGAAAATCTATATTCGACTGTTCCGAGCTGGACCTATGTTTGATTGTGAAGGAGTATGGTTCGAGGGCCAAGAACCATCTTAAGAGGTGGGAGTTTGTGTCCATGTTCAGGGCCATGGATACCAAAGGGGCACGGTTGGTAACTAACCTCAAATGGCAACCAGCTGGGTAATAGCATAGGCTATGAATTACCCATTTTGGAGCCAGGTACTCTAATTCTACCACAATATCGTTTTTTCCCTAGGGAAGCTCTTGCAACTGATTTACAGTATGGGCTTCTTTTTCACATCTTGGATCTGAGATAAGACTGCCACCAACCCCACCAGGAGGCATCTGTCTGAAGTAGAAAATCCTGTGATAAGACTAACATGGCAAACACAGGGCTTTTACGTAGTTGGGCCTTTAATTTTCCAAAAGCTGTTTGGGCCTCTTGGTCCCAGCACACAGGGTCCGGATGGGTCTTGGTAAGTTTGTCAGTCAGTGGTACTGCTCGTTCCGAGAAGTTGGGGATGAATCTTCAATAAAAGCCTGCCAGTCCCAGAAAAGCCTGAATGTCCTTTTTAGTTAGGGGCTTTAGGACATTCCTAACTGCCTCCAACTTACTGTGATGGGGCAGCACCAATCCATTACCAACCTGGAACCAGAGAAATTTCACCCAAGACTGGACAAAATTTCGTTGGGTTAGCCGCGAGTTTGGCCTTTCTCAGCTGACTGCAGATTACTGCCAGGTGTCGTAGATGATCCTCCCACATCTTTCTGTACATAATAATGTTGTCTAGATAGGCATCAGGGAAGGTACAACAGGAAGTCAATGTGTGAGCAATCAGACATTGGAACTTAGTAGGAGCCACGTGGAGACCAACAATATTACCATGAATTGAAAAAGTCCATCAGGTGTTGAAAATACAGTCTTCCGCTTGGCATCTTCCTCAAGGGACACCTGCAAATACTCTTTAGTGAGGCCCAGTGTTGAAATGAACTTTGCATCTATTAAAAGTTTCCACTAGTTAGTCTATCCAGGCATCGGGTAAGCATTGTATTTTGATATTTGATTTAATATTTGAAAGGGTATCAAACACGCCAACTATTGTCAGAGTTAAGCCTAGGTGCAACATTTACTTCAGTTCTTCTTTGATGATCTTTCTGTCCTCAGGTGGACGGTACAGTTTCAATCTAATCACTCTTCTGGGTGGGGTTTGGATCTTGTGTACCACCCCTTGTACCCATCCTGGCTTCGAGGAAAACGCATCAGGATTCCTCTCTAGCAATCTCACCATTTATTTGTAGTGGAGGTTAGAAGACGTGGTGGAATTGTGACTTCATGAACTTGTGTTAGCAAGGGAGTCTCCTTTGGCTATTGTGTGAGCACAGAGCCAGGAACTGTGGGTTGCTGCTTTCTTGCCAGGCTTTCACCATATTGACGTGGTATATCTGAGATGGTTTTCATCCATCAGCCTGTTGGACGGTTGGGCACAGCCTCAGTGATTTGCCAGAGGAGTACCACCATGACTTTATCCCCATCTTGAAAGGTGCTTAGCTTCTCTATGGTAGGCTTTCGCCTGGTGTGCCTGGGCTGATTGAACATGAGATTTCACCAAGTTTCATACCTTTTCCATGTACTCCCATGTATTGTCTACCATGAGGTGATCGCTGGTGTGTAGACACCCAGATCCTTCCCACTCTTCCCTCATAATATCAAGGGCCTCCCACTGGTTGTAACCATACACCAGCTCAAAAGGAAATAATCCCATGGATGATTGGGGTGTCTGCCTCACAGCAAAGCAGTGGGCCAGTAACACTCCGAGACCTTTGCAGGAGAGTAAACCAAGGCTGTAGATTAAGTTTCAAGCAGAGAGACAAAATTGGGAATTGAAGTACATTGCGTACCCTACTTGCTAAAAGGGTGAACCAAGAAGAAGGGGAATAGAGACTAGGGTCCGAGACCCACAGCAAGTGAGAGGAGATATCACAGCACAGCTTGGGAAGGAGAACGAGGCAAATTTACCTTGTTGCAGACACTGGGAGGAGGGTCTGCTCACAAAGAAACCCACTTTGTGTAACAATGGAAAGGCTCTGGGGAAAGGGACTGAACCCCAAGCCTTGTGGAACTTTTGTTTGCTTTTCTACACCGCTTTTTTGAATTTTCATTTGGAACTGCCAAGCAGGGCGGCAGCCAAAAGACATTTCCCTTTTCACCTTATATTAAGTTTAGTTTGCGAGGGACAGGTTAGGATTTAGACACAGGATGGCAAACTTTACTTTGGACATCTGACACCAACAGTTTCATTAGCTAATTTTGTTGAGACAGGTAAACCCCTATTAGAGGTAGGGCTAGATAGGATTTCCTTCAACCCCCTGGTATTTTATTGTGTATACAAGTATTCAAACAACATACCACCCTTGTATCAGTCTCTTACTCCTACACCCTCACAGTATGTTCTGCTGAAAGACAATGAAGCAGCAACTTTGCATTATATGCAGGAAAACCTGCGGCCAGAGAACTGTAAAGCTGCAACGTTGTGGCAAGAGCGGGTCTCAATAACATCTCACTGTGGCGTGAACATTACTTTTGATATTGCCATCAAAGAACTCTGTTAGAAACATTTTAGTGTCCACATGAAAGGGACTTCTCGGGAAACAAAGTGTTTTCTTCTACCACAAATGTATCCGCTGTTTCCACCAGAACGAGGACCCAGCACTTACCACCATGATGGAAAGGGGAGACTCCCTCTCAACCGTTATGGCCAGCCCGTTTGATATTGGCAGGGTGGCCAGGATCTACCTAGAGCACACCTCACCTGTCAGGTTCACCGGCTCTCTCCTTCTCACCTTTGGAAGAGACCAGGCAGGAATAAGCCATTGGTCCAGACAGACAATTAGTCACTGGGTCAAACTAACCATTGCCATGACTTACAAGCTTGTTGGATCTCCACAGAGGATATCCAAGGCAGTTATACCAGTGGCGTGGCCTCATTCAGTGCTGCCTTTCAGAGAGTGTCTCTTATAGATGTTTGCTGGGCTGCCACATGGGCCAACATGGTAATATTCCTTAATCACTATTGTATGTGCCTTTCAAACAGCCCATGACTGTTGGCACTGCACACAAAAAAGGTATTGTTTTGAACTGAATATAATTCACTGGTGTGCATCAATACTCTTACTCTGGTTTTACTATAGTAGGGGTCACCAGCCCCAGCTTAGTATATCCTCAACATTGAGGAATGAGACGAGGGTCAAGGGGGTAAGGGCTGGATTCCTTACAGGAAATCACCATTACATCGAGTCCTACTCTTCCTTGTCCCAGTCCTGCTTCCCACCCTTCCCCAATCTTGGTGTGTTGAGCCTGGTCACCGGATTGGTAGAACAGATTGTTAACTGTGAGGGGAATCCTCTTATTGTTCTAGAGGAGCGGGGGAGTGGGGGTAGGAGTCTTCAGAACAACGTTTTCCTTTGTTTCAGTGGCAACAGCGTTGACTGTCTGGGAGGTGGATACACCTCATCTTTAACGACTGGAATGATGAATAGTAGGAGGCAGCGTAACAAAGATTATGGCAAGTAATCTGGGACACCATTAATTGTGAAAGTCTATTGAAAACGATATTGAGATGTGCACCTTTGTCTTTTTGTGCTTAGGATGTTTTAATTTTAATTAACATATTTGGTTTCTGTGATTCACTGATTGTGACTGTTTGTTTTATGTAAACAATTCAATTAAATGGTTCCGAAAATTTGTTACATTTTTCTAGGATGATTTAACAATTCTGTAAGGTGTATGGTTTTTTGATGTGTAGGGCATGACCATGCTTACTCATTCAAATGTGAAGGAAATTATTGGACTGAGTTTTACAATAAGGTGTCTGTTTTTTGACTTTGGGGCGTGGAATACATTATTTGTATTAACATAGTGTTTTTTTGTGATCTGAGACTTGATGATTAGTTTGTTTAATGTGATCAGTCATCCCAGAGTTTGCTGTAGCCTGACCTAGGGGGTGCCAAGCATGGTGTGCCCGCTGCCAACACTGGAGGCCAGGTCTCCTCCCCCAGCTGGTGAGCAGGGCATGTGGTGCCTCAGGTGTTTTGGATTGATAATACTACTCCTCTGCCTGCCTTTGTGGCCCATCCCGGGAACCCGGTGGAATGTGCAGCTCATGCTACCAGTGCCATTCCTGATGGGTGCCAAGTGTACCGTTGATTGCCCCAGCATTGGTAGACCCACCGTCTCCCCACGACCTGCAGATGGGTGCAGATCTGGGGGCTTAGCAATGGGAGGGAGGTGGTTGCGGCTCAGCCAGGCCTTCCCCTACTAGATGAATGGCCTTTCATCTCCTCCTCTGTTTGCCTCGGGGTAAGGATCTTGCATCTACTTCTTATCGAACTGCCATTGCCTTCTGGGCCCTCGGTGCTCCCCGGGGTTACTTTGGGAGCACCCTTGTACTCCGGTCACCCTCTACACAACTGGTACCAGATCCTGATGCAGCACCTGACCCTATCCATCATGGAGTCTCACTGCCCATGGTGAAAGGAGGCAAGAAACAATCTCAGCTCTTTTTGCCTAAGCAGATGTCCTCAGACTCTCAGATGGTCTTCAGGCTGGGGCTCACTCCGCTACAGGTTCCAATGTCATTGCCAAGGGCATAGCTGTTATTCTGTCTGAAATGGAATCAGGGCACGATGCTCTAGGCCACAAGTGTGACAAATTGGCCTTGCTGGTGGAGACTCTTCAGACAAGAATAGAAGGGAGAGCAGGAGGTTTTGGTGTGTCCCTTTTGGAGAACGTGGGGGATGTCCATGAATGATCAGCTGGAACAGTTTACCCAGGAGATGAAGACCATCCGTGCGAAGACCAAGAATTTAGAGGACTGCCCTCAGTGCAATAATGTGCGCACTATCGGGCTGCCAGATTCTACATCTAGTTTCAGTATGGAGACCATCATTTAGGTCCTCTTCAGAAAAATCCTTCACGACCCCCCCTTATTGCCACAGTTTCTGGGGGAAAGGGTACACAAACCTCCTGCCTGGCCATCCACATCGCCCTAGCATAGAGTGCCTTTTATATTTTCACAGTACAGATCTGATACTCCACATAGCATGTGAACTGGGAGGGCTACGATAAGATATCTCGAGAATTTCAATCTACTCTGACTTCACCACAGCGGTCCAGGCGGCACGCCTCTAATTACTCATAGTCATGGCAAGGCTTCTCAAAAGGCGTCCGAGGTACACAATGCTATTCCCTGCAAAGATCTGTGTTGTCTTCAAAGAAAGGCCCTACCTTTTCATGACTATTGATGAGGCACTGGGCTTTCTGGATGGGCACGCTCGCTATGCCGCAGCGTGCGAACCCTCAATCTTTCACTCATGGCTGACTTAAAATGATCAGAGATTTTTACCATCATTGCTGATTGTTCTTCCTCCGAGTTCTTACACTAGTAAATCTGTCAAGGTTGAACCCTTTTCTGTCTGGTCACTCTGCATTTGCCACACTCTCTACCATCATGCTGTGCTCTTTCCTTGGTGTTCCTCCTTTGGTGCACTGTGTCATGATGCCTACCCCCGTGCATCTGGACCAAGCCCATCTGCCCCGGAAGCAGGCATCCAGACATTTTGTAAAACCTCAGAAGCCCCGGCTAGGGGCTATCTGGGTTCAGTCCTGGCGCCATAGGCACCAGGCTCATAGTAGGAATCAGTACTGGCGCCTAAGGCGCCAGGCTCATAGTCATCACTTACCTCAGGCAGACCATGCTGCACATGCATCTAGGCCAACGTGAGACCTGGAAGGGACTATTTTTCTGCAAGGACTATTTTTTTACTCGGGTGTGGTTCTAGGGATTTCTTACCTGGGACTACTTTTGAGGCTATTTAAACCACGCCCGATCTACAACACACGCTTCGCGTTATTCTGCATTCTGCAGCGTAACGCTCACCGTGCCTGCAAACCTGCATCGAGTCTTCTGCCACGCCCGCCTCACATCCGGAGCTCCTAGAAGAAAGGGGAAAGCAGGAGAAGAGGTTAGGTTACGGACATTAATCCGATTCCTTACCCGATTCAGGATCTTGCACCATTCCGAGCCTGAAGGGACATACTTCGACACACTTCGCTTCGCAGCTGCAGCGCCGCTCCATTCTCACCAGTCCACAGCATCTTCGACTCGGCGCTGCCTCCATCATTTTCTTCGGCGATCCTCAACACCTGGGGGGAAAAAAGACAAAAGGAATAGCGAGGTGAGCCTAGACAGACTACAAAGACAATCATTTTACCACAAGGCTTACCTGATTGACCACCGGAGGCATTCTCCTTCAATACGCCGCATCTTCTTACACCGCATCTATGAAAGAAGGACAAAACAACAAGTTAAACTCACGCAACTTTACCGGATAGTGTTGGGTAATACAGACTCTTACCTGAATGCCACCAGCAACCTCCAGACAATATTTGTTGCCGCAAAATCACCAAGGGGTACAAGAGTGAGCATTGGACATATTGAACTCTTTAAACTTGGTAAACTCCGGAGTCAATAATCTTACCGAACTCCAATACCCCAAACCAGTGAAGTAACTGGTATCTACGCGCCCCTGCAAGCCACGCAGGATGGAGAGCTCCTCCATTAAAAACATAAGGTGAGGACACTAAGTGGGAATATTGGAGGTGGCCAGCGGGGAGAGCGGGAGCAGTGGGGAGGGGTCTGCAGACAAATCCACGGGACTAAATCCCTTTCTCCATCTACAGGAGAATATTCCTACGAGTCAAGCACACGAGACTAGGCGGGTCCGTCCAGACAGCCATCTTTGCCCTACGCTTCACGTTGGTGGAGGCCGCTGCTGTCCGGGTTCGATCGACGCCCCTGTGGGAACCAGGTGAGCGTAACAACTGTGGCGGTTGATCAGCCCCGCCAGGTGTATTCTTTTGCCAGATGTCTCTATCCTAGTTTACATTGTTTCTGTAGAGCATCTAGCTCCATAAGAAGTGCTTCCAGAGTAGCATGACATGTTAAGATTCTCAGTTTCAATATGTTTTATGCTGAATAGCGTTTGCTTATAAATTTAATCGGTCAGTCCATATGTTGTAGCCGATAGTATGTACGTTTGTCTAATTTACTGATGTGCTTGAGTGGATGGACTCAGCTGCACTGCACCCGGCGATTAATGATCGCTTGCTGCTTTTTGTTTGGATATGGTTATATTTAAGGTAGGTTTTAAACTCCCAGTTGGAATTTTACATTGTGGGGGAGGGGTATTCAATAATGTTCTGTGTTTTGCAGACATACAAAGTAAACCAATCACAGTGGATCTGTGGAATTCATCACATTGAGTGGGAAGTTGTGCTTCATCCTCTCATGGCTTGATGGTGACCACTGGCATGGGGTGAGGGTCTAGGGGTCCCAACTCCTTCAAACTAGTTAGTTGGAATGTACATGGTTTAAGAAAATCCAAGAAAAGCCATAGGGTAGTATCTAGCCTGGATAGGATGGGAGCCCGCATGGCATCTCTTCATGAAACCCATTTGCGGGGTGGTTTTAATGACACTCTTGCTAAGTCCTGGGGAATGAATCGCTTTTACAATTCTTTTTCCTAATGCTCATGGGGTATTTCGATCTGTATTCATAAGTTGCTGGACTTTATCTCATCAGTGGTGGATGTGGACCCTGAAGGTAGATATGCCATGGTTAATGGGTTAAAACAGGGGTCTGCATCACCTTAATAAAGGTCTATGCCCCTACCTTCGAGGTGCCAGAATTGGTTCTTTAGCTCGTGGGTAAGTGCTACACATTCTTGGACTCCTATTTGATTTGGGCTGTCAACTTTAACAGTATACTTGACAGTCTGATGGACAAATCTTTCAACCCTCCTGCAGGATTGACACGTGCAGCGTGTAAGATTATTCATCCTTCCCCGCATTTCACCTGATCTACATCTGACAGGTCCACCACACCAGGTGGTACTCCATCGCGCTCAAGAATGCCCCATAAGTAAGCACCTGAGTCTTGAATTGCCACAGAAGATGTTCAATCTTGTACTGTGAAATCGGCACCCTCAACCGAACAGGGGAGTGTGTGCGGCAGTATCGAGCAACCAGTTACCGCTATTAGCATTATGGTGGAAACCAAGGTCAAGTCTATCCTGAATTACATGCCCTGGACCGAGGAGTAAAATAAATATTCCCAGAGCTCGGCGTGGTGACACGCAAGAGCTACGCCCCTGTATTGATTACAGAGGATTAAACAAGGTAACCATCAAAGACAGATATCCTATGCCTCTCATCTCTGAAATCATACATGCCGTTTTGTCGGCCACAGTATTTACAAAACTAGACTTACGCAACGCTTACCATTTGCTTCGGGTCCAAACCGGAGATGAGTGGAAGACTGCCTTTAGGACCCCTTATGGTCTGTATGAGTATCAAGTGATGCCCTTTGGCCTTGTAAATGCTCCATCAATATTCCAACGTTTCATGGACAGACTTTTTTCGGATCTTTTAGGACACTCTGTCATCGTTTATATTGATGACATATTGGTCTTTTCCCACTCACAAGTCGAGCATAACACTCATGTCAAGGAAGTATTTCACAGACTCAAAGACAATCAACTCTCTGTCAAATTGGAAAAGTGTGTATTTTCGGCCACGTCCATATCATATCTGGGGTACATTCTTTCCTCTGAGGGAATTGCCATGGACCCTCAGAAGGTCAATGCTATTCTAGACTGGCCGTCTCCCAAGTCTGTTAAGGATATCCAAAGGTTCCTTGGGTTATCGAATTTCTACCGAAAGTTCATACCCAACTTCTCTCAACAGGTACTCCCGATGACCTCACTTCTTAAGAAATCTTCCTCTCCTTTCCAATGGTCTTCTCTAGCCAAAGAGAGTTTTCAACAACTCAAGCAAGCCTTCTGTTCAGCTCCCATATTAAGACAACCTGACCAGCTCCATCCTTTTATAGTGGAAACTGACGCATCTTCTGCTGCTATCGGGGCAGTGTTACTGCAAGAGTATGAAGGGAAGGAACATCCAGTGTCCTATTATTCCAAGACACTTAACCCCAGCCAACGTAACTACTCTGTGATAGAGAGAGAATTGCTGGCTATGAAATTAGCGTGCACAGAGTGGCGACACCTTCTCCAAGGAGGAGAACACCCTTTTACCCTCCGAACAGATCATAAGAATCTACAGGTATTACGTCAATTTGAATGTTACAACACAAGACAGGCAAGGTGGGCACATTTTTTCGCCCAATTTGATTTTAACATTACTTACATTCCGGGTGAACATAACTTAGTGGCAGATGCCCTGTCTCGACGTAGTGACTACCTGTCTGAACAAGAAACAACTACAGAACTGATGTTTGCAAGAACCCAGAGGATAGGAGCGGTGGCCACATTCCTGCAACAGGTCAAGGACAATTCTGGAGGGAGATTTGAAACAGAAAAGGTTAACAACAAGAGCGATTATGTAATCAAGGAAGGTTTATATATGGTTAAGGACAAGTTGTATCTGCCTACTACGTCATTAAGGAAGACAGCATTATCCTGGTGCCATGATACCAAGATCGCGGGCCATCGTGGAATTCGGAATACGCAAGAACTCTTATCGAGATATTTCTTTTGGCCTAGGATGAAGGAAGAGACCAGGCAATACGTCCAGTCTTGTGTTACCTGTCTTCGTAACCATTCCCACAGGTCCATGGACCACTATCTCGACAGACTTCATTGTAGAGTTGCCAGTGTCTCAGGGTTGTACCTGTATAATGGTGGTCATCGATTCATTCACTAAAATGGCACATTTTTCACCCCTACCTGGTGTACCTTCTGCATCTCGCATGGCTGAAGTCTTCTTGAGTGACATATTCAAGCTACATGGGATGCCTACTAAGATCATCTCTGACCGTGGCAGCCAGTACACTTCTCATTTCTGGTCTGCCTTATGCAAGCGATTAGGCATTGAAAGGGCCTTGACCTCAGGATTCCATCCACAATCGAATGGACAAACCGAACGTCTTAATGGTACTTTGGAGCAGTATCTCCGGTGTTTTGTCAACCAACAACAGGATGATTGGGTCCAGTTACTCTCTACGGCAGAATTTTCATATAACAACACCTGCCACTCTGCCTTAGGTTCCAGCCCTTTTTTCTGCACGTACGGGTATCATCCCCGTACCTTTCTTCCCTTAGCAAACATTGAGTCCTTGGTGCCCTCTGTGGAAGCTTCTTTAACTACTATTCGGGAAGCCCAAGACAAGGCTAGACTAGGACTTTTAGAGGCTCAAGAAAGGAATCGAACCCAAGCTAATAAACACAGGAGACCAGTGCCCAATTGGGGAGTCGGATCAAAGGTACTTCTGTCCACTAAATTTCTACCACGTTGGGTTCACCCATCCAAGCTGTCCCCTAGATATATAGGACCATACAAAATAACCCATGTAATCAACCCAGTAGCCTTTCGCTTACAGCTACCTGCTCGATTAAGTCGGGTACATCCAGTGTTTCACACCTCTCAACTGAAGACCTTTCTGGAAGATAGGTGGTTCCGTAGAAGGAAGAACACTCCGGTCCCTCCAGACCCCACTGAAGACGTCTATGAGGTATCCCAAATTTGTGACTCTCGATATCATAAGGGACGTCTAGAATACTTAGTCCACTGGAAAGGATACCCGAGGTCTGAAGACACATGGGAACCTAGAGCACATTTAAATACACCTCTCCTATTGCGTAGGTTCCATTTCAGACATCCCAATAAACCCGGTGGGGTGGACCTTAGGAGGGGGCATACTGTCACGCCGCAGAAAAACTGGCGGCTTTGGAAGAAGTGGAAGCTGCGCACGGCCTAGCGGGTTCCATCATGTATATTTTTGAGCGTGCAGTGCAGGTCTAGTCGTCGTTGCAACATTCCTGACCTCAGTATTTAAGCCTTTTCACTTCCGGGGTCAGGTGCGTTGCAACGTACAGTGTTTTCGTCCTGTTCCTGCGCCGCTGACATTTTTCTGTGTAGCAGCCTTTTCCCTTCCGTATTCTTGTTTCACTCCTTCTTCCCTTTCTTTCGCTCCGAACCTTCATCTGGTTTTATTTTCCTCGCCTACTTTTCCTCTCCTCCTTTGTCGGTTCCGTTCCCATCTTAACCCCTTCCTCCCTTCCGTCTTGAGATTTCCTTCTATTCTTTTTCCGTCTTTTCTAGTCTCCTCCCTGTAAGGATTTCTCCACTCTTGTTCCTCTTCTTATCCTCCCTCTTTCCTATCGGTGATATCCCGGATTCACGACCTCAGCCTGTCTTGTGGATTGCCTCGTCCAGCCCTTTTTCTGCTAATCTGTACCAGAGTTACCTCCCGTTGATTCCCGTGTACCGACCTCTGCCTGCCATTTGGATTGCCTCGCCTAGTCCTCTTCTGTTTATTGTTCTGGAACTTTCATTGATCTGGTTCTTACCCGATTCTTCCTGGAATTTCTTCGATAACTGGACCGTGTTCATCCGATTCCTCTCCTCCTACTGCAACCTCCGGAAGAGGTAACTAATACCTCACTACGCTTGAAGATCTTAACCTTCCGGGGTTTTTTGTGCCTTTGGCTTTTTCCCCGTATAACTGCGCCCGAGGAGGGTTGCCACAGATCACCCAAAGGGTGTCACTGTGGCGTCCTACCTTGGTCGTCCCTATCTTCAAAAAAAAGGAGTGAAGGCTCGAACTAAGGACAATCCAACGCTATCTCAACGCCGGAGACTTCAAGGTGAGGAGGAAAGGGAAGAAGGGGAGTCTGGGGTATCACAGGAAGAAGAGGAGTCTACTGACCTTCCTGACAACTGCTAAAGATTCTTAGTGCGTCGGTTGCCACCATAATAGTGGGTGCGATCCGTAGTGACCTGACAGAAATTAACTCCATCATCTCCGAATACAACTCCCTTCTCTATGCTAGGATCCTTGGGACTTGGAGTCTGTCTTTCTCCAGCCATTATCACTACCTGCTATCGCAGCACTCAATTATCCCATTACGCTTTCTGAAGTTTGAGTGCCATCGAGGGTCTTCCCATCTTGTAAGTTCCTGGTACCGACGGCAATCGGTACGAGCTTTACAAAGAATGTTATACTCTTCTGGCTCCTCCTCATCTATGCATTTAAGAGGTGGCATGTAGGCCCGTCTTCTTCCTGATACTATGCATGGGGCTTTAATTAAGCCCGCTAAAGAAGCCCTCAAAGGACTGTATGGAATCAAGTGCAAGACTGACACAGTAACAGCTTCTGTGATGCTTAAACACTTTTATTATCAAAACAAAAGAGGGATTTGGGGACATCCTACCTATCCCTATCGCTAGGAGGGGTTTCCCAGCCTCAACAAAACTAAGGACGGTCTGTGTCAGGATGTCTAAATTAAAGAGTTCTCTGTCCTGTGTCCAAAACCCTAAACTGACCCTCACACACTTAATATAATGTGAAAACAGGAACATTGTTAGCTGTACTCCTGCAGCTTTCTTCCAAAGTTCCAAAACAAAGTTTAAAAGGTGAAGAAAGAAATCCAATAAAGTTCCACCAGGAAAGGGGTTCTCCCTTCCTGTTGATTTCTCCTGGTCTTTTAAAATGTCACTTATAACTTGTTTGTAAAGAAGCAAAAAAGTTCAACACACTCATGACTCTTCCCCCAAGTTTTCTTCAACTTTAATAGACTCCTCACTTCCAAGAGAGGTGTTCTGTCCCCTTAATCTTTTCAATCTTTTAGCTCACATACAGGGGGGAGGGATTCTCCCCTCCTCTCCCACTCCTGGTGTTACTCTCCTACCAGGGTTTTAATTTTTGCTTATTACTTCAACCTGTTTCCAACTCCCATTGGGAATGGCTCTTCCCTTGAGTTTCTTCCAATCATAGTATATTTACACATACGGTTTCTCACTTTTTGGACCTCAAATGTCCTTTTCTCAAAAGGGGTATAATTCTTCCCTTTCAGACTTTTACTGTTCCAACTTGCACAATTGGGGAACTTGCCCCCTCATTTCTTGTGCCCCTGTTATACTCTCCTGTCAGGGTTTTTACTTCTTTCATATGTGGGTGCTGGTCTGAGACTTGCAGTATGCCGAGTTTACTCTCCTGCCAGGGCTTTTGATTTCCTCACATGTACTGTCCTTGACCCTCTTGCAACAGTCTTAATCTAAGCACATGTCCCAGCTCCCTTATGTGGGCTCAATCGCCTGGGTAACGATACGCAGCATTTGCCCTGAAGCGCTTCAGTGTCCCAATCTCTTTCTCTGGGCTTACCAGTGTTCGTTGGCATCTTTGGCGCCCCTCACACCTCACTGTTTCCTTTGCTGCTTGCCTGGGGACTGGGATCCTGGCTCATCCACTCCGTGGTTCCTACTTTACATTCTCCTTCGCTCGTCAGTTTCTGCTGTTTGTGGGAAAGGTGCAGCGAATTCGTCTCTGCGCGACTTTCCTGGATGCCGCTTTCGCCAGCCTCCATGCTCCAGTCTGCAGCCTGCTCTCCTCAGGTATCTTCAGCGCTAGGAGATGAGTCTCTAACTCTGCTCCGTTATGCCATTTTTAAATGTTTCAACACTTGTTAACCTCCAAACCTCCAAAGACTGGAACGTGGCATTGGTTTACAGCTTTTCGTGATCCTTCTTATTCCGTCCCTCTTCCTCGTCTCAGTATTATGAAAGAGGGTGGAGGATGTAAACAAGATTGGTGTTCAGAACATGGAGATTTATCCACACTACAATATGCCATACATGCTTGGGGAAAAGGCAAGTGAGTGTCATCAAGAAATACAGGTAGGGGTCTGGCTTGACTGAGTGTGTTCACTATGCTTCCCCAAGGGTTGTTCTCCCCATGTGTTCTTTCCACAGTTAGCCAACTCCAGGGTCTGAGTCAGATAGCTTCTGCCTTTCCCTGCCCACATGAGGAGAGATTTCCCCCGGAGAAGCAGTGACTACTTTGCTAGATTCATCACAGGACCTTCAGTGTTGTGGCTCATATCGCCCTCTTTCATTGCTTAATACTATTGACAACATTACCGGTGCACTGGTAGTTCTGGGAAACAGTATGATGGCCCCATATGGCACTGTTGGAACACCCAGATCAATTAGACTTTATCCCAGGTAGGTCCATCGCTCTAATCAGCAATGCTTTTTCTGTGTCTTGACCCAGCTGGACCCTTGGTATTCATGCAGTAGCAGCCTTTCTCGATGCTGAAAAAGTGTTAGAGTCCATTTCCTGGACTAATTATTTGCTGTCCAGAAGGAAATAGGGTTTCACAAGCTACCTACTGGAACAGATCCAAATTCCCTTCACCAGACTCACTGATAAGATGTATACTGCAGAGCGTCACAATCCAAGCTTTTTGCTGTGGCATGGGACAAAACAGGATGCCTGCTTTACCCTCTTATTCGCTCTTGCTGTTGAGACATTGATTGTGCTCATCTGGGATAGATATTCAAACCAGTGACTTGCACTGGGGTACCATAGGGCTATCATATTGCACTATGCGGATAACGTCTGTAAGGCACTCATGGTGGCAACAGTAAAGACAAACACAAGTAACTACAGTTCAAGGGTGTTTATTAAACTATGCAGGTTGGAAAAACGCCTAATCTAAACCTAAATCTAAGATGGGAGCAAGCGTCGACCATCAAATAAAAATATGACAGTCTTAGTGGCGTTGTGTGAAATAAAAAGTGCATATACCAAGAAACCTATTGCCAAACCTTACAACTAATACAAAAAGGGTGTGAGATAGTCTTCAAGTCTTCAAGAGAGGGAAGATGTGTTCACAAATAATATGTCAGGATGCGGTAGCTTGGGTCTTCCTGCCCCACGTTTTGACCACAGGGTAAGGTGGGATCTTGGAGCACAGTACACACTTGAGCTTTCCCAGCATGAGTTGAACGTTCTGCTCCAGTTTATCAGGAGCCTCGATGGCCAAGTCTTTTCCTTTCAAAGTCTCTTGCCTTTGAGAGTCTGGCGTATTCAAATAACAAAACAAAAGTTCCTTCGACAAAATGAAAGTTTGTTTCCTGGTTCTAATTAGGGTGAACATTCTACACCCCAGGTCACCTTCTTCTGGGCACTGACCCTTGTTCCTACTCCTGGGTTCCCTTCTTTCGGGCGCAGACCCCTCTTTGCTTTCAGCCTCCCTCCACCGGGTTCACTATGGCTTTTCCTTCCTTCACAAATCTTGATGTCTTTTTAAAGAGTTCCAGTGGACATCCTCGGTCGGGTTCACTTTTGTCAACACACTGTTTCTTGGCACTTTAGGACTTGCTCCCTTTTCGTCAGCATCCCACTTCTGGGTTCACTCTTGCCAACTTCACATTAACATTTACTTTCAATGTTCACGGGATTCACTTCGCTTGTTTTGTTATGTGACGGGATTCACTTCCCTTGCTTTCGTTGTATTTCCTAGGTCAAAGGCTTTTGACTTACAGGGATTTTGCTTAACCTCCTGTATGACCACTTTGACCTATCTTGGCGGCTCTCCTACGGCCTTCTGGTATCTGTAATTTCACAGACGGGAATCGACCAGAGTTTCTCAGAGCAGTACCCATGTGGTGCTAGTCCCCTTCTGCAGCTGGTCTCCCTTTTACAATTGTACAGTTCTTTTCAACTTCTCTCATTTTGCGACTTTCATTCACTACAGCCCGGTTCTTATCGGCTCTCCCTTCAACTCACCGGCTGTGAGGAACCGCTTGGCTTTCCTCTTTACTGGAGTTAAGGCCGTTACCACGGAAGCAGGAGTCTCCCTTGCTCCGGCTTATCAGCGTCGGTACGCTCCATGTACCGTTGACATCTGCTGCAGCACACTTGTGCTATTGTCCTCTTACGGTTCCTTTAGCGGAGGGTTCGCAGGGTATTGTGGAAAAGGGCAAGGTCACGTCTCTCCTCGTCAGACTCTCAATATTTGCCGCCTTTCTCCTCTTGAACCTCCAGGTTTGATAGCTGTCCCATTGTGCGGTTTGCCTTGCTCATACTGTGCTCTCTTGCTCCACCTTTTATCCCTGTGGGGGAACGGAAAGGGCCGTCAGGTGTGTGTGCAATTCAGGTTAACTGCCTGATTTTCCCTGATGCTGGGGTTGGGACATGTTAGGGGAAACAGCTCTAGGGTTAATCCTTTGGTTTTCAGTCAGGAACGGGTAGAGGTAGAGGTTTTGAGTATTCTGCGTGGTAGGACGGGGAAGAGGTGTTATATGTAACTGTAGCCTTAGTATTAGAGGGATATTGAAATGAACAGGAGGTTTTGTGAGGCAAACAGGAACAGCTAGGATCATGAAATAAACATGGGGGATTGTGGGAACAGTAGTGTTTTATCTGAGCAGGTTGGGAGTGCAGGAAATAATCAGAGAGACGTGGAGGAGAATGTCTGGGGATGTTCGGACAGGACGTAGGAAAACAGGGATTCTGTGATAAATAATCTGGTACAATCGGGTTGGAGAATTTAGGGGATTGGTTCTGTACAGAGGGGTAATTGGATCTGGGTTGGAGAGATTCAATGGAAGGAGGGGAGGTAGATGTACTGTAGCCTACAAATGCCTTAGGGATTTCATCCTCCGCTTGTTTTCCCTCTGTATAGTACCGCGTCTCACGTGGGGCATTTCCCTGAGCATAACCCTGGTTGATCTTATTCTGGTGATCCTGCTCTGTTCGTCTACCCTAGTGAGCCGGTTCTTCCTTGGCCACCTGAATAAGGGATTCCCGAGATCTTATTGGGGCAATACCCTCAGGTTTTCCACACGTCCGACTGTACATTAAGAACCCCAACTCTAGCATTTCTCATTTCACCCATGAGATTGTACAATTTGGGATATTTTTTGGATTTCATATCAATTGGTATACATACAAACACTTTCTTTTAACAAGAGCATGCCACTCTGACTTAGAGACTACAGACAGGCTTTGGATTCAATGACCTAGCACAGGTTTTGCATGTGCGCCAATGCACCCAAGTTGCTTCAGCTAAATCCAATGACATACCTGGACCACCCTGAGTCTAAGATTACAAAGTGGGTGATGCTTCTCTTGTTTGTATTTTGTAAAATATTGATAATAAAGATGGTGGCGGTTCCCAAACTGTTGTACTATTTTTCTAACATCCAGTTTGATCTGGGCGAGGCCTTTTCAGCATATTGCGCTCCTATCTAACCCATCTTGCTTTGTATCCTTTACTCCCCAGGTCCAGAAGATACCGGATCTATTGACTAGTCTTCTAGAGGTTTCATATAGATGTTGAAAAGTAGAGGTGAGAGTGTGGATCCTTGGGGTGCTCTGCAGGTAAGTGGGCGAAGCCGGGAATTGTAGAGGCCCAAGATAGTGGGTTCTCTTCTACCTGTGAGGAAGTAGGTGATCCAGTGTAGAGCTGTTTCTTTAATACCAATATCTTCCAATCTTTTTAGGAGGATCTTGTGACTAATGGTGTCAAATGCGGCTGAGATGTCTAGAAGGATGTGCGCACTCTCCGTCCGCATTGTTTTTATGTTTATCCCATTTGGAGCACATAGCCGATTCTGTGCTCCTAGAAAGTCTAAATCCGTTCTGTGCCTCATTCAGGAGGTGGTTTGTTTCCATGAAATCCTGGATTTGACTATATACACATTTTTCCAGAGTTTTACTGCTGAAAGGGGTATTTGAGATACAGTAATAGTTGGCTGGGTGATATGGTTCAGCTCTAGGCTTTTTATGCTGGAGGTCTGATGTATGTGGATTTCAACTGAGCTGGGATTCTTCCAGTGCTTATGGAGTCGTTGAGGATGGATAGGAAGATGGGAGTTAAGTCTGGAGATCTCATGATTGATTTGTAAAGAGTGGGGGGATGTGGATCCTCTGAAGATCCCGATGGGTTGCACGAGTCAAATTTAGCTTGTAGGTCTGCAGGCAAAAAGAGGATAGAGAGGAAGGAGCTAGTGGTAGGTGTTGGTGGAATCTTCTTGGTGGAGTTTAAGGGGGAGCTTCCCTTATTATCGAGTTGATCCTTGATGAGGATTGTTTGGTTGAAGTGTGCAGCTATCTGGTTACCAAGCTCTTGTGGAAGTGTAGTGTTGCAGGCTGGCAGGTTTTTGAATTATCTAATGCATTTCCCTTTCGCTGTCATCTGCAGAGTTAATATATTTGTAGTAGTGTGCCTTCTTTGTTTTGGTTATTTCAGCTCTGTAAAGGCTTAACTGTTGATGGCAGGTGAATTTACAAGTGTGTAGATTGTTTTTCCTCCAGACTGGGAGCAGCCTCAGAAAACCGCAGGGAGGGTCCCATAATCTCTTAAAGACCAGGTTTGTGGATGTGGTAGCGGAGAAGAAGAAACAGGCACAGAGGCAGTGTGAGGTATCCCCAGAGAGATCCCTGGGTCGAAGATGCTTCACATTGCTGAAAGGGATAGACGAGCACTGAAAGGAAGTGATGCAGATAGGGTCCTACATACTTATGAGAGGATAGTGGGAGACGTTTCTGTACATGGACAGAACAAAATACAAGAAAAGGCACTGGGTAATAGCCATTCATGGTGTTATGAATGGAATAATGTTCTGGAGACAGACAATATCAGACGTCACTAAAGATTGGCATATATAGATGAAACCAAGTTGCAAAATAAGCAGCATAAACTTGTATGCAAGTAACAAATACTTTGACGAGCATCACTGAAGTGTATGAGGAAGTGAGGGAAGATATGAGAGGGTTCAAGGAAGAATTACATGATTTACATGAAGATTCGGATGAATATAGGAGCAGGCATTCTGTCAAAAAGTATAGAGTTGTGAGGGAAGGGAACTCACAGTCTAACAAGATGTATGGCCACTATACCTGGAGGTGCTCCTGAGGCAGAGAGTAGCATTGGTGACTAGCCCTCTGTGGCCGGCCACCCCATTAAGACCCAGCCCTCACACATGCTTCAGCGCTCATGGCTCTATTACATGTGGCCCCTACTCACACCCAGGTAGGACACTAGGCTGTTACATTGAGAAATAGATGATTGGTGACAAAATATGCAGGATTAAAGAGAAATGAGTAAGGTGATTGTAATGTCAACAGTATCAGAAAAGGTTTAGCTTTGTGAGCACAAAACAACGGGTTAAAGGTGGATAATAACCAGTTCATGGATAGCCTTAAGAATAAGGCAAAAGTGGGCACAAGCGGCAGAATCAACTTGTGCAGCACTGGGTCATTATGTATACGGTTTAAGTTTTGGTAAATTAAAGTAGCAGCAAGTTCATTGGAGAGAGATGTGTTGCCCGCACCTCTTGTATTAACATTAAAGGGTTGGACCCCATAATTCTTGCGCCGATAATAAGGTACACAAAGGTTTTCATGTAAAGGATTTAATCAGTGATTTAGGTAGGCCTGCCAACACGTGTTTCGACCCTTTAAGGTCTTTCTCAAAGCTGTGCCTTTCGAATCCTGTTCTCCTCGGCTGGCCTCTGGATATTGATAGTCACTGATTAAACCCCCTACATGTAAACCTGAAAAACTTTGTGTACCTTATTAGCAGGGCAAGAATTACAGTGTCCAACCCTTAGCCTTATGAATAAGAACGGAGATTTATCATGGTAAACAAAAAACACATCAAAGAGGAGATACACAGAGCCAAGAAATACGTATATGAGTTGGGTGGGCATAAGGCAGACGGGAAAGTAAACACTTCCATGGAATCACCCGATCCCAGCGTCCACCCCTCACTGACCATACTTAGGACACCCCATCCAGTAGCACCACCGCAGGTCCCAAGAACACTAATACCTACCTTGTTGGCCCCGTAGTTCAGTCACCCTGACACTAGACGTTGCAATTCATCATCTGATTTGGGGGCATACCTGCAGACCCCCCCCCAGGTACAGGATATGAAGGACTTACCCGAAAACAAGAAATTAGTGGCATTTTTCCCAAATATTTGATACAGAATGTTCAATTGACTGATGAAACAGCTTTCAGACAATTACAAATGATATACAAGACCACCTTATGATCATATCTGCTATACGGTGATATATGAGTAATTCCAAGCAAGCTCTATATATGGCCTTCGTCGACTTTAAGGCAGCGTTCGACTCAGTGTCAAGAAATAAGCTCATGAATAAACTGAAGGTTGCTGGATGTCCTGAACATCTATTATATTACACTCAGCTCCATCAGAATACATCGATACAAGTCAGGTTGAATCAAGAGGGGCTTCCGACAGACAGTATTAGAACGAGCCGAGGACTGAAGCAAGGCTGCCTGATGGCAGCAACACCTTTTCATTTTTTTATTTCCGATATGTCACTAGAGTTGAAGAGTTCAAGATCTGATGCGCCACGATTAGGCTCAGCTAAAGTAATATGCTGATGACCTGATCTTGTTGTCTCAAACCCAGAAGGGTTTGCAAAATCTGTTACTAACTCTGTAACAATACTCTGGAAAAAATTATCTGGACATAAATGTACAGAAAACTAAAGTTTTGTGTGTAGATCCCACTAAGGCTAGTAAGAAAGTGGTTCCTGAATAGTAAACCTCTAGAGAATGTGGATGTATACAAATACGTGAATATTTCCAATTGTAACAGGGATAGAGCCCCTGTACGGATCAGAAACAAAACCGATGAATACAGTTATACTGGACCACAATGGAAAGCCGCTATTGGAAATCCGTCTTATATCTTCCAAACTCAGTTCTAATGGCAAAGCTACGCTAAGAATTAGGGCTTCGATCATTGTATTTTGTATTTGTATTTTATTTATTTCTATAATTAATTCCATTTTATTGCATGGAATGTACAAGTGGAAGCTCTGTGCAATGCACAGGAAGCACCTTGACCCAGGAATAAAAGAAACAGCCTCATCTTCATTAGCAGAACTTATGAAAGGAGCAGATTATTTATTTGCACACAGTTGGAGAAAATGTATCAAGCAAATACTCCAAGAAGCAGACATCACAGAAGATTTACTCCTCCAGAATCCATCTCGTGTCAAAATGAAACTGCATCAACATGACTGGATCTTAACAATGGAAAAAGCAAAGATATACAAAACTGGGCACCCTGAAAAAAATATGAAAATGACAGAAAGTTATCTGTTGAAATGTCCAAGTCCAGACTATCCTGTGCTTTAGGTTGAACATTTTCCATACTCGAGAAATCCAAGTAATAAGGAACCAAATTAAAAAGGAGAACAGTGGTTGTAGATATGAGTGTGGTTTGGGTGAAATGGAGACCCTTACCACCTGTTGGCAGAATGTCCTAAGCTTAAGGAGAAGAGGACTCATTATTTTAAGCGTTTATTTGAAAATTGGTTGATATTAGCAACAGAAGACTTATGGAATCAGATTCTTGTGACAAATAATAAGAGGACTCAGATAGCAAGTGCAAAGTTTATCCTCTCCTTGAATATGTAATAACGTAATTGTGAATGGTGTATGTTTGAAAACCAATTAGATAGGATGAAATTTTGGTTTTGGTCATAAAAAAAATGTGTAAATTGTAATAATTTGGTAAAGGTTTTATATAAACCATAAACAAAACATTTTTAAAAAAAAGAAATAAAAATAAAAATACAAGACCATCTTACAGGAAGCTGTGTACCAGCTTAACATGGCCATAAACCTGGATAATAAATATTACAGAGGCAGAGGTGGAGGACCGTAGTGAGGGGAAGAAAGCCATGAAGTGGTGAATCACAGCAAAATTGTTCAAGCTTACTGTAGAGAAGAGTATTGTACATTGCCATTGTTGTGTGGCTTTAAACAGAGTTTTCAGAAGAAGTGTGTATTGCCTAGTAAGTGTAATGCTAGGATGGAAGTCACATGGGACTGTCCTATGGAAAGGTGCAGTTATGAGCAAGAGATGGGTTCCTCCTATGGAAAAGTGCAGTTAGAAGCAGAAGGCTAAGAGGCGCCAGAGTTATTCTAAGATGAGGAATGAAGTAAGATCAGATAGCAATAAGAAAGGACTCTGTGTAAGCAGCAGAGGGAGATCGAGAGGAGATGGAGTTTTTTACACAGAGAAGAGGAGTATTGGAAATGACTGAAGGAGACTATCCAGATAAAATAGTTTAGGCCATGAGGAACACCATTAGAAAGAAGTAGTCAGTGCAAGGTGTGAGAAACCAAAAGGGTGCCCTCACCTACTAGTCCCCCGGGATCTCTCTCTCAAGTGGCCATGGCACAGATATCGCCTTTGGATCCAGAAGCTGGGGGTGGACCAGTGCGTGAGGATCCCCTGGGTGAGGGCTCTTTGGGGAGTGGCGGTGAGGCGACCGATGGTGAAACGCAGTATTCCCCTCTTCCCATACCCATGATCCCTCCTATTTCATAGGATTCTCTGATATCCCAACTTCCCTCACACTTTTCTACACAAACACTGGGCAGAGTAAGAGGGCGACAGAGTAACAAGGCTAACCCTTACACATTTCATTGGACATGTCCCACTAATCGGGCCAGGCAAAGTCAGGCACTTTACTTTAATCACATGCATCTGATATCTAGTAGCTCTCCCCACACGGATAAAAGCCGGAACATAGAGATACACTCTGAGCAAGGTGGAACACAAGAAGCAGCAGAACTTCCGGGGCGAAGGCGAATCTACTGGAACAGAGCGACGGATAGAGGGATGAGAACCAAGGGTAAAGGAACCCGGGAGTTCCCTGCAGGAGGTTGTTGCCTCCAAAGAACCGTAAGAGATACGTGGAGAGGTCGAATCCCAGACAAGAAGACTGCATTGTGTTTCAAAGGCACCTAAGACACTCCCGGGTGAACGACAGAGTTGGGGAGGCGAGGCCAAGCCTGTGGTATTAACCTTGACTCGTGAAGTAAAACAGCAAAGACAAGATAGGAATGCACACAGCCAGTGAGTTGGTAAGCGAGATTTAAGACCTGTGTGTGTTAAGGGAACAATATATCTTACAATTGAAGCCTGAAAGCGTGTTAATGAGACGCAAAGAAAAGCAGACCTGTGGTGAACTTTAAATTACCGATAACTGTGAAGCCAGTGATACAGAGTAGCAGAGTGGTCCGGCGAAAGGAAGTATCCCACTCGAAAGTCTCTGCGAAAGGTGAAATGCTTTTGTTGTAAAGCAAGGAAATGAATGAACTTTAAAAAGCATGATGATCAAGAATGAACCTGGCAAAAGGGCATGTGGATAGTGAATATTGAACTCTTGTGCTTATGATAGTGAACTACATAGACCAAGAAATACTGGGGCAACTAAGACAAGAGTGCGAGCTGAAGGGAAAGTCGAAGTGGTCCTGTGGAGGTAAAAGCGTCGCACATTCGAAAGTCTTCAACATCAGGAAAAGGTCAAAGCCCGATTGAGGGAGACCAGAAGTGTGATAAGTTAGGGAACGGGAACCCCTAACGAAGGGGAATAAAACTTGGGGAAGGGAACCCCTACAAGTGCTGTGATTGAGAGGTCCGAACCAACAGAGGGAGACCTGTGTGAACTTTTGGTTGAAAGTGTGAACCCTTTTGTTGAACTGTGAAAGAACTTTTGGAACCCTGGAAAAGTGACTTTAACGTCGAAGGCCAGGCAGGCCCCGATCCACGTTTTTGAACTGCTTTGTTTTGAGAAACTGAGCCAGAGTGCGTCATCCTGTCTACAGGGACCGACTTACTCTGTGCTATCCAATGTGGGGAGGAGAGCTGACTCAGCTATTTTGATTCTTAATATTCCAACATTGATGTTCCTTTGCATACATACCCCGCTTTGCACACTTTTTGTATAGGAGATGGGGCAGGCATTAGGTTTTGTTAGTATAGGCCATTCTGATATGACAGAGACTGACTAGGACTGTGTTTTCTTTATTATTTGATGGTAGAGACTACTCCCATCTTAGCTATAGGGCAAAGTAGGAGTTTTTCTAAACCCTGAGAATTGAATAAAGGTTTTACAAATTGTACCTTTTGTGTCCGTGTCATACTTGCGATACCATGCCACCCTTACAAAGGGCAAAAGAGTTAAGATCTCAAAGGGGGCAGTGGAGAAAGAGGATGGGGGAGGCAACTATGGAGCCCAATACATTATAGAACAGACATACAGTGGGTCAAATCTGTGACCCAAAAACAGGGAGACATATGCAAAGGAAGAGTTATGGAAAAGTGTGGGAGTGGTTAAAGACTGTATATTTGTATTTATTTATTTTATTGTTTAAAGTGCGAACCTAGCTCGAGAGCAGTGGAACACTGTATAGTGTGTGGGTAGCCAGCATTTGGGTCAGCATATTTTAAGAGTAGGGCAGTACTTGGAGTTGAGGTCTGTGCGTCGGTATATGTCTCCATTGGAATTAGTCCTTGGTCGGGTGTTGTTGAAAAAGCCATGTTTTGAGAGATTTGCGAGTTCCAGTTGGTGGGGTAGTGGCAAGAGTGTAACGCTCACCTGGTATCCACGGGGACGTCACTCAGCCTGTTCTGACCTCTTACGACCTGAACCCTTCCCTGGAGGCTATTCGGCTGGAGACTGGGCCTGAAACACAGGATTGGTAGAGTTTAACTCCCTATTGTTTCTGTGTGCTTGAACCCCTTCTTCCCCGGGGTCCAACCCTGCCCTTTGATCCACAGCTCACCTTGTTTTCTTGGATAGTGTGCTCTCCATCCTGCTTTCAGCGCAGGGGCGCGTTTATTGATGCGGGCTTGTTGCTGCCTAGTTACTTCACTGTCAAGAGTCCGACAGGTAAGTATAATGAGTCTTTTGAACAGTTCTCCAACTTCGTTCCTTTCCTTCCTTAGATGATGGCCGGCGTCCGGGGATGGTGGCGTGCTGCTGAGATGAGTAGCGCTGAAGGTGAGTGAGAGCGCGATGCACCCCTTTCGTATTTTCATTGAACTGAGTTCTTTTTCTGTCTCTTGCAGGTGCCGCAACGTTTTCAGCGTGGATGCCGGTTATGAAGAACAAATGCGGTGGGTAAGCGTGGTATGCAGCGCCTCTAGATGTTTCCACGCTAACCTGGAGTGTCTTTTCCCTCTTGCAGATGGATGAGAAGTTCCGTAGACAGGGTTCCCCCAGAGCGGCTGGGATTCAGATAAGCTCGTACAGTATTTAAAAATAAGTGAAGATTTGCACAATGCTTACTAATGCCTTTTTTCTGTTCTTTTCCCTTTTCCTTAGGAAGCGGCGTGCTGGGATGGGAATGACACCGCCGAAGATGTCCGCAGAACAGAAGGAGCGATGAATGATGGGCAGAAGCGCTGCAAGGTAAGGCTGTTCTTAACTGTGTTCTTGTTCTTGCAGGAGCTGAGCGCAGAAGAAAGATGCAGGGCTACTGGAGACCGATCCGAACACGGTGAGTGTCACGCTGCAGGTGCAGAAAACGCAAAGCATGTTTCTCAGCCTGGGTTTGGCTTAAATAGTCTCTGGGTATCCCAGGTGTCTCTGGGCTGAACCACACCCAAAATACTAGACCGCACATGAAGTTCTGGGAACCGAAATATGTGGGGGCATCCAGGGGCGTGGCTTGGACGCCATGTGAAAGGACGTGCCTGAACGGGAGCTCCCGCTGATCCGAACATTATCCGGCTGAATCCGCGCAACGGCCGCTACGATGTGGCATAGACGGTGATGACTGTAAATGCGAAGCTCGGCTGCACATGTGGATGCATTTTCACACGGGATTGTGCAGCGCTTGTGTACTCAGGAGCAGCGAGAAGTTTTGGTGCCGGAGCTTCGCCGGCAGACAAAATGGCTGCTGTCGCTTGATGCTGGGACAAAGGATCGGGGACCGGGATTCTGGAGGCGATTCTCTCAGTTCACGTTCAGCGCGATCCAGCGAGAGCAAGCCTGACTGGAGGTAGCCGAAACTGTGTGGCGACGGGGGGACATAGTGCCCCCAGGCCTGGGGCCTAAGCGAGATCGAAGGGACGCTCCTGATCGAAGATATGTCGAGCAAGCTCCTGAGGGCGAAGAATAAACAGCCCACACTCGACGAATTTGCCAAGACGTCGCCTGGCACCGAGGGGACCAGGAGCAAAGAGAAGGCCCAGCCCAAGGAGATGGCCGCAGGAGGAACGAACCAGGAGGTCCTGGCAGCGATCGCAGATCTGAAGGCGACATGGGAGACCAAACTCCAACTTGCGGTGGCCGAACTGAAAACTGCGATGGAACTACAGGTCGGGGCGGTACAGGAGGACGTGAACCTCCTGAGGCAAGATGTGCGAACCCTGGCCGAGCGCACAGAGACCCTGGAGAAGGAGATGGGCCCGACGGTGGCGGAATGCACCGCGCACAAACGAGAGATCCATGCCCTGGTGCAGAGGGTAGGCAACCTGGAAAGCAGGGCTGAAGAGGCAGAAGGTCGGGCCCGCAGAAACAACATCCGGATTGTGGGCCTACCGGAGGGAGCTGAGGGCCAGAATCCCACAGATTTTATTGAGACCTTGCTGCTGCAGGAGATCACCGGAGGTGCCCTAACGCAGGGATTTGCAGTGGAGAGGGCACATAGGGCCCTGATCAGAAGGCCACCGCCGGGTAATCCGCCCAGGCCCGTGATCGCCAAGATCCTCAACTACAAAGACCGGGAGAAGATTCTGGAACATTTTCGTAAAGGGGGCACCATACGGCGAGGGGAGGCAACCATCACTGCTTACCCCGACTACACTCTACAAGTGCAGCGCAGCCGGATGAACTTTGGGGCGGTCAAAAGGCGCCTGCGGACGGCCGGTTTCAAGTATATGTTACTCTACCCAGCCAAACTTAAGGTCTTCTTCAAGGCTAAGACGCTGTTTTTCGACACCCCTGAGGAGGCCATGGAATGGCTCGATGCGCAGAACTGCCCTCAGGAGCCCGATGAGCAGATGGCGGACGGAGCAGGGAGAGTTAAGTGAAACAGTGGGCCCGGCTGACTTTGAACATTTGGACTGGAATATAGTCTTTGCCACTTTGTGATGGGGATGCACTTTTTTACTGTTTCGAACATGGTCCGCGAGCGCGGATATAGATGTGTAGGGGGCATCCGAGGGCCGTTTTTTTCGTACCCCAGTGTGTGTTTAGATTAGTCACTGTGTCAGGTTCTCTACACGGGTTTCCGGAGAGAACCAGACACGGGGATGCCTGAGATCCAGGGATGGAGCTGGGCAGTTGGTTGGGTTAGGGGGGTGGGGGGTGTTAGTTGTTATGTGAGCCTGGGGAAGAAACTGAGAAGGGAAGTAATCGGGACTGGGGGGAGGCGATCAGACCAGAGGGGGAAGTGGGAGCTACGGATAAATCATGGGAGACCTTAAGGTATTGACATGGAATGTTAGAGGGTTGAATAGCTACCTGAAGCGTAATAAGGTCATGTTGTATTTGAAGAGGCAGAGGATAGACGTGGCCTTGTTACAGGAGACGCATTTGACACGGGATAAACTTGAAATGGTGCGGAGAAAATGGAGGGGGACAGTGGTTGGATCCACATTCTCTGCGTATGCCAGGGGTGTGCTGGTTTGGGTTGCACCACATGTCCCATTCAAGCTCTTGGGGGAGGTTGTGGAGTCGGACGGGCGGCTGGCCATGGTTCGGGGGATTGTGGAAGGTAGAGTTGTCTGTATCATAAACACTTATGCGCCCAACCAGGACACAGCGACTTACTTTAAGACACTGTGCGCGAGACTCGGTGAAGGGATGGGGAGCACAGTAATCTGGGGTGGAGACTTTAATTGTGTGCTTAACCCCAGGGAGGACAGGTCGGATGACAAAATGGTTAGGCCCAGCCCAGCGGCCAAGGTATTGCAGTCGCTGCTAACGGATCTAGGCCTGGTAGACGTGTGGAGAGCGAGACACCCGGGTGGGAGGCAGTATTCGCACTATTCGGCTCCGCACCAACTGCACACGAGGCTCGACTACTTTTTTGCCACTCCAGACATTCTTACGGAGTGTGAACAGATTGACTACAGGGCGAGGGTCCTCTCGGACCACTCGCCCCTAATCATGCAATTGGGGCTGCGCCCCCCACGTGCACGGATTCCAACATGGCGCCTTCGGGCGGAAGCGCTACGGGATCCGGTATTCAAGGAGGACATGAGGGAGGAGATAGTCGCGTACTTTGAGTCGAACACAGGGAGTGTCAAGTCGGCTGGTACTTTGTGGGAGGCTTTTAAGGTGGTGATGAGGGGAGTTGCTATCGCGAAGTCCAAGGGATTAATGGGCGGAATCCTGACCGACCTGCGAGAGGCCGAGATCGAGCTGGAAAAAGAATTGGAGAAGGGTGGGACTGATATGGAAGTAGTTACTGAGCTGCAGCAGCGGTGCTCTGGGCATTGGGACAGACTTTGTAACCTGAATTATACGAAGTACATTGAGAGGTTGCGTGCGGGTGGGGACAAGACAGGCAGGCTCCTCGCTTGGCTATATAAGAGCGAAACCCCTAGGGCTCCGATCCGATCGGTCATCACCGAAGGGGGTGCGGAGATCGATACGCAAGAAGGGGTAAATGGGGTATTCGCAGAATACTACCAAACATTGTATGAAGATCGGGAAGGGGGGAGCCGAGAGGAGATAGATGAAGTACTCGGGGATATAGGCCTGCCCAGAATCAGCGATGAAGAGCGAGAGGAGATGGATGCTCCGATCACTCTGGAAGAGCTCAGAGAGATAGTGCGACAGCTGCCCACTTGCAAGGCCCCGGGGGCGGACGGGTTCCCCAGTGAGTTTTATAAGGCGTATGGGGAGGAGGTACTCCCACCCATGCTGGACATGTTTAATGAGGCGTTTGAGCTGGGACAGCTACCAGAATCACTCCGGGAAGCGGTCATAGTGCCACTCCCCAAGCACAATACACCGGGACACGGTTGCGGCTCCTATCGACCCTTGTCGATGCTGAACCAGGACAGCAAGATCCTAACAGCTGTCTTGGCGGCTAGAATGAGGAGAGTGATAGGCAAGCTGATTCACCCTGACCAGACGGGCTATGTCCCGGACAGGAACATTACCCACAACCATAGACGCCTACACAGAGTGGTCGAATGGGGATGTAGCAAAGACGGCGAAATGGCGATAGTGGCGCTGGATGCGGTCAAGGCGTTCGACTGTTCGTTGGCCGTGGCTGTTGGCGGCACTGGATCACTTCGGAATGGGGCCAGGGTACAGGAGGTGGGCCGAATTATTATACAGCGCGCCTCTAGCCAGAGTTCGTACGGGGGCAGTAGTGTCGGACAGGTGGCAGTTAGGTAGAGGCACCAGGCAGGGATGTCCTTGGTCCCCAATGTTGTACATCCTGGCCCTTGAGCCCTTGGCAATTTACCTCCGGCAACAGTATGACCCGGTGGGCATAGAGGTGGGGGGGGAGAGCCATCTGATATCCCTGTATGCCGACGATATGCTGTTGTACCTCCAATACCCTGAAGAGAACTTGCAATATGTCTTGGAGGTGATGGAGAGGTTTGCTTGGCTTTCTGGCATAGCGGTCAACCCTCGGAAATCCACTCTGTTCCCGCTGGGCGGCTATGTGGGGATACCGGCTGAGAGGTTGCCAGTATTGCGGATCCCATGGGCGACAAGCACCTTTCGGTACCTTGGCATAGACGTATACCACACGACCGGGGAGGAACACAGGCACAATACTGAATTGGCAGTGGGGAGGATTGAGAAGTGCATGAGGTTTTGGGAGAAACTACCCTTAGCGATGATGGGCCGGGGTGCTATGCTTAAGATGGTCGTGCTACCTAGGCTGCTGCATTATTTCAATAACATTCCATACATGATACCCAAGGGGTTTTTTGCTAGACTACATAGGGTATGTAGAGATTTCTTATGGCAGGGCACGCGTAACAGGGTCGCATTGTGGAAATTGCAGAATGCTTATGAGAAAGGCGGCGTGAGGCTGCCGAACTTTGAGGCCTACTACGTGGCAGCGCAGCTGCAGTACGTGGCCAAGTGGCTTTCGGACGACGAAACCCCGGAACACAGACTGTTGGGTAAGGACTGCTCCCCCTTCTACCTGCGAGAGATTATTTGGGTATCCAGCACATGGATGAGGGGGCGTCCTAAGATGCTAGCGTTGGGCAGGAACATGTGGCGAAGAGCCTGCCGGATGATGGGGGATCCCCTGCCGTGCATGCCGCAGCTGCCGCTGGTGGCCTTGGCAAGGGAAGACGGACAGCTTAGGGCCATCCTGCGAACATACTGGGAGTCAGTGGGGCTGGTCACTCTGGGTGACATTTGGCAGGATGGGGCCTTGGTGGAGTTCGCAGATCTAGAGGCGGGGGCGGGGCTGCATACGGGGCAATACATGACGTTCCACAGAGTGGTCAGGGAGGTCCGGAGCACTTGGCCCGAGACCGTATTGGCTGACGAGCCGGATGCGACGCTGGAGATTATGTATGACGCATCCGAGGGCGGGCATGAGGTCTCCAGGCTGTACGAGATGCTGATGGCAAAGGTTGGGAAGGATTTGGGGTACCTGAGGTTGGAATGGGAAACGGAGATGGGGGCCCCGATGGCGGATGGGCAGTGGGAGCGCGCCCTGGGGTACCACAAAAAAGTATCGAGGAATGCCAGGTTTAAACAGATACAACTATATATCACGCATAGGGCATACATGACCCCCCTGAGAATTTCCAGATTTCGAGACACTGGGCGCCAGGCGTGTCCCAAGTGTAACACAGAGAACGCTGATATGATTCACATGTTCTGGGCCTGCCCTGTGATTGCAACCTACTGGAGTGAAGTGGCGCAGAAGCTGGCAGGGAGGGGAATTGTACTTAAGATAGATTCGGCCTGGGCCTGTTTGCTTGGAGGGTACCCCAGGGCGCGCAAGCTTCGGCACGTGGAGAAGCTTAAAGATTTGGCTTATGTACTTGCCAAACGCAGAATAGCCATGGGATGGAAGAATTGTCAGAGGCCACGGGTGGAGGTATGGTGGCGTGACCTCCAGAAATGGGCTGCCGCCGAGACGACAGCATGGTGGGAGGCCAGCAGGGCGGGAGGGGAGGAAGAGGTGAGCTCCCTCACGGCATGGAAGGTGCTATTGGCTGAACTGTTTAGTACGGGGTCGACCTCGGCTGGATCTGAGAGCGACGGAACCCCACCACATGGAACGGACAATGATGGTGGACACCCTACAGGCTCATAGGGGGGAGGGAAGGGGATTGTTAAGTTAATTCTGTTCTGTTTTTTCTTTCTTTTCTTTTTCATATCTGTTGTTTGGCCTTTGTTGTGGCTTGCTGTGTTCTATTTATGTTTTGTTGCACTGTGTGGTTGTTATAAAATAAAACACATATTAAAAAAAAAAAAAAAATGTGGGGGCATCCATCTTGTCCCCATCAATGCACTACAAGTCCAATCCCCAATGTTATCCTATGGGAGGGAGTGAGTCTGGTGCCACAAGCGCCACGTCTGACTCCAAGTGGGACTTTGGAGGGATGGAGAGGCCCTTGAGGGCCATGTAGGTAATCGCGGCCTGGCTCCAGCCTGACATCTTGGAGGGCTGGGGACATGAGGGGCAGGAATCATGACAAAGAGAAGGATTGTTTGCGGGTCCTTTCTTTGTGGATGGGTTGTGATTCAAGCCAGTCGGTTGATTTGCTGCGTGAGGAGCGTATGCCACCAGATCTGTGGAGCTTAAGCCACCGGATATGACGATATGCTACTCGCGACTGCTTTGTAGGTGATACATGCAGTCTTGAACAGTCTCCTGGCCTGTAAGCCAACGTAGTTTGTGCAGGACGGGGGCAGGACAAGGTCAAATTTCTGTGCACTCGTAAATAATGCATTTTTTCAAAAACAAATTTAATGGGGGGGGGGTCTCCTTTACCTACAAAAAAAATGTATTTTTTCGATTCATTTTTTTTTTAGGCTTTTGCGTATGATGCTATGTATTCGAGGGAATCACTGGATACCATAATATGACGTGTTGCAGCGTGGTGGACTGCTTTGAGGGGAGCAAAGTGAACAGCTGGGAGCCTTGTCAGGATTGCATTTCTACCATTGATGCGCAAGACCAGAACGGCCTGTACTGTTGTCTGGAAGACCTGCAGGAGGATGAAGGGTTTTATTTTTTGAAGTGGGAGATTCATAACCAGGTTGTTTGGGCCTTCATGGCTATGTGCTTCTGAAAGGACAGGCTGCTGTCAATGTTGAAGCCTAAAGATTTTGTGGAGCCCGAGCATTGTGGATCAAATCCTTCTAGGTGCATAACATTGAGCCACTGTTGGACAAATTGTTTTTCAACAGACAGACCGATGAAGACAAATTCAATCTTGGATGGGTTTAGTTTGAGGTAAACAGTCGACATCCAGGATTGGATGATGGCTAGGTAATCGCTGAGACGAGTGATGTCCTGCACGCTATGTACTCTCATATACAATCGAGTATCGTCCAAGCACTGGTGGATGCCTATATTGGGATCTTTTAGGAGAGTGCCCACAGGCTCCATTTAAAGGTCAAAAATGATTGGCGAGAGGATGGAGCCTTGGAGGACTCCACAGAAGACAATGAATCGGTTAGAACCAAACAAATCCACCTGGACGGCCTGGTGTCTGCCAGAGAGGTAGGAGGTAAACAAATTCAGGACAGTGCCAGAGAATCCCATCCTGTAGGCAAGGAGAGAGAGAATGATGTGGCTGACTGTGTCGAATGCAGCCGAGAGGTCAAGGAGGATGAGGAGGCATGAGTCACCCTTACCCGTGATTTGGAGGGCATCATCCTCTACCTGGATGGTGACTGTCTCAGTGCTATAGTTGTGGCAGAACCATGACTGGTAAGTCATTTAGTAGGTGGAGTTGTTTGATTCTGGTAAGCTGTTGTGTAGCAACTACTTTTCCCAAGATTTTGCTTGTAAACGGGAGGTTTGTAAACGGGAGACCTGTAGTTGGTAAGGCCGTCTGGTTCTAGGATTGGTAATTTCAAAAGAGTCGTATTTTGACCAGTCTTGAGGTTGTCTGGGATTTAACCTCCTGTGGGGGAGACATTAATGATGCAGAGGGGTGTGTTAATCACCGGGCCCATAAATTGTTTAATGATGGAGGCCGGGATGATATTGGCAGAGTAAGAAATAGGTTTGAGGAGGGCAACTATTTTTAGGAGATCCACGGAAGAGATCGGAGAGCATTTCGGTCCAGAGGGGCAGTGAACATGCTGGGGTGCAGAGGGCGCTAATGCTGTGAGATGTTGATTCGATGGTCTCTCGAATTTTCTCTATTTTTTTCAATAAACAATGTTCTGATTCTGCCACATTTCCCCCTGAGTTGTTGGTACCTCTAGGGTTGGGTGAGGGTTTGGTACAATGCTTTACTACTTCACAGAAGACTTTGATTCAGTTAGAGGCTGCCCTGATGGTGGTAGAGTCGTATGCAGGTTTGGCCTCAGTAATCAGAATCCTACGGTTGGCGCAGAGAGATGTGAGGTTGGAGAGGTAGCCCTGGCTATGTTTTTTGTACTCTGAAGTATACCAAGGGGAGGATGGTTTGGTCTTGCATTATGAATGCCATTTAGGGCTCCATCAGAACCTTTCTTTCCTTCCTACCCAAACTTCCAATAGCGGTTCAATTTGTGTATGCTACCCACAATCACTTTGACATCAGACCGCATTTGTAACCAGGAGACCGCTTCTCAACATGCTGACTTGCAACTCACAGTCAGACGAGTGAAGAAGTTTGCTTGCTGACTTTTTGCTTCCGGACATCATGGTCTCTGTTCTTGCATTAACATTCTCCAAGTCATTTATTTGATATATGTAACATTGCCTCAAGGTATCTCTGTGGTGTGCCAGAGTTTAGAGGCAGTTACGTGTGTATGCTTTACAAAATAAAATAAAGATAACTCAATTATTTCTTGCTCCATTTCCCCCATTATGTTGCAAGTACAGATCTCTTTACAACTTTAAATCAAATTGTGAACCATGGCCTGAATTTAGTCTTGGATCTGACATATGTCTGTCATATGAATGAAATGGTATGACGGTGTAATCAAGAAAATGTCCACTGTGAAAAAGTGAAACCACACCAGCTTAAAATACTCTTGGTAGCGAACATCCTGTGTTTGACATGACATGGAGAGCTAAATTCCAATGGACTATGCGCTCCAAAGTTTCACTTGATATGAAACGTTTGGGAGCAACACTTTCATGCGTTAGTAAAAGCTGTTAATAGGCACTAATCCTAACAGAAGTAAATTGGAAAGGAGAGCTCTGCACATACAGGTGAATCACAAAATCCTTTATAATTCTGCTCTTACCATGTAATTCTGAGTTTCTGCATTCGCTGGCCTGTGCCCATTCCAGAGCTTCTGCAAGTTGTGTATAAACATCGGGCCCTTTTTCACTGTATTTATCCGTTTCAACCGAAGTGGTCCTTTTCCGTATAATACATTGATCTATAACTGCATTGTGTTCAATGTGTCCACCTCTTAGCGGGTCCTCACTCTGCTTTCTTGCTAGGTATTCTTTATGAATCTAAAGTGAAAGAAAGGCAATACATCTCACAGTTAACACCAGAGTACTTAACACCACTTAAAATGTTGAAAGCATAATGCACATCACACAAAACAAGTGACCTCACCTATGTTGTCACTAAGATTGTATGTGTAGAGCATCACCCCACCAATTGAACAATGACTATCATATCACCTGCTTCTCACCACATTATCTATATTCAAGCAGCACCAACCCAATGCTCTTATAGCAGCACAACAACAGTAGTTCTGCTCTGTTTGTGGATGTGTGGCAATATCTTTAAAACAGATACGGGGCAACAATAAATCTCCACTTCTTCAATCAACTCAACTATTACATATCATTGCATAGCTTCATCCCTGCCTCCAGATTAACAAAACCTTGATATCTCTCTATATCTTGTTTCAATAGACTATGACACGTGCCCCAAGTACATTAACCCAGTTAACTCTTCATCAGAGCTGGGGGGGGGGAGTGGGGTGTGGGTGGGGAGGGGGGTCTATTTTTGACTCCGCTCAATAGTTATTGGAAAACTTTGGGCAGCTGCTTCCAAGGAGAATGTTGATATCCCAAAAAATCCTCATTGGGAGGATCAGGAGATCGTGACTGAGCGACACGTGATAAAGATGAGCAAAACCTGACAGTAAGAGATGCAGAGATCACCAAACCAGCAGAGCAGCACTCAGAGGCCGTACTACCTGAACTGGTAGATGGTGAGTAACTCACCATCTGGAGGCCGGAGCATCAACAAAAGACCCAACATTGCAAGACTGAAAACAAAGAACTGTAAGAGGGAAAATGGTAAACATGCCAGGGGTTGGCATGGGGCGGTTCCCTTGTTCACCTTTCTTTATCACTGACAAATGGCAGAGGACAGTTATCTAGGGACACTGCAAGGTAGTCAAAGCTGTACAGACTCTTCCTAGGCCACCAGCAGGGCCAAAACTGAAATTGAGTCAGGTTGCGCCAAAACCCATCAGGTAAGATGCCCAAACCAGCCTTTACCCATCATTGGGCCATGAGAACCCCAGAGACCACAGAGCGCTTACCCCCATCTCCCCCTAGAGAGCCTGCAGCTTTCTTTGAATAAGACTGCAGTTCCAGCATAAGATTAGGTGCATTGCCATTAAAGGGAGATGGGTTATCTTCACTTGACTGAGGCAGTCTGCGTCTAGACAGAGTTTCATCATCATACAACACATAAAAGGAGCTTTTTCATGAAGTTCCCGGAAGCCACATAGTTCTGCAGATGCAATGTTGCCAACCCACTGCTCCATAAAGAAGGAGAAAGGGCAGATGCCAGGTGGTGAACCCAAAGGAACCAACAGTATGTTAGCTTCCAGAGAAAGGCTTCAGAGACCCAGGCATACCCACCCTAAGCCCCAACAGTTGGAGGTTCGAGAGGGACTAAAGGAGGTTACCAACAGTTCTGAGAGGAAGGAAAGTGAAACACTCAAGGGGGACAGACCTTGTGTTGCACCTCCCTTAATCTACCTGTTGGCTCCCACATTGGCTGCTTGCTCTGAATGAACTGCTGAGGAACCTCCGCAACCAGATCAGTTGTGTGCACGGGACTTGTCCGAAGAGGTGTGTGGAATCGGGCCTGATTGGCTGAAGGCCAGGCTGGCAGGAGATGCAGGACGACGGTAGGACAATGGGGTGGAGGGGGGAGGGGGTAGGGGGTAGGTCAGGGAGGGGGGTCAAATTCTGGGAGACCCAGTAGGGAACTGAAGAAGTCCAATATGCCGTTTCTGTTTGTCTACGAAAGAGTAAGCAGCCAGACACTTATTTGTTGCTTTGGGAAGAACCAAGTGTGTTTTCAGTTAACAACTCCCTTAATAAAACTCTTGAAAGAGTGATCTGGTCTTGGCGGCCTTCTTGGTCCCTGCAATATATGACAGTGCCCAACCTCTGGAAACAAGTATCAAACACAGAATCACTCCCTTCATTATACATTTCAGCAGGGGCCTGAAGACCCTGCTCTTCAAAGTACATCTTGCCAATAGCCAATCCCTCTACTTATCCCTACTTCGCCTTCTCTGGAGCTCCCTATACCCAACCAGTTTTACCTGCTACCTCTGCACCTTAGTTTCAATCCCTGGATTCATCTTTCATATGCAGGGCTTCATTGCTTTACAGTTAAAATAGCACTTTATAGAACCCATACATACATTAAAGTCAATAGCTCCTAAGCTACAGATGTTTGGAAACAGAGAAATAAATCAGTTTGGTGTTGTGACGAATGCAAGGAATTCGTCCCTTCTACCAAAGGGGGGAGCCACTCACTTTGGCATTAGAAAGGGGAGGACATTATACAAAACACTTCCAAGCGGACAGGCCAAGTAGGATCCCACTGGGGTTACCCACTTTGGGGACAAGGAAGGCCCAAATAATGGTTTTATTCCACCTCCATTTTCTCCCTGTCCCAAGTATTAGTTTGTTACATGGAGATTTAACAGGGCAGTAATGTACAGGGCCCTTTAAGAGTGCAAGGCTTGGTTTGTGACGCAAACTTGTTGCCACCTGTTTGTACCGGGCAGAACCAATGTGCTCTCACCTTTGGTTCCCAGGAGAAACAAAGCACTGTGGACTTCAATACTGAGAGAGGGAAGCAGCCAGAGTAAGAAATGCCAGTCTGCGCAACTGTGCGGAGAAGGGAATCCCTCCCTCGCTGGAAGAGCGAAAAAAGGAGGAACAACATTGTCACCCGCAGAACACTGCTGCATGGTTCAAGGTGGAGAACCCGGTACTGTTCAAGCAAAAGGAAGCAAAGCCAAGCAAGGAGCAGCCGGTTGACATCCCGCCAAAACTAGGTACAGTACTGTCAGTCCTGAAAGGGAGAAACCGCCGAAAGAAAGCCGACCATGCAGACTGAAGCCAGGTCTGAGACGCAGAACCGTGCTGGTCAGAGACACCATGAGCACCACCGTTGGAAGAACTCATAACAGGAGTGGGCAGAAGGCATTGAGACCAGAGCAGAGCCCACACCAGGCTACCAATCGGTATACCCACAAGCGGATGATCAGGCTGAGAAAGGCACAAGCCCATGCAGGACTGAGAGTTCAAACAACCCACGAAGGGGGAAAGAAACTGATACAGGGTAAGGAAAACACTTTACGGGGATGTGGCCAGCCGAGGAAGCTGACGGATGCAGTCTCGGTAAGCTCCTACACTCGACCCCGTTTTACTGCCCAACCCCCCCCAAATTAGAAGTAATATGGGCCAGTAATTTGGGCAACGGTTTCGGAACAGCCAGGGCACCCCCGGTGAGAGGCTGGAGCGGATTCACCAGCTAAAAGAGAAGAACAAGTAGGGCGTAGCCGGCCCAGCGCTACAGCAAGATGGCTGCCGGGACGAGGGTTTGAGGAGCAGCAATGAAGTGGCGAGCCTGCTGTGGGCAGAAGTAATGCCGGAGGAGAGGAGAGCCCTTGAATGCCCGTGGGGAGAGAATGACGTGGCCGCACTGCCGTTCGACAGGCAATCCCTGAAATGAGGGACAGAGCGTCGCAGTGTCTGTGAGAGACAAGGCACTGGGCTGGGGTGGCAGACCGCAGCTGGGAAGTAGACTCCCCGAGATAGGACCAGCGGAGGAGGAGGGAGGAAGAGGAATGAGCGAGTTGGTTGGAGGCGCAGCAAGGCTGGGACTCTGGAGTGAATGGAAGCCGGAGCAGCGGGGGAGAGTGGTCCGGAGCGCGTAACAAAGAGAGAAAGAAGCTGCAAGCAGGGCACTCCCTGTAGGGTGTGAGACTGGCGCACGGAGAAGCTGGGAGACCGTGGAGCTCCCAACACACCCCCTATAGATTTGCACTGCCCGGGCCACGCAGGAGACGGAATCTGAGCTCTGGCCCCTCAGGTTGGTGGGGGCATGGAGTGAGAGTAGGGACACTCGGAGTGATAAGCGAAGTGGAGGTCCTGCGGGTACCAAACATTAAAACAAAGCCGGAGAGCGCCTTGGTGCTGACACAGGGCAAAGGAAACTAGGAGGGCATCCCACACCTTGGGGGCTTCGCTGAAACATCACTGCCTGTTGGTGGTCACTGTCTGGGGTGGCAGGGAGGTCTAGATTCCACGACACTTGGGCCCCACAAGCTGTTATTGGGCTGGAGTCTTGGCTACAGGAGATATAACTGCAGAATTGGGACACAGCGGTACACCCAAAGCCCCCGGAAAATGAGGTTGGCCAAACAAGCTGCAAAACAAAAGGGGCCAGCCTCGGGGGACATTAAAGCCCTCATGCAAAGTGTAGAAATGCAAAAACGTGGCCAGCAACAAACGAATGCCCAGATACACTCACCCCCCCACCAGTGCCCTCAGGAGGAGGAAGATCCACCGACATGAATGTCAGATCTAATGGCGATGTTGACGGAGTTGAAAAGATGCATATAAAAAAAAGTGCTTCCGACCTGGCCAAATCAATCACAGACCTCAATAGAAATGTTCTGGCAATTGAAAGAGGACGAGGTGGAAACCACAGTGCCAGAACAGGGGCACGAACAGGATGAGCTCGTCAGGAGAATGTAATGACGGGGTCCAGTGCAAACAAAAGGAAGCCAAAAACAGGTCAAGTCATAACAACATACGCATTAGGGGGATTCCAAAATCCGTGCCAGATGCAGGCCTGCAGCAATATCTGGAGGACTTGTTTCGCCATATCCTGGACCCAGGTGGGAGATAAAGAAATCATCATGGATCTCACCTACAGAGTATACTCCTCATACCAGTCAAAAACTCTGACCCCGGATCTGCTGACTAGGGTCCATCTATTTCAATTGAAAGAAGAAATGATGCGGGAAGCCCGGAAATTGGAAACAATCTGCTTCCATGAGGTGTCAATTTCACTTCATCAAGACATAACCCAAGCAACCCTACTGAAAAGGAAGCGCCTAAGGGTGGCTACAGACTGGCTAAGATCCAAAGGGGTGAAATATCGCTGGATGTTTCCGAGTGGGCTCCGATTTGAATGGAAGCGTCAGCGTTACATGATCTCTCAGGAGGAAGAAATGACGGAGCTAATGAGAGACGATGGAAACACAGGTACCAGTGACCAGGAAGAGAACCCGAAAGACGGCCTGTTGGAGGCGACACAGCTAAGGAAGGAGACATGGAGGTCAGGTTGTCCCTGCCCAAAAAGAAGAAGCAAAGAGGCTAAGAACTCTGACCCCACATGAGCAGACAGAGTGGGGGATAGGGTCAAGGCAAGCTCTGAACCAACTCAATACAAACACTGTGCCGACTGTAGAGAAATAAACCAAAGTAAGGGGGGGGTTGCTGAGAATCTGGACCATTCCTAATAAGGGGGTTAACATGAAAAACTTGGTTAAAACAAAGTTAATAAAGTGGGGGAGCAGTGAGGGGGTGACGGGAGAGGGTGGGAATTGGGCCCTACACGACCCGGTGGAATACTGTTGTACAGCAATAGTACATTTTTGTTCTAATGCGTGAGGTTAAAGTTTGGAAAGGGGGAGGGATGAGGGGATAGGCTACCAAAAGGTTGAGGAGCTGCATAAAGCACTTTGACAGCACAAAGGAATGGAAGTGGTCAGAGTGTCAATAAGTCGGATGGCAAGAAACCCAGAGTATGGCTGACCTGACACTTATTACTTTGAATGCACTGGGTTTAAACTCACAGATAAAAAGAAAGTTGATTATGAGGAGATTGTCAGAGTTGCAGGCCTCAGTGGTATGGTTACAGGAGACGCATTTGCTCCCAGGGGATGTACATCGGCTAAAACATAGGGCCTTCCCTACGCAATATTTGGCTTCAAGTGGTACCAAGAGAAGGGGATTGGGTATACTGTTTGCAAAGGGGGTATGGTTTGAGAAACAGTTTATATGTCGAGATCCCGAGGGTCGTTACTTGGTGTTGGGAGGGAAACCGATGGGCCAGCAAGTAACCTTGATTGCAGTATATGCTCCCAACGGAAAACAGGATCATTTCTTGATGAGTTTGCTAGGTGGCAGGGTGGTGTGTAGGACAGGTTCTAGTTGGGGGGCGGGGGGACTTCAACTGTGTGATGGACACCTCAATGGACAAGACTCTTCCCGCCACCCCCAACGATAACAAATGTAGGCAGGCGTTAGCCCGTTTCTTTAGGGAATTGCACCTTATAGAGACCTGGCGGTTTTACCACCCACATAATAAATCATACACACACTACTCGGCTAACAGGGGCTTCTCGTGGATAGATTTGATCTTGATCTCGGATACATTAGTCCCACAAGTCACGGGCTGGAAATAGGGGTGAGATACCTGTCGGACCACGGGCTGGTTTCCTTTAGGGTGTACCCGATAGTGCCGCTCCCACGTGTTCGCAAGCCATGGCGATTAAATGAGCGGATTTTAACGGATCAAGTCCTTAGGTCACACATAGAAACAACCCTGCGGAACTACTTTAAAGTGAACGATACGCCAGGTCTAGATTGGAAAACAATATGGGATGCCAGTAAGGCAGCAATAAGGGGAGAATTTATTGCCCAAACCACAAACTTCCTGAGGGAGAAAGAAAGTGGAAGACAAAAGCTGGAGATGAAGGTTGGGAACACTGAGGCACAACATACAGCAAAAGGATCACAAAAGGCCTAGCGGGAACTTATGAAAGCAAGGGCAAAATTAGAGGCGCATCTCGCAGACAAAGCCACGCAACTCCTTCTGCAAACAAAACTAACGTACTATATAAAAGGGGAGAAGGCTAATCAGTTTCTAGTGGCCAAGCTACGAAAACAGAAGTCCAAATAATATATCAGTCAACTCAAAAAGCTGGGGGTGAATTGAAAAGAGGGGAAGCGGAAATAGCTGAAATTATGCACTCATCTTTCACACAAAGCCTAGCGGGAGAGAGTTTAGAGAAGGGGGCACAGTGGGAATTCCTGGGGAGGGTAGACCTGCCACAGATATCGGAGTCGGATAGGTTGGAGCTTGAGGCCCGATAACATAAGGTGGAGGTGGGGCATGCCATAAGTTCCTTGAAAGGGAATAAATCCCCGGGCCCAGACGGGTTTGGAAATGCCTACTACAAGACGTTCCAAGCCATACTGGTGTTCCCCTGACCAAACATTTCAATTACATAAGGGGCAAAGGGTTACTCGCTAAGGATATGGGTCCTCCACCACAGTTTTACTGTTAAAGCCGGGTAAGAAACCCAACAGAATGCACAAGCTATCGTCCAATCTCAATACTTAAGGGAGATGCAAAACTGTACACAAAGACACTGGCACAGAGATTGGCCGGAGTCCTACCGGGGATTGTCCACCGGGACCAGGCTGGTTTTGTGATGGGACGCCATACATATGATAATATTCGAAGAGCTATACATGTCATTGAATGGGGCAGAAGGATAGGGCAATGCATGTCCATATTGGCCTTGGACGCCACTAGGGCTTTCGACAGCTTAGATTGGAAAGGTTCGGGTGTGGGACGATTTTCTCTTGTAAGGTTTTAGCCAATTATGGTAACCCGACTACTAGACTTTTGGTTAACGGGCAGCTCACAGACAGCATTCCCATACACAAGGGGACCCGTCAGGGGTGCCCATTATCCCCGCTTATATTTGCCATGGCCATGGAGCTGTTGGCACAGGCGATCAGGGCGGATCAAAGGATTCAAGGGATATCGATGGTAGCAAGTGCACACAAAACGTAGCTTTATATGTGGACGATGTTCTATTGTTCTTAAGGGACACGACACAGTCCCTCCCAAGGGTCATCACATTGCTGAATAGCTTTGCAAGGGTCTCAGGGTTTCATGTTAATCATGCTAAATCCAAAGCGCTTAACATCACGGAAAACCCTGAGCAGGTAGGGGAGTGGGGTAAACATTACCCATTAAAATGGGAACAGAAAACAATAGAATATCTGGGGGTGAACCTAACACCTACATATGAGAGGCTATATGGGGCTAACATTCCGGGATTATTAAAAGCCTTGATTGAGGACCTCAAAAGGTGGGAAATGCAGGAGCTGTCTTGGTTTGCACGGATAATGGCTATAAAAATGTCTCTACTACCAAGGTTCCTGTATGTGGTGGGTGCAATCCCAATTCGGATCCCAAACCTAGCGATCAAAAATCTGCAGAGGGCAGGGGCGTGGCTAGCCAACGTGCTATGAACACGTAGGCTCATCGCGCTCCTGTGCCACCAAAATAATCCTGTTAAAATCCTGCATGCTACAGCATCAATTTAACACAGAACTGACGTCAATGGTAGCAGATAACCGGCTCCACAAAACGACGTCCCTGAAGACACTGGAAGCCCGGGTGGACGAGGGAGAGGGCAGGTCATGCCGTAACAATGTACAAATCCTCGGCCTGCCGGAAGGAGAGGAGGGATACAGCATGGAGCTATTCCTGGAGCAATGGCTGGTGGACATTGTTGCACCCCAAACCTTCTCCAAGTTCTTTTCGGTGGAGAAAGCCCACAGAAGGCCTATACCTGGTGCGCCACCAAGAACGGTGATCGCCAAACTCCTCCAAATGGCCCGCTCCAAGGGAACAGTCACTCACAACGGCTCTCGGATAGCCTTCTTCCCAGACTACACGCGAGAGGTGCAACGGTCAAGACAGTTATTTGAACCACTGAAGCGACAGCTATCCCATATGAACGTTAAATACGGCCTGCTGTTCCCGACCCAACTTAACATCTACCACAAATGAACCACAATCCACTTCACGGACCCAAAAGAAGCCTGGACATGGGCAGAAGCACATATTGAAGGGGACTGGACCGCAAGACCAACGAACCGTGGAGGGAGGCCTCGGCCTAGACCGAACCGTCCCCCCGCCGATAGACACCCAGAAGCCCCGGAACCAGCGATCCTGGAACAAGAGGCAAACCCCCCCGTGTGAGGGATAGGAATCAACTGACGGGAAGGAGCAGCGGAGACCCAGGCGAATACGGACACTGACATCCTTTGCAGATCTCAGGTACCACGGAAATGATCAGAGGGTGGCAGGAGACACGGACCCAAAGGGACTTCCTCTTGCCTCCTTGTTTGTTGAAACCCTACGTTTAGGTTGACGCTCTAATATAGAGTGCCGGCAATGTTCAGGCGACAGGTACTTCGTGTTGTGGTGAAGTATAGGGAGGGGGATAGGGGAAGTTTATGTTGTTTTTACGGTTTTTTGTTAGTTATGGGCCACTACATGTTTGCATAATGAGCTAGATCCAACTTTACATGCCATTCACTGCACGCCACAAAGCACTGGATCCCAACCCCCGCAACACACACCAGCGAGAGACCGATCTCTCCCCCAGACCAAGACATCCTGAGAGACCCCCAATACATGCCCTAAATGGCATCCACACAACCCCAGATACCACCTGCTGATCACCCCAGATCCCTCAGACTACTCCTATGGAACGTGAATAGAATGGGCTCTGTGGTCAAAAGACGCCTGATCACTTAACTACTGAACAGACACTCCCCCGATATAGCCCTGATAACCGAGACACACCTAGCGGGATCAAACTGCACCTTCTTCCGACGGACCAATTATCGGTCCGCCTTCCACGCGGGATTCACAATGGGAGCCAGAGGCGCCCTCATCCTGATACATAAACGTACCCCTTTCGTTTTACAAGCGGTAGCACAAGACCCCAGGGGCCGCTACGTCTTGGTTCTGGGGATGCTCAGGGATGAGAAACTGGCCGTAATGTCCGTGGATTCCCCACCGGGAATAGGGCAAGAACTATTGGACAAACAGACTACCCTTATGGGGAGGCACCAACCCGATATGTGGATTCTGGGGGGGAGATTTTAACGATGTTATGAGCAATACCATGGGCCGCACCCACCTTAGACGACGCAACCCAGACATCCCCACCAAACTGGCCAACTTCACCTCTGCCCTGGGCCTTCGGGATGTGTGGCGGGAGCTACATCCAGAGACTAAGGGATGCTCGTTCCACTCGGGTTCCCACGGTTCCCTATCTAGGTTGGACTACCTCTTTCTCCCAAATACAGATCTGCATAGGGTAACATCGGCAGAACCTCTCCCCTGAGGTATCTCGAACTACTCGGCATTGATGGTGGAACTGCGGATACACAGCACAACTCCCCCTAGAACGTGGAGACTGAATAATTACTACCTCGGGTTCCCCGAACTGATAGGCCATCTTACCGAAGTGTCGGATGAATACTTCGAAATCAACAAAGCAACAGTTAACGACCCAGTAATAATATGGGAGGCCTATAAAACGGTGCTAAGAAGGGAGATAATCTCCTGGACGGCAAATAAAGAGAGAGAAAGGCTCCAAAAAATAACAGAAGCGGAAAGGGATATGATGTGATGGGAAACAAAACACATTAAGGACCCAAACCCTGAGACCAAAGGGTCTCTTCAATGAGCCAGTGAGCGCCTTCACAACATAACGCTGGATAACGCTAAACAAGCCCACTGGGATTCCAAAGCGAGGATATATGAATTCGGGGACAAGGCAGGCAAAATGTTAGCCTGGCTGGAAAAAAGGGACGAGGGACAACGCCATATCCGGGAGATTGTCACCTCCCACAATGAGAGGTGCCGATTAGACGATGAAATGGCAGAAGCCTTTGCCCAATTCTACACCGAACTGTATCAGGCGCCGTTCTCCCCATTTGACCCAACCATATTGGACGAGATAGCCCTCCCATCCCTGTCAGTACAACAGAGAGAGTTGTTGGACTCCGATATTTCCAAAACCGAAATAGCTGAAGCAATGACACAATTACAAACAGGGAAAACGCCGGGCCCAAAGGATTTCTGGCTGAAACCTGGCAAAAACTGGGCGGAAATAAAAGGGCACCCCCCCTTCATAGAATGCTACTCCAGACCCGGGCATCGGGCACCCTCCCACCAGACTTATGTAAGGCCACCATAGTAGTAATTCCCAAAACAGGCAAAACTCCGGAAAGATGTGGCTTGTATATGCCCATCTCGCTAATAAACAGTGAGGCCAAGATTCTAGCAAAACTCCTGGCCAATCTTTTACAATCAGTTGCCTCCACTGTGATCGAACCGGACCAATGTGGCTTCATGCCACTTAAATCGACCCGGATGAATCTGAGACGGCTGCACCCAGCACTGGAGCGGGCTCCCATTATTGACACACCGCTTGCCCTTTTAGCAATTGATTTTGAAAAGGCCTTTGACTCGGTCCGATGGGACGGCCTCTGGGAAATAATGCGACGTATGGGGTTTGGGGACGCCTTCCTGGGATGGGTGCGGCTGCTCTACACAAACACACAAGCAGAGGTCAGGGTGAATGGGTGGCCCTCCCAACCCTTCCCTCTGGGCAGGGGGAACACGACAGGGATGCCCCCCCTGTCGCCCCTCCTTTTTTCCCGCGCAATTGAGCCGCTCGCCCTATGGCTCTGCCAGAGTGCAGCCTGGACAGGATTTAGATGGCCGGAGGGACATGAAGATCGGACTTCCCTATACGCGGATGATCTCCTGATATATCTGGGTGACCCAGCCCTGGCCTGTCCCGTGGTAACACAGATGCTCATCCGAAACGGGGAATTCAGCGGACTAAGATTCAACTGGGGGAATTCCGTCATATTTCCGGTGAAGGGTGGAGAGCAGGCTATCCCTCAAAACTACCTGTATCATGTAGAGCAGCGCAGCTTTCGATATCTGGGTATTCGGATATCCGAAGACCTGACTATGTGACGCACAACATTCAACCGATCGTTGACCGCTTTGTCAGCGACGTCCACCACTGGAAGCTTCTTCCTCTTACACTTATGGGAAGGGCCACACTCTTTAAGATGATGACCCTCCCTAGATTCCTATACACCTTGCAGAATGCCCCACTCAAGATCCCAGAGCCTGAATTCAACTGGTTAGAGACCCTCCTGCGAGAGCTGCTATTGGGGGGGGTGGCCAAACACGTATAGCCCTGACCACGCGCCAAAGATCCATCTGGGAAGGAGGAATAGTGGTGCCCTGCCTTCAAACCTACTACTGGGCTTCGCAATTAGCAGTGGTCAATGATTTACTCCATAGTGACCGGGGACTACCCCACATAAAAGCAGAAATTGCTGCCCTTTCACGACCAAGACCCACTCCATTTACTATACCAAGCCCCCCCCCACAACCCCTCCCCCTTTCAACAGCGTCACACATTGTTACCGTCTGGAAACAGGCGCATGTATTTGTGGGATGGAAAAACAAATTCATGGCCGCACAACCCCTATGGCACAACAGCAACCTAACTGAGATCGGGAAACTTGTGCCATGGCCTAGATGGACAGGGGCAGGGATTCAGAGAGTGGGGGATATACCGAGCGATACCACTACACACATCTAGCCCACACCCTAAGAAACCATATATCCGCAGAAGCCACGGTACCAGACTACACCCCTATTGAGCGCAACATGCTGCCAGCATATATCCCCACTAAGTGCACCTCCATGCTCTACAGCGCCATATCATCCTTTGCCACCCCCAAACTCACAAGCCTGAAAGCCAAGTGGGAAATAGACGTGGGGGAAATCGACCCAGAAGACTGGATTCAGGCATTAATGCACCGACACGAGGTGGCTATCTCCTCTAGGCTTCGGTTGGTACAGTTAAAAGTCCTACATAGAGTATACTACCCTAGGATGGCCCTATACGGCTGGAAACGTCCACAAACCCGAACTGCCTCCGATGTGGAGAGGAAGAGGGGACATTTATACACATCCTATGGACATGTCCCTGGATCCAAACCTATTGGAATGCATGCTGCAATGAACTTACTAGAATCCTCGCCCGTACCAAAGACCCTACTCCTGGACATACCTGAGGAGAATGACAGTAACAAATGGGAAAAGCTGCTACTGTCCACGGCAATAGGACTGATGAAGCACAACATAGCACAGAAGTGGGGAGCCCCAGAGTCCCCAACACTGGAACAATGGGTAATAGACATGGACACGTGCGCCATGATGGAACACAGGGTCTACAGGGCAAGAGGATTCCCTGCCAAGGCCTCCAAAATATGGGGGAGGTGGGAGGAAAGGGGTGCTAGTAACCGGTGAAGGTGCTAGTAGCTAGTGTGAATCTGAACACCATAGGTAAAGTTGTGGTGGATTGACATTGATGAATGGCAAGATACATGTATGGTTATTGGCCCATGTGTGGACAGGCTTGTCCTTAATTGTTGTTGGCGATGTGTTTGTTGCATAAAGTAATAAAAAATGTTTTATCAACAAAAAAAAATCTGCAGAGAGAAAATATGTCCTTTTTCTTTAAGGGGAAGAAGCCCAGGGTTCCTAGAAAGGTCTTGTTTCGCCCCCAGGCACTGGGAGTCCCTGATATTTCCACTGATACCCAATGGCTGCACAGGTGGCCCCGATGCTGCAATGGGCTTCAAAAGATAACTCGAATGGGTGGTCAAATGTAGAAAGAGTCGCAACAAACATACCTCTAGTACGCTGCTAGACACCAATAAAGCAACCCTCTGGCATTGGGACAAAGCATTGTGGGTGGAAAAAAGTAGAACTGGGGGAGGTCCACTTACATCAATGGCTTATAACCCAGACTTCACATCCGGAATGCGACCCAGTTATTGGATGCAGCAGGGGGCTGGACAACCTCCGACATTGGGGGACTTTTACTCGAGAGGGAGTTCACTGACGTTTGAAGAATGTAAAAACAAATTTCAGATAGATACCTGAATGCGAACGCTTTCCCCCGACACCCAGGTAAGACACTGGATCTCAAATAAAACTGTAGAAGAGAGGGCTAATAGAACCCCAATTGGGCTGGAACTATTTGTGGCTCATTTCTAATCAAGTTTGTAAAAACAATAAAAGCACTTTACCCAGCAAAGTGGGCGAGCCCAGGCTGTGCAACAACAATTCAAAGCCAACAACGGCATACGACATCCCACAACTCGAGTAAGAGGGAACAAGGAAAGTACACCAAGATGCCAGAAAAAGTACTGAAACGAATAAAGTAGATCTAAACAGGGAAATGATTAAATAGAAAGAACCACTGAATAATGGAAAGAAGAGATCGTGGAGAGCGGATGAACAAGGAGAGCGGATGAGCATAGAGGACGCGACCGGATGACTGGAAAGAGCGATTAAGTATGGATGAGTATAGTTGAGTATGGACGAATGTGAGGGAAAATTCTGTCGGCAAATGAGCCTGGAGAACGTGCAGAGCGCATGATCGTGCAGACCGAGTGTGGGGAGCGTATGAGTGTACGGAACATATGAGTGTGGGGAGTATATGAGAGTGAGTAGCAGATGAGTCTGGAGAGCGGATGGGTCTGGAGAGCGGATGGGTCTGGAGAGCGGATGGGTCTGGAGAGCGGATGGGTCTGGAGAGCGGATGGGTCTGGAGAGCGGATGGGTCTGGAGAGCGGATGGGTCTGGAGAGCGGATGGGTCTGGAGAGCGGATGGGTCTGGAGAGCGGATGGGTCTGGAGAGCGGATGGGTCTGGAGAGCGGATGGGTCTGGAGAGCGGATGGGTCTGGAGAGCGGATGGTCTGGAGAGCGGATGGTCTGGAGAGCGGATGGTCTGGAGAGCGGATGGTCTGGAGAGCGGATGAGTCTGGAGAGCGGATGAATCTGCAGAGCGCAAGTGTCTTGAGAGCGGATGAGTCTGGAGAGCAAATGATTGTAGAGCGCATGAGCACGTGGATTCAGATGAGTGTCGAGAACGGATGAGCGTCGAGAGCTGATGAATGAAGAGGGCGGAATATGTGGAGAGCGGATGAGTCTGGAGAGCAAATGATTGTAGAGCGCATGAGCACGCGGATTCAGATGAGTGTCGAGAATGGATGAGTGTCGAGTGCTGATGAATGAAGAGGGCGGAATATGTGGATGATAAGAGGGCGGAGGAGAGAATGGCTGAATGTGGGGAATGGCTGAGTGTGGGGAATGGCGGAGTGTGGGGAATGGCGGAGTGTGGGGAATGGCGGAGTGTGGGGAATGGCGGAGTGTGGGGAATGGCGGAGTGTGGGGAATGGCGGAGTGTGGGGAATGGCGGAGTGTGGGGAATGGCGGAGTGTGGGGAATTGGCTGAGTGTGGGGAATTGGCTGAGTGTGGGGAATTGGCTGAGTGTGGGGAATTGGCTGAGTGTGGGGAATTGGCTGAGTGTGGGGAATTGGCTGAGTGTGGGGAATTGGCTGAGTGTGGGGAATTGGCTGAGTGTGGGGAATTGGCTGAGTGTGGGGAATGGCTGAGTGTGGGGAATGGCTGAGTGTGGGGAATGGCTGAGTGTGGGGAATGGCTGAGTGTGGGGAATGGCTGAGTGTGGGGAATGGCTGAGTGTGGGGAATGGCTGAGTGTGGGGAATGGCCGAGTGTGGAGAATGGCTGAGTGTTGGGAATTGACTGAGTGTGAGGAGCAGAGCGTACGAGTTGTGCCGATAAGTCGATAAACCAGATGAGTGTGAAGATCCAATGAGCATGCGGATTGACCAAGGGTGTTGACGGGTGTGGATGCGATCGAGTGTCTAGATCAGACGACTGTATGTAGCAGTCGATCGTATGTAGAGCGGACGAGAACATGTGATGCGGATGCCTGTGTGGAGCAGATAGCCGTATGGAGCGGATGCCTGTGTAGAGCAGATGCCTGTGTAGAGCGTATGCCTGCGTGGAGCCGACGCCTGTGTAGAGCAGACCGGATAAGCGTGCAGACCGGATGAACGCATAGACAGACTGGAATGCATTCGCGGGGACGACGGGAATGCATGCATTTGGAATACATGAGAGCATGCATGAAGCACACTGAAAATGAGGGATTAACTAGAGCACGCAAGACGAACTATGAACGCGCGAGTGTGCTCCTGATCGCATAAATTGCATGACCTACATAATATGCATTGGTGTGCGTAAATTTGAATCAACATATATCATACCACACCCCACGCCTACTCTCCTCTTTACACCACCACTCAAATAGAACACAGGGATACTATGACACCATTCGGTATAACTGTTCTCATATCAACATCTCCCGCTCACTCCCCATCACTCTAAGTAACCACAGCTGGTTTAACACCCCCAGCCTGGCGTCTCTCCTCAGGCCTAACGCAGCCACTCTGGAACTGGATAAATTCGGCCAGAGCGTACACATTCTCCTGACCTCTCAACCACCACACCTACCGCTAAGAAGCAGCTACCACATTAACCCCGCACCAGCTGCACACATACCTTGTGCGCACACGCACCTTTTGACTCTCTCCACCCTCTCTACTGACTCGAACCTCGGTTCCCAAGGGCGTTCAACCTACCAGCGCCTTCAGACCATACCAATGGTATATAAGGCGCTATATAAATGCAAAATAACAATAACAATATTACCAAAGAAGGTAAGAACATTATAGAGTACTGTGAATACTAACCAAAGGGGGGTCAAGAGGACCTACAAGTTGCATAGATGAAAATACACCCCAAGAGACGGGATAGTTGTAAAACTGTTTGAACTCCCTAAAGAGTACATTTTGCCACAATGAGAACCGACAGACATTTCTTTCTTATGTTTTGTACTATAAAGGACTGGCCTAGGGACAGAAAAGACATTGAGAACTCTTTGGTTCTGGTCAGAAACCTGCCACCAAAAGCACAAGTATAGTGGGAGTGAAACTTACTTAGGTCAGCTTATATCGTTTAGTTTTAGTGATAGGGCAAGCATAGGATAGGTTTTGGACAAAGGACAGCATTTATGTAAAGAGCTACCCCTCCCTCAGATCTCCATTTCTAGTCAAAACTCTATTTCTGGTGCACACCTTTGCTAAACAAAACAGACTCTAGGCCCCTCCATCCCAACAAACTACAGGCCCATTACCACGGTGCCCTTCCTTCTCAAAATAATCACCAAAGTAGCGTACTTGCAAATACAGAATTACCTTGAGGCCAACCACCTCCTAGGTTCCTGCCAATCCGGCTTCAGACCACAATATGGCATGGAAACGGCATTAATTGACTTAAAAATCCAAATTGATAAGCTCAAGGACCAAGGGAAAACTGCCATGCTACTACTCCTCGACCTGTCGGCGGCCTTCGACTTGGTGGACCACGAAGTTCTGTGCAAACACCTAGCCTCAGCTGTCCATTTCTCGAGGAACACAATAGCATGGGTTCAACAGAACGATGCGAGTTTTCTCCCCATCAGCTTCGGCAGACCCCATCCAGACCACATGTGGCGTTCCACAAGGCTCTTGTTTATCGCCAACCATGTACAATATATTTACCAAGCCTCTCTGACAAATTGGACAGACTGGGTGTCACCTACACGAATTACGCAGATGACACCCAGATCCTCATCCACCTTTCGGGCAATTTCGACAGGGATACGGCTCTGGTAAATAAAATCTACCTCCTCATTCAGGGATGGATGGCAACCCATGGCCTCTGCCTGAATAACGACAAAACAGAGCTCCTGACTCTTGGATCAGCTGCCAACTTAAAAAAAATGGAACTCAAACTACTCCACCTTTAACAGACAGAAATACAATCAAGGTAGTTAAAGAAGTAAAAACATTAGGCTTTTACCTCGATTCTACCCTAACCTTCAGTAAACAGGTAAACTCCATGGTGTCTTCAACCGCCTACACCTGCAAGCTAATCAGGGCATGCAGACCATTCTTATCCAAAGCGAGCTGCATTATCCTCGCCAACGCTCGAATACTATCAAAACAGGTTTATTGTAACGCCCTTTACCCAAGTGCTAACAAATATATATTAGACAAAATCCATATTTTACAGAACAATGCCCTAAGAACGCCCCTGAATATACCCAATAGAGAACATGTCTCAGATATCAGAAGAGAATACCACTGGCTGAAGATAAATGACAGAATCCTACTCAAAACAGTCTCCTTGACTTTCAAATGCGTTAACGCAGCACCCCCATACCTTCTGATGCCCTTCTGCCTCTTCCTGTAACTTTCTCACTGTGTAACCTAAGCTTCTTGTACTCTTTGCGTCCAATTACCTACAGGTTCGGTGCGCCCTACAAATTAATAAATAAACAAACATATCATTCGAAATGCACCACACCTTAATGTTCTTTTTTGTGCTTCAAGAAAATTTTATTTCAACTTGTTAGGCACTCTCCATAAATGGCCATAATATTCATTGCATACATATCATGACAAACATTAAAACATATAACATTTTTCTCATACAATATGAGCTCTGCTTGTTCTCAAGTGTGCCTCTCATGTGGGGTTAGTATTTCAAAGTGCTTTCGTTGCAATCAAAAAAACAGTATCAATTTCAGAGTTTTGTACAATGTGTTTATGGGTGACCACTAACAACCAAAGGAATCTTGCATCTAGTGGAAAAACAATGTTGTGTCACTTTTCCCTATCTAGACCACAGTCTGTGTTATTTGGTAATGGTTGCACAATAAAGCTTAAAGCACCCGGTGGCTACACTCAAGTGTACAGAGTCGCCACTATTCAGCTTGTTGCACGGATGTGGTTTTCGGTAAATGCGTCGACACAGTGTTTCGGCCCTTTCGGTAATGGTAAGTACATCCAGGCGACCATACCGTGTGGTGTTCTAGTGGGCCTTCATCAGGACAGGTGTGGTTTAAAGGCACAATGTGGATCGATAGTCTAACCCTTTTGTTTTGTATGTGAATCTGGCAGCGGCTAAGATCCTGGGGCAACACATTCCATATAATGGATGAACCCATTCAACCGATAAAGTATGCTCTGGCCGTTATTCCTAGAGCAATCTAATTTCACGGTTTGCTTGAAATTTCGTGGACAGCTTGATCTGAGGACACTGAAAAAGATACATAAATAATCCAAAATAAAAGCTCCTACGGCCAGTAATTGCACAGTGCAGTGGAGATTTACAGTAGATATTTACAAATTGATTGTCCCATGAGGCGATGGTACAGGAAGTGGGTTAGGTGGTCCACTATTGTTGTGACAATGGCAGGAAGTGGGGGCTCCTTAAAGTTTGAGTCTTGTTTTGAAGATTTCATTCGGTATTAAGTTAAAAGGTAGTTTAAAAAAACACAGAAACAAAAAAGCCCATTTAGAAAGGCTGCTCTGTGACCGCACAGAGCAGTCTTTTTAAATCAAAGTGTCACGCTGCTGCCGCACATGAGTGTTGCAGGCGCTGAATGACACGCCTGGGTCAGGAAGAGCAGTCGCAGGAGACCAAGATGAGTGGTTGTGTGTTTGATTGTGTGTGTGAGTGTATGTCTGTGTGGTGGGGTTTGTGTGCATTTATGTGGTAGGGGAATGCTTGGTAGAGGGTGGAGGTGGCAGCTGAGGAAGGACGGTTGGGGAGGGTGAAACCCCCCAACTTCCAATACATCCGCCAGCGTGTGTGGCGGTGGGGGCAAAGGAATTTGATATTTTTTGCTTCTTGCAAGCCGCCAAAAATGGCTAAAATAAATTGGTCTTTTAGGTAGGTGGCCTACAAAAAGCTGAAATATCACATAGAACCTTTCATTTATCTGAAGCATTCCAGTCTAGTGAGGCTAGTAAAGAATAAGAGTGAAATCAGAGGAGGCGGAGAGGATGCAGGGCACAGAGAGGCTGCAGAAGGACGAGGGGTGAACATTCTGGGAAGCAGAGTATGGAAAGATGTAGTCAGCAAGGTAGTGGAGGTAGAACCACAGATGGATTAGAAGATGAGGAGCAGTAATTTAAAGAAAAGTGCTTTTGCATGGAAAGCCATCCAGTATGGTCTCTATTGGTAGAGGCAAGGAAGGATCTAGGTGGGATGAAAAATGTTTGTGTTGCAAAGTAGAGCATTTTGTTTAGATGGGGAAGACCAAGGAGAAGGATTGCAAAGTAGTTAAAGTTTGCAGAGTACTAGAGTAGAGGTTAGAGTTGAGGTGGGTGAGGCAATAGCATATTTTTCGGATGCTGAGAAGTTGAGCTTACCTGTCGTGACGGTGCTGTGATGAAATGGAAAAGTCTTGTGACACTATTAAAGAAAACCCCAAGGTCGCAGGTGTGAGAGGATGATATAGTCTGGGGAAATTGGGATGGGAGAGTGGAGTTAGAACTGATATTAGGGATAACAATGGCTTCCTTTTAAGAGGAGTTAAGCATGAGGCACTAGAAACATCCAGTGTTGGAGGGTGGTTGAGAAGTTACATTCTGAGATTGCACGGGTGAAGGAGGTGAAAACAAAAACATATTGGCAAATAAGTGATAGCTAAAGCCATAGGCAGAAATTAGTTTACCCAAGGAGGAGCCATGAATGATAAAGAGGAGTGAGCCAAGAACTGAACCTCGGGGTACACCTATCGGAAGGTATAAGGGAGAGGATATTTTAAGAGTTCCATGAGATGGAGAAGGAGCAGTGAGAGAGAATGGATGAGACCCAGTCAAGTGTGACATTAATGAATTCACAGGAGGAAAGTGTTGGAAGGAGGGAGGAAAGAATTATAGTGCCAAATTCTGCGGCAAGGTTTAGTAGAATATGCCTGAAGGAGAGGTGAGAGTGGGGGGCATTGGTTAACAAGTTGGAGACATGTGTGAGTCACATCTCGGTGGAATGTTTGGACCAGAATCCAGATTGGAGGGGGCCACAGAATGGGTGTACCTTGTGTTATATTGTATGTAAAGAAGGCACGGTATTGAGTAGTAGACACAAACACAATGGATACAAGTTTCGAAAATACTAGTTGTTGGTTTTCGAAAATCAGCATTATGGTTCAGAGTGATTTGAAAAGCATTCTCCCCTTTAATTGGAGGCACGCAACCACTCTGCTAACATTAAACAGTTTAACAATGGAAAAAGAAAAGCCTTTCTTTATACACAAGCACTCTTGTCTTCTACTAGAAGTGCGCGTGATACATTTCCATTGTCAGCAGGACATTTCCATTGTCAGAGATGGTAACAGTTACCAGCAAGGGTTAGTGAACCTGAACATGAAGCTTCACTCACTGGCTCCAGGAACACTGCGGTTGCGGGTTTGCTTCCACTTTCCAACTTCTGCTTCTTCTTTTACCACTTTTGGCACACTTTGGACCCACACCCCTCTGCAGCATGGTGTCTCCGGTCCGGCATCATCAACGGGGAGTCTCCTTTAATCCTTTGTCCCTCGGCTTGCTTCTTTACACTGGTCTCGGTTTGCAGCACAATCACGGCTCTGCAATTATAGCCACTAGGCGCACCTGGGAAGACCTTCAATCTAAGCACGTCTCTCTCAGTGCAGGCAAGGCAGGGTTTGTGAACACAGGACCCTCTCAGAACTTGGAGGTGACACCTGCTTTCCTCGTGTCCCGGTGTCGCATATGTGATCACACTTCCTCGTGAAATGCCAGCCTTGTGCTCTTCTGCTACTACTGCCAGCCTTCCAGCTCCTGCTCCAGCTCCTTCTTCCTTGCCCCTCCTGCTGCAGCCTTTTATGCCTCTCAGGTGGGACAAATGAGTTCAGGTGCAGGCCCTTACTGTTAATTGCCTGACCCTGACAAAGGCTGTTAGGACTTCTTACCAGTCATTCACTTGTACATTCCTCTTCAGCTCTCTTCTTCATCTGTCACTATGGGATTCTGGGACATGTAGTTTACTTTAGTGAAACTAGGTTTTTCCACTTCTAGAATAGTGTTAAAGGTAGATTTAATTCCCTTAGTAATTTTAACAGAGGGGCTGTAGAGAAGGCAACAGTTCCGCCATTCCTTGTAGTGTACCTTTGGTATTGAGGAGGGCATTTGTTTTTAGGAATAAACGAGATTTGTTCTTTTGGTAGAATATGTTGTGGGGTTACAACCTTATGATTTACCATCTCAGTTTTATCAGGAGGATTAGAATATTAAAATGACAATAAACCATAATCTCTTCTGGTATAGTGGTAAGAGTATCCCTTTCAGAGGAAAAACACTGTCTCACCCCACGGAATCTCCTCACTATCCTGGGCCCTGTCTGCACCCAGGTGATACTCCTGCAGCACACCACCACCAGGGTTGGGATCAGGAAGTGTCTACCCAACCCTGACCACCTGGGAGGAGACTTTAGGCAGGGTTTTAGTGAGGGGTCCGCAGGATTCTTCACGCTAGGTTCCTAACAGTGCCATACCCCATTTCAATGCACATTATTAATTTCAACTTTTCACATCAAATGGTGAGCACAAAGGCTGTAGTGTAAATTGGTGTTATTTACTTTGAGCCAACACGTGTTTCGAGATTAGATCTTCTTCAGAGCTCAATATGGTACAATGAATTAGATCAATTATTAGTTAATCATCCATCAAAATCTTATATGTCGCCATGTGGTGTTAGTAACGTACATGTGCCATATTAAGTGCATGCTTACTCGAGCAAATAACCAAAAGCAAGATTTGAACCAGAAAAACCATACAGGAAAATAGGTTCAAATTATTATAAACAGAAACCTAACCCAACGGAAAAAATAAAAAAATAAAATGAGAAGAGAATAAACATAGGATTTAAAAATAAAACCGTTATTAAAACTAGGTTAGTATTTTATCTTAAATGCTTGTTGTTGCATTTAAATTTCAATGTATGAATTCACAATAATAGGTCTTTGTGATGCGAGTATCACATTTGTCCCATTTAACCTTTGTTGGGAACACTGCTGCAACCATGCTGTGGTCAAATGCGTCTGCAGCAAGCCCATTGTTCCTCGTAATTGTAAAATTGTAGATGGTGCAGCCCTACTACCTAACATCCTATGAGGCTAGGGAGATGAGGACGCTAGCCGATAATCTCCCGAGGGCTGGTAACATGCACGAGAACCTCAAAGGGAGGAACTCCCCTCCTGGGATAAGGACATCCACCCGGGAAAAGCCTCCCTAAAACTCTAACACATAACCCCCTACCATCATGGTCACCCTTTCCTCCCACCATTGATAGAGGAACCATGTGCTAGTCTAAAGCCATGACTGTGACAAATGTAACACATATTAGGCTGAAGAAGATCATGCGAAATAACCATATGCAAAGCCAGCAAAGTACTGTAACAAGGGGGCTTACCGGGGGCATGAATAGTGCCAAAGAGACTTTCCAAGATAGTGTGGACGTTACGCCAAGGCGGAGTAAACAGTAGAAAGTAGAAAGCAAGAACGGACTAAGGGGATCTCACTGCAGAAGCCAGAAGTATGCGAACGAGACCCGGGAAGTTCAAACTTTGAGCACTGTAGCTGAAGCAGTCGTGTCTCTCCAGGAGGGGGACGAGAAGAACAGGATGCTCCTGGAGCGTCCTGGAAGCGGGCAAGGACCGACTCACTTGGTGGTGGCGTGACTGCAGAAAGGTTGACTGCCGGGTCCAGAAACAACACAGAGATCACCAGCCTGCCGCTGAGCCGTGTAGGAAGGAAGGAGGAGGAGGAGGAGGAGGAGGTGTGATACCTGTGAAGAACCAAAGATGTGTCCCCAAGATACTGTAGGTAATGAGAATGGCGAGAAGACCGGGTGGTGACCATGAAGAGGCCCAACTCAAACAGAGTGCATCAATGGTCATCTCCCTCGTCGCAGTGGTCTCCTCAATACCACTGCCCAAGCAGAGTACATCGGGAGCCATCACCCTCGTCGCAGTGGCCAATCCAATGCCACTGCTCAAGCAGAGTGCATCGGAAGCCATCTCCCTCATCGTAGTAGTCAGCCCAATACCACTGCCCAAGCACAGTTCATTGGGAGTCATCTACCTCATCACAGCGATTCACCAAATATCTCTGTTGAAACAGAGGGCATCAGGAGTTGTATCCCTCATCGCTGTGGCCCAATAAACATAATTGGAAAAATCAGAGAGTTTAGGGAAACATCTGCTCATTACGATATAGAAACCAGTAGAAGAAAGATACAGAGAGCCGTGGAAAAGATATTCATCATCAGAGTGTTAAATGGAAGCCAGATAAGGCTATGAGTTTTTCTACTCCCTGGAAGCAGTTAAAAAGACCAATAAGAGTTTTCTGCAAGGGTGCTTAAAGACCACAGTGGAGAAACTTTGATAGAAGGACCCAGAGAAGGGAGTAATTCCCCTGGTCCATTGTGATGGGACATAGAAGGAGTTACATCTACTATAATACTGAAGCAGCAGGAGAACAAAGTCATTCTCCTGATGAAGGAAAAACAAACTTCACTTTAGTTAAAGATGTATGTTTATTGTGTTACAGTTAGATTAGTTGTTTTCTGAAGGAGAACATTTCATTTTGACAGCCATTCTGACAGTTGACTGAAATGTTCCTAGGTTAAAGCAGGGCGATCCCCTTAGAAATAGGGAGAGATAGGTTTTCTTGAGTAACACAAAAGTTTATAGCCAACAAAAAGACCCCTCCTTGTCAGTCTCCTTAAACACCCTCACATAAGGTATCATAATCTTTCAGTGCATAACAATATAGATCTAAACCACCCACGAAATAGCGTATGTTCTCGTTCATACCGATACTAAAATGTCAGTCCATAAAAGCGTTGATCTGAGACACTAAGAATTTACATGTGTTATTGTTTGTGCTAGTAAAACATTTAGTGCATTATAATGTTAACCTAGGGCCCTCACGTGTTTCATGTGTGTACTTGTTCGTACTAAATATAATGCAGCATCGAATTGGGTTTGCTAGAACAAAAATAAAGAAAATCTGGATATAAGGGCAATGATTGGACAGGTAAATCCCTTCTGCACTTGCACGTTCTGAATACTCACAAGGCACAGTAGGTTCGTCCTTTTTTACTCTCCACTGTATTTAATATGTTTATGTATTTTATTGTGTCTCATTCCCATGTCCCCTCCCTGCTGCCCTGTGGGCGATTTCAAACAGAATTTACTTGCTCTATAAGCGGCTAAAGAGCGATCAATACATAAATAAGGACCTCTAAGTGCAAAAATAATAGAAATGTACCTGGCCAAGTATGTGCTGTTTCTTTACAAAATACAAGCTTGCATATTAATAGGACCGGAGGAGTATCTTCAAATACTATGAAGTAATGTGCATGTTAATGCATTAGTGATGGCGTCTCCTGTGGGTCATAATAAAACTATCAAAACCCATACCCGTCCCCGATTCAGACTGAATCCCTAATGGCTTCTGGGACATTGGCTCCATTACGTGCATTTAGGTCAAGTTACCTACGCCTTAACCCTCCGAGTAAACATACGACAGACTTAAATTAAATACTGGATTTCAATGAGGCTAAAAGTAAGCACCATCTTAAATTCTAAAATAAAGACAGGATTAACTTGTGCAAGCTATTAAGTCTATCTGACTTGATTTCTAAAAATAGATGATGCCTCTATTGATCCCGCTAAACGATTTGTTTTGTATTTAAAAAGATTATCCACTCGTAATAACCATTAGAAATAAAAGGTACATTACACTCATATCAACATAATAGTCAATACCTGTGTAATGCTTAAATGTACATCCTGAGATGAGTCAGTGAGTAACCCATTATGAATACCAAATTGGGTATGTGTGTGCTTGAATACGTTTTATAAATACAATATGTTGACATCCACACGTTGTTGGACATGGTCGTTCGCGACATAGAATTCCCAATTGTATTGGACAGTGGCGTGACCATTGCGATACAGAATGCACCTCTCGTAAATATATACTAACATGGTGGTGTTCGGTAACAAACCATAAAAGCCCATACTCTGATGCCTTTCTCGATTAGTGTATCCCATAGTGGTAGAAAGACAACAGGGTCCACAACTAGCTACCCTACTTCTAGTTGTGGACCCTGTTGTCTTTCTATATTGCCTTCCTCAACCACAACAGCCCACTGATAAAAACAAAAGAGGAATCCCTTTGCTCAATTTGCTTTACCCCCATCCCATAGTGGTATTCAATTAATCTAGTTTCCAAAACTATTACTAAACACAGATGGGCATACGGTGACACACCATACACACAAAACAGAGAGCAGCTTGTCCTCAACAAAGGTCAACATAATCTCTTGATAGCACCATTGTTCCTGGCTGACAAATTCTAACCTGGACCTGTTGCCAGGATCTCTAATGAAAAAGCATTGTAGAATATGGACTTCACAGAAAAAGGAGGTATATACAGCTAGGAGTGTCTATACATCTTAGAAACGTAGGGTGTTAGAAGAGGTGGGGTTCAAAATCCTCCGGGGTGGGATGAGGAGTATGAATGACTTAAAACTAAAATATGTTAATTTCATTGTCCTTTTTCAAACCATTAAGAGACACTCCTAGCTGTATATACCTCCTTTTCCTGGGAAGTCAATATACTACAATGCTTTTTCATTAGAGATCCTGGCAACAAGTTAGAATGTGTCAGTCAGCAACAATGGCATGATCAAGAGATTATGTTGACCTTTGTTGGGGACAAGAGTCTTTCTGTTTTGGGTATTGTGTAATCTATGAAAGATTGTGCCATAAGACTTCTAGGACTTCCACCAGTAAAAAAGAAATGTAGCCTTTGGGCTTCATTATAAGTTTGCTGGTTCAGAAACAAGGGTGCCGGTAAGCTCACTGGCACCTTTGTTTCCAGACCAGCAAACTGTGTTTGCCTGCCGTGGCCGCTGTGCCCGACAGGTCTAACCCTGCCGGGGGCTGCGGCCACGGCAGGCACACACTTCATGGAAGCGCCGGCACCATTAGCAATGGTGGCAGCGCTTCCGTGTCCCCACTCCCATAGAACTCTATGGGAATGGGGACTTCCATTTTGCTGGCGCCTGACTTCCTGGGCTGCCAGAGTTGTAATCTCCCAGAGGCACCGGGAAGTCAGGTGCTAGTAAATTATTATGGGTCCGGTGGCAACCCGCTGGTACCACCGGCAGGGTTAACGCCAGACACGTAATGAGGCCCTTTGTCTTTCAGGCTTTTGTAGAATGTAGATAGAAGGATGATGACCCATGAAAAATAACAGGATTAGATCAAAGGAACTGACTAAAGAGAATCAAAGGGTGAATGGTTGCTGCTACTTTGCCTTCCAACAACACTCCTTAAAGACAACCTCGTCGATAAATTTGCCGTCAAATACAGTAGTCTACACAACAATCCCATGATAACATATTTGCACTTTGAATGGCTCATTGTTGCAAACGTCTGCTGTTGGGGACATGGTTAGCTGCAGAGATTAAAGCATGTGAGTGAGTGCAGCTCTGCTGAATGCACCCTCTGAAATTTTGGCTTTACTGATACTGGTTTTGAGGCCTGGAGCCGGGGTCTACGAACTCAGTTTCAAGATGGCGTGTCAAAGTGTGTTTAGTGAAAGACCTGCACTGCAGCCAGGGGGCTGGTGTGCGACCGCTGTGGGTAGTCTCAACACTAGGACACAGTAAGCTGTAAATCGAGAGCAGATATTGGCACTGTTCGGTGCTCGTACTCTTATTGGTGGCTTATCAGAGAGAGATGCAGAGGACAAAGAGTTTACCATCTATAGCCAGATAGCTGATACCGCCAAACAACAGCAGGTGAGGATTTAATTTCACCACCTGTGCTTTATGTCCTGGGGCTGGTCTGCGAGGTGAACAGGAATCGTAGGAGGAGTGTCAGTAACACAAAGAACCATAACAAACCATCACAATTTGGATAAGGTATGCGGACTGAAAGTGGTTGACTGAACTAATTTAATTTAAAATGACAAAGTTGATCCAGAAAACTAGTCTTACCTGATAAATAAATGAACAATGGATTCTGGTTGAATAAAGACTGAAAAATAACAGCGCTTGTTTGTATACAAGAGCTTTGCAGGGCCCACCCTGCCCATACCAGAGTATTTTGACCCGTCTGCTGTGCTCCATAGTACTTATGCAAGTAATCAGTGCTGAAGGATCCTTTCGAGTGGGTCCTAACCAGTGATAATGACACTGCAAGAGATACTCAACACTATGGTTGCATTTATTGGCAAAAGCCCTTCTGTGCAGGTGTGAACATCACTCTGTCTGTGACCGACTCTGTAAAACATAAAAAAAGAAGGGAAGTAAAACTGCTAATAGCAGAAGCAGACTTTGTTGTACAACTATACACAACCACCGGCTGTTGCAGCATCTGGCAGTCGGAGCTCAAAATCTACGACTCTCACGCATAACATCAGCAGATTCTACAAGCCATGCATGCGTCATGTGCCGCTCCAGAGCAGAAGATCTGAAGGGTCTATGAGCTATGTATTAAATATTTTGGGTTTTGGAAGCCGGTTTCTGACATAGGTTCTCTGAAACAGGAAACTGCAAACATATATTGCCTTAGAACTCCTTAGCTTGCAATTTAAGTAAATGCCTATGTATGGATCCAGCTGCCGACTTTTGCTTACAGAGCAAGTTTTAGTATGTTGCATAACCTAGGAACAGCTGCAAGAGAGTGGGCCTCATTAGGACCCAGGCGGAGTGGGTTTCCGCCAGCGCTAATCGCGGCGGACCCGTCCGCCGTACTACGAGTTCCCTTAGCGCCATGGAGGTTTTCTCCGCCTGGTTTTACCAGGCGGAGAAAACCATGGCGCTACGGGACCTCGTTGTTAATTACGCCACCGTATTTTACGGTGGCGTAATTAACTCCTTCCCCACTCCCATTATACCCTATGGGGCAAGAATGGGAATGGGGAAGGGCAGAATGGGGATTGGGGATTTACCGCTCCGCCGAGGTCGGAATGGGGCGGTAAATCCGCCAACCCCCATGGCGCTATCGACGGCTTTCCGCCGTGCTTCGCGGTGCATTTAGCACCGCGAAATCCGCCTGGGTCCTAATGAGGCCCAGTAAGTTGATGCCCTGGACGGAGTGCAAATTTAGCCAGGGTCAAAGACCCTTAAGTAAGACTACACTAGTTGCAAAATGTATAAAGGCTCTCCTTTGAATGGGGCACAGCAACCAAAGATAGATAATAGAGGGCAGGTGGTTACCACGGCAGAATTGTATGACCATGTGGAAATAGCTGCAGCTATATAATAAAACAGGTGTCTAAAACAAATTCTGTTCCAGTGGTTTAATTTCTGCCTTAAAGTTATTTTTTGAGAATAGGAATATAGGAAATAGAATAGGTGGGAATAGAAAGTATTTCCCCACAATTGGCACCCTAGATGGGACCTCATTGCAGTTAAGATCCAGTTGGACTAAACGTGCAACAGTTGGAGAACAGGCAAAGGTGGGTGACGGGAGTGGGGCGCACTGCTGCTTTCCTTGCAGCCACACCTTCATTCACCAGCTGATTTCTTTGACACAATTGATCCCTGCAACTGAGGATCCCAGTCGGTGTGAGAAAAAGGAATTTGCATTCCTGGTGAAGCACTGGAACAGAATATTGCAGAAAATAAGGTGAGACCATTCCAGAATTATATTTAATGGTTTGATATTATGAAAATAAAACACTGTGCTCCCTGTGGAAAGCATACTGTTAATGAGCCATAGGGAACTATGTTTAGAAATATATGTGTTTCTATGGAAGCTTACTGCTAAAATGAACCATAGGGAAATACACTCTGTGTACACAGTTGAACTCATTGGATGAGGATTCATGAAATGAGTATGTAAACTACATTGATTGTGGGCACACTGCATTTAAAGTGGGACATTATCAAAGCAACTTTTGTGATCACAAAAGAAAAGGGGAAACAAGGATAACCCATTTTGTGCTCTGGCAATACTAATATGGTAAATGTAAAGTGTCTATGTGGTACCACAGTTCACTCTTGATTCCATTAAAACGCACCAACTGCTGACAGTCTCAATGTCATACAAATCAAATAGTAAAGTGAATTACCAATAGACATGGGGAGGAAAGCAAGTTGGTTTAGACAGAAGGCAGAATACTTTGTCCCGTTACCCTGAAACAGTTCGGCGTGAGGATCCCCCCACCTGGGTAACCTATAAATTAAATGTATCGACAAGCCCAGACCATATAGGTTTAAAATAGTCTTATTTCCTCCTAAAAATGTTCCACTACCCCAATGTACCTGGTTTAGCAGAGTTCTTTGATGGATGGTCGACGGATCCCTCTGGAGTGGACTCCCTTTAAGGTACGAGCCACGAGCCGTTGAGATTCCTCAAAGAAAAGGTGAACAATGTCGTTGAGACGGCTACTTCGGCCTTGGATGTGCTCATCAACGATTGGTCATGGACATCCTGCAAAGGTGAGGCGTGCATTGCACCTCAATGACTAGAGTTTGTTGCCTCAAAGCAGAGTCAATGAAGAACGTAGACCCAGCAAGGGCGCTGGGTCGTCGGCGTTGGCGTTGATGATCGGGACTCGACCACGGCTGGCTTTTAGATCCTCACCGGCGTCGTTGTGGACTTCAGGTGGTGGGAAACCCACCGTGGATTCTCCTCAGTTCGCCGGCAACCTTGACTTTTTCCGGCGGGACAAAGCGATCAACGAGGATGACAAGAGTGTCCTTGATTTCACAGTTTCTTAGGAAATGGAGCATTGCGGCTCCGGTCGATGAGGTTACAGCGGTCCGCCGAACCTAGGTCAACGGTGATAGTCGTGGGGGCCCTCGACATCCGGGCGCTTACTTCAATGGTTCCTCAGCGGTCTGGGTCTCCGGTTGGAAGTCTTTCGGGACTGACTTCGAGGGAGCCTTGGTGAAGAGGAGGTGGTGCATGATGTTCACTCATAGCTCGGGAAGGTCTCCTAGCCAGGACCTCTCTTGGATAAGTTCTTGGAGACACGACAGCTTTCGGATTGCGTCGAAGGAAAGCAGCAACAAAGCCGCCTTCTTCCAACTGGGCTTCAAGGTTAAGCATCAAATTATCGACTTCAGCTTCTGAACAATTTCCATCATTGAGAGGTCCCCAGATATACTGCTCTGTCTCTCATTCACACTGCTGAGCCAAATTCAGGTAGCCAATCATTCAGAAGGGCATTCAGGCAGGCAGGCAGCCAATCAGGCTCACAGTGCATTCAGCCCATTCACTTTCATCCAGACATTCACAACAAGGAATGCAGATTGGGACAAGCACCCAGCCTTTCAGCACACCTCAATGCATTCATACCAGTTTCGGGCACGGCTGCCTCATTCATTGTGTTACTCACCAGAAACCAGACACACATAACATGAAATGTATATTGGTCACACATTCCATTCACCCAGGTCCCACCCCAAGGGTGTACCCACAACATACAGTCATTGGGAAGGCTCCAACCAGTCTGGCCGGGACTTCCCCACAATACCATATATGGAACTTCCACCCAACAGCCAGTCAGGGGAAGGGACAGAGTCAGGGCTTCCCAGGGCTTTGGGAAAACAAGGTAACAGTTCATAGAAAAGAAGAGGCCATAGGGGCCATCTTGTCTCCTCACTGATTCCAATGGCAGGGCCTGGGTAGCCCAAAATTGTGGATACTCAGAGCACCTGTCACATTCAGCATCCCACAAGCCCATAACCTGCTCTGTGGGCCACACACAGGTGCCCAAAAACATACACTAGGGGTACAGGGTACCCATGGGTGCCATAAGGGTATCCCAAAAATCTGTTCACCACAACCAAAAAGAGGAAGAGCTGCACTGCCAGGGGTCCCATGTGGACTCCTGTACAGAATACAACAGAGAACACACATGAAAAGGGCGTACAGGACAAGGACAGGGAGGCCCTGTCCCCCCAATGCATTTCCAGCATCACAGGGGGTAGTGTTGCTTTTGCGAAAATGGCATGAATACATTGCCAACAATTCCCAGTTTATGGTTCTTTTGACTTAGAACAAATATTATATTTAAGGAAGTGTTAACTGCTAAGGGTGATAAAGCCATCAGGCCCCTACAATGGGAAGTCTACAAGCAATGGGAAGATTTTTCTAGACAAATATCTATGAAGGAAGCACCGATTAAAAAACGTAAACCAAAATCTGAAAGAGATAAAGCGCGCACATTCGATGATGAGAACAATATTAAGTATTACAAAGAGGGAGAATGAAGATTTAATAAAAATGAAGGGTGTGTATGTAAACAGGGCTTGCCCCTCTGCCCCAACGCCCAAATCAAAAAAGATCTTAGATGATGAGACAGATCCATTGTTAGAAAGCTTGATGTTAAAAAGGCCTCCTCCACCCCCCTATCAGGTACCTATTGATGAGGTGATCTCCTCGCCACATCGTGCCCACAGGATTACAGCCCATGACACAGTAACTGCAGAAAAGGTAGTGTTAGCATGGATAGAAAAATGTCCTGTCAGGAGTTGAACAGGCTAAAGTATATGTGCTCCAATAGTACAAAGGCTGGGCACAAACATGTAGGCGCTGCATTAAAGGTTAAACGTTAAGGAGGAAGTGTATCCCCTGCCAGATAATTCTGAGGACCTAGACCAAGCAGTTAAGGAGTAAACTTATTCTGTCCTGCAATAGTGTCAAAATGTTTATTATGGATCATAAATGCCCCAGCAAAGTCTATGGTAACTCAAGCATTTCCAATGAGAGAGGTGCCTGGGCTTGATACTCAGAACCCGACACACCAGGTCCATGTCCCTTGGAAGCGTATGGAATAACTGTCTTTTACCAAAGTTTATCCAGATATTAGACACAATCCAGACAGACTGGGTATTTAAAATGGATCCACTTACATTGGGAAATACAGATCAGTTGTTCTCATGTATTCTACCAGCAAATATATGGTGCCAATATAGAATGCAAGACAGTTTAGATCCTGTCAAAGTAGATGAGCTGACTGAGGTAGCGAATGAAAGGGGGAAGACTGGGGAATTGTCCAAAGAAATAATAGCTCTTCCAGCACTGCTAATAACACGTATTTAGCAAGTGGTTCCTCACAAGCAAATTAATTGGGACAAATTGATTGCTTGCAGACAGGAAGAAGGGGAGTCAGTTGAAATATATTTTGCATGAAAAAAAGCAGCATTTACCTTGTTTAGTGGAACGGACATGGCTATGCCGGAGGGACAAAGCTTTTTTTTTTACATTTTGCAGAGGGACTGTTGCCTCGCCTAAAGAATTATATACCAACAGTGGGAAACCTCAAGGTGTCTCCCTGACTAGTCGGCGGGGATCTGTCATCCAGGTGGCCAGGACACGGCCATTGCTATTGGATCCAGTTCCTGGGGGTGGACCAGTGCAGGAGGATCACCTGGATGGGGGGTCCTCAGGGAGTAGAAGTGGGACACCGACCGGCGAGACGCGGTATCCCCTTTCTTCTGACACCACGTAGGATATTCAGAAACTCTACCCCGTGCCCCTTTTCCAACACAAACATTTTCTTAGACCATAGCAAACAACGGACTAACACCAGAGCCGTTTACCTGACATGTCCCAACACAAGGGTCAGGCAAAGGCAGCCCTTTCCCTTCTCCACTGGGATAAAAGGTGGAGCACCAGAGCACACTACGAGCAAGGCAGACTGCACAACGAGACAGCTATCCCAGGGCGGCAGTTCAAGAGTATGAGAAAGGCGGCGAGAACTGAAGGGGCGACGAGCAGAAAAGCGACCTGGCCCTTTCCGATCCAGACCCACAAAGCCTCAGTGAAAAGAATCACAAGACCACGAACCATAGCCAGCGTGTACAGCAGCAGATGTCAATGGTACACGGAGTCCTACACTGACAATCAGGACGGGGCGAGACGCTTGCTACCGTGGTACCATCCTTGACTCCAGAGACAACAAAAGCCAAGCGGTTCATCACAGCTGGTGAGTCAAGGGGAGAACCGATAAGAGACCGAACTGTGCTGAATGAAAATCATGAATGGCAAATTAAGGGAAAATCAAAGAACTGTTAAACTCCTCAGGGGAAAATCAGCTGCAGAGGCGTCCGGCACCACGTGGGTGCTCACCCGAGAGACTCTGGTTTATTCCCCTATTGTTGAAACTACTAATACCAGAAGGCCTTAGCAGAGATGCGATGAACAGGTCAAAGTGATCATACAGGGGTCTAGCAACCCCCCTGTACAGTCTTTGACAGGCACGTAAATGGAAAGCTAAGGGAAGTGAATCCTGCATAGTGAGAAAAGTAAAAGAAATTGGATCGCTGGCAAACGTGAACCCGACTGAGGGATGCCTGCAGAAAGGGGCAAAGGATGAGGCCCCAATGAACATTATGTTGACAAGAGTGAACCCAACAGAGGGATGTCCACAGTGGATTGTCTAAAAGGACATTAAGAACTTTGAATGCAACAGTTGAAATCTTTTGGAATAAACCCTGTAGTGAACCCATCGAGGGAGGCTAACAGTCGAGAAGAGTCTGAACCCAGAAGAGGGGGATCCATGGGTGAAAAGTCATCACCCAATGTACATACAGAAAGGAACTTTTTGTTTGTTATTTTGAACACCTCAGATCCTCGGAGGCAAGAGACTTTTTGTAGAAAAGAGACTTAACCCCCGAAGATCCTGATACCCAAGAACGGAACTGTAGTCTTGTGCTGGGAAAGCTTTAGAGTGTGCTGTGCACCCAAGTCCCGCCTTGTCCCGTGCTCAAAACATGGGGAAGGGAGAGCCCCCAGCTACCACATCCTGACTTATTATTTGTGAACACTTTCTTGTGAACCTTATGCCACACTCTTTTTGCATTTAGTTGTAAGGATTGACAATAGGTTTTATTTTTAGTATAGGCCCTTTTATTTTACAAGACGCAATTCAGACTGCCTTATTATTAATTGATGGTCGTAGCTTGCTCCCCATCTTAGATTTAGGTTTAGATTAGGCGTTTTTCTAACCTACCTATACAGTTAAATAAACACCCTTGAACTGTGATCACTTGTGTCTGTCTTTACTGTTGCCACCATAAGTTCCTTACAAAACCAATGAGTCTACATGCCCAACTCAAAATGCGGCCGAGATTCTGACTATTGCCAGATATGCTAATGATAAAGGGGAGAAGGAAAAGTAAATGGAGGAATTTCAAAGACACCATTACGATGGCTGTTAATACCGCGGCCCCACTGGAAAACAAAAAAGAAAAAAAAATCCTTCCACTCCAACTCTAGGTTCACAGAGGAACTCCAGACTCTGCACAAAGACAAACGCATGGCGCTCAAAAAAATGGCAGTCTAACCCCTGCGACACCACAAAAATGTACTTCAAATCCATAGCAAAAAAATACAAAGACACAATCTTCCTTGCCAAATCTAAAGCCTACAACGACCGCATCTCCTCTGCCAACTCCCACTCTAAAGAACTTTAATATATTCAAAGAACTAACCCTACCACCCACATGCCCTGACAAGATCGTTAAAGATGAGGCATGGTGTACAGGCATTCAATCAGCCATGCTTACAAAAATAAACCTCCTCCAAAGCAAAATATCCCACCACTTCAATACTTTATCCAAGCAAAGCGCGCATCTACAGACAAAACCTAATGCTAAAAAAGGAAATGCGCCTAAATTTGCATTTCACCAAAATCTCTGAAGCCGAAGTCATTGACATCCTCAGGCACCTCAAACCATCACAATGCAACGGTGATATATGCCCCCCTCAAATCATCAAAGACTGCGCAATACCACTCGCCCATCTTCTTACAGCATTCATCAATGCATCATTCACATCAGGCATAGTCCCAGACAGCCTTAAAGAGGCTTGGGTACGCCCTCTCTTAAAAAACCCATCGCTAGACCCTGCCAACCCTAACAACTATCGACCCATAACTACAGTCCCATTCCTCCTGAAACTACTTGACAAAGCCGCCCACAAACAGATTCAACTCTACCTTGAATCAAACGCTACCTTAGGAAAAAGACAACCTGGGTTTCGCAAGGGACACGGAACTGAAACTGCCCTTCTAGACTTAAAAAACAAAATCACCAACATTCTAGACAAAGGAAAGCCTGCTCTCCTCCTTCTCCTTGACCTCTCAGCTACCTTTGATTTGGTACACTACACATACCAGTCACCTGACGCACGCTGCACATTTCTCAAATGACGCAGCATCCTGGGTAACATCATTCCTAGAGGGTAGAGCTATGAAAGTGTTCTCTAACACAGCACATGCAGCACCTTCCATCATCCACTGTGGTGTCCCACAAGGTTCATGTACTGCCCTCACGCTCTATAATCTTTTTACCAAGCCCCTCTTTGATAAACTAGACGGGCTAGGGATCACCTACACAAACTACGCCGACGACACACAGGTTCTACTCCCCCTGACAGGGAATTATCACCAAGACGCCACTACCTTACAGCAAATCTACTCTACCATACAAGCATGGATGGCTACCAACGGCCTATGCTTGAACGGGGACAAGACCGAAATACTCATAGTAGGACAGAAATCCACCCTCTCCAACCTCAACCCACTATACATCAATTTCAACATTGACAATTGTATCATCCCAGTCTTACCCTCAGTCAAAACTCTAGGGGTCCACATAGACGCTACGCTATCTATGGACAAACAAGTCAGTGCCATAGTCTCAGCTTCAGCACTATGTACTAAAGTTATTAACGCAATAAAACCATTTCTAACCAAGGAGAACTGCCTCTCCATCGCCAGAGCAACAATAGGAGCCAAACTCGACTATTGTAATGCACTCCTAGCCGGCACCTCCAAAAAACCCTATCTAGGCTCCAAACTACCCAAAACAACACTCTCAGAGCAGCCCTTAGCATACCAAAAAGAGAGCACATCACTCAAGCCAGAAAGACAGCTCACTGGCTTCCTGTTAAAGACTGTATCTCCTTCAAAATTCTCACAACCACCAATAAATGCATCAACCTCTCAGCTCCCTCTTACTTATCCGACACAATAGATAGATCTCAATCCACCAGACCAAGAAGATCACAATACACCAATCAATTAGCTATACCTCGCATCAACAGAACCAAGGCAGGAGGCATAGGCTTCCCCTTCCTCGCACCCAAACTTTGGAACTCTCTGCCTGCGGACCACAGAGCTGACATCCCTTTTTTCTTTCCGTAAAAAACTCAAAACAGTACTATTCAATTAACTCCATCCGCATGTTCTCCTATTGTTCCACGCATATCTGAAAAGTATACGTTGCCCAATGTAACCCTACGGACATGAACTGTATGTAACTAAGTATAAGCAACACTTTAACAAGCGCCACAATGTCTTCGGCCTGCTGTGCGCTCAACAAATGTGAATAAATAAATACATTAAAAACCACAGCACTAATGCAACAGCATAAGTATTTTCACCCTAAGCAAGGCCAGCAATATTCAGCTATTATGACGATGACTATAGCACAATAGACTGCACAGTATAGGGCTGGTCCAAAGTCCAAAATCCAAATATCTGATCCTGTAAAGTTCAGTATAGGTCCTATATTGTGCATTGCTCAGCTTGTTGTCACTGATGAATGTGTTTTACATTTGTTGGGAATGGATTTGCTAAAAACATTTGCATGCAACCCACCCCAGTTCCCTTGCCATGGAATGCTGCTCTGCAAGAAAGTTTTGATGTTTTAATACCAGTTTTATGTAATTTACTGGTTTTTAGGCATGCTTGATTTAGGTTGTTTGTGCATGAAAAACAAGGCTGTGCAGTATTTGTACTAACTCGACCACAAGAAAAAATTAAATTAGACTGTATGCATATATTTCTTTTACATTGGACACAGTGGCACAAAAAAAAATCACTTCTGAATTGTTTACGGGATGTGGCGACTGCAGCCTTTTCTGTAAAACAGGCAGATGTCATAATATTTAAACATCAAGTTACATACTTTGTGCCACATGCAATTGATATGTTATCAAATAAAACAAAACACAGCACATAAAAAATGTCAGGTTGAAAAGATATGAGCTGACCTCTCCCATACAATGAATTCAAAGTAATGTTTTGATTGACCAAATTGCAAAGGCAATCATACAGTCCCTTGTATTACACATGTATATTATTCACATGATACCGCCAGAAGAAATTATATGTTGATAAATATTCTTGAGAGAACTATGTAGGTTGAGGCCGCAGAATAAGACCTTCAGGAATGGAAACAGACTGAGACATACTTATTGGCTAAGAAACTTAAGATGAGAAGAAAGAAAAATGGAAATTAACACATATGTATTTACCTTTAATGTTGTTCTATGTTCAGGGTCCATTTTATATAGGTGCAGAAGGAATGTGTTGGGTTGCTCACTACAAGTGGGGTGTAACACTAAAACTTAAGATCAGCCATGGTTGCGTATTGTAGAATTGTTTAGTATGTGTGTTCTGTGACATTGGTGAGAGTGACGAAGCCGACAAGGAAAAAAATGGCATTATTTAGCTACCTGAATTTCCTTTGAAGCATTACAGCTAGAATGTATTAAAGTCAAACAGAAAATTGTTAATAATAGTATGTTAGTGATAGCATGTATGTTTAGCAAATAGAGGCATTTTCCAGATAGAACAGTACTGCAGTAAGCATTGTTAAAAATATATAGAGGAGTATTTACCCTGATTTGGCCTGCCTTATGCTATATGGAGCAATTGTTAAATGCTGACATTCAGGTTTCATTTAAGTTTTGTATGTTCTCTTCATGAGGTAGTCATGGGCCGCCCAGCTACCAAAACATGTGTTCTATCTGCTGTTCTCCATAATAACCTGTGCCAGAATGACATGTATGGCTAGTTCATCCCACAGAGGATTTGTGCAAAGAAGAGAAGGCATGCCAAGGGGTTGTGCCTGCAGTGCGGATAAAACTAAATGTTTTTAGATTAGGTGAGTAGGTTATAGGTGAGTAGGTTATTACTGGAATGTTATGTAGCACTATCCTTGTTTAGTATAGTAATTCATGTCTCCAATGCCTTCCTGTCACAGATCACAGGAAACTTTAGAATCCACTACAAATGTCTTATTGTGCAAGAAAACGTGATTAGAGACATATTAACAATAGACATGGGAGATTAAGTCGATGTTTAAGAGAACTACGTAACAAAAGGGTTGATTGTGAGCTATGCATTAAATATTGTAGGCTTTGGAAGCCGGTTTCTGACATAGGTTCTCTGAAACAGGAAACTGCGAACATGTCTGGTTTTAGAACGCCTTAGCTTGTAATTTAAGTGAATGCCTATGTATGGTTTCAGCTGCCGACTTTTGCTTACAGAGCAAGTTTTAATATGTTGCATAGCCTGGGAACAGCTGCGAGAGAGTAAGTTGATGCCCTGGCCGGAGTGAACATTTTGCCAGTGTCAAAGACCTTTTGTAAGACTACACTAGCTGTGAAATGTATAAAGACTCTCCTTTGAATGAGGGAGAGCAGACGCAGATAGATAAGAGGGCAGATGGTTCCACAGCAAAATTGTATGACCATGTGGAAATAGCTGCAGCTATATAATTTATTTACTTGTTTATAATCAAAACAAAATTTGATTTTTACAAGAAATCACATCTCATATGTCACGTGAAACCATTACGTTAAAGAACATAAAAATCGAAAAGCGAAAGAGCACAGTGTGTCGTAGGAACGAGGTCTCACTCTCTGTTGGTCGTTTGAGTGCGGCCTCCAGCATCTTTACCGCCGCCGTGGACCATTTCGTCTTTTTGCCTGCAAAAATGGACCACCATATATCTTCCTCACAAAGTGTCGCGTCATACATTAGAGGCAGCAGAAAAGCTTCTCGTAGATATGCCGTTTCGTCACACTTTAGTAGTAAATGCTTTACAGTTTCCACTTCTTGCGTCTCTGGGCATAGTCTGCATGTTTTAGTGATGGATTTAGTCCGAATGGCTTTGATTTCTTGAGTTAACATGAGGTTGAGTTTTATTTTCATGAAATTTTTCTGTAGCCTTTTATCAGGAAATTTTATACAGTAATTTAGAGGTCTTTTGAGCTTGTTTGTAGTCGGTGGTAAGTGAGTGAGCAACTTGTTTGCCGTCGCTGCCTCGCATGTTTGAATCCAGTCCTCCTGAGCTATTTTTCTTTTTATCTTGGCGGGGTTATGGATTAAGTCTTCAGGTGTACAGGCTAAGTCCGCCAGATTTTTTTGCAGTTCTTGCTCCCATTTGTTCAGCGCAATGCATTGTCCTTGGATAAGTTCCTTTTGGATTACTTTAAACAATGGTAGAGCGCCTGGGGAAATGATTTTGCACAGAAGTCTTATTTGGCTTTGCTTGACAGACGCTTTCATTGATAAGAGGCCCAGCTCGCGCCTGATAGCTGAAATAGATGTTGATTTCGGGAGGCCCAGGACTGCTTTCCACAAATAACCTTCCAGCTTTGGCCAGATCGTATCTTGGATGTTTAACGCTGCATCCATTGCGTAGGTTATTGATGGAACCACCTTTTGCTTATAGAATTGAATCGCTGTTAGGAGGGAGAATGTTCCATATTTCCGATCTACAAGTTTGGTCTGAGTGGTTAATGTTTTTATTTTTAACCACAAGGCCAGATGGATAGCCTTTTCTGAGCGCGTTGCATCGAACATTATTCCTAAGTATTTTATACTGGAGACAATCTCAATCTTCTTGTTATTCAGGAACCAGTGTCCGTTATTACTTGCAGCTGCACAGGTTTTTCCCATGATCAGAATTTTCGATTTGTTGGTGTTTGTTTCCAAAATCGTTATCTTCGATGTATTTGGCCAGGTTGTTGAGTTGGCGCTGAAGCCCAATTTGGGTCTGATCTATAAGGATTAGATCGTCCTCATAGAGGAGTCTGGATATTGCAGTATTTCCTACTTTTGGTGGAAAAGCTCTTATCGCCGATTGGGTGTGTTGGTAATCTCCCAGAAATGCTATGAAGAGGGCCGGGGCAAGCGGGCACCCCTGCTTCACGCCTCGTTTTGATGGAAATTGCTCTGACATCAGGCCTTGTTTGTTGAGCCGAACTCTCAGCTTTGTATCTGTGTGCAGAGAGATCACGGGTCCTAGAATTTCACCCGGGCAGTTTCAGTTAGATAGCTTTGACCAAAGTTTCCGACGCCCAATTCTATCAAAAGCTTGTGTCAGATCTACGAACGCTATGAATACTTTAGGAGCGCCGTTCTTCACGTTTTCTTTTATGATATTTAATATCATGATGTTGATGCTTGTGCTCGCGTTTTTGACAAAGCCTGTTTGGAGTTCATCGAGGCATGGAGCTGTTCTTGCCCATCTGTGAAACCGCGATAGGAGAAGAGTTGCGAACATTTTCCCCATAATGTCCAAAAGGGCTATAGGCCTGTAGTTCGCTGGATTATCTCTACTTACCTTTTTGAAGATATGCACTATCAGAGCTTCTGTCCATGTTTTGGGGATTTGTTTCTTGGCCTGGCATTGGTTGAAAATGTTGGATATTAAGAGGGACCATTCCTTAGGATGTTGTTTTAGGTCCATGTTGGTTAGACCATCAGGGCCCGGTGCCCTAGATGTTTTCAGTTTGAGTATCGTGGTCAAAATCTCTTCTTGGTCTGTGAGATCGGCCCATGGTGTCACCGTAAAGAAAGCAGTTGTTTCTGTTTCAGGCAATGGTGCGAATTGGGCTGCAAAGAAGGAAGTCCAGGTCGATTCTGGTATAACGTTTGATAATTGGCTGGCTGACTCGATGCTTTTGTTTTTGATCAGCGCCCAGAAGTCTTTCGAGTTTTTGGACGTTAGGATTTTCAGCATTTTTTCCGCGTCGTTCTGATACATGGTCTCTTTATGATGTTTCAGCCATGCTTTATATGATTTTGCGGCCGCGATGGCGATTTCTTTTTGTTCGTTGTTATCAGACACTCTAGCCAAACGTCTCAGTTTGCGGACTGCTCTTCTTTTCATCACCAATTGTGAGTCATATTCATGGGTCTTGTTTTCAATGGATGGGGCTTGGTTTCTTTGCTTTTTCCTGTACTTCACAAGTAACGGGAGATAGTTTGGCCTAGTTTGCGAGGAAATATTGTTATCGTCTGCCTCGTCGAATTTCCAGGAGATGTCCGTGATGTTAGCTGCTGAGAGTTGGATTCGAGAGGAGTTACGTGAAACCTCCAAGTCGAAGGGATAGAGTTCTTTGGAGGTATTCACTGACACAAAGGTCATTGACAGCAAGTTATGATCGCTGGCTTTGGTTCGATAGACTTCATAAAGATCGATAGATGAGAGAAGAGAGTGTGAGACGAAAATATAATCCAGTGTGGCTGAGGTGTCAAGTCGTTCCCAGGTTGGAATCATTGGAAAGCGGCCGCGCAGCACTGCCACATTGTGGAAGTTTCTAGAGTCCATAAGGTCTGACCATAAGGCACCACGTTCTAGAGATGGCGACAGATGGGGGCTTTTCGCGAGTTGCTCGCACCTCGCGTTTAGGTCTCCACAAATGAGGATGTGGTCGGTGGCCAGTTCGATGGTAAATTTATCTAGGGTGTCTGCGACGGCGTTGCAGAACTCAATGTTGGTTGTTCTTTGTGGGTTCCAATACACGTTTATAATGGCTAAACTGGATTTTGTTTTCTTTCGTGAGGAATTTTCAGTTTGGATCCATTCTGTTTGTAAGGCCAGGATACCATAGGATTCCGTTACTTTTTTTTATAGAAATGCCTGATCCAAGTTTGACTGCGGTTAGAAGGCCGGATGATGGTCTGCCAAACAAGCCCTTACTTGCCGGTGAAATACAGGTATCGTAGCCGTCAATCGTTGGTGCATCTGTCAACCAGGTCTCCTGGAGACAGGTGATGTCGAACTGTGCCAGGTCAAATGCATCTGATTTAGTTAAATGTTCATGGCCTCTTGTGTTCCATGAGCACATTGATGTTTCTTTTGATTTAGAGGCGTAACGAGATTCCTGAGCTATGTTGTGGGTCGGCGCTGGTGGGGCATTTCGTTGTTATGCTCGAGTGTTTGGGTTTAGCACCTTTTTCAGCCATCTCCATGGACCAACGGGTTCATGTTTTTTGTTATGGGACCAGTCAGCGCTTTCTTTGCTCAGTTGAAGAGCGGAGCCTTTGCTTGTTCACCCATCTGTCGTTCTTTCTTATGTTTTCGGTGTAATTTGATCTCTTATAGTTTGCATTTTCGTTTATTGCAGTGTAATTTGATTGGAGTCGGCCTCGCCGGCTTTCCGCATACCTCCTGTACGTGTCATCTCTTTTCTTTGTAGACTGAACCTCTGTGCCCATCGGATGATCGGGGTGATTTTCTATCGGTCTACTTGGGGCATGCATACTTTTGTCGGATGGTGCTGGTGTAGTAATTTCCTCAAGGGCAAAACCCATTTCCTTCAAGGTTAGGATCACGTCTGATTTGAGGTTACTGCTTGCTGCCCTTGTGACGTGGAGGTACGCTTTGGTCTTCTTGGGTCTATGGTAAGGTTCAATCAGCACCAGATCTGCCGTATCCAGGGATTTCAACTTTGGGATTTTGGCTAGGATCTTGAGGATGGTTTTTCTGTTTAGTATCAAAGTTTTTCCCGGCCGTCAATTGCTCCATCTTTAAAATTCGAGCTTGGGAGAGTCTCGAGATCATTGCTGAGCCTGTTCGTGGTGAGGCCTTATTTTGCTCCTTACTAGGCTTCTGCCTTTGTCTAAGAATTTCGATTTTATCTGAGGTATGGTTCTCGTTTTGTTGGGTTTTTTTTGGCCTATCCAGGGGAGCTATGTCTGGTTCTTCACAGACGTTAGCTTTGGGGCACTGAATTTCTGGTGAAGGCGTGGTTGTAGAAGATTCTCTCGGTTTCTCCTGAGCGGCGGTGTTTGCTGGTGTATTGGCCGTCAGTTCTCGGTTTTGGTCAGTATCATCTTGTGAGTCGTAGGCTCTTTCATGATCCAGATGGACTGTTAGATCTGAAAGTGATAAATTTCCTGATGAATCCGCTGGGGATGCAATAGAATTGCCCAGTTCAATTATCTCTTGTTCCTTCGTTGGATTTTGGCAGGACCTTGAGACGCCGTCAAATTTTTAGGTAATGGTACAGTTTTGCTTGCAATTTGGAGAGTTGTCTTTGCAATGTTGAAAATTGTCGCTACTTTAGGTTGGTCTTTGGTTTTTTTCCCGTTTTGGCGTTTTGGCCCAGAGCGTTGGATCGTCTTGGAAGAAAAGGGGTTTACACCGACAGTTTTTTGCTCCTTCGAAATCGACGTCGATATTAGCTCCTTTTGGGCCATCAAATGAGCTTCTTGTGTGGAACTGGCACTAGATTTGGCTTCAATAAAATTTTGGAGATAAGCGAATTTAGCGTCTTGTTGTTTATCTTTCTCGGCGTTTTGTTGGATTAGCGCTGTGATGAAGCCCTCTAGGAACGTTACTTTAGTGTTTATTGAGGATGATAGGGTTAGCGAGTCTTTCATTGAGTCATTAATTGACTCGTATAGCTTTACAAAGGGAGCCAAGCCCACCAAAATTGCTGACATGATAGTGACAAGGTCCGTTTCTTTGGGTGCAGTCTCTTTGTGCAGGGTCCCAAAACTGCTGGGTCTCTCATTCCCGAGTGGGGTTGAGATGCTATATTAAAGGCCACTTTGGGCTGGTGGTCTTCTGACTGGGGAGTCACTGTTGTTCGTTCTTTGCTCCAACTGGGCCAAAACTGGTTGGGCCTGTGCTAATAGACGTGGGCTTCTCTGATTCCGTCCATTAGTAATAGAGACGTTGGTTGACGGAATTAGTAGCTCATTTCCAAGTCCCGGCCTCTCTGTGGAAAAGGATGGAACGTCATCGTCAAGCAGGTCGATTTGAGCAAGGGCTGTGTCTCGGGACGGTGGATTTTGGGCGTTATTCCTCTCCTTCATAACGACTGGAGTTTCTAGGCCAGGGTCGACGTCCTGCGCACAAGGGGGAGCTTCTAAGAGAGCTTGAGATGATGCTGGTGTAATTTTCCCTTGGTTAGAAGCTGAAGGGACTAAGGGAGCTTCGGTGGTGGCATCTAATAATTCGGCGTCTGAAAGTTCAACCTCAGAATCAAATTTCCTTTTTGTTTGTTTGAAGAAAAAGTCTTTCAGTGAGTGAGCCGTCAGCGTTTTGCAAAAACGGCTTTCCTAATACACTCTTTTGGGCTGGAGCCCTAGGGCCTTTTCTGTGATGTTGACGATCTTGATTCAGTAGTTCTCCCTGTTCCTTGAGAATCTTTTTTGTTAACGCTCTTTTTTTTTTTTTTAACAGTGCCACTGCTATGTCCCTTTTTTGCCTAATTAGTTCATTTGTAGAAGCATTCAATGGGCTGCAGTTTGATTCTCGATCTAGGTCAGAGTCCATGTGTTCCTTCCCCTCTGAATTCAGAGTGGTATTCTGAATGGGCCGTAGTAAATACGCTGCGGCAGCGGAGGGCGCCTCTGTTATGGCGCAGAGTTTGTTCAATGGCTTTCCCGTCTGGCCGGGACGGGGCTCCGCCAGTGGAACAGGGCGTTACGCCTCTCCCCTCGATTCGCGCCGTACGCGGGTCCGAATTCTGGTTCAAGAACTCGCCAGCCCCGGCCGCTGCCTAGGCGTGGATGCACAGAGCACCACCATACCCCCCCCCCACTGAAGACTCCTCGACCCGCGAGCTGAGGTCAGCCTCGCGGCGTCCTTCGACACCGTTCGACTCCACCTCACTCGCCGCAGCGGAGGCCCGCGGGCCAGGAGCAGGCAGCAGCGGGAAGGATCGAGCCGCCGGGAGCTCGTCCACCAGCGCCGGCGACAGCCGTTGGGACGGAGAAGAGTTTGCGGGGAGACTCCCATCCGCATTTGTAGGTAAGGGCTCCACCTGCATTTTTTGGAGCAGCGCCCTAGAGGGGTTTTGGGGCGATGGAGAGTCAGATGGGGAGAACGTTGGTTGCAAGGCGGGTGCATCTTCTCCGCTAGAGACCTCGTAGCTCTCCTCTCCCTCCTCGTCCGTGTCCTGCTAGTTTTTGGTTGCGTCTTCCGAGAGGCAAGGGGCCAATTCGGAAGGAATTGGGCACAATTGTGCAAAAACGGTGGATGTTGTTTTCTGTACTGGTATACAGGGAATGGATTAGATGTTATCATTATGCCCCCCGCTAACTCTCAGACTCGGCTTTGGACTTTTGCAAGTTTCTTTCCGGTTATGAACTCAGACGTATCCACTCCTCAGCACTCTGCCAGAAGGGCTTTTTAGCGGAGTTTGAGGAATAGAATTGTCCGAGGTGAGGGGGTTATCACTGTGTGGTTGTGTCTTTATGGGGAGCAGCGGCATAGTTTTTGGGTCCACTTGCGAAGCCATGTCTCCACACCTCCGAGCCTCTGTAGTCTGCTGAAGACTGCTCGCACCTGATTGCAGATCCGTTGCAGACGTCTTGGGCGCCACCCGCGCCAAACAGCCACACAACAGCCGACGCCCTCTACCCCTATCGGGCTCAACGCTGCGAGGGTGAACGCGGGTGCGTTTTCAAATGGTTTCCAATCACGTGATGGGTCACGTGGTCGCCAGCAGGCTCCGCCCCCTCCAGGGAACGAAGGAGCAGCCAGCAAGAGTCCAGGCTGACTCGCAGTGCTGTGGGTCGATTTGCAGCTTTGCAGCCTCAATGGAATAGGTGGGTACAACTGCTAGTCTTTTCTCAGAATGAAGCGCTATCACACTATGCAGCCAGTTAGGTTGTAAAACCTGTGTCTCTGAGAATAAAACAAATTCTGTTCCAGTTGTTTCATTTTTGCCTTAAAGTTATTTTCTGAGAATAGGCGGGAATACAAATAAGTATTTTCCGCACAGGTCAACGTGGCTATATCACTAATTAGACACACCCTTCATTGGGTAGGCAGCTGAAAGTGTTGCTTCGACAGAACTGAAGTCTATTAGATGAAGAGCAAACCGAAAACCTTACTTTAAAAAAATGCCAGAAGTCCTGAAAAGAGCATCTTCTGCACTTTTCTGCAGAATTGCTGTTGGAGGCTGTTCTTGCAGATGCAATGTTAAAGTGGACAGACTGTCAGAAGAGGAGGACAAGGATCGTGCAATGTTCCTTCAGTGTCCACTAACCAAAGAGATTGGGTTGTCCAGTCTTACCTCCATGGAAAGAACGCACAAGTAATCAACAAAAGGACTGCCTCCAGGAGCACTACTGAGAGCATTACTAGCTAAAATACCTGATTTTGCAGCTAGAGAGGCCAACCTAAGTTTTGAAAGGACAAACACTTGCAGTTACATCAAAATGGGCACTACCAAATTGGACATCTACCCTAAATATGCCCAGACCCATCAAAGGGATCCATAATCTGTACAACAATGTAACGCACTCTTTGGAAAACAATATTCTTTGTATGCTGCTATTCCCTTCAATATTGAAAGTGATATGCAAATAGAGAGCATATCTCACAATTGTTGAAAAAACAGGATAGATGGCTCCATGCCGAGCGTTTCCCCAAAACGTAAGATGGAGAACACCTTTTGTCACATGATTTGGTCTTGTGTGTGTTTGCAACTTTTTCGAAGAGAGCAATTCCCTCTATGGAAAGGGCCACATGCAGGACACCTTTATTAAAACCTGAAATAGGATTGTCCGACCTTGTTCCACTTAGAAGGAAAGTTGTGGTTTTCCCTAATTTCATTGCTCTAGGCTGTTGATCTAGCAAAGACATTGATAGCAGTGGTCTGCTGGTCACTATTTCCGCCAGCGATGAATTTATGAATTGTGAGGGTTAGAGGTTGGGCTACAGAAAGAGGATGAGAATTTAACCAGCAACTCCAAATTCTGGGAGTCACTACACTATTTAGTTGTGTTCCCTGCCGACACCTATCGCAGATCAAAGGCAACCCTTAACACATCACTGAAATAGAAAATGTGTTACTTTAGAGAACGCTCTATAGGTTAATAAATTTGATTCATACTTCTGCACTCCAGCGAGTTATCACGGTGTAATATTGCAAGATTATTACACTATGCCATGCCACCAGTTCAAGGTTCTATTTCTTTTACTAAGCTTGTTTAATACTTTGAGGTCATCTATGAATCTGAAGAATATTCTGTTGACTATGTGATGCTTGGTGAATCTTACAATATACTGGCAATGGATGGAATACATTTTGAAAAATGAATAAAGTATTAAAATAAGCTCAAGGAAACAAAGGACACATTGATTAGGTTAATACCGTTATTAATGAGAACACCAATGTATACGTATAAACAAAGGCCTTATTAATGAAGATGGTTGCCCTGCAAAATACATTAGGAATGCAGGCGCAAGGAAAGGGAGTCCAGACCCAATTGTAGTTGCTACTTTGAGGGTAATACGAAGAGTGCTGATTGGACAATCTACAGGGAATCCAAGTTGGAATAGCCTGTAGAATGCCCAGCATGCTACTGGCAGCAACACTAAGCATAGAAGTAGCCAATGCCCCACAAAAAACGCCCATTTAAAGTCACATACTAGCAAAGGGCCCATATATGACCATGTTCATTTTAATGACAAAGGTAGGTTGTAGTAGCTTTATAGGCCCCCTTGGGCCATATAAGCCAATATGGTCACTCAGACTCTGTTAACTCAGTCTCTGGGGCCCAAATCCCCTTGTACGTTCTGCGCTGGGGTGTTCTATTAAGCCATTATAAACAGCAACATTAACATATCCCAAGAATCAGCAGAGGGGAGTGTTACTGTGACAGCATCATGCTTGGAAGATAGGAGGTAAGACAAGGAACAAAGAGTCAGGCCTGCCTACCATCTGCACATTTCAAGACCCTGCGGGTGGAAGAATCTTTTTTATCAGCAACGGGGACATTCTTGTGGGTGCACACCAATCTGAAACATGCACATACTTTAAAGGTTATATAAAAATGACAACACCTCTCCTACAACCCGCACGGAAGAATCCTGCACAAAAAAAGAAGCTATAGAAACCGAACTGAAATGCAGAAAAACAGGAAATCTTCTATTAAGTGAATAAAAAAAAGAGAACAATGTGCTTGATGACTCCACATACAATCCTCCCCAGCATATAGAAACACAGCTTATTTGCCTCATTACACCTAGAGAACGCACCATTTCAGTTATCGGACCCACGGGTCTCCTATGCCTGCTCCAAGCTCCAAGGCTCACTCGACATGCAGAGTGCGTACATCCCGCAGGTCCACTCCTAGCAAAAGTCCTCAGAAACCCCAGATAAGCAGCAGGCCAGCCCGCGCTGCCATACGGGCCATATAGGCCGGTGACAAACAGACCCTACCTAAATCTATGATCACAACACCCTGATACCCTATTACAGAGCACCAGCCTCATATTAATACCACTGGGCAAACTCTGAGGATTTGTAACCTCAAACACCCACAGCCTACGAGGGTCACCTCTGGTAAAGGAATACTAGGCCAGCCACATTCAGCAACTACAACATTGGCGGACCCAAGGACCCAAGAACCCAACCACGCAGAAAACAACCCACATGGCCCCCCGAGCGCTATATCGAGCTGCCACGCTATGAAGACCATGCCCCCGTCTCATCACAAGCCTCGACCCCCAATTGCACTAACTCGCACCTATCCACCCTAAAAGGAGCCCTCGTCAATGCAAGACCAATACCAGCCCAAGCCCTAGACTTACATGACCTGTACAACCCAAGACCTAGACCTGCTAGCCATAACTGAAACCTGGCGCCACCACGCATCAGGCCCAGCATTATCGCTAGCACTCCCACCGGGTTAACCATACTCAGAAATGACAGAGGACTCAAGACAAGGAGGTGTCGCACTCATCCACAGAGACGCTCTCAGCATCAGGCAGGCTATTGACACTAGGTAAGGTAACTGCGAACTCCTCACAGCTAAGCTCACCACCTCCCCAGTAGACTGACCATCCACATCATTTACCGACCACCAGGCCACGCAGCTTCCTTCGAGGAAGACCTCATATTCATAGTAGGAGAAAACCTAAAACCCTGCTCTACGGCCATAGTACTCTGGGACCTCAATGCAGGTCTTAATAACCCCTCAGACACCACTGCCTCAGCGGACGTCAATGCACTCTTCGACATGGGATTTAAGCATCAGGTTTCAGTCCCAACCCACAACAAGGCGTAGAACCCTGGGACTGGATAGCGGATCTGAATAACCAGATCTCTATCACTGCCAATCTACCCTGCCCATGGTCAGACCACCACATTGTAACATTCACACTCCCACTGAGGAAACAGCAGCCACTTAACCCCCCCCAGCCTTGCCTCTGAACCTTTCACGCAGCCCCCGCAAAATCGCCAAAGAATCAACCTCGCCTCTTCTTACACCATCCTACCAGAGAACCTCGACTCGATAATACTTTAGCAGACATCTGCTTAAACACCATGACCAATGCTATAAACCTGGTGGCCCCATTAAGGCCTAGAAGAGCGAAACCAGTCTGCCACATCAATTCCTGGTTTAACCCCCCCCCCCCAACCCCCCGACATTCAGGCCGCTCTTCTGAGAAAAATACAAGCGGAAGCAGCTTGGAGAAAAGACCCAACAGAACATTCTAAAGCCCCCTTCAAATCAATTGCTGAGGAATACAAAAACCCATTATCCCAGCCAAAGTGACGGCTTACAACACAACAATAACGAAATGCCAGCTCAAATTCCCAAGAAATCTTTAGAATCCTCAGAGAGTTAGAAACACCATCCTCCCCACCTAGCACTAGATGAGGCACGGTGCACAGACATCCAGAATGTGGTGGGAGCCAAAATTACCTCTCTACAACAGAAAATAGAAAATAAACAAGCCTTAATTTCCACCCAAAACCCCACACCCCTCCACGAATCACCAACGCACACCCATCTTCCACTTCAGAGTAGTGTTCGAAGCAGAAACGGGCAACATACTTAGAAAGCTCAAACCCTCTAAATGTAAAGTGGACACCTGCCCTGCTAACATCATGAAAGACTGCTCGAAATCCCCAATCCTGTTCATCACAAGATTTATCAATGCCTCCTTATCAATGAGCCATGTCGCGGCCAGCCTAAAAGAATCATGGGTACACCCCCCATCCTCCCCCCAACTAAAAAAAACCTTGCTCGACCCATCAGCGCCCAACAACTACTGTCCCATCACAACAGTGCCGTTCCTGCAAAAGATCCTGGACAGGGCAGCCTAGGAGCAAATACTAATCTTCCTAGAATCCAACCACATCCTGGGGGTGCGCCAATCAGGTTTCCAACCAGGTCATAGGAGGGAATCAGCATTACTGGACCTAAAAAAAAACAGCTTGATGCCTTCATAGACAAAGGCAAGCCATCCCTCCTACTCCTTCTGGACCTCTCTAGCAGTTTTGACATGGTGGAACAAAAAACCCTCTGCAACCATCTTATGGCCTCCACCGACATCTCCTGCGAAGCCATGACTTGGATAGCTTCTTTCTTGGAAGGCAGATTCATGAGAGTCTTCTCAGATACTGCCAGCACCCCTCCCATCCCAAGTCTGTGTGGAGTTCCCCATGGTCCATGTGCCTCCCCTACCCTCTATAACATTTGTACCAAACCCCTCTTCGACCTCTTGGACTATCGGCATATCCTACACCAACGATGACACCCAAAATCCTCCTCCCACCGTCAGGCTTCTATGACACAGACTCCCTTACCATCAACAGAATATACTCTCTTATCCAAGCATGGATGGCTATGAATTACCTATGCCTCAATGACGACAAGCCATAGATCCTACCGGGTCACCAGCCATGCTGAAAAAAACTCAATGCACAATTCTCAGCCTTCACAATAGATGGCATCAACATCCCAGCCTCAGCATCTGTAAAAACGCTGGCCGTCTACCTGGATGCCTTGCTATCCCTCCCCAGACAGGTGAATGCGAGTGCCTCCTCAGCGAATACACAGCACACAACTCATTAATGCAGCCTGACAATTCCTCACGCCGACCAGCTGCCTCAACATCGCCAGAGCAATCACTGGAGTGAGACTCGAATACTTCAATGTTCTCTTCGCTGGAACATCAAAACAAAGCAGGTAATCCAAAACATTGCCCATCGCACAGCACTCATCATCCTGAGAAAATATCACATTTCAGCAGCCAAAAGGGAGGCGCATTGGCTCCCAATTCGAAAAAAAACTATATTCAAGACACTCGCCACCACGCACAAATGTGTTACCAACACTGCCCCGGAAAACCTGTTGCAGAAAATGTTGAGACCTACTTCCACCAGACCGATGAGGGTCATCCACGCCAACAGCCTTGTTCCTCCAACCTTCAAAACAGGTAGAGCAGGGTGCTCCAGCTTCCCTGCAGTGGCAGTAAAACATTGGAATGCTCTACCCCCGTCCCTAAGGGCAGAGGAATCTTACTGGCCATTTCACCTAAATGGCCTTGGATGATGGCTAACTGCATCCAGTGAAACGTCCTTGTGTATGTAGTTAGCGTCCTGCCCGACACTCTCCGCTCTCGTTCTTATGTCTATGTGTGTAATTGATTTCCTTAACAGCGCTGATACCCTCGTGTGTAGGTGCTTTACAAATGTAAATAAATAAAACTTTTCTCATGTTTGTAGTAACCTGCATTTTCTATCAATTCATACCCGGTCCTTATGGGCTTAGATCTGACCCATGAAAATTCACAAAATGTCTCACGCTAGCTATTGGCAGTACAATTGTGAGGCAGGGCTGAATCAAGCAAAGTATTTTAAGATCCTGCTTAACATATGGGGTTATTGTCAGACTATAGCGCTATAACACACCACAAAGCAGAACTGCTCAATAAAATAAAAATAAAATGCTGGATTTAGTGGACCCTTTGTTCCCACGTCACCCTCAAGAGTCCCAGTTTTCATTACTCCCTCACTAGGACCTCGAACCTATTGACAAAGTATTTTGTTCTGGCACTCGCAGCCAGCTATATAAACACCCACCATCACATTGCGCAAGTTATCAGCAACAGTCCTAAAAGAAAAATAAATATGCTTGTTTACCTTTACATCTTGGTTCCCATCGTCTTCAGTTTCATTTTCAGAAACTCCATGACCATTTTCATTCTCAAACGTTTTGCATATTTTGGCCCCTGTCATGGGTCTTTTAGTTTTCTGTTGTGAAAAGGAGGGGCTTCTTTCTTGAGAAGATGGTGATTCTGCACACATAGGATGTAGGGCTGTGGGCCCAGCATCAGTTACTTGTTTCAGATAATTTGGTGTTAAAGTACTGCTTACAATCTGTGGCTTCTCACCAGACATATTACACAGCAATCCAGTGCTGTTAGAAACATATTCTCTGAACTCATCGGCCAAAAGGAGATTCTTTTGACCACAAGGTTCCCTCACATCATCAAAAAAGCCAACGTTTTTTTTACGGTCTGTGGTTTTGCGCCTGTCCTGTCTTGATTTTTTCACTGAGCTTTTGCCATAACCGATGTCTACCTCTTCGCAGAAGGTATTATTTACATTACAGCTGATTTCCGTACCTGAGTCAACAGTGGTTTGATTATAGTGGAAGGGGAGCTCGGTTTTTATCAGTCTTGAAAAGTCGGTGCCCTCCACAAAACTCTCTGAACACCTCCCTTTTAATTCACATGTTTTGGATTTGATCTCATCTTGCTTTGTAAATTGGTTAGTGTCCGCGAGTGTGCCCAGACTTGTTTGCTCAATCAAGTTATTGTTTACTGCAAACTCTGCAATTGTAGGGGGGATGTGAAATATTTCTTGATTGGAGTGGTTACAATGGGGGTGCCTACTTATGGGCGAGCAAGTCTGCGTTTCATCTGCCACGTCTTTTTGTATTTGCTCCTCCTCTTCTGAGCAGCATTCAAGTTCTTCTGGATGCGACAACTCTGTCCGTACACCTTCATGCAGTGTTATTTGAAGAATTGTATCGGACTCTTCCCTGCCCAGGTCAGCAAATGTAGCTGCAATATCAATATCTTCAGGGGTCGATGCTTCAGAACTGCCACAATTCATGCCATTGTGCACATTCGTGTAGGAGTCCCTTTCCACATCCAGACCGTCCCTTAATGTTTCAGCGTCTTCTAATTGCACTTCTTTTAAATCATCCTCCTCCTGTTCCTTTTCCTCCACTAATTCAGGTTCCTCTAGAACCATATCAAGCAAGTGGCCCACCTTTCTAGAGGGGCCAAAAGTTTCAAAGTGCAATTTATGGGCATTAATGTGAAAACCATCAAAATCATTTTCTTCTTCCTCCTCCTCTTCTTCCTCAATGACTACAAGCTGCTGTTTAAGCAGGTGTAACTCCAGAAGGTGAAGGATTTCTGGGTCTAGTTTATCGGAAATATCACGACCCCGATCACACATGAACTCTCGGACTTCTATTTTATCTTCACCACCATCATAGCTGTCTTCTAGGCGATACTCATAATTTCTTGCCCCAGGCGGATGGAAAATGCTATCTGCGTGAAATAGTCTTTCCCCTTGCAGCATGTCCGCTTGCTGCCTTCGATCATCTTCAATCTCTAAATCTTCCTCGGTTTCCAAACTTGCATGTTGTACTTCATCTTGGCTGTTTTGAGAACTAACCTCCGATTTATCTTCCACCACATCCAATTGCTCTGCGTCAAAGTCAAACACCTCTTGAACTGGGGCATCACTGGAATCTGGATTATGTGACACTGTATAATCTTCCTGCTGCGCTGCCACACATTTTACCGTACCTGCCCCTAAACATGGCGAAAAAGACTTGTCCTCCTTTAACAGCAGATCTTCAGAGAAATCTTGAGTATGCATTAAAGGACCAACTGTTAATTCTTTGAAAGCATTTGTCGTGCCATGCTTTAGCAACCCGCAGGACCCACTAGCACCTGCAAAAGCACCAATTTCATTGTTGGGAAGTGCAGTGTTCCCTTTTTGTTCACAGCTTGTTTTCCCAGTACTTCCATTATTAAAAATGATTCCCCCAATCTCTGCTTTGCCATTTTGTTCTTTTACATTAATTATTGTGTCGTCTGCTTCTAGTTTTGAAAGCAGCTTGTTTCTTCTGCCTCCCAGTGACAACGGCTGAATATTATGCAAGTCCACCACATCTTCTGATACAGTATTTAGGGGCAGTTTCAATTCCTGCCCGGTAATCTCAGAGGAAGGCATTTCAATTTCTGAATCCTGGCATGAAGGAAATCTACATTCAAGCAGCTCACCTGAGGTAGCCATAGAAGATAGTGCCTTATACCCAAGTACACATGCTTCTTGGGCAAATGGACAGTGCTTCACAGAATCAGATCCAAAAGTCCAAATCTCTTTTTCTCTGCCTTCATGGTGAGTGTTCATGGTTCTACTAATGTCCACTTCATTTACTTCTTCACCCTCTTCATCTGAAACATCAGCACTTACTTGATCTACACAGATTCCCTGATCATCTGCTTCAATGGCTTCTTCTTCCAGCAGATTTCGTACATCTTGTAGTTCTAGGTCTTCTGTTGAATCGTTGTGATCACTAAACGAGTCTCCATTTTCCTCTCCTGAGCCTCCCCATTCATCATCTCCAGACAGGTTTTTCATTTCTGAACTTTCATTTTGTTCTGCTGCCATCTGTTCGTCGTTCTCTTCACTCAGTGATAAATGTTCTTCTAACAGCGGTCCCTTTTCAGTCCCCATGCCAATCCTGAATTCTGCTGTGCTTTGGTTTTGAGCAATATCTCCCTCAAATGGTTCTTTGTTATTATTTATGCGATCTGCTGACTCAGACTCAAGGTTTGCTTTCTGCGGAGGGATACCTGTGTCTTCTTTCACGGGCACATCTTTCAATCCATTGACCTTTCCATTCTCGTCCATCAGGAGTGCACATGCATGTTGCAAAGCATCAGTGTCCACAGACTCCTTTTCGTGGTGGACCTGCATCCAAGGGGAACCTACAACAAACAATCAGAAACAAAATTAAATCAATCGATAAATCAGAAATGTCTAATGATTACATTTGTTAACATCACATAATAACGGGTGTACATTTTTAAAAACTATCAGCATAACTTAGAATCTTAAGATGTAAAATAAGATAATAGACCACAATTTCCAGCATGCCACAGCCAGTTGATGCATCAGAGGCAGGCCAGAGTAGTAGAAATAAATGCATGTCCCCACACCCCCCAGCCAGAGGCTAGATGTGCTTTAATGCTAGATCATTTGTGTAGAATTGGCAGTCACAGATTGAATCTGCAGCATCCAGAAGTAAACCAATTCACTATGAATGTGTATAGGAGCTGTGGCGTCCACCTCAATGCTATCCCACGGTGTGTTTGATAAATATAGTCTCCAAATGTTTACATCCTTTTGAAGGGCTGACCACCATCTACATTTCAGTAAAGTTACTTAATCTTTTTTAACACACTTTATACTGGAGACCAGTTTCTAAGTGCAGGACCAGGTTTCGAACTCGTGTTGCTCTGCGCTGTCTTGCTTCCAAGACAAATGGGTTACCCCAGAGCGATCATCCCGGCCCAATGGTACACAAAACAAGTGCTTCCAAAACAATGCCATGTGTGGAATGCCAGACAATGTGTAAAACAATCAACTAAAATGAATCCCAAACTCTGGTATTCTTCGGTTAATGAGAGAAGATGTGCCCTGAATGGGAGAAGACTTACTTCGTCCCTATATCCGTCCCGTAGATCGGAGAGGACTCAGCCCTGGTAGGCCAACTTTCCTGGGCTGCAATGTTGCCAGAGCTGGGAGCTAGCTGGAGGCAGTACAGGGTAGGAGGTGCAGAGCACCCACCAAACCAAAGGTTGTGTATCGAACTGAGTACAGAGTACACTCTGCTCTTTAGCAGACACCATCACCCTGGCTGTTATCTGTGTAGAGGAAATGAAGACTAAAGTATGACAAAACCGAGGGCTTGGGCAATTCAGGTGCCATGGAACACCCAGGTGTTCAGCTGATGTGGAGTCCCTGAATTTTGAGGGACTGACGGAAAACTTGCTTAGGGTAATAAGAGGGTCAGTGGCCTGAGAACTAACACTACAGGATCCCAAATATCAGAGGGGATGATGGCACGACTGACACCCAGCGTGGAAATTTAAAACACAGAGAGCAGCAAGCAGCAGACTTTAGTCGAGGGCACTTGCAAACAGGGATCCCCACAAGCACTTGAGGAATCCATACCGCCAATGAACCCTAGTGCCCACACACCACTACGAAGAGCAGAAATTGAACCACAGAATGCTCAACAAGACAAGATGTAACATTGCAGGGGTCCAGCGTGGAGCCGGTAAGAAGATGGGAGTACCCCTTATGTTAAGAAGGCCACCAGGTCTTCAAAATGAATGCAATTAACCTAACACCAGGCCAATTAGAAGTGATTATGGAACTGTGTTTAATAGAGAGGGCCTACAAAAGGTCAGACACGAGGCAGAGGAAGAGAGAGGAGGCAGGCAAAAAGGATACGACAGCAGGAGAGTTTGTGGTCCAGCAGGAAGCTGTTGTGCAGAAGGGCCAGTGACTGGATCATAGAAGAGACAAGATGCAACTATGCAGGCTGGCCAAACTACTTGGAGAAAGCAAGATCAGCTTCTAGGAAATTAATCCACTGGAATCTTGAAGAGCTATACTGCTTGCTTGTATTAAGATCATGATATCCTCTATTGAGAGAGAGAGAAGGGCACCATTTCCTTTATTGTAAGAAGGGCAAGAAATCCCTTTCTAGTCGGAAGTGTAGAGAGTCAGAAGAAGGACACAGACACTCAGAGGACATGGTACGCAATATGTTATTCAAGTAAGAAGTATAAGGCCTAACTTTCCCTATCACTAAGGGGGGGTCCCTAGCTATCATACCAACTAAGGTGCGCATCCATCCTTCTTGAAAGTCCAAATAAATATGCCAGCTGTACAAAACTATCCTAACTAACCCTACCACTATGTGAACTAACTTAGGCTCAGATAATGCGATAATGCCTCCTTTCCCCTTTGTGTACTTCTAGTACCAATCCATATGGGTCTTGCTAGTATATAATCCGTAAATAGTTTCTTGAGATCTCTTGGATCAGTCTCTGTAACTCTTCAAATGGGTTAGTGAAATTTTCTTCTGCTTTGGGGGTCCCCTTTGGGAATTTCTTGCACATTTTATTTTCCTAGTTATGCTTCTCAGCATGCCTGAATATGGTTGTTTCTCAGGTAGACTTTCCCACCGGGTTCATTATTGTTCAGTTCACTTTGGTCTACTGGACCTCTTATCCGTACTATTGATTTTCCCTTTTCACAGGGTATTGTTATCACTGGCTCCCCTCTCTTTGTTCAGCTTCTCCATATTTTGCTCTTTTGCACCATCAAATGGGTTCATGGGGTTCAAGTTGAACTTTGGCTCCTCCCCCTTTTCCCTGAAGTATTATCCCTGTCCCTTATTTCTTAATTCAGGTTTTCAGTGATCCTCTCTTTGTTCACCACCTGTTAAGTTCACTTGTTTCAAGCTTAACTTTGTCTCATACCTGCTACTGAGATGAGTTAGCTGTACGGTATATTGATTCACTCCTCTAAGCCTCCCGTTCTCGCAGTTAACGTTGCTTTTGAAGGGGAATGTCTTCTGGAGTAGGGTTCCTCAGAATCCTTCTCATTCGCCCTGGGAGTCAACGCCTTTTCTTCATTGGCGTTCTCTTAATTGCAGTATCTCGTTCCCTAGTGGTCTCTCGTTTCCTTGCGGTGTTCTAACGCTCGAATGAGTGACCGAACATCCTGTGGATCTCTACTGGCGGTGGTTTCGGCAATGTTTTGCGGACCTGTGGTCCACATCGGATCCACCTCCTTAGTCTCACTGCCACCTTTCCGCAGGCTCTTGCTCTGTCGGGTTCTTGAGCTTCGGTTTCGCCATAGATTTGACGAACTGCGCTGTAACATCGAGCAAGTTCTAAACTCGCAAATTTCTTGGTTTCCGCTTCCTGCAGGTGTTATGCAGCTCAGGCCTTCCCGGGCCGACGTCTGCATTCCTCTCATTGAGTGCACGTTATTCAACATACTCGTCTCAGTGGATTGGTTATTCTCATTTAAAGGGACATGCTCTTTGCCTGTAAGATAATGGTATCTCTGAGGAGTTACTTCGTCCCAGTATTGATACGTAAAGGTTTCTGATACATGAGAGCATCCCATGTATGTTACAGTGCACACAGATTTAAGAAGTTCCTCAAGGGAACCGGAGTCTTTTTCTCCTAAGGGGGACTCTCTCCAGGTGAGGTCCCACTTGCCTCGACCTCTAAAGAGGGTGTTGCAGATCGGGCTCACCTCCCTAGCCTCAGAGGGAGTTAGAGGGAGCTCCCCCTTGGAGAGATGGGACAAATTCCCTTGATTTGTTACAGAAGGGAACTATAACTGAGAAGGGAAAATTAACTAAGTAGGGGAAAGGGCATTACATTCCTTAAATGGGCCAGAAACTATCCCGTTGGCTGAATTACAAAGAGCAAGTAGGGCATTATATCCCTGTGACTATGACAAGTGGCAAAGAAGCAGATGGGCACTATAGACCTGTGACTGAACATTTGAGCCAAGAATCAGAGTATGCTACATGACTGAGTTAACCCTAGAAAACCTGAGGAGTCCAGTAGTTCTGGTGGAGATAGAACCTTAACACAACCCGACACCTTTATATTTAGAATACAACTCCAGGATAGTACAACCCCTACTTCGCTTAGGCATTTCTCTTACACCAATCTACTTTTTCTCGCCTAGGAAAGAAAACGAATGAGCAATAGAGGAAGTCATTCTCACTGAGGAAGACATTGCCTCAAACTATTGTGGATGCGGACACTCCCTTACCAGACACCTTGTGAGAGGTGTATTAACTTTTGTAGGCTTTGGAAGCCGTTTGACATGGGTTCTCTTAAACAAAAAACTGCAAACATATCTTGCTTTAGAAATCTTGAGTTTCCAAATAACAGTGAATGCCTATGTATGGATTCAGCTGCCCACTTGTGCTTACAGAACAAGTTTTAGCATGTTATATAGCCAGGAACAGCTGTGAGAGTAAGTTGATGCCCTGGCCAAAGTGCAGATTTAGCCAGGGTCAAAGACCTTTTGAAAGACTACACTAGCTATAAAAAGTATAAATGCTCTCCTTCTGAAAAAGGGGAATGCAGACACAAAATGAGAGGGCAGAGGGTTCACCTGGCAGATTACGACCATGTGGAGATAGCTGCAGCTATAATAAAGACCTGTATCAATGATAATTAGACAAACCTCTGTTCCGGTGTTTAATTTGCCTTACAGTTATTTTCTGAACACAGACGGAAATACAAATAAGTATTTTCCCACAATTGGCACCACCAGGTGAGACCTCAATGCAGTTAAGATCCAGATGGACTAAACTGCCACGGCCGGAGAACAGGCAAAGGTGGGTGTCGGGAGTGGGCACACTGCTGCTTTCCTTCCAGTCACAACTTCACTCTCCAGCTGACTTCTTCGAAACGATTGATCCCTGCAACTGAGGATCCCTATTGGTGTGAGCAAAAGGAATTTACATTGGTAAACACTTTCACAGAATACTGCAGAAAATTAGGTGAGACCGTTCCAGAATTATATTTAATGGTTTCTTATTATGAAAATGAAATGTTGCATTCCCTGTGGAAAGCATACTGTTAATGAACCATAGGGAATCTCACATCCGACTCTTCAAAATCTTTTTTCTGTTTCAGCTACTGCTTTTATTTATCCTGTACCTTCATTACTCGTTTGCCTAACCCATCTCTCATCTACAACCACATTTGCTTTTATAGTATAAGCAACATTTGCAGGAGCCAACTAGGGGCCTCATTAGGAGTTTGGTAGTAATCCAGTTGCCACCCCTTTTTGACAGAAACGGAATTACAGCTACTTTTACTGCATTACCAAATTCTGAGTTTCAACTTGAAGAGGACGATTTATTTCCATCAACTTGCTCAATGCCAAAAATGTGGTGGATTTGCAGCTAGCATCATTTGTGCACATGGCCAAATCTGCCAAGTCCTTGATGGAGTCATTGATTAACACTGCCATGCCATCACTGGTAATCCAGCAGTAAATCTGCTATAGCGAGTGGCGGTAACGTTAATCAAATTTAGTGGTAGTTCAATAGAAATAGAACCGGAATATTGCCAAAAAAAACGAAGCCCTCAGTATAAAAAAATGTATCTAAAAACCATCTCATCATCAAAAATAATTTCTCCATGAATAAACGCCAGTCCTCAAATATGCATTGCATATCCTCCACCACGATTGGGCAATACAGATTATAACCAAAGCAAACCAGGCTGCTCTTTAAAAATAAAAAAAGTTTGTCACTTTCCATAAACTTCTTGGTGGCAAAATTGCTTAAAAACGTACAAATGTTTTTTTTTACAGAAAACTAGAACAGTGCTCATTTAGTGGTTGGAGGAATGCAACAAAAATGCAGACAATGAATTACAGTAAAGTTTACTGCATGTACTTTGTAACAAAGTCGCATGCGTAAACTCAGAGAGGAACATCACGGTAGTCTATGGGGCCAGGTGCGACCTCGGGGTAGTGGATGGTGGACCCTGTGGTTATGGCAAACAATAACCCTCTTACGTGCAGCCCTAACAATATTTTTGGTAAGGCAGTCCACTTAAGTAGCCAGATACAAGCACCCAATATGGAGATCAGTACTTTTTCCCTTTAAAAGAACGATGCTGCAGTCTCTGGAGCTCCCCATAGAGAGTTTTGATAGAATTCTTCCTTCGTCAGCAGCCACAGAATCACTAACCAGATTGCAACACTTGCAGAGTTTGTGCGGCTACCACGTCATACTAGAGGAATAGATCACAGGAGGATCATGATCATCTCGTGTGTCCACTGCACAAAAGGAAAGAACAATGCTCTCCCGCTTGCGTCACAGGAGTTACAATGTTACAATTTCCCTGCGACAAAAGCATACTCGTAATCCCTGGCTCAAAGGTTTCCCTTACCTCTGAATCACACGATGGGGCCACAGCTGAAAGCAGGGTATGCCAGCAAAGCTCCAGATGGGAGGGAAGAACACCCACATGTTCAAGGCCTCTGTAAAATCCAAAATGGCGGGCAGCTAGCCTTACTATATCCTCATGCCATAACCTGCTCAGGCTAGGATTTTCTTGACCAGGAGATACTCCTATGACCCAGGAACTTATAAAGCAAAATCTCCTAAATCTCTTATTATGTATGTTGAATGGATGGGGGGGAAGAGAGCGATCCAGAAAAAAATGAATAAGAAACACTGATATAATTTATGTAGCAATTTAACATTGAGAGATGCACTCATGACAGCGCACTCATGACAGCATAGTCACTCCAGAGTTGCTGGAACATCGTGGAATGTAGTTCTATTTACAGACTTTGGCACACACCCAAAAATTAATACTTCTCCAGTGCTCCAGATGAGATTTGGAGGGGATGGGGCTGTACTCCCTATTTTTTTTAAGTTGGGAGTAAAATGATGTTTAAGAAGTAAAAATTTAAGACCAATTTCCAAAGGGAGGATTTTCTAAGCGGGTACAAATATGTTCTAACCGGAAAAAGGAAACGATTTTGTAATAATGATTTCTTTGAACCTAGTGATTCGTGTACATTAAAACATACATGTTTACTTCTTCTGATCGGGCACTAATAATGGTAGTGTTTCCCTTATTGGCACTACTGGCCCAGACATATCGATGGAGCTGTGTGGGTGAAAGCAGGGGGGCCAAGGTTCTACGTGTCCTTTCCTTATTTTTTGTTGGTAGTATTTGTACCCCCTATTTTTTTGTTTTTGCGGAGTATTTGCCTATTTTTAGGGAGTACAATTGGACAATACGCCCTGTATCTGTAGGGCTACTCTCACTCCCCCTCTTTCTGTAGCTATGTTCTTCCGTCCTTCACCCTATCGCTGAAAACATGTTTTAGTTTCTCGGTCTCTTCACCTGCTGCTTGACAATGTTTTCCCTTGTACTTCCTCTGTCTTGGGAACGTCCCTCTCTGTTGCCATCTTGCACTTGGTCATTGCCCGTCTGTCTAACACTACATCTCTGGTGGTGTTTCAACCTTTTTTTTGGCCATTTTGCTACCTTTTTTGCTGCCATACAATTGTTCCACTTGCTGCTGTCAGCTTGGTCTCTAGCTCCTCTGTTGCCGTCTCAGTCATTGGGTAAAAGGCTGGGTTTTAAAAGTAACTCCCTGCATTTAAGTTTGCCGTTTTGGATGGGAATTATGGTACTCTTAATGTGTGGTCAAAGGGAGAGAGAGAGAGAGAGTCTTCTCCCCCCGCGGCTGATCCAACCACGCCTCTGCATACCTTGCGCAATGAGTAACACTCAATACATTACTCTAACTGACAGCAGCTTCAAATCACCGTTAACAGATGTTACTGTTACCCAACTAAATGGTACTCGTACTTCGGGCAGAGATGTCCCTATTATAATTAAAATATATGCACGCATGTTTGTACTAAGACCTCTGAAGTTGTGTGTGTGTACACACCTGGCTACATGGGATTAATTTAACTGGGATAAGTAAATGTTTTTTGCCACACAATTAAAGGGCCTCATTACACGGAAGGCGGTGAGCCATGGCGCTATTAGCGCCATGGCTCATGCCGGTAAAATACCGGCACCGCCTTGGCGGAAAGGGGATTTACCGCCCCATTCCAAGGTTGGAGGGGCGGTAAATCCCCATTCCGCCATTGCTCTTCCCCATTCCCATTTCTGCCCCATAGGGCTCTATGGGAATGGGGAAGGCGCTAATTAGGGCACCGCAATTTTGCGGTGCCGTAATTAGCTCCGAGGTCCCTTAGCGGGTTGGTTTTAGCACCAACCCGCTAAGGGACCTCGTAGTAAGGCGGTAATGGTTAACGGTCACCGTTACCATTAACGGTGGCCGTTAACCATTACCGCCTTCCGTGTAATTAGCCTGAGGAAACGCCTGCACTCTGCTGCAGCTACTAATAAAACAGCTACATGCAAGCAATGTATTGCTTTACGCAAATACAGTATGGGGAATGGGCTTGCAGCGTGCCGTTTGACCATTTTCAAAGAGTACTATTAAAACGGCTAGAGCGTTTTACCCACAGGGTAAAAGGGAACCGTTAATTTTAGAGTCATCAGTACGTAACATAGCACACAATATATGTTGTTTACATGTCTTCACTAACTGACTGAATTAAGCCACCATCATTTAAACTAAACTCCGTTCATCATGAAACTGAGGACATCCAATGTATCCTTTAAAGATTACATGGAGCTAAATGAATGTGGTGCAGCCAGTGAAGGTAGCTCCTAGTGTATTTCCAATTCGCTGACAAAGCGCACCTCATGCCTATCTAATAAACTCGGCTGCCACCCAGTGGCGGTACTGGGCAGCGGATTTCCTATGGCAAGAGCTATTTAGCCCCTAGGGCCCGGGAATGTTGTACCTTGCCCAGGCTTGCTCAGCCTACACTATAAACGCCAGTTTCCTCAATCGTGGAGTGTGGTGTGTTCGAGCAGGACAAGGTGTTTGGAGGAGATTGGCGAGGGAGGGTCTTTTCTGAGGAAGATAGGCGGAAGAAGATCGCTGGAGGTATAGTTACTGCAGAAGGAGGGCTACCAGCAGGGAGGAGAAGGAGAAGGATTACCATCTGGATAGTCATTGGATGGGGGAAGTTGCACCACCTGGAGAGAGAGTTACTGGAGCCCGGGCTGGAGACAAAGGGTAGACAGGCAGTCGGTATGCTTTCCGAATCCGAGGGGAGGCTAGCGAAGAAAATCCAATGACAAGAAGCAGAAATTAGCAGCAAGAAAAGCAAGCACAAGTGAGGACAGTGAGAAGGAAAGGTCAGAGAAGAGTACCGGGCAAGAAAGAAATCGAACAAGGAGAGGAGCGGCCATCATGAAGTGGAGGAAGAGGCGGTAGACCAGCGAAACCTGACCTAGGCACCAGTCCCGTTTACTGTAGAGGGAGCACCACTGGCTGTATGGGGTCAGCTGGACATTAGGAAGGGCCAGACACCGCAAAGCACCAATCCCGAGAAACTGGTCCAAATACCAATCATTCCACAGCATTGAACATGTCAGAAAATAGACTAGTAATAACAGGGGTTCGTTATTCAATAATAACAGTGCTAGCTAGATGTGAAAGAAGGCATACCGTTTTTTAAAAAGGGCGGAGTCGAGAGTTGCAGAAAAGTAATGGTTTGCAAATATAGAGAGAATATGGAGAGAAGGGCTTACCCTTTATACCCCATTTCCATAGTCCCCTTTACCCAATACCTATAGTATGTCGCCCACAGGAAGGGCTTGGGACCGGAGCAAGGCACAATTCACAATGAAAACATTGCACAGCGCATGTGCAAATGCAGTTATGCCCCAACTATGGGCCGCTCTCGCTACTGCTTCCTGACCACACCGTGATAACAGAATGGGGAGCATGTACTAAGTACAACAGTCAGAATGGCGAGTCTTGTAGATCCTGCCTGTTATGTGTGACCCTCCCAAGTGTATTGCCGTTTTAAGATGGGCCATGATTTGGTCATGGCCCAAGCTAATAAAAAGAGCCCTTGCAGGCACGTGCAACAGAACGGCTGCAGACTCCAACTAGTCCTGTTGTCTCATCTCTCACTGTAGGCCTGGGTGAGCACGATCCTGCATCCCTGGCCTGCAGGCCCACACCGCGTGATCACGGTCCTGCAGGTCCCTGCTGGTGCCCTGGGTCCAGTCCAGGTACCCACCATCCAGGATGCGGCCAGCATCCAAGGTGCTCTGGCACCCAGGCTGTGTCACCACAGCTTCACAAGGTCCTACCCTCCAGCACCAGTAAGGCCAGATGACCCCGACACACCAACATGGTGCTGGCCAGCCCAGCACCTCTGAGGCTGGCTGCGTGACTGCCGCCAGCCCCACAATAATGGTGATGAAGAGGAGGAAGAACCCCTGCAATGTCCCCCGTACCTGCTGCCCTGGAAAAGAGGGGTGGATGCCATGCCCAGCGCCCTGCCGGCGGATCCTCTCTGGCCGTGGCCCTCTGAGAAGAGGGTGCTTGTGCAGCTGGGGAGAGGGTCCACCCGCAGCCCCCTGTAGCATCCGCTGCAGAGATAGAAAATGAGAAGAACCCGCCAGGTGCACAATTCGACCCGGCGGTGATCATCTAATGTGCTCGCGTTTGGAGCTCGAGAGGAAGAGGGCCCAGTAGCCGTCCAGAAGGCGAGTGCCGATCTCATGACAACGGCCGTGTGGGCCCAGTGGTCGCCGTTCTCCTGGAATCCCAGGACGCCCAGCGGTGAAATGTAAGATGCCCTGGTACCGGAGTTCAGGAAAAAGGCCCCGCTGTGTCATTACTGTTCCCGGGAAATCATATGTGGAAAGCCCTGCAGCGTCCCCGGCCAAAGGCGGTGAATTACAAAGCGCTCCATGTCAGGGCAATGGAAAAATAAATGCAGTGTTATATGTCAGAACGTGAATAACAAAAGCCCAGCCCCCTGGGGCGTGATCCCAGTGCCATGGCCGTGAACTGTGACAATATTAGTGCTCCAGTGTCGGAACTGTGAGCACAAAAGCCCCAGCGATATCCCAGGCCAACCAGGTAAAGAATCGCTCCGTGCTGGTGCAGAGTAAAGAAATGAATATGGCCCTCTGCAAATCCGGGGGTGCACAGTGGTGAAAAGTAAAGAGCTCTGTGTCGAGCAATGTGAAATGTAAAGTGCCCTTGCAGATCCCAGGCTACCTGGCAGTGACATTTAAAGAGCTCTGTGTCAGGGCCATGTGACTCTCCATGAGGCTGGCCACGGTGAGTTTGCCCCCAGATGCCCCATCTACCATTTTAAACACGGTAAAAGTGTTTAAAAAGCATTCCAGCGCGCTCGGCGCTCTGATTCCCCTTCCTCCTTCCCCAGCCCAAATCCCGCCTCCCAACCCTCCTCCCGGCACCCTGATTGGTCTCCTGGGCACATATCATGAACCTTTCCAGGGCAGCCCTCTGCCCGGCAGCCCCTGTGGCTAAGGGCCCCAAGGCCAAGGGCGGCTCCGACATTGGCGGCTCCAAGATGTGTCTGCAGGTGTCCGCAGTGGACGCCAAGGAAACCAACAGAAACCAACAAAAACCGTGAGTGTGACATGGGTGGGGAGTAGAGCAATCACTCTACTCCAGAAAACCCCTGCCACCCTATCTTACCTCTCAATAACAGAGTGCCATAATACTAGCATGTCCACACTTAGATAGAACTGGGAACATTAGCCTGCGTCGCATCTAGATGGAATTGTGAATGTTAGCATGTCATTGGCAGATGCACTGGCCACTAGAGTCTAAATGGAGGATAAGGGGAGCTATCAGAGAGCATGTTACAGGCGGGGACTAGAGGAGAATGGAACCTGTATGCCAGTCAGACCCAGATCAGGACAGAGCCGCAACAGGGGAGACTACGCAAGCCGAGCGCTTCAATTCAGGATAGAGACGCAAACTAACCAACCCTACTAACAATTTCCCTTTCTGCATACACCTCTCAAACTCCAAACCAAACAACCAAAACCTACAGCACAACAAACCGCACAAACTTCACTACATTGCAACAACAAAACAAAAACACACATAACCTTGCACAACAGTACACGACGACTACCGGCCGCAAACACCCCAGGCGCAGCCAACGGACCCACCGGGCTGAGGCCGCCAAAAGCACATCACTGCTCTCTTGCTCTTTTCCTGCTTCCTCCCACTAACTCAACCTCCCCTCCTCTTTCAGAGCCGCAGGGCGCCAAGGGACCACTACGGTGGTGATAGTGCGCGGTACAAATGTCCTTTAACATTAACATGAAAATAAAAGTAAAGAGCTCCAGGACAGCGCTGTGGAAAATACAATGCACACGGCCCTCTGAAGAGCTTGGGGCCAAGTGGCGGTGAAATGCATTATGCTCCACGTGGAAACTGGAGAAAACAAATGCACTCCAGTGTTGGGGATGTAGAAAAGAGGCCCCCCTGCACAAAGGCGATCCAGTGTGTTTCACAACAGCACGCTGCAAGATCAGACAGCAGATATTCACAGCAGTGATTTGCAAGTTCGGAAAGGAAGACATTAACTAGCACATGCCAAATGCAAAGAGACAGAAAGGGTGGAGCCCGGTGTGAGTGTTTGTGCGCCCTCCGTTACTGGCAGCATCCTGCCCACACTCCTGCCTGGGGCAGCTGAATAAGGAATGTGGCCCCAACACCTTGCCACTTGTGTGGCCCTGCCGGGCCCACTATCCGTGGACCAGGCCGATGAGGCCCTGGATGCGATTCCTGCTGAACCGAGACATCAACTGCCCAATTATCCTGCCAGACAGAAGGGAAAAGTGGACTGGCCAGGACTACTGCCCCATCAACAGCAGCAACTCTTGCCCTCGGGAAGAGAAGAAATGGCCCAGACCCCCCCCCCCCCCTCCCCCCCCGACACCTGTATTCGGCCAACCAACGTCTTGCAGCCCTGACACCCGCCACAAGAAATAATTTTAACGAGCATGTGAGGGTTACAGCTCTGTACGAGTGCTTGTGTGGCCTCCTGTGCCACCACAATGAAGAGACACTCCTGCCTCGGGGAGCGTGGCCAAGAAGAGGGTGTAACATGCTGTCATCCCATGCCCTATCAACATCATGTGGCGCAGCCTAGATGCCCTGCTACCCGCGTCTCTCTGCCTGCCCCAACATCAAGGACTACGCTGACGTGGCCCCTGGTGCTCCCAGGTGCAGCTTTGCCGGCCTATGAACTATGCCATCAACGGACCATGACCAGTGGGAGTGACGATCCTAAATGGACACTGATGCAAAGTGAACTGGTCTCCTGTAGTCCTACAAGTCCTCGAAGGAGGCTCAGTAAACGTGTGTTTAGATACTGTGAGCCTGCATTTAAATGATATGCTTAAAGTGGTCCCAGTTAAATGGATGTGAAGCTTTTCTACCGTAGTTTGTAGGCATGCTCTAAATGGTGCCAGCAGCTAGCAACTGCTTCATTCAGTGGTGGAGTTCCATTTACCCCAGGTAAATAAAGGGTCTTATAAAATGTGGTAGAACTGCCAACATTCCACCAGCAGTTCGCCAACCACGACTGTCGCCCGCTGAACATGTTTAGAGTGTGTTATGCGTTTCATGTTTGCAACTACTCGAGTCCCTATGTACATAACAGTGGCATATCTACGAAACATGTCTATTACCAGTGCCAAGTTGTATCAAAACTGTTAACCAATAATAATTTCTGTAACCAAGAAACATTTCTGTAACCAGTGCCACAATGCCCCTGGACTGCTGTGAGCTCTACAAATGCAAATAAATAAAATAAATATCCTACTATTTGTCTACCCTACAATTCCCAAGTGGAATAAGTATTGCCGTTCTGTAACGGGGGGAATCATTTATGTTTCAGCAACATTTGTTTTGTTCGTTATGAAAAAGGAGGCGTGTTGTGTGACACTCCCAAGTGCATTTCCCTTTTAATGTTATGTGTGCCTATCAAGTGTATTACCCTTTTAATATGGACCAAGACTGTGTCATGGCCCAAGCTAATAAAAGGAGCCCCACTTGCAACAGAACGGATGTAGACTCCAACTATAGAAGTCATGTTGTCTCTGTCTCTCCCTTTGGGCCTGCAGGCCTACACCGTGTGATCATGGTCCTGTAGGTCTGGGAACCCCAGGCCAGCCTGGGGCCCTGGGTCCTGCCCAGGCACCCACCATCCAGGATGCTGCCAGCATCCAAGGTGCTCCCGCACTCAGGCTGTGTCCCCACTGCCTCACAGGATCCTAACCTGCAACACCAGTAGGTCTGGGTGACCACGGCACACCAACATGGTGCTGGGTCCCTTTGAGAAACCTGAGGGCGTTCTCACTTATGGACCACGGGGATTCTTTGTTCAGGTGATTAGGGCACAGCCATCAACTTTGGAACAAGACCCTGGGGCAGGACCAGTACGGGAGGATCACCTGAGCAGGGGGTCCTTGGGGACAGTTGGAGGAATGCCTTTGGGAGGGACACGGTATTCCTCCCTTTCTGACAAATCCCTACCCGGCACTCCCTCCACTTTTATAGGTTATGAATCCTGTCCCGTTGCCCCCTCCCCAATTCCAACAGGTACTAACATTAAAGGGAGGCGTAAAAGAAATATATCCCTATCCAATACCCCCACAGTCACTATGGGACAGATATAATCTAAAACCCATTCACCTAAAACCACACATCTGCCCTGCCCCATTCACCTTGACAAACACAGAAGTTTCCCTCTATCATTAGGGAAAACTACAACTCCCATACTTCCTCCCCATTGTCTTATGTCAAAACCACTGGGACAAAGAAGAAGAGGAACAGAGCTATGAAGATTGCCCATAGGAACCAATGTATCAATAGATTCCAATGGGCAGTTTCCACCTTGTCCCATGAACGAGGACAGGCATAGTCAGGCTTCCCTTTTCAACCACCCACACCTGACTCCAACTAACACTCCCTGTCAGTATACAAGGTGGAGCACTGAGACACATTTTGAGCGAGCTGGGATGCAGTGTGGACCAGAGGAGCTGAAGAGCAGAGGAGATTGCTTGAAGAACCCTGGAGAGTTGAAGAGCAGAGGAGATTGGTTAAAGAACCCTGGAGAGTGGAGGGCTAAGACACTGATCCTGTGTTGTTGAAGGGCTTCATCAGTGCTGAGGAGCTGTGCCTTACAAGAGCCAGAGAGGGCAGATCATATCCTGCTGACTCTGTTCATAGAAATACTTGTTTCCCCTGGGCATATGACTGGAAGTCCAGGTACCTGAGGGGCAGGCGGAGGTAGGGGGAGACCCTGACCTCGACCCAGGAAGATCAAAAGAAGTTGCTTGCAGAGCCGCGCTAACCGGGTGATTCTCATGGCAAGAGAGGAAATCCCAGTGACCATGTGTGGGGCTGGAGCAGGAAATTGAGCATTGAATTTGAGAAAGAAAGCAGGAAATAAAAAGGCCCATGAAAGGCATTATGGGACTTGAAGTTCCCTTTTGAAATCAAGTGAAATTGAACTGTAAAATAAATTAACAGAGTAGTCCGGTGGAAAACGAAAGTACGCCCGTTCGAAAGACTTTGTGCACTGTGTTTAGGCTCAAGTTCGACAGAGGGAAGCCTAAAGGAATTGAGCTGTGATAATCTTTTGTGAACAAAACAGGCTTAAGCCTGTCAGAGGAAATCCTACATAATAATTCAGTTTGAAGAAGTTATATGAAAACTGTGTTTGTTTCTGGCAAAAGTTGAGAGACTTTGCAATCTCTGCGAGGCCGAGAATTGTGAAAGGAAAACCAGAGTGATTGGGTATGAAGAAGGGTACAGAAACTGGCATAAAGTGTTGAGGCAAAGCAAGGCTGAAGAGAGCCTGAGAAGATTGTGCAAGTTGAATCTGGTCAAATATTTGGAACTGGGTGAAAAGCATACGAGAACCATAAGGCAAAGCAAACGCTAAAGAATAAAGCTAGGGGAAGGGAAATTGAAATGGTTTGAGCCCCAGAGAGGGGAACCAAGAAAGAAGTTGAAAGTAAGAGGCTGGGGCCCAGTTGAGGGAGCCTATAGAGACTTTAAAATACACTTTTCTTTGGAACTTTTTATGTTGGTGCTGTAAAACGCAGGTTATTGACCTAGACTTGGTGAGAAATGGAGACCCGAGAGGTCAAAACCCCAAACTTTGAGATGAAGTACATGAATGCCAAGCAGGCTCTAGAGGGCCAAGCCACCTACACTAGGTGTACTCGCATACAACGTGGGCAAGAATCTTGAAATGCCATCCTTTTGTTTCCCAATGATTTTCCATTTGCATTACATTTTCCTATTTCACTTGTATGTTATTAGAGTGAGGGAAGGCAATAGGTTTTTCTAGTTTGTTATTGTTTTGTACTTACGACAGACTAGGAATGTTTTCATTTATTTACATGGTAGAGTGTTCTCCCATCTTTAGTGTTAGTACAAAACAGGAGTTCTTCCAACCCCCTTTTGAAGTAAATAAAACTGGTGATTTGTATCTTTTGTGTCCCCGTCCTCCTTGTGATACCATGCCTTCCTCACAGCCCCCAGCACCTGTGAGGCCGGCCGCGTGACCACGTGAACGCCGCCAGCCCCACAATACTGCCCCTTAACTCCATACTTATTGGAGACTCGAAAGCCCCCTAAAATATCTAGGGAGAAGGAGCATGCAAATTAAGGTAAAGAAAGAACTCAAATGGAGTCCTTAACCAAAACTAACGTTGTGGACACAGCCTCACAGTCAGTCTCTGAACCCCCCCTGAAAGTGCTTTGCTCGATAACAGTGGTACCACTGTCGAGTACACAAAGCCTTCCAGCTTCTTTTCTGGCTATATTTCTCTTTTATTGCTCCTAGAATTGCACGATCCAGAATACAACACTGGCGCAGATAAAACACAACAAGCAGATAGCGATGAGGAACACGACACAGACCACAAGACTACGATGCACGCCAACCTCTAGTGAACTGGCATGAAATGTAATTTACCACAGCAAAATAATAACGAGACACCAGACAAATACAGACTTGAGCAAACTTCAAAGACTGCACGAAAACCCATGCACGGGAACAGTGCATTTTGAAACCGAACAGCTTAATATCCGAGCTGCGGAAAAGGCATGGGGCTAGTCTGGCCCAAAGAGTCCGATGAGACGAGGGGGGGCAATGAGGAAGTCATGGGTATAAAGAGCCAGCAGAAACGAGACCGAGTGAAAGGTGTTCGGGTTAGGTTAGGAGGGGTGGTGGGCCGAGATATCATGCAGATGGAGGATGGTGGAGCAGAGTGCTGAGAAGTCTGTGGCTGTGTTTGTTGGGTACATGTGCATGTAAGGTATTGAGTGAGAGAGTGATATGAAGTGCGATAGGTTGAAACGGCGGAAGTGTGAAGGTGGGTGATAGAAAAGAGGGTTGTGTGACATAGAAAAGAGTTAAAAGGGGAAAGATTGAGACTGGATGGCGAGATTAAGAGTGGAAGGAAGAGTGAAAGGGAAAGGAGGCAGGTGCAGTGAGGGAGATAGGCAAGAGTAGTAGAAGGAGGGGGAATGTAGAGAGAAAAATTAGTGTTAGAGAGACAGAGATGAGGGAGTTGGAGAAGGTTGGAGGTAGAAGGGTGTGACAAGAGAGAGAGAGAGAGGGGACTTAGAAGAACCAGAAGTGGGGAATCAGAGAGATGAGGAGAAGCAGAGATAGTAGGAGGCGAACACGGAAGCTAGCAAGGAGGGGGACAAGATCAAAGATAGGAGTGAAAGAGTGCAAGGGTAGAGGCAGAACATCATTGATCATGTTGTGGTTTGGGCAGTGTGAGGAACTTGAGTGCGTACTAATTTCTTTTCCCCTGGATCCTCCTCTCTTAGGTGGTCAGGGAAAGGCCTTCGCTTTTGGATGCCGACACTAGGGTTGGATGTGAGGGAGGATCACCTGGGTGGAGGGAACATTGGGAGTGGGGAGAGGACGTCCTTAGGTGAGACATTCACTTTCCATTATGAACCCTCTACCCCTCAAGCCTTCGTAGGCTATCATCCTTTTTCCTTTTCTTCCCCCAAAATGTCCCCCAGAAATACCACCTCAACACTGGAACAAGGAAGAGACCAACTAGGAGGACACATCCTCATTTGGGCGAGGCAAACACATATCAGCCCTATATTGCTAATACAGAGACACATCAGACAGGTACCTAGACGAGGAGGAGGCACACCTACCCAAACAGCTTTTTCGTACTAGGACGAAGATGAGGAGTCCATAGTCAATGCCAACAACATGTGACTTGTTCCAAGGTAAGTGGACTAGCTCTAATGATCCCAAGCCTCGGCACGGGATATTTAAAGAGCTTGATGAGATCAGCTGAGTAGCAGGAGAGGAAAACAGACAAAGCAACTTCCTTGACCGGAGCAGAGAGAGAGCGACGCAAGAATCTCTGGAGAACCAAGATCGGGTACAGAGTGAAAGCAGCGGAAGGCGAGGTCCGGGTGAACTGCGAGGAAGAGGCAGTCACCAGCTGAAGGACTCACGCTAAGAAACCTAGCCAGCCAACAGCACACAGAGTGGGAGAGAGGCCACAGAACACTGCTGCATTGCTACAGGGAGACGCCCAGAGGGATAGTGTTAGGAATCACTCTTGGTCTGTGTGGCAGAAGTGGAAAAGAAAACATCTCTATGGGGGAAAGTACTAGCAAGATGGTGGACCATTCATTCCCTTCAGAAAAGAGCAAGAACCTTTCTAGTCATATACAAGACGGCTCCAGGGAAATCGGAAGACTGCTTGGTCGAGCTGACCTTTTCAACATGATAAGACTGGGGAGAAACTGTAAGACTTTGTTTCGCTTCGTATCCTTACTAAGCACTGACGCTCGCTCTGCCCCTTCTCTCTCCGGTTCTTTCGCCTCTCATCTTGGCTTTCTGCCCATCTCGATGTCAGGACTTGCAACTCGGCAGTTCTGACTCCTATCATTTGATACCACGCTGAAGACCGTGACTGTACTTGGCGCTACTTACATCTACAAAGTTTTCCCCAGGCAGAGTTTTTCCTAGGGTTTTTCCTAGGGCACTGCCCCACTGGTACACGCCGCCCTGTGTTCTCAGGTATGGGAATACTTCTTGGGGCAGTACATCATTCAACACCAACACTACCAGGATCCCTGCACTTCAAGCTTCTGCCTCAAAAAGTCTTTTGGATCAAAGGTCAGTTGTTGTGAATTACAATCGCTACTGTAATCGTAACAGTAAGCAACGCCAATCCCATCACTATGGAACAACAGATGCAGCAGGTATTGGGTGCCTTGCAAGAATTAATGCAAGAAGTTCAACAATTGAATACCAAAAACACTACTTTGCACCAAATGGTAGCTTGGTAGCTTGTGCCTCCGCTTGCACAGGATTACTTCCTTCTGCTTTGGGATCAGGAAAGTACGATGGCAATCCTAAAAAACAAGATTTTTTGAATTCATGTCTGGTGCAATTCACCCTGAAACCTCCTTTCTTTCCCACGGATCGCTCTCAAGTCAGCTATATGGTCTTGAATCTTGTTGGAGGAGCCTTGGCATGGGATACCACTTTGATTGTCACAAACAACCAGATATTGGACTCCTATCACGTCTACGTGAATAGCCTACAGGCTATGTTTGGCCGACATGAGTTGACTTTTACTATGCAGGAAAGGTTGTTGGATATCAAACAGGGGTCTCTGGGCATACTTTCATATGTTACTCTGTTTAAACAGATGACCTCTGAGACCGCCTAGGAGGATGAGGCTCTGGTCACTCTTTTTCGAGAGAGGGCTGACAGAAGAATTGAAAGATGAAGTTTCCCGGGTACCCCGGCCCATAAATCTAAAGGAAATGATAGCCCTGGTTTTGTAAAACTATTTCGGTCTACAGGAACGCCAGTTGGAAAATAAGAAGGGCAAGAATCTCGTTCTGGCATCAGAACCACAACAGAGGAGGAACCAATGCAAACTGGTACAGCTAGGGCACCGCTTACCCCTGAAGAAAGAAACTGCTGCAGAACACAAGGCTTGTATATGTACTGCAGGTCAAATAAACATCTCGTCAGGGAATGCCGCTCGGCTCCCCCACAACTGTCGGAAAACGTGAACTCCCTCTGGCAAAGGGGGAACACCGGATCGGGAGGGAAAGCAATGTTCCCAGACTCAAAATCCACTGAAAACACTCATGATGGTATTGCGTGTGTCATTAGTGATACAAGACAAGTTATTACCAAGTGGAAGAAGGCCTTTTGTACTCCATTCGGGCACTGCGAATACTGTGTGATGCCCTTCGGGTTGGCCAACGCCCCCTACTGTATTCCAGCGTTTTATGGACCACCTTTTTTGCAGATCTCATGCTCCATTCCGTAGTCTATTTGGACTATATCCTGATTTTCTCAAAAAAATATCCAAAAACACTGTATACATGTAGCCGAGGTATTGAATCGCCTACAAAAGAATCACTCAAACGCTAAACTGGAAAAAAGTGTTTTTCATCAGCCCACAGTGAGATACCCAGGTTTCATTTTATCTGCTTTAGGAGCTGCTATGGATCCCGCCAAGTTAAAGGCCATCAAACAGTGGAAATAACCCTTGGCTGTCAAGGAGATACAAAGGTTTTTGGGGTTATCAAACATTTACCGAAAGTTTATACCAAACCTTTCCCACAGGGCATCATTACTGAAAAAGGGTGTACATTTTCATTGGAACCAATCCGCTGTTCAAGCTTTTCAAGGATTCAAAGAAGAATTTACTAAGTCTCCCATACTTCTTCTACCAGAACAGATGAGATCTTTCATATTAAAGACAGATGCCTCTAACGGCGCTCTAGGAGCAGTATTAAAACAGGTCTTCGAAGACGATTGTGAACATCCAAGGTATTATTCGGTCTTGGAATGGGAACTCCCAGTCATAAAGAAAGCCTGCATAGAGTGGCGCCATCTCCTACTAGGCTCAAGATACCCAATAACAGTACGAACAGATCACCAGAACTTGAAAGTTCTCCAACAGTATGAGTGTCAAAACAGCAGACAAGCCTGTTCGGCCCATTTTGTCTCACAGTATGATATTTTGTTCACCTTCATACCCGGAAATACTAATCAAATGTCAGATGCTTTATCCAGAACCGATTCGGACCAGGGGAAAGCAGTGGCCCGAGAACGTCTCTTCCCAAAGGCCACCTTTCTTTATGCCATTCACATCTTTCTGCAAAGGATTTACAGACTAATTCTTATGACAAGATTCCTACACAAGAACAGATCCAGCAATATGCATTAAAGGAAGACCAAGGTTTATGGTTCCACAACCAACTCTTGTTTGTTCCAACAAGACAACTATGGCAAGAAGTTCTTTTCATGTGTCACAATAGCAAAACTGCAGAACATCGAGGTATACCAGTTACCTTGGATCAAATCCAGAGACACTAATCCAGACTTCACGAAAGATGTAAAGGACTATTTTCCTGCCTACCTTGTTTTTCAAGAGAGCAACAAGCCCTGGAGGCTCCTCTTGGGAAAATCTGTTCAACCATCTCTGCCTAGCCTACCCTGCAACACATCAGCACATATTTTATAGTGGAGCTACCACCATCCAACAAGCATCGTCACTGTTGATTCCTTAACCAAGCTGGCCCACTTTATAGCTCTCCCACAAGTACCCACAGGACAAATGGCTAAAGTCTTCTTGCAAACCATTTTGCGCCTTCATGGACTGCCTACAACCATACTCTCGGATAGAGGACCACAATATGCATCTGCTTTTTGGAAACAACTTTGCCAACTATTGGTTATCCAAAGAGCTCTGAAGTCAGGATATCATCCTCAGTCTAATGGCCAAACGGAGAGACTGAATCATTCTATTGAATAATATCTTCGATGCTTCAGCTCAGCTTCTCATGACTACTGGGCAGGACTGCTTACATACAAGAATTCGAGACATTCTGCCATCGGTACTAGTCCGTTCTAATGAACTTATGGATCCCACCCAGCGACCATACAAACCACGAAGCCTTTGCCTACTAAAGTCCCTTCTGTCGACCAACTGATCAATCATATCCAGTCTGGCCACAAGAATGCCCTCAGAACCGTTGAGGAGACACAAGCTTCAACCAAAAAATATGCGGATCAAAGATGCAGACCAGCTCCCTCGTTCAGAATCGGGGATTCTGTCTGGCTGTCATCTAAATATGTCCCTAAACATTTGCTTGCATCTAAACTGGCTCCTTGTTATTTTGGTCCTTTCAAAATTAGACAAACCGGCTGCTCACAAACTGTCCTTAACATGGACATGGTCAGGAATACACCCCGTATCCTATGTATCTCATCTCAAAGAAGTCATACCTGACCGTTTCAGAAGAAAGGGTTCTGCAAAACCAGCGCCGTAGACACTTCCACAGGACCAGAATACAAAGTTAAGGCCATGTGTGATTCTCAATACTACAGAGGTAAATTATAGTACTTATTGGAATGGAAAGGCTACAGTCCTTCCGATCGTAGATGGGAACCACCTACAGAGATTCACGCCCCTCTCCTTCTCCAAAGATACCACAGAAAAAATCCATGGGAACCTGGGCCTTTGCCCCCACGGAGAGGGCATACTGTTAGGAATCACTCTTGGTCTGTGTGGCAGAAGTGGAGAAGAAGACATCTCTATGGGTGAAAAGCACTAGCAAGAAGGCGGACCATTCATTCCCTTCAGTAAAGAGCAAGAAACTGTCTAGTCATTTACAAGATGGCTCCAGGGAAACCGGAAGACTGCTTGTTCGGGTTGACCTTTTCCACATGATACGACTGGGGAGAAACTCTAAGACTTTGCGTTGCTTTCGTATCCTTACTAAGCACTGACGCTAGTGTGTGGGGTTTCCTTGCCTCTCCATTGTTCTTTCGCCTCTCATCTGGGCTTTCTGCTCGTCTCGCTGTCTGGACTTGCTACCCGGCAGTTCTGCTCCTCCCACTGCTGAGAGTTCCTGCCTCCTATCATTTGATACCATGCTGAAGACCGTGACTGCACTTGGTGCTACTTACATCTACAAAAGGTTTTCCCCGGATGGGGTTTTTCACCAGGGTACTGCCCCGCTGGTACACACCTGCGTGTGTTCTCAGGTGTGCGAATACTTCTTGGGCCAGAGCACAGTTCTCGACACCAACGCTACCAGGATGCCTGCACTTCAAGATTGTGCCTCGACAAGTCTTTTGGATCAAAGGTCAGTTGTTGGTTGTTTGTTTGTTTGTGCATTTATATAGCGCTACGAACCCGCAGTTATCTGAGCGCTGCTTATTTCCCACGGTGTGTGGTGCTCATTTATCGACCTCGGAAGGATGAAAGGCTGAGTTTGGCCCTGCCTGGATTCGAACCTGCGTCAGCAGGCACTGCACAGATGTCAAAGCGAGCGCTCTACTCGCTGTGCCATCTGACAGGCTAATTACAATCGCTATTGTAATTGTAAGAGATAGCAAGACTGTGGCTGCCTGGGATCTCGCAGAAGTGCTGTGAAAGACATCCGGTGGGTCCGCCTGGAAAAGGGGATCCGGACACAGCAAAAAGGTGGTTTTGTCCACACGTGCAATATACTCATGAAACCTTTTGAGCGTGGAAAGTAATAAAGGCACCTTTGAACACTAATGAGAACTATGTGAGAACTCTGTAGCTATTAAGGACCAAGTGAGCGCCAGCATGGTTAAAAGTCGGGTGAATGGCAATATCTTTAAGGAAAGAAATATTTAGCGAACGCTGATTAAATTGAAAACTTTATTAACAATTGTGAATGCCGAAACAAGTACTTTTAAATAACAAAATAAATGCACTTTTGAATGCCACCCAGAACAAAAGCAAGTTGGGAGAACTCGTGAATGGAGTGAAAGAAAGCTGGTACATGTGGCAGATAACGCAGGGTGTAATGTTTGATGACGCAAGTAGGGCAAAACCAAGAGAATACCAAGAAGGATATGGGAGGAGAAACCAAGTATGGGTCAAAGCTTGGAGTTCAAGGAACTGCAAGTTAAGAGGAAACCTGTCTTGGCAAGAGCCAGAGGAATACAGAAAGAGTATCAAAGTGCACGTTGGCCCAACAAGCCACGGAACAGTGTTAGAAGAGAGACACTGATGAAAGAATCAAGCTTCACTGTCAAAGGAAAACAGTGGCCAATGGTTGATGGAAAGCAGTTAAAAAGGGGTATTGGTTGCATGTCCTGTAGTGGGTGGACCGTGTGGTCTGACAACTGCTGGACGATTTGAACTCTTAGAGAGGAGAACCCCTGCGTTGTATGAACTACTTTAAAAATGGGGAAGCGGATTTCAAAGCCGGGACCAGGCCAAGGTCTGAGGCCCCCTTCTTTGGTTCACTGCTCTTGGATGAGCAGGATGTGCCGAGCAACATCTAGGCATCAACGCGCGATACCACATCTACATGATTTCAAGTGGCTTAGAAACCACTATAAAGGTAGGCTATGGCAGTGCGCAGCAACACGGACACGTCAAATATCTGTATTAAGATGCAGGCTTCCCAACATGTGCACATAACCGGCAGCTTACTCTTCTGTTATGGAAAGCATTGCAAAGTTCTGTTATACCACTAATCGTTTTCTGCATGCTATGATAAATGTTGCGCTTCACGCCATATTTTCACAGCCTTGCAATGTGATTGATTTAGGCGCTTTGGCGTACCGTTATGCCTTGGTTCTAATCACACCTGAGCTACTCAATACAACTTCACCCGCCCCTAATGCTTTGCAATCCAATGTTATTGGGGCAGAGTACCGTTCAGAGCAGAGGGAAAGATCCAGAGCAAGGAGTTCGGGGGGGGTGGAGTAGGTTCCCAGTAATGGCTCCCAAAACCTGGAACACACCCCCATTACACACCAGAATGGAACCCTCTCACCAGTGCTTCAAGAAATCACTGAAAACCTGGCTATTTATAAATATTAACCAGCCCACCGCTACGCTGAGAGCTCTTCATCTTGGCCAGCCACTGTGTATAACTGTCATGTATAGTGAACCCTGTATTTCAAGTGTCAATTTTGTATCAACTGTCAAATTATGGATTGTAACTGCATCCAGCCATAATGTATCTAATGGACATGTATTGATTGCAACTATTTTCACTCACGTAAAGATGTCTGTAACTACTCTGTGACACCCTTGGGTTTGGACGTATTATAAATGCAATAAATAAAATACTGGACTGGGCGCACAAGCACACTGTTATACTATTGACATCTGTCTTACCTACTGTGGCTTCATGCGCTTGAAATGCCACACCCTGCAATGTAAGGGGATTGGGCACACAGGCTCACTATAAATGTTGCTGATATTACTGTACCTCACCTCTATTTGTACCTGCAGATCTGAAGTAGCCCCTGTACCACGAGGTGTGGCTTTTTCCAGGCCTTGCATTTACCTATATCCTGACACCCATGTATCTGTTTGCCTGATGTAGCCCCCTGTACCATGAGGCATGGCGTTTCCACACTTTGCTCTTATTACCCACATTAATGTTGTAATCCATACAAGTAATATTGCACTCTGAAGTATGTCACTTCGCACTTACTGTAACTAGTGCCCTGATACCTGAGGGTTTTGCACGCTGCTATAAAACACAAATACATTTTAAAAAGCTGGAAGAAGGTCAGAACTGTATTTTGAACACTATTCTTTTTAATGCTGACATCCCTACACATTGTATACAGTTAGTTGTGAGGGCAAGTATAGGTTTTGGAAACAGACAGAAATTTTATTTGCACTTCCTGGCGCAGACTATCCTTTTATTTTTAGGTAAGGAAATCCTACCTTAGAATAGGGCAAGTTAGGCATTACTCCACCCTACCTTTTGAAGTTAATAAAAGTTTTGTTAACAAACATGAACTTATTGTCTTTGTCTAACTCCTGATGCCTTCACACTAGTCCTTCAAAATTCCAATAGGAAGCAAGATACATAAGGCCTCTGCCTGTAGGCACTCACTCTCAGATCAGGATATCGTAGGCAGTAGGGGTTACCAATCACTAGTTACAATACACCACTGGGGAATAGCCAGCATGGGCATCACTTAATTGGACCAACCAGTGTTTCCACCGTAATAAAAACCTTCAGAAATCAAATAATAGAAATGATAGGGTGCAGCCCACATAGATGCCCTACATCTGCCTTCCAGGAGAACATGCCATTGATAAGCAGCAAAAGCGGCTTCAGTCCAAACCAGGTGGGCATGAAAACCTTTAAGAGAGAAGGGTTGCCTGATATTATAGTACTCAGGAACGCAATAAAGTATCCACCTCGCAATCAAAGGCCTAAAGACCCTTCAAGCTCAGGGCGACTCAACATACCTCACAAAGAGGTATTCAGAAGAGTGAAGATACTTAGTGCAATCCGAGTTGAATTTGAGCACTCAACTCACATTCAAGTTGTGGAGCGTCTCTCTGCCTCAAAATCCAGATTTGAAAGAAAACTGGAACAGAAAACACCTGGTTGATGTGAAAATCATATCACTTTTGGCAAAAAAGGGGTGCGCCATAAGCACCACTTTTTTCTGGCAGAAAATCCAATAGGGGTAATTGGAACAGCGCATGGAGCTTGCCGAGCCACTGAGGGAAGTGATATTCATGAGAAATGCAGTTCTCCACGTTATTAGGCTAAGCTACACAGAGGAGATAGGCTCAAAACATTTTGGGTATCAAGACCGAGAGCATTACATTCAAGCCCTATAAGGGATGGGGACATGCGGTACTAAAGGAAAAATATGGAGACGACTATTCAAAAGTCTCTTGGTAACTAAATTAGCAAGCAGAAAAAAATATAGAGCCCTTTTTCAGGTAAGCCCCCACAGCCGAGCAATAGGTCCTACAAGAGTTGAGCTTGATCCCCAAACTATCCCAAGATAAAATAAAGGATATTACATTATCCAACAAAGCCTTACAAGGTTTACCCTGTTTCGCCATGCACCAGTGTCAAAACCTGTTCCAGTTGCTGACATACTGAAATCTGGTGAACAACTTCGAGTCCTTGCAAGTAGTCCAGTTTCTCCTCAGAGTGAGCCAGGCCTATGTATTTTGGGACTATGCTGAGAAGGAAAGTGATTGTGAGGATGGGTGAAGATCTAGACCCCTCTACTGAGATACAAGATCTGCAATTGATAGCAGATTTATAGGAGGGTGATTTGAAAACTCCAGCAGCTTTGAGAAGCATGTTCTATTCAGTCAACAAAGGGCCATCAGAATGAGGTGGTATCCAATAGACTGCCTGCACTTGTGAAGAAATGTGGCCACCCAGGGGATTGAAAAAAAGGCATACAGAAACTTACCAGGTGGGAAAGGGCAGATAAGGGGTTGGGGGGGGGTTAGGGAATAATTAAAAATAAAATAGCTGGGGGGTGGAGGGGTTTGGCGGCAAACCCCCTAAAAAATCATCAGAAACTAAATTCGATGTCTTTTTCCGGCAAACTTTGTTCGTTAAAACCCCCGTTGTAACAATCAAGGTCAATGATGACAGATCCAAAACACATCCCCCAAGGACAGATCCAAAACAACATCCCCCAAAGAACTGAGCTCCTGGCCCTTCCAGGATACATCAAGAACACATTTCTTGATCTGGAAGATTGCAAAAAGGTCGGCCAGCAGTGAACTCCATTCTTGGAAGATTGGTGCCAGAACGGATGGGGAAAGCTCCCACTGTTGAGGGGGTAATTCAGTCTGCTGAAGGTGCCCATTTGAACATTCAGTTATCCCGCCTGGAAAGCAGCTACCGGCAATAGCTTTGTCTGAATGCTCCACTTCAACAAATCCACCAGAGGCTAACAAGGGGGGTGGGTGAGGGGAGATCTCTTGCCCCCTGCTTGCTCACGTAAAACACGGTGGTTAGGTTGTCTGTAAAGATCAACACACTGCAGCCTTCTACTGAAGGTAGAAAAAGGCCTCAGAGACAGAAATGCAGCCTTGAGCTGCAGGACATTTTTGTGGCGAGTCTACTTGAGAGAGGACCACAGCTTGAGGACCTCTAGGTACCACAGCATCAAACCCCCCCCACCACTACACACACGATTGTTGACAAACATGCCCATGTAGATTGTTACTGTCCAATCTGGTGCATAAGGGGAATTTACACAAACAGTTGACCGCTTCGACAGGCAGAGGTCCAGCTTGACAAACTCTGGCACGGAGACCAAGGTCACCAGGGCTTGAAACGCCAGACACCACCAATTTTACAGGCACAGTTAGAACTCTCGCATATGCAGACACACATGTAGAACCAACACACAGGATGTGGTAAGAGACAATTGGCCCAATTACAAGTTAGCCGGTCTGGATATAACAGTGCCGGTAAAACCGTACTGGCACCGTTTTCCAGACCAGCTAACAACAAGTTCTGTGGCCATGTGGTGTTACACCCACCAGGTCTAACCTGGCGGGCGTAACGCCAACGGCCTCAGACGGACGCGGAAACACCGGCACCATTACCACATGGTCCAGTGTTTCCACTTCCCCATTCCCGTGGAGTCCTTTGGGATTTACAGAATGCCGGCTCTGGATTTACCGGATCACCTGGGCTGTAATGCCCCGGTAATTCCGGCAAGTCCTGAGCCGGTAAATCCCTATGGGTCTGGCGGCAGCCTGCCGGTTTTACCGGCATGGCTATTGCCGGACTCGTAATGAGGGCCATTATCTTTTGGAATCACATGACCTCAGAGAAATTTCACATCATTATTTTTTCCAGTTGACTGATGACCCAGTGCATGAATCAACTACAGTGTGGACTGTAGAGAACATAAAACATTCTCTAGACAGACAGCCAGTCATTCAGGTAGGGGTAAATACTTTGTTGCCTCAGAAAAACCAAACCATTGCCATCCCCTGGGGCAATACCCTGGGAGCTGAAATGAGACCAAAGGGAAGGATCCTGAAATGTAAATGTCGGCCCTCCATGGAAAACCATAACATGCAATGTAGTCCCCAGATGTAAATGCGCATGGAGGTGTGCGAAGTCCAATGTACACAGCCTGTCCCGTTCCTGCAAAGCTGTTAAGATCTGAGCCAGCATAACAATCTAAAACCTCTCTGTAGGAACGAAGATGTTACATTATGATGTTCAGAATGGTTTATTATCCCCGTTGGGTCCTTCTTTGGAACCATAAAGAAGCAAAGATAAAAACACTTCATCAGGAAGTCGGTGACACTCTGATTGCTTTCAAGGGACAGTAACTTAATGACACATGCTCAATCAAAGTTGTTGATGGGGGGGGGGGGGAATAAGGATGGGAGCAAAGGATGTGCGCCGGAGCAGACTATAGACAAAATTCAATGGTCCGATGTTATTTGCATCCAGGCAGTGAAGAAGGTGATTCAACACTCTATTCGGGAGGCATGGCACTTGGTCTGATGGCTGTCAGTACTTCAACTTGTCAGTCAATTTGGATTTTGTATTCTTATTGTATTTTATATAGCTCTTTAAACCAAGGCACTTCAGAGAGCTACAGAACACGGTACAAAATAATGAAAAATAGCCAGAACATTGCCTACCAGTAAGATTTGATGAATCAATCACAAACTTTGAAGGAGATGGGTTTTTAAAGAAGTACGGAAAAGAGAATAATTAGTAATAGAATGGATATAGACTGGAAGAAGATTCCAATGAAGAGGGGCGAGAAGCTGAAAAGATCAAAACCGGGACTGAGCACATGGGGGACAAAGAACACTTAACCTAACAAGAGAAGAACAACGTAGGGAACGAGCAGGAGAATAAACAGTACAGCAAGATAGTCAGGTGCCAAATGATAGAGGGATTTAAAGACAAGACAGAGACAAGAAAGAGAAAATGAAAACATTTAAGTTGAGAGTGAAAGGGAAGCCAGCCAAGTGAAGCCAGGGAGGAAGACATGGAGTCTCTATAGGAGAGAAGATCTAGAAGACTAATAGAAGAATTGTAAATAGATTTCAAAGGAACAAGACTGGAAGACAAGACCGAAGAGAGTAGTAGAACAGTAGACGAGACGTGAGAAAATTAGTGAGGAAATGAGTAGTTAGGTGGCTTGAAAAGTAAGGAAAGGCCAGACCTTGCAAATATTGTAGAGATGGAAACAACAGGAGCGAGAAGTGAGAGAGATGTGGTGAGAAAAAGTAAGATAAGTAGGTTTTCTAAGACCTCGCTTGTAGCAACCTTAGAAACTAATCTGAAATGCCCAAAAGCCCTGAAAGGCTCTGAGCTAATTGTTGGCATGAAGGTCATAAAGGTTTGAGAGTGTTTTGTAACGGCCAACAACGATTTTCCTGTCAGGGCATGAGACTTCTCCTATAAAAACTCATCCGTGGTGTGGAGAAAAAAGTTAGACTACTGAAAGGAAGACCTTTAACCTTGTGGATAAAATTTGTGTTGAGGAGTCAAGCATTGAACAATAGCACATACCCCCGACTGCCATGTCCACAAGCCTGACGTCCAGGTTGAGCACATCATGTGCCTTCCGGCATGCCACTGAAAAACGTGCCGAAATTGGTTCTTCCTATCTGGTGGCAGGTTGTGGCAGAATTCAAGATCTAACACCAACATGTAATATTGCAGACTGCACAGAAGCATACCAGTATGCTTGTCTTAGGTTTAGGGTAATGTTGAGGTAAACTTACCCCACACCTCTAAGGCCTTGTCCTCCTTACCTTGAGGGATCAAGGAGGACTGTGACGCAGAAGAAGCATAGGAAAATGAGAGAGGTTTACCATGCACAACATGCAGTCAATTTGGAGGCCAGTTTGAACTTTTTTGATGTAGGTGGTGTGAGAAATCAGGGGATATCCTCACAGCTACTCCCCTGGAATCCTCTTCTCGGGTGGCCAGGGAAAGGCCATTACTTTAGGATCCTGACCTTGGAGGCGGAGTAGCGAGGGAGGATCACCTGGGTGGAGGGTCTTTGGGGATTGGTGGAAGGGTATCCACAGGTGAGACATGGTATCCCCCCTTTTCCTTATGAAGACCAATCTAACCCTTCACGGGCATTCATGGGCTATTTTAATACATTTCCCCACATTCAAACCACTCTAGTACTGGGACGAGGAAATAGACTAGGAGTAATGAACACTAGTAACACATTTGACCACTCTAGTACTGACACAAGGAAGAAGCCTGCAGAGTGTTCTAAGGGTCACTCAAGTCCCAAGGTCTCCTCTTATTGCAACCAGGCAATTACAATTTGGAATTCACACCTGCAACCTACGTGGTTGCAGGTGTATAAGAAAGAAGGAGACCAGCAGTATGAGAGACCAAACCAGCAGGGAAACCTGTTTGCGATGAGGCCGCCAGGGTGGGACCTGCATGAGAGACAGGACGCTGACAGCAGGAGACCTGAGCGGACTTTAGAGCCCAGGAGTCGACGGGCTGTGAGAGAACCACAATTGGGGAGGCATTGATGGCCCAGGGTGTGCCACCACAGTGGCGAGCACAGTGAGGAGGGCGAGTGACCGACAGCATCCGAAGAAGAGAAGCAGAGCTGCCGGTCATGTGCAGAGCGAGACCGAAGTGCGAGCTGGGATTGCTAGCGAAAAGTGCAGGCGGAAGCAAGGTGCAGAGCTGCCCGGTGGAGTCGCTGAGAACCGGTGAGTGCAGAGAGAAGCCACTTGAGCCGTGACACTCCTGGGGCTGTAAGGGAAACCCAAAATGGAAGCTGAATGAATGAAATGCATGTACATTAGAAACCAGACTGGAGAAAATATTAAAAGTCATTTAACCTGCAAGCGGCGGGGTGAAAGATTGTGCAGATTGAATACCAAACTAAATGAAAGGTTTTTGTGCAAAGCTATGAGCCCATGACAAATGTGCATGAACTACAGATAATGCCCCTTTGAAAGCCATATATAAAACTGTATGAACCACGAAAGATAGAACCAGAGATGGGAAATTGAAAGTGAACACAAGAGCAAAGTGGTGAAGAAACAAATTGCCATAAAGTGAAATATACGAAAGAATACAGCATGACAAGGCCAAAGACAGGCAAAGTTGTGACACATTGTGACAAAGCCAAGAGGCTACCAAGGAGAACCTAGGGTTCCTGGTTGCACGACCTATAGTGGGTGGACGGTGCAGTCAGACAACAGCACCTAGATCAGGGAACCCCAACTGTGAGAAGATAAGGTTAAGTGTGAATCCTGATACAGATCCAAACACAGGAGCACCTGTGTGGGCAAGAGAGCCTAGTGCTCCTGGTTGTGCAACCTGTAGTGGGTGGACTGTGCAGTCCGAAAACTGCACCTAGACCAGGGAGTAAACAAAGAAAAGCAACCCAGCGAGCTGGTAAGAAAACCAAAGCAGTATACAGTTCATCTGGAATTCATTTTTAACTTTGAGGGACTGAGAACAAGTACAAGGTGTCCGTTTGAACTTGGGGTGTTGTGGAACTGTCTTGAACTTGGGAAAGGGAACCCCACGGTCTTTTGTGGAACTGTTTGAAATTCCAAGGCTTTGATGGAACTTTTTTGAACTTGGGCAAAGGGAGCTGAAGATTAAGCCAGGAGCTGGAAGGAGCTCAGAACATTATTTTGAACATCATTTATTTCATTATTGGCATCCCTGCACATTGGTTAGCTTATGTTGTGAGGGCAAGTACAGGTTTTGGACACAGACAGACTTTTCAGTTGAACTTTCTGACTCAGACTTTCCTTAGTTTCTTTAGGTAGGGAAATCCCACCTTAAGATAGGGCAGGTTAGGCCTTCCACACCCTGACATTTGAGTTGATAAAACATTTTTGTTTGAATCTGAAATCTGTTGTCTGTGTCTTGCTTCATGGTGCCTTCACAGTGGTCTAAAACTGGCATTACATTTCTTGTTCACTGGGCCACCAAACGGGCAGCCACCAATATATTTTCTTCTTCATGCAGGACGTCCGGCTGAATAGGGATGCCCATCCTTGATTGAGAGGACTACTGTCAGCAGACAGGTGTACTGAGGTGTGGGGCCAGTGACTTGCAAATCCGGGTACTCTACTCCACGATTCCCATGAGTCTCTCATGAAATGTCTGCAGATAGGATGGAAATACAGTCAGAAGGAAGGGGGTGTGGGTGGCAAGCACATGCCCACAGGCTGCGGAAAGACTGGAGTAACTGGAGCCACAGAGGCTGATGGAGATGCAGGTTGCATTAGGGCTACAGTGTTGCTGGAAATCACGTTATGTGATACAGAGACTGGAATCACCAGCCCTACAGGCGAGAGAGACCGGGACAGCCATAGCTGGAAGCCCAGGCAGAGGTGGTCCAGGACCATAACTAGAGGATCCACTGGAAGAGGGGATTGGGTAGGTACAGCCTATTTTACACTATTCATGAAGAAGGTCCTTATTACCAGGGGTGGGGGCTATAAAGGAGTGGATCATATTTATCAGGGAGTCCTCTTGAACGGCCAGGGAGCCTTTGGCAGCAGTAGAGGAAATTGGGCCTGGGTAAAAACGACAGTGAAATGTCTTGAACAGGTCCACATGGGAGTCTGCAGATGATACAGAAAGACTAGGGAGCAGAAGGCATGAGATACAGAAAGACTAGGGAGCAGAAGCCATGGCAGACCTTGAAGAGGAGTTCAACTGTCCACCCTGCGGAGCAGAAATGCTTTTTCTGAGATTGCAAGCCTCAAGTCTCCCCCCCCAACCATGCCCTTGTGGAGGGGCTAGATTCTTCAGAGAAAAAGATTCCGCTGAGGAGAAATGCTCAGAGCGGAGCGTGAGGGGACAGGCTCTTCGGATCTGGCACTGTTAAAGTTATGGGGATTAGGTACATACGCAAAGCCACGCAGGGTTCCATATCTGCTGTCCTTTTCTTGAAATCTGAAAAGCAGGCCATCCTATGGTCCCCATGTTCTGATGCACTCTAATGTGGAGTGGTCTAAGAGCATGGTGGGTGGCGGAAGCCGAAACTTTGTCATCTTGACTGTAACGCAAGATGAGGCCTGTGAGGACTGCATAGGATCTGTAGTTTGAGAACAGGGACCCAATTTATGCCCATGTGGAAGCCTGGGTATGGTCTCCAACTAGGAAGAGGGGTTGTTTCCTTGTACTTGCTGCCAGTAAGCAACCGTGATAGCAGCGCTTTGGAGTGGGCCTCCGTAGTACGCACAACCGCCTTCTCAGGCTTAGGTCCCTGGGGCACTTTAGGGTGAACCTCAATAATTGCCTGAGAACCTATGGAAGGGCCTGAAAATCCCTCTCAGCAAAGTAATCTGTGCGGATGAGTCACCCAGGTAGAGGTACCCAGTTAACTTTGTCTCTGCAAACTTCTTTGGGAAGCCAGAGAAACCTGCTGGAAAATATCTTTCAACAGCAACGTCACGCTTGAATGGCACTGGAGGAGAAAGCATAGCAAAAGAAGCAGAGAGCCCAGTTGTAACCAGACTCGAGACCCTAGTGTTCAGGAATGCAGGTCAGAGATGGAAACTCCAGGACTGTGGCATAAGCGTGGGGAGGTCCAAAAAAAGAAAAATAGAATTTGGGCTAATGAAAATGCAGCTGCTGCACAACACTCCAGCCCTGTTCACATGGAGAAAGGAATAATGTTGGGGTGGGGAACACATGCAAGTAAAACCGTAGCAGATGCTTCACCAAAGGCATCTATGTGCGCCGCTCATTTTACCTTCTGAATTGTGGTGCTGCACGTCAAGCTGTGGTCCCAACCCTTTCCTGAGGACAGACAGTATGTATGAGTACACATTTTAATACATTCTTGAAAGTAAGCATAGATATTAATGTTGGGGTCTAATAACTGTAGAATTAAACTAAATTGTTCAAAATATTTCTATAAGGCGATATATATACAAACTGCAAATTTCTATTTGTTTCCAGTTTGGTACAAACAGGTGGCGCTATCAACACACTCTGACCCTCAATTCAATGTAACTATCTACTTTTGGTTACCAAAAATAATATCCGCTAAACATCTCTGTTATGTTGCAACAATGATCCTAGAGGTCAGGCACAAACACCTCCTCTCACAACCCCATCAGTGGATTCAGCCTAATGCCTCTTATAATTCCTCACTTCACGTTTGATGACAACTGTTAAAAGCAGATATATTTTCAATTCAACTCCCACCGTTCTTCGAACTTTACAAACACTGTGTCAGTAAAATAAACGTAATTCTTCACTATGTCCAATATCTGCTCATCCTCCTGCACTACACAGCGATGCCATGCAATCAGCATCAGTGGGTTCCACACAAAGTACTATCCACAAAAGGGGCAGGCAACTGAAATAATTCATCAGACACAACATGCGTCTTGTCAAGGACATACTCTACTTCAAAGCTAGAGTCCTCCGTATCTACCAATCCTCCTGAATGTACATATCTGCCACTCAGCCGTTTGGTGGTCAATCAATGCACCAATGGTCTGAAAAGACTGTACTGAATGTTCCACAGGTAAGTTGGACAATATTTTCATTCTCAACAACAGGTCAAGCTCTTTAATAATATTTGCTTAAGCTTTCAATAGTGACTTTAGCATAAAAGCAATCATATATTCACCCACTCCTACTGACCTAGAAATCCAACAAAGTTGTGTTTTGGTTACACACCTGCAACAAGAATGATATGCCACAGATACGTAACAGAGCACATAATTACTTGCCGAAGTGCCATCTTTTCAGTAAAATCACTCAGGTTTAATAATTTCTTTGGCTACAAACAAGGCAACTATCATGTTCTGTCCCACTGCCAGCACTCACCAGGATACTTCCCTGGAAATATGAAACACCTTCGCTAACCTCCAATAGTTTATGCATGTCATGCTGAAATAGTGCACTTCTTAAAAAAAACTTTCACCATGACTTTTCCTAATAATGTAACAAATCATGGAAGATCCCTTAATGTTAAACTCATGATAGTAGAACCCCCATAAATTGTTTGAACCATAACATCTGTGAAAAAAAAAGAATTGAAGAGAAATTTTTGTGAAGTATTTTGAACCCATTTTAATCTAACCATTATAGTTTCCGCATGCAAACAACTTAAATCAGAAGTATCGACTCTGGTTACGCAAGTACAGAGGCGTCCAGAAACTGCAATGCTGAAAACAGTTTACACGTATATGTATGTGAAATGATGAGCATGCATTTAGGAACCTATTATATGGTAAGACCACGACTATAAAATTGATGGAGGGAGCATCAAAAGGAGTCTTGGGAACTATAAGTAGCAACCTGGGCAGTACTCATGAAGACAACAGTTCCAGTCAAGTGGCCAATGCAGAGTGTGCCCTTAGGCCAAAGGACGGTTGGCACGTTCTAAGAATAAAAAAAATAAGAGCAGCAAATGGGTTTTAAAATACAATGTTGATGAAATAAGTGCCTTCATTTAAAAAAAGTAAAGTCTCTAGAGCCCCTGGCCCAGACGGTATCTGTAATGGGTTGATGAAAAGGAACGCTGAGGTTACATAGACGGTTTCAAACAAAATTCTGACTGGAAATCTTGCAGAGTCCTGGACAAGAGCATAGCTGTACAAGTATATTGACTGGGTCCCCCCAGGACCTGGAAAGCTACTGCATACTGGCCATGTTGATTGCGAATCAATAATATTTGCAAGAATCAGATCTGATAAATCCTCCCTATGATCGAACAGTGTATGTCAACTTTAGACTGGGTACACTGAAGGTGGCAAAGTTGTTATGGAGATTTGGGAATTTGGACATATGCCCCCTTTGTAATATCAGTGAAGAGACAGTCATCCATTTTATGTTTGTTTGTCCTAAAATTAGGGGATTGAGAGCCATATACCTCAAGCCTCTCTTAAGATCTTCAGGTATCTACACAGCCGCAGAGGCCTTGGAGTTATGTAAGAGATCAATGATCCAGTAAAGGTCTCTAGAGTGGTGAAATGTATACATCGCGCTTGGCTCCAGAGGCCTAAAGTGTATTATGGTGCACACTAGTCTTTCCAATCTAAGCTGTAACTGTTGTCTTCCGGCTATCACTTAATGGAAAGTTAATTCTGGGGGATGCAAGCTCGTCTTTTCCCCTCCCTCAACAAGTCTCATAATAAATGTGTCTTAAATGTTTTTAGATTAAATTGATGAATTGTTCTTTATTTAACTCTTGGTTTCATTTGTCCTTACTTGTTCTTAGTTACTGTATGTATTTTATGCAATGAATTCTTAATGTTTTATGATGTTGTTTTTATTAAATGTGTTTTCTCTTTGTGTATTTACTTTTATGACTCTGAGCCAAATAAAGGTTATATTGATTGATTGTAAGCCTCTAGGTTGAACGCTGGAAATTATATTGGCTATTGTGCTGTGCCAACCAAATCAGCTTCATATCAATGGGAATTTCCCAACTCATTTGTTCGTATATAATATATGAGACTGAAATTTAATTTGGTTGACACATTAAATGTAATTGGAGCCAGATCCAATATAATTAGGGAAGAACGGTCTTGGAGGCTCTGTAGGATGGGAGACACAGACCGTTATGCATCAATTTTACTCATGTGGTGCAATAATTGAACTGAAATGAAAAGCGATTCTAGCAACGGAGAACAAGGCCTTTTTGATGCTAAAATGCCAACACTTCATGGAGTCTGTATCTCAAAGGCAACCAGATTTCACGTATCTTCCAGATTCCATTAATCTTCCATTTTACCAGCCTCTTGTTAACTATCAAATGCTCATTAAAAAGGGAAGAAGGACCGCCATCTACCTTGTGAAGTCAAACATCAAATATATGCCTTCTCAATATATACAGTATGAAGGGATTGTATGAGTTTATCACAGGTTATTTTAATATGAATTAGGATATACATTGTAAAAAAAAAGGTCAATGATTTGGCTGCATTATTAAAACAAAATATTGCAGCATATGTTAAACCAAATGCCAAGCAAAAGAAATCTAAGACAACCTGGGATGCCAAATAATTTAGAACTGAGAACTATTTAGTGGTATGAAGGAGCCAGGTTGGGATAGTGATTATACCTGCCCCATTTATCTATCTGTTAAAGAGTTTTGTAAAGCACAGCATGCATCCCCGTTTTTGCTCCTCTGTGCCGGCTTGATCTAATATGGAATGGATCGGCGGTGCCAAGCAGTACCCTTTGTACTGATGGCATTGAGCAGTATTCATTGATGATCTGTTGCATTGATGGTTTTTGTTAGCCATAGATCAACACCTAATGCCAGTAGCTAGGTAGTTATTTTCAGCGGTGCCATTACTATTACCATCAATAACGAAGCAGTGGTACACACAATAAAAAAGAAAAAAGCGAAAAATGCTGAAAATAAGGCGCTACACATAACATTTACTAAAAAGAACCTTCACGGTTGTAAAGAAGGGAAAAAGTAGGGGCACCGAGTAAAATTGCATGCATGCATGCATTTGGTTGTGAAGCAGGGACTTGGACCCTCTACTACTAAATAAACTACTAAAAACGTACTTCTAAAACATATACATACATTTGGACATCTTTTCTGTTATACAAAAACAAGTAAAATAGTACATTGGTAGCTCCCAACGTTCATGCTCCTTCATTTAAACCTCCTGGGCTTGTTAAAATTAGCATGGTAACGGTTATGGGTTGGCACCAGAGGCCGAAGTGAGCGGGAACGGTCGGGAGTGGTGTCGACTACTTTTATTTTTTACTCTTAACAGCTCCACTACATTTTGCAACCATTTCCACCATTCCGGAACTTTTATTTTGAAGTTAAAGCACACTTCTCCACTTCACCACTGGATATCAGTTACAGCTAAACTTAAATCTATTTCAACTCAATTGGCTGTCAACCAGCAAGACTGCAACCCTTGAAAAGCGTGTTGCAAGTTGCTCCATCCCTTCCTACTCTGTCTCCCGCTGGAGTCATAGTTTCACTACTTTTTTGGTACACTTCAATCCCTGGTTGGCACGTAAGAGTTGTTACTTTTTTCAGATATTTAGGACCCCTATCCCGAAGTGTATTGTTCCTTGTAAATGTGGCCTTACATGTCATTATTTGTTCCATTACTAGCCTAGCCAACGAAATCTCTATAAGGTCAAGGAGATAAATTCATACTTTTTTTGACTTAAAAAGAATGCTCTTTCTGCCTGTGAACATAGTCTTCAGAGGGTCTGCATTTGGGCTCTGGGGAAGCCGATTGCACAGTGTTGAAGTAGTCAAACCTTACACCAAGACTGGGACCAAGACAAAAATATTCGATGGTTGGTTCTGAAGCCGAATTACATTGGTTAGCAAGTTCAGTTTACAGTTCACACTCTGCCCTGCCTTGAGGTATGACGTTTTCACATTTATGGCCTTGGTTTTTGGTTGGGGTTGCACTACCCAGACTAGTGACCATGTGAATGCAAGGGTTTCGATAATAGTGTTGCTCAGTAATACCAACTCTGCACTGAGTCATTTATGCGCAAGCAACTGTCTTTAATCCAGCCATGCGCGAGTTCCAAACATTTGGAAATGCTACTTTCAGTTTCTGGCTGCGAGTTTTAAGTCGATCTGTTTAGCGCATACATATATTGAACTACAGGTGATATCAAGCCAACCAAGCAATCCGTATCCAGTTTTAACCAGTGACCAGGAGCTCCACTGGGGAACGAGGAGCTAGTATATTGTGTTCCGGCAAATCTAAGTTCCACATAAGATGCAAACTTATCATTTTGTCCCTTATTTATGACTCAATATCCTTTAAACGTAATATAGATGTGTCCTAATGTTAGATTACAGATGGTCCCAAATGCACAGCCATACATTTACATATTTGTGTTTGTTCTGCATCACTTAGCCTGGGGAGCCAAAGGTAGCTCCTGGTAGTTGTTAGTGTCAAGCTAATCAGGCTCTTTTAGGCTACAGGCAGATGCTAAATAGCTCCCAGATCGTCATAGGGGGGTGGTCCCAATTTTTTTTTTGTTCCCCTTAGACTCATTGGGGAAAAACTTTGTGCATGGCTACAGGCCGAACGGCTGGATGGATTTTCACCAAATTTGCAGCAGGATTGGGGGCTTGGTCCAGAAAGCTTGCTTGTGTGTGTTTGGTGTAAATCCAACCAGTACTTTTGTTGCAAACTACTGAAATGTACATCTGAAAAAATGTGCGATATCTCGCTACGCTCTACAGAACCATTTCCCTGTTCGCTCCATGGACCGAAATGGCATTGATTGGTGCACGGTACGGCGAAGAGTAGACGCAGCCAGTGGTTGGCTGGAGGGAAGCATGCTGTTCATCAAAGCTTTTTGAGAAACGCCGCCATGGTGTATGGGAGGATAGTGTTGTGCTGTGTGTGCCAAGGTTGTAAGAGGTAGTGTGCGCGGCTGGTCCTCTTGTACGTACGATTGTGCGCACTGAAATGATTAGTTATATATGGCTCCGCTCTGACGTCCCATTTTGCTGGTCGCTGCGCGGGCTAAATTGGGACTGTACTGCAGTGGGCGGTGACGGCATGTGTCAGAAAAGATAGCTATGACGGCGGCATGTTGTGTGGGAGGACAGTGCAGCAGCGAAAGGGCCTGAAGAACATAGTGCATGGCATGAGGTGGGTGCAAGAAGGGACGGAAAGGGGGTACAAGTGAGCAGCACTTTGTGTGAGATAAGTGAAGAGAAGAGGAAGGTGATGTGGCGGCGGTATTGGCGCACAGTGTGGAAATGGGCGGTTACCTGAGTAGGCAAGACACTTGTGTGGAGATTGCAGGGAGCCTTAGGTATGGCATGGGAGCTGCAGAGGCGATGTGTTTATGTGAAGAGTGGTGGGAGGCACATTCGGAAAAGGGGAGTGCATTACACAAGACAATACAATTTAAAAATAGGGCACACTATGCTGCAAGAGGTAAGTCAGTAGTGCCTTTGATGGCTGCAGGCGTAGGAGAGGAAAGTATGTCCACTGCGTGAAAACATATGTGCAGTGCTTGAAAGTAGGTGGCGCACTGTTGGTTTTTGTGTGGTTGTATGGGTGTGGTGATTGGTGGAACAACGTACAGTTGTAGATGTGTGTGGGTGGAGATGTTCCAGTGAGTAGTCCTCCAATCTGTGTACTGTGTGCTGCAATGGGATACTGTACATATGAATGCTGTTATGGTGGTACTGGTTCTTATATGTGGTTCTCTAGTGTGCATTGGCCATAATAGTAAGTGCTGGAGTTCGCAACGCAGCATTGCTTGTGTGCACATAGTGCAGTGTTGAGATCAGGCTGAATGTTGTGCGGAATGTGCTACTAGGGTGCCATTGTTGCAATGCTTTGTGATTGCAAGTGGGTGGCAGTGCAAAGCACAGCCATATGTGTGAGTGCTACAGTAAGTGGAGTACGTGTCCTTGTATCCCTGCATTGCGGTGCAGTGGTTGGTGGAAGTGCTGGAGGCTATGTTGCCTTTGTTTTTAGGGTACATGTGTACACGGTGGCATGCATGGCTCTGCTAAGGTGTAGTGGTTGTGGGTAAGGCCTAGACTGTTGGGTGCAAGGCCGAAGGCCGTAGGCCTTAGGCCATGTATCCAGCAGGCTAGGCCTTTATGAGTGGCAGCAGAACAAAATGAAGCCATGCAGTTGTAAGACAGCATGCATTTGAAGTAAGTAAGGTGCACAGAACGGCTGCAGGGGTCATTGTACACTTGGGTGAAAAGCACAAGTGAGGTGTTATGCGTATATTTCCATATGGTGCTCAGCATAGCCCCCGTTGAACAATAGGGCGGCAGATCGCTGCAATTGCTTTTGCTATGAGCATGCCCTTCTAAGAGGCTTGCCTGATGAAGTGTTCCAACACATTGCCCCTGCAATGGAAGTTATTAGCTTGAGAAAGTTGCAACGTGGAAGTGATCAGCAGCAGAAAGATGCAATATGGACAATGTGCATAGCTACTCATGTACCGTTTCGCACAGGCAACACAACGTCATGGGGCGATGCATGTGCGGATGGGGTCAGGGTGAAATTTGCCAGGGCTCATTGCACATGGGGAGTGCATTAAACAATATAGGAGGAGTGCAACATGGGTTGTGCTGTGTGTGGTGCTGGGCTAGCGGGCAGGGAAGGTAGAGCAATGGCAGAAGGGGCCTCGTAAGCACTGGGAGCTATTTGCAATATTTCAGTGCAGGAGACATAGTATCGGAAGTCGCGCCCAGACACTGTTGCAATAGTGCAGCCCACTTGGACACAGGATAGGAAGCTGACCTGGTGCTCTGTTGAGACACCCGGACCCCACCAGTGGAGAGCCGGGGGGTAGTGGGAGGTGTCGTGTGGGATATCTAACCACAGGTGGTGATGGACATACTGCCTGACTGGAGGGCAATCTAGCTAGTGTGTGTGGTTTAAGTCAGCAACAGCCTGACAGATGATGGGAGAAAAAGGAGGGGGGTATTGGGGTCGGGCAACCAGCACTGTTGTAAAAAAAGTACGAGAGGGGGATTAAATCTCGTGGTCTTAAGCCTAAAGGGCTAGGGATGACAAGTGCAAAATAGAGGCATCGGGATTTCCTTATGATTTATTCACCCTGGTGACTCGAAAGTTCTTTGCAGATGGATGGTTGCCCAAAGTGTAGATTGAGTGATAACAAGTTTTTACTAAAACTGCTCAGTCCAGGCTGCAGCGGTTGTGTCCGCCCTGAGTCTTTCCAGGTACGATCCTGCAGAGAGTACATTTCCGCTCCTAGCAGACCTCCTGGACAGTGCAGCAACCCAACCCAGGATCCCCATACAGTCTGCCACCGCTGCCCTACTAAAAGGACAGATACTATTCAATAGCACACGATGATTGAGCTTGTCCTGAAGAAGATGGTCGGTAATCACTAACAAACCATCGAAACCGGTCGACCTGACCTGTTGTGGCTCCACCACAACATTTTATGACACCCCCAAGACCAACAGGGGTTACTGCACGAAATTGCACTAAAAACCCAGAAAGCATGGGTTTTTCAGCACATCCCTTAGTTAGTGGGACAGTGCGGTTTTAGTAAAAACTTGTTATCACTCAATCTACACTTTGGGCAACCATCCATCTGCAAAGAACTTTCGAGTCACCAGGGTGAATAAATCATAAGGAAATCCCGATGCCCCTATTTTGCACTTGTCATCCCTAGCCCTTTAGGCTTAAGACCACGAGATTTAATCCCCCTCTCGTACTTTTTTACAACAGTGCTGGTTGCCCGACCCCAATACCCCCCTCCTTTTTCTCCCATTATCTGTCAGGCTGTTGCTGACTTAAACCACACACACTAGCTAGATTGCCCTCCAGTCAGGCAGTATGTCCATCACCACCTGTGGTTAGATATCCCACACGACGCCTCCCCTACCCCCCGGCTCTCCACCGGTGGGGTCCGGGTGTCTCAACAGAGCACCAGATCAGCTTCTTATCCTGTGTCCAAGTGAGCAGGACTATCTCTTAAGCACCACTATCAGTTGTTCTGTCTTGCCTTGACTGTCAACCTGACAAACTTTTTCCCCAGCGAACCGTTCCTTGTGTACCAGTATGCCCCTACGGTTTGGGAAGGCAGTTGCCACTCCGGCTCTTTGAGCCTTAATTTACCCCATTGTTAGTTTCGGGTTTTGCAATAGTGCAGCCTACACATAAGTGCATTTGCGTAGATAATGATCTTTTGTGCAGTTACAGTTGCTTGGAACCATAAATTGCATGGTGCTGTTGGTGGCATACTTGGACAAGGTGTGTGGGCGATGGGTTAGAGGGGAAAACATTTTGTTGCATTGTGGACAGGTAAGCAGAGAGATCCTGTTTCGCTATTAGAAGGTATGATATGGATTAAAAAAGACGGTTCAACACACATGGCACTGAAGTGCCACTTGAGGGTAGGGGATGGAGAACAAAGAGGCATGCTTTTAAAGAATGTAATGCTGTGTGTTTGTGTCACATATTGTGCCAACAGGCGCTTGTAGCACAGTAGTAATCCTACTGTTGAAAAGGTGTTTGTATCGCAATTTGGTGGCGGTGGGTGCTCATGGGGAGGACAGTGGATGCAGTATGCGGGCAAATTTGCTGTAACTTTTGTACTGCAGATGGTGTGCACTGACAGTAAAGTAGCAGGTTGATTTTGTAACGATTCCTACTAAGTGTTGTGTACAGCAAACATTATAGCATGCCAACGTCTAGGGGCAGTGATAATGTTGTACATTATACAGTGCGTAGTGAGGATGGCTGACATGGTGACAGGGATTGTCTGGACTTTCGGTGATACCTTCGTGATAGATCAGTGCAAGTATGCCCTGGAAAGAAACCTTGCTGCCAATTTCGCCTTGCAAGGAGTGGACGCATTGTGGAACGCTGTGTAGGAGCACAATGTTGCCTATGAACGCACTTTGCAAAGACTTGCCACTTTTAGTACAGCGGATGTTGTCGGCACCCACTACAGCGGCATGCATATGCATTACGTGGGTTGCGAAGGTTTGTCTCGTCAACTGAGGAGCTTTGCAAATTCCTTGATGTGCCTTTCTCCCACTGCGAGGGTGGTTTGCACATCCATGAAAGTACAAACAGTTTGGGACACTGCTCCTGGATGTTGGTCGTAGCTTGAGACAGGAAGGTGTCTCATGAACAGAAGCATGTACACTTTTGCATCAGGTGCTGCAATGTTTTTCTGGAACAATGACCTCATTAGTTGTGGAAAACTGCCGTTCCCTCAAGAAAAGGCATTTCTCTGTCGCCCATTGCTAATGCTATGTTGTTTGTCCGGCAACAAGATGCACTGAAGAAAGTACTGTACCACTGTACACACAAGGACACAAACAAGTAAATAGTATCCGAAAGACAAGGTGTTTGACCACAAAAAAAAAAAAAGGATAGATTTCTTCAGAGGCGCCTCCTAGAACGGCCTTTCCCTACCCTGCTTGCAAGTTACTTTGCTGCGGCCGCACGCAATTGGAAAGCCACGTCCGGAGACTTTGAGGATGGCGCCCATGAAAATGGAACTGGCCAGGCACAGTGATTGGGCAACAGCGTTTGTGGCCGTGGTGCGTACACAGAGGCCTGTTGTACAGAAGTAATACTGTTAAATGTATAACTCTTCATGGTCATTGATAGAAGCGTGTACAACTTTTTACCAGTATGCAATGACGCTGTGCTGTTAAGAACACACTGGAAAGGGAAGAAGGAATGTGTGCGTTTCAATCGGACGAGGCCGTCGCAGTCCTTGGATACACGCACGTGCGTGTACTCCCTTTCTGTGCAAGCTACAAATGAAATTGGGACAAAGGCGACTACAGCTGCTGCAGGTGGGTGCCATCAAGGGCCGTTTATAATTTTCTCCACTGGTGTGCGTAGCCAGGCACAGTAACATGGTTGTAGTGAATATAGTGCACAAAAAGGTTTTGTGCCTTCTTTTTGTGGTGGTGGGTGCTCATGTGGATGATTGTGGATGCACTACTGTTGCATTTTCTTTTTTACTTTTACACTGCACATGCTATGCAGTGACAGCACAGCAGCAGGTTGATTTTGTAACAGTATCTGCGAAGTGTTGTCTACAACAAACTGCGTTACATGCCATTGTCTTCCATGGCATTGATGGAATCGTGTATGCACATCTATTGGTATGGAATGTGGTAGCGGCGGAGAAAAGGTAGTGGAAAGGGAAGATGGAATGTTCCTGGTTTACTGGGGTGCGGCCCTCGTCGTGTTCCGAGCACCACAATGTGCCCTTCTTATCGTGCTGGCCAATGGCATGGGACTGTGAGGATTATCCAATCAGGTGCTGTGGGTGTGGTTCATAGGAAGGGGCGGTGAAAATGTTCTACATTGCACAGTGCGTAGTGAGAATGGCTGACATGGGGAAAACGCATAGTGTGGTCTTTTGGTGATGCCTTTGTGATAGATCTGCACAAGTATGCCCTGGAAAGAAACTTTAGTGCCAATTTCGTCTTGGAAGGAGTGGACGCATTGTGGAACTCTGTGTACGAGTGCAGTTTTCCGACATGCATGCACTTTGCGAAGACTTTGCCACTTTTTGTACAGCAGATGTTGTGGTCATCCACCACGGCGGCTTGCATATGGGTTACGTGCGTTGTATAGGTTTACTTCATCGACTGAGGAGGTTACTGAATCTAGTGATGTCGCGTTTTCCCAGTGCAAAGGTGCTTTTTTCATCTATAACTCCAGGAAGAGTATGGGGCACTGCTCCTGGATGTTGTTTGGAGGCCGAGGCAGGAGCATGCACATTTTTGCATCTGGTGCTGGAATGTTCTTCTCCAGCAATGATGTCATTAGTTGTGGAAATGAAGACAATGACATTTCTTTGTTGCCCACTGGCAATGCAGTGTTACTTGCCCATCTAGAAGAAGCAGTGAAGAATGTACAATAAGAATGTCTGCACAATAAAAGAGAAAAGCAAGCACTATCTGAAGGAAGTGTTTTGCTGCAAGTTTGCAAAAAAAAATATATAGTTGTTTGAGAGCCGCCTCCTACAACCAACTTCCCGTACCCTGGTTGGAAGTTTTTCCCCACGGCCGGACACGTTCAAAGCCACATACGGGAACTTTGAGGATGGCCGTCATGGAAATGGGAATGTACAGCAACAGGCATTGCGCTACAGCGTTTGTTGTCATGGTATGTACGCAAAGGCCTGTTGTACACACCTAATACTGTTAAATGGAGAGCTCTTCATTGTCATTGGTGGAAGCAACTTCAACTTTTCACCACTACGCAATGACGCTGTGCTGTAAAGAACACAATGGAAAGGGAAGTAGGAATATGTGTGCTTCATTTGGACGAGGCCGTCCCGTCCTTGGGTACACGAACGTGAGTTTAGTCCCTTTTTCTGTAAGTTATCAATGACAATGTGACAATGGGAACTATGGCTGTTGCGGGTGTGAGTGCCACCAAGGCATGTTCATAATTTTCGCCACTAGTGTGCGTACCTAGGTATAGTGACATGGCTCATACTAGCTGCAGACACACTGTAGGTGAGCAGATGTGGTGCAGAATTATTTGCAGGGCAAACCTATGTGCCATACTCTGCTGCTGAAAGAAGACATAAGCACATTACACAGCACTTCAACGGTGTGTCTTTTGGCTGGATTGTTGTGGACATTTTTCACCCGGCAAGCAGCCGTACATTGTTGGCAAACACGCATGCCTGTGGAATGGGACATAGCAATGTGTTTGTAAGGCAGCCCTTTTCAAAAAATACTGCGAACATTGCTCTACCCTATGCTTTGCCGCTGTCGGAGAGTCTGGCTCATGTCCCCGAAATGAGGGTTCACGCACACTGTAGGTGTGGTCTGCTGGTCACGTTGGCACTGCTGTCATCATGCAGCTCGAAAGCCACATCAGGGGACTTTCAGGATAGCAGCTATGAAAATGGGACTGTACAGGCAGAGGGATTGCGCAACCACGTTTGTGGCCGCGGTGTGTACGCAGAGCCCTGTTGAAAACAACCAATACTGTCACATGGACATCTCTTCAATGTTACTGGTGAAGCGTGTGAAACATTTTACGAGTAGGCAATGTCACTATACTGCAAAGAAGACACTGCAAAGGGAAGAAGTACTGTTTCACCTTCGTCCGGAGAAGGCCGTCGCTGTCCTTGGGTAAACGCCCATGCGTACACTCCCTTTTTCCGCAAGCTACCTATGACATTGGGACAACGGGAAGTGTCGCTGATGCAGGTGTGGGTGAGAGGAAGGGAGGTTCATAATTGTCTCCTCTACTGTGTATACTCAGCCAGAATTAAATGGTTGCTGGTAGTTGCAGACGCACTGTACGACACCACTTTTAGCCATTCCATCATCGCGACAAGTGAAATACACCCCATTTCTTTTACAAATGGGTTGAAGTGACACTCTTACCTCAGCCTAGCCAGGCCTGTAACATGTATTTGTCACACACTGCTGATGAACATTCAGAGGCCTCCCGCAGTGTTTGTGTACCGTGTGCAGTCTGTCAGATTGTGTAGGACTCTGAGTGATGTCTTATGAAAGTCGGCAATGCACTTTGCACAGACCCCAACCAGTGTATGTGTACCTTGTGAGGTCTCAGTGAGTGTGTAGGAAAGCTAGTGCTGTGTTCTTTAAGGCTCTATGCACCTGTCACTAACCCCTAATACTGTATCTGTTCCTTGTGAGATGACATTGCCTGTATAAGAAAATGAGCGGTATATTACGTTTTATTTATTTATGTATTTGGATTTGTAAAGTTCCTTACCTGCCCAAGGGTATTGAGGCGCTGTTGCATGACATTGTGTTAGTGACATGAACTTGTCTTAGTTACATAGGGGTAATGGTTACAGTGATATAATCTTATAAAGACCTTATGCACAATCCAATCCTTTAACCACTTGGAACACACAATAATACAATCAATGTAAAAAAGAAAAGCAAATTTACAGCATAACCTGCCCTGACAAAGAAGCTCCTGCTCATGGCCAACAAGAAAAGAAGTATCTCCTTATTCCTCTCCATGAAAGAAAGATTACATTATGAAACCCATTCCATTCAACCAGTACAAAAAGCTTTGCTAAATTGGGTGGTGAAATTATAAAAAAAAACTTCCACATCATAAATAGGATAAATAAACATAAGAGTACTTTTCACCTGCTGAAGCTCCACACTTGGTGGTAAAACACGTGCTAAGGACTATTGGTTGACTAACTAAGGATTCTAACTGTTTAATTACAGATGGTCCCACTTTCAAATTGCTGTGCTTGTTTGCCAGTAGTTGGTGTGGTCGTCTAATGTCGCTCCTGCTAACTGTTGGGTGTTAAGGTAGGCAGGCCCTTCTCTGCTACAAGTAGCATCTACACTGCTGACAGCTGCCCTGATTTTGGAACCCTGTATTGTATGTTTGCATATACTTTGGGCATATTTATGTGATGCTTACTTAATACAATGTAACATTACAGTTTGTAACACCACGTACATGTGTTTTATTTTTAAAATGCAGGCTTTCGTAGGCCTCTACATAACAAAATGCATTTGACCTCAAGGTACACTTTCCTATTTTAAAAAGTTACTGCCTTTACCAACTGAGTACACTATTATAACTTTCTTTACTCACCGACATGTCGTTTGTTTTACCAAGACCTATTGTAATGGTTAATTCGTCCAGAAGTAGTACATGTGTCCTCCTCTCATACATTGTTCACTAGGTTTCTTCCAGTTCTACAAATCCAAAGTCACTGGTGATATACACTGTTGTTCTTGATATGTTTGACGAGGAAATTGTATTGTGGTGATGACGAAAATGGTAACAGTATGCACACGTCACTCATTTGCTACATGTCTTCATTATGATGGGCCACAGTATATGGGATGCAGAACATGAGGCAGTACGCTCCTGTGATGTTTTGAAGGCCATATGCCAAATGGGGTCATTTCCTGTGATGTCATAAGGTGAGATTTCATGTGACAATGTCCTGTGATGATATGTGCTGTCGTTTCATCGGGTGCAGTTCACGTGGCTTTATTTGCCGTTGTGTCATCAGTACGGAAGGTACGAATTTTGAAACTTTACCATTGCTACACATTTTCGCACACACAATGTTGCCATGTCTGCTTTTGGATGACAGTCCACTGGACGCCTTTTGTCCGGACAGCGTTGTGCTCATGAGCATGGGTCTATTACACACACCATTGCAATTTTCTACATAGTAATACTGCACCACACGTACGCCAATCATTTTGGGAAGATTATGGCTACTTGTAGGGTACACCAGGTGGGATGCTTTTATGCATAGCTATCTGTAGAATGTGGGTGGACGCTCTGCCCACATTAACGTGGTTTCGCATATGCTCCACATTGCTCATCTAACGAGGACACACAGGAACACATACACATGCCTGCACTTGCACTACGCACGAACGTCAGTTCTCGCACGCAATGGTAGGTGGTGGACAACATGTCGGCATGTGGAGCCTGCTGCCGTCGTACGGATGTGTCCGTTGTCATTGTGGGTAGCATGGTTAATTGCAAGCATTGGACGACTGTGTGCCGCAGAGTGAACGCCATTTGACGAAACAAAAGCATACCACCCAAACACTTAGATCCATTACCATTATTAACATTCCCTTTTCCACTTTCCAACAAACCAAAAGGCAAGGGAAGGGGTAACACAAGTGCATACTTACTGTGGGGAAATGTGGATTTACAGACCTTGGTTGTTAGGGCAGGAAGAAATTGATGTGTCACTGTCACGTCTCACATGAGACGATTTTTGAGGGCATGGCGGACTGCGACATGGGGAAAAAATACATGTGCAGGTGTGCCACTGCCATTTAATTGTGTCCAAACCATTTCTTTGTACGCAACTTGTAAGGCGGCACAATTGTTACCTATTGTTTTCACTTTGCGTTCCAGCCTCTCCATTTTCGTACTTAGTTTATTTCTTTTGCTATGCGCGCATCTTCTTGTGCAAGGGTTGCGCCTTCTACTGCCTTGCTTTCCTTTCCAATATGCTTTCTTACCAAACACAGAATATGTTTGCCGTAAATGCAGGAATATATAGTCCAAAATGTACGCTTCAGACTACAATGCGTAGCAATGGGGGTACTGTAGAAAGTCATTCTGTTATGAAGGACTTTTGTTTCCTGCCACTCTAAGGTGCTTGCCATTGCAGCGTTACAAAAAGACACCTTATACATATGTACTGTTGCATAATGCAACATCAGTGCGATCATTACAGAAAGTTCTGCTTCATTACTACATTGTACTGAGGTTGTCCTCTTACCGCTTGCCATTAGTTACTCTGCCAATTACTTCTTTGCTTGCATGTACAGTAGCAGTGCGGTACGATTGGTCAAGGCCGACTTTAATTATGTTATTCATGCATTCCCTAAAGGTGTCCTCCCAGTGACTTCCTCCTATTTGCTTTGTACGTACACTATTTTTTAAACCTACTCTGTTTTTCCTTCCCATTGTTCGCCACAGTGCTCTTTGCATATATTCTTTGCGTTTGGTGCTTACTACCACTATGTAAGAGAGTAGATGCCTTCCTTAGCAGGTTGGATGCCACCCAATGTTCGCAAACAGACGCATAGTCCGCGAGTGCTGTCTGCATTAACATTCTGCCTGCACTTTCACTATGTTGCACAGTTGTTCTTTACAAACTAAGGGTATACTGCTAAAAACCAATGAAATTCACTGGCAAAAAACTTTGTTAAAGGAACGTTATGGTAAGTTGCACAAGCAAAAACCTATGCAATTCAATGGACAACCATTTTTATAGGGACGTTATGGTTACAGGTAAAACTGAAAACCCCTGAAATTCTTAAGTTATGGTAAACTAAGCAACCATAACTCATGCCACCAGTGTGCACTGCAAGGACTAACACCCACGACATCAAGGATGCCATCACAAATCTCATTCATGACATCACATGTGTGGCTCCCTCCATCACTGATATAAGTAGCCCAGGGGCTCTTCTTCACTAACAGTCAGGAACTAACAATTTAAAAGGGCTCATCGTTGTGTACGGCATCCTTCTCATATGTTTTTACACTACTTTCCTTGCGGTACACTCACATCATATGATACATACACATTTAGGGAAAGAAGATGGCGTACAACACTGCCACGATTTCTGTACATGAAGCTAATCAGTTATGTTATGACCATGTTTCTGCTAATACTGCTCCTTTTTTGCTTATTTTAATTTCCCTGTATATGCTCATATTTGTATGCATTGTGCTGTCTTTATGTTTGGTGTCTACTAGTGCACTTTTGTAGTTATTAAGGCAATGGTCGCTACTTCTTCCATTTCTCACAGTACCCGAAACTGTAAAACTAAAGCATTCATGATTTCACTATGTAAAATGGGAAGATTTTCAAGCTAACACTTCTATAGGGCATGGTGTGGACAATGGGTATGGTTTACATGATTTATTTATGTAATGCTAAGAAGTCTGTAATGCAATGGTGTGTGCATTGCTCAAAAAACTACTTATCTCATGATGGCTCTTCCAATGATGTTTCATAGTTTTATTCCACCATTATCATACCAATCTGTGGAGGCTTCCCATGAAAACTAAATGCACATGTGATGTCATCAGTGATGTCATGAATGAGATTTGTGATGGCATCTTTGATGTCATGGGTGTTAGTTCTTGCTGTGCACACTGGTGATGAGAGTTAGGGTTGCTTAGTTTACCATAACTTGCGAATTTCGTTTTTTTTTCCCCTCGGCTTTACCTGTAACCATAACGTCCCTATAACAACGGTTGTCCATTGAATTGCATAGGATTTCGCTTGTGCAACTTAAACATAACGTTCCTTTAACGTGTGCGTATGTTTGTTTTATTTTACTTATCATGTACTTAGTTAAATACATAACTTTAGGAACATTAAAATGAAATACACAGTGAGCATTAATACAATAGGTACCATTAATGCATAAAATTCATATCAGAAAAAACAAGGTTCAAAATCAGTTAAACACTATAATTATAAAATCGGATCGTATTGGATCCAATGAAATCAAATCAATTAATTTAAAACTTCAACGCTTCCTTCCATATATTAAAAGCAGCAGCCACGATAACAATTGATTACACACTGAATAAAGTGGACCAGAATTCATCACTTGAACAATCCTCGATGTTGGTTATAAAATTAATGTAGCCACACGCATAAAAGTTATGCAATATCTCGCAATTCGTCAGAACATGTCGACAAGTTTCTATATGAACCTGACAAAATATACATAGCCGGTGCTCATGAGATGTTTTTTGCCTTGCACCGACGAGATCCTTAGTAGGCAATAGATTGAGCCGCAGATAAAATGTAAAGCGTTTGAGTTCCATAGGGCACAGCTTCGTCAGGTAGGAAGACGGAGAATGATTATTAAAACTTAGTCGAGCCATGTCTCCATACCTGGCCTTACCATCCCACCCCAGGCTTTCTTTTTTATTTTAATTTCATACAGGACTCTTTGAAGTGGATGCTTCCCCAAATGTGAAATCCACAAAAGTGACCATGGCAGTGGATCTTTTGGCTCCCCAACAGAGTGTTAAGGATCTTCGCAGGCGGTGCAGAAGTGGTGAGATGCCCTTCAATGCCGATGCGAGAATGGCTTTGACACTGAAGTTCTCAATATGAAAAAAAAACTTTCAATGGCAAAAGGCCACACAGCATCAAAAGCACTGTTGGCAGCGCAGCAAATATCTCGGTGTCGAGCAGTGTCTCGATGCCAAACAGAGCACCATGATGAGTGCACCCTTCTGTCACGATTAGATGGAGAAAAACTGGGTTCTGGGGGGATCCCACAGAGACAGAGAGTAGGGGTAAAGCACACTTCTTTTTACCGGATTAGGCTGCCTTCTTAATGTGACCTAAAGCCACACAGTGTAACCATTCTTTAGAACGCAGAGAGCCTCTGGGAACCAGGGGTGTTCATCTGCTGTCCGAAGTATTAGCTGGAGTTGGGGGATTCCCCAGGGCCCCTGCATAGGTCTCAATTTATTCTACTGTTAGGGGTTTGTGCTGCCCAGCAATACATCACAGATATGGGGCAATGAAGTATAGTGAGTGTGCCCCTTCTCAGACGTGACGGCCTTCCTTGCACCCACCTCCCAGACCATCTGATATCATGACCCCAAGGATTGTTACCAGCAGCAATATCACAAGAGATCATTCAGCAAGAAGAGAGGAGTTAGAGCCTGCAGTGGGCAGACTCATCACTCTTTGGATTCACTTACTCGACGAGTTGGCAGACAAACGGCACATTGATGAGACCTCACACTGCCAAGCATGACTAAAACCTGACTTGGCACTGTAACCTTTCAATCCTTCAGTGGATTCCTGCGAAATCTGAACAAGCCTAATTGCAAACAGGAAACTAATAACCAGCCACAATAGAAATCACTTAGTAAATTAGGGAAAGCAATGGGCAGAGAGAGAGATTAGAAAGTGAATAATCAACCTAAAACAGCGATTTGAGAGATAGGAGTAACACAAATTAAGAGCACCGATTGGACAGTCAAAATAATCACCCCTCCTTATAAAAGACTGAATAGCATAGAAGAGAGTGTCCCACGCCAGGCTTCCGACTTGCGAGTAGTGAAAAGAAGGGAGCAGCAAGGATAGAGCCAGACAATGGGAGGGACAAGAAGGATAGAAGTGAGAAAAATAGCTGTGTGTGATGCTACTACTCTTCTGAGCACCCAGTGGGAACATGGCCAGGCGCACATGTGCCCAGCTTAAGGTACATAGATGGTCACTGTTATCCTGGTAAAAATTAGAGAGGGTGGCAATGCTGGGCAACCTGAGGGATGTCTAGAGAGCTATTGTCGATGCACTTTGCGCTGATGACAAATCAGCGAACGGACACGCTGACTTGGTAGGTGAGACAAAGTGGATTAAACACTTCTCAATGACACATGACAACATAATTGCAGAGAACGAGGAGCGTATTCGAGATGGAATTGCTTGATATTCTGTTCCCAGTCACGGTTCTGGTGGTGTCAATGGACGAGGTAGCTACGGCCCTCGCAGGGTTTGCCCAAAGGTAAATCAGCAGGCCCGGACTCCATCCCAATTGAGTTTTTCAAGTATGAGATGGCGATCTGGATGCCAGCTGTTTACCTTGATGTTTAATTTGATAATGCGTTTTAAGGCCCTACTCGACTCATGGACGGAGGCAATTATAGTGCCGATTTTCAAGAATGGGAACAGAGCCGATGCAGCCTGCTACCGTCCAATCTCTTTAATTGACACTTGTGCAAAATGGTTCGGACGGCTATTGTACTGAAGGATCATGGACTGGATCACAGGGAACCAATTCTTCTCGAAGTACCAATACGGCTTCCGTGAGGGTATTGGTACAGTCAACCAAACATTAAACATGAGCTCAGTTCTGGATAAGTATGGTTGTGGTCGTAAGGGAACGAGTTATCTGGGTTTTATGGACCTTTCAACCGCCTTTGACTGTATCAATCAGGGCAAGCTCTGGGAAGTACTATGCCCAATGGGTATGTCAGCGGAGATGTTACACATTTTGGCCCAAATGCACACAAATTTGACAGCAACAGGATGGGAGCCCAATGCAAACGAACGTAAGCATTTAAAATCACCACCCTTTATATAAATTCATTGTCAAATGTACTGGATGATTTGACGAGTGATGCTCCTTGGATGGCCGATCAAAAGATATGCTTACTTTTGTACGCAGATGATGCTGTTCTGATGGCAAGAACAAAGCCTGCTCTTCAAACGATAGTCAATGGATTTAACACCTACATGGGCGAGAAAGACTTGAATATTAGCGTGAGGAAGTAAAAGGTCATGTATGTTGGCAGTAGTAAACCTCGAGGGAATGCTATATCCGTAGAAGGCAGAAACCTTGAATGGGTTACTACGTTTCAATACCTAGGGGTAACCAGTTCCTCTGATCTGAAATGGGCCTCAAACACTAAGCTACAAATGACAAAGGCATCCCAAATCAATGGCTCAATTTCGACGTATGGCGTGAGATTGGATGGATTACCATTAGATCATATTTGCCAAATGTATGCAGCCAAATCAGCGCCATTTCTGACCTAAGGTGCAGCTGTGTGGTGTTATGATCTCGCTAATAAACCCCAAGTAACCGAAAATCAGTTCCTAAGAAAAACTACGGGTGTGCCGCAGGGTTTCCCTGGGTATATGCTACATGAAGAACTTGATTTGTCCTATGTCGAAGATTGTATAGCAATACAACCCTTAACCTATTGGCTATGCCTCTGGGAGATTCCGCACTTGTCGGTGGCCAGAACCTTTGTGAAAGATCTAATGACCGCTAACTTCTGTGGTGTTTCTCTTTGGCTAAATTAGATCAAACAATTCCTCAAAAGGCTTGGTCTTAAAAACCTTTTTAGTGAGGAATCAGTAGTCATCAGTAATGCATGTAAAAGTGAGATAGTGAACAGCAGCTGGCTTTCTCATAGAGCAAATGTCAGGAGGAAAAGTGAACTTCAGAAGCAGTGTGCAATTCTATCAACATCTCCCCACCAAGTACTAGGCCGGGCTCTCTCCAATGGCTTGTTACCCCAAGGAAGAGGGCAGTTATAACATGTTTCAGGGCAAATTTTCTGTTTACAGGGGATATGGTACCCTCCTCGCTGAACAGTTGTATTACCGGGAGGAGGTGGGTTTGCTCTTGGAATGATAGAAACGACTTAAAGCAATTTTTTATCCTATTTTTGCAACTGAGGAAATTGTTTTACTCCCTATATTAAGAGCAAACGGAGTAAGACATGCTCAATCTGCCCTCAGGTTTCTTTTATCAGGTCCTGACCCATTGATAGTGGAAAATGCCCTCATGTTGCGTAGGCAATTATCATTAGCTTGTTTCAATGTTTGTTCATTTTATATACCACGTACGTGGGTTTTAATTACAATAATTTGTTTCCTTTTTAGATTTTTTGGTATTATTTTGGCATTGTTGTATTATATTAATTTGTATACTCTGATGGAAATGTGTATCTTCTGAATAAAGATTTGATCGCTCTCTCTCTCTCTTTCCCTCTCACCGTTTTCGTTATAATGATACTTCTATATGGATCAATACCATGGGTAAGCCTATTTTGGAATAGCATGCAGTGTGGCCTAAATAACATCTGGTGTTTTCTATTTTTGGCAGCTTAGGCAAGTTGACATAAAATTATTGGCCTAGGTTCACACACTTGAGTTAAGTGGTGAAACCAGAATTTAAGACCAGTCTGCAACTTAACCACTTGACAACATATTTTCCCGGCTCTAGTTGGTAGACATAGGTGTTTCTTTTTAAGAATGCTCCGTTTTAGAACTATGACTTGAAACATACACAAATCATAACAAACCAACCTGACAAATATTCATATTCTGGCACCACAATACTCTAGCCCGAGGCACAGCAGGAATTATTTCTTAATACAGTCTTCAGCTAAACTAGATAAACTGAGGAGCAGTACTAATACAAAATATCAAAGAAAACTATAACAAAAAGTTGGAAATTGGCAGAGCCATGCAAATGTCATCAGCCAGATATGACCCACTGTTAAAACTGTGAATCTTTCGATTTGTGAGAAACTGCATATCATTTCGAAATCAGGGCTTCCTGTGGTGCAAATTGCTAGTTAGCACTAGGCGAAATTCATGAGTGAGCCAGACCCTACAAACTGCCTATCATATGCTGCTACAGCTGTAAATACTGTACAGCATGACATCACCATGTATATTTATATGCACAACTCTACCACACATTTACAAAGTCAAATCCCAGTAGAATTAATAATGCCAACTGCGCAGTATTCACCTCAAGAAGGCTGTGGCATGTGCCCTGCCTCGCCATGATGGATTGTTAGTTACAAGGAAATTGATTCACTGCAAACCACTGACAATGCTTCAGGTCAGCAACATGCACCTAGTATTGGTGCCACGCATCAAACTGGAAATGCCACTGGGGAACTTCCTATTAAGCCACCTGGCCTTCAGGAAATGGCTGCAGTGTTTAACTAAACAGACAGTGGCAGTTGTAGACATAATAACACTCACAAAACAAAAACACATGAGAAAGGCATTTCCCTTCATCAATACGAGGGAGAACAAGAGACTCAACCACAGAGCAAACCAAAACAAATCCAGCTGGAATAAATGGCTACACCCACAAAACAGAGAATCTGAAAAGGTGCAGTCTGTGATTGATTTCTTCGCACATTCATTGGCAGCCTATTGTCTAGTCAAAAATCAAGAGAAGCCAACCACCACAGAGAACATCCTTTCTCAGCTAGTACAACCATTTTGCAACTCTGTTTTCAAACAAGTTCCTCCATGTTCAAAAGGAGGGATCAGATATGTGACATTTTGCAGACAAAACTGAAGTCATCAATAAGAACATCTCAGTCAGATTAACTGCTGGCTGAATCTGAAAGAAAAGTGTTCCAGCAGATTTAAACTCTGAACACTGCAGAGTCAAGAATAAAGAAACCTTATCTGAATTCCAAGTATTATCTGCTGATATGATAAGGAAGCGTAGGTAAATTACTAAGAATGTTGTGTCGCTTTGTGATCCTATGCATGTAATTACTAAAAGAAGTGGAAAGATCTTAAAATTGTTGAGACAGTTAGTGAGAAATTGAATTCCACTAGGTCTACTTGCAAGCTCATAAACAAGTAAAATCTTGATCTTCGAGAATCCAGTTATTTTCAACCTAAATCGCATATGCTCTACATGTCACAATTATTGGAGAGGATACACAGCTGTCAAATCTGGACACCACTATGAGACAAACAGTTTGAGGAGAGGTTGACAGGTTTTCAAACTGACAGAGGCAGGCAGTCGGCCTTGATCACTAGACTAGGGTAGGAAGGGCATGGTATCACAAGTATTAACACTGAAACAATGGATACAATTTGTTGGGTTTGGAGAAACTCCTATTTTGCCCTATAACTAAGATGGGAGTCGTATCCACCATCAAACGATAAACAAAACGATAAACTAAACAGCCCTAGTGAAGTACGTGAAATCAAAATGGCCTATGCTAACAAAACCTAATGCCTGCCCTATCTCTTGTACAAATTTGTAAAAAGGAGAAATGTATGCAAAAGGAAACCTCAGTGTTCACATGATAATGTGGCTGAACCGGCTCTCCTACCCACGTTAGGCCTCACGGGGTAAGGCGATCCTTGTGGGTAGGATGACGCACTCTGGCTCAGTATTTCCAACACAGTATACAGTTCAAAACCGTGGATCGAGGCTCGCCTGGCCGTCCACGTTAAGGTCTCTTTCTCTGACTTCAAAATGTATGTTTCAACCAAAACATTCACACCAGTCCCCCTCTGCCGGGCTCAGACCTTTCAGCACACAGTTCTCGTAGGTCCCACTCTGCTGGGCTCCAATCTCTCACGATAAAGTTCAAACCAAAGTTGCAAAGTTGCAAGGGGGGTAGGTCCCTTCCCCAAGTTTAGTATACTTCGAGTGTCCCTCAATCAGGCTTGGACCCCTTTCGGATGTCAAACTCTTTCGAAACGCCTGGTTTTCTTACAGACCAGCATAGGACCACTTTAACTCAACGTTCACCATTTTACTTTCACTCTTGCAGTTTATTCGCTTTTCACATAGACTTTCGATTGGGCTACTTCCTTTCACCGGACCACTCCGTTACTTAGTATTGCTGATCTCGCAGCTGCATTTTACTTTAAAGTTCATTCACAGGTCTGCCTTTCTTCGCACCTCATCCACACGCGTGCAGCCTTCACTTATGATATGATGTTGCTACTTCATTTACTTAACACATACCAGTCTCTCAGGTCGCTTGCCAACTCACCGGCTGTGTGTGCTTCTTTCTTGTTTCGTGGTTTCCAATTTTCGAGTCAAGGTTAGTACCACAGGCTTGGCCTCACCTACCCAAATCAGTCGTTCACCCTGGAGGGTCGCTGGCGTCCTTGAAACACAATGCAATCTTCACTTGTGGTATCTGGCCTTCTCCCTTCTCCACGTGTCTTTCGCGGTCTGTGGGAGGCAACAACCTCCAGTAGGGAAGCCTTGGGGTTTTCAGTACACTGCTCCCGTCCCTTGGTCCGTTACTCTGTTCCAGTAGGTGTGTCTTCGTCCCAGAATTTCTGCTCATTCTCGTGTTCCGCCTTGCTCAGAGTGTGTATTTAGGTGTTACCTTTTTTTTGTGTCAGGAGAGCTAACTGGTATCAGGTGTATGTTCTTAGGGTAAAGTGCCTGACTTTGCCTGACCCAATTAACGGAAATGTCTGAAGTGAGAGAGAGTTAGTCTGGTTACTCTTAGTCACCAGTGTTTGTGTAAAAAGCGGGGGTGAGTGGAGTTGGGACTTCGGTGAATCCTAAAACATAGGATTGGGGGTAGATGTACAAAAGAGGGGGGGAATACTGCATCTCACCATCAGCTATCTCACCCCCACTCCTCGAAGACCCCTCACCCCGGTGATCCTCCTGCACTGGTCCACCCCCAAGGTCTGGATCCAAAGGCGATGGCCGTGCCGTGATCACCGGAGAGAGAGATCCCCGGGGACTAGCGGGTGAGACACACTCTGGTTTCTCACAGTACTGATGGATAATGGTTCAGATTTGGTTAATATAATGAGCCTTTTTGGCCCTTCTCGATTTAGCACTTCATAAGGATGATCACCACTAGTGTTCTCGCTGGAAGGCCCTTTTGCCACGAACATTTACAAGTCAATAACAAAACAATCAGGACAAGCGTCCTACTCCCAAACCCATTATTTTATTTATTACAATTGTGGAATCCGTAGACACAGAGGTTTCACAGCGTATGTACAGGTAAGCATTGGATAAACAGCATTTGATAAACATAACAGTCATATTCTGTATAGGACAGGCAGAACAGTCAAGAGGGTGCTCAACGGAGCAAGGCCAGCGCAGCTTAGTCATATTTATTGAACAGCCAGGTTTTAACCAGTTTTCTGAATGACAGGTAAGCCTGTTCATTTCTGATAGGAGGAAGTGAGTTCCAGATTGAGGGGGCGGATACAAGGAAGCTTGCTCCTCCCGCTTTTTTGCTGCAGAATGTGGGGGTGGACAAAGGGGCAGCATGAGGAACGTAGCAGGCGCACGTAGTGTTTCGGGACAAACAGTTGTTGAGATAGGTCGGGGCTTCTTTGTAGATGCATCTATGAACGAGTGCCAGTATCTTAAAGTCGATGCAGGCTTTGATGTGACCTGTTTTTTTGTAGACCCAAGCTGCTCAGAGGGCTTTGTTTTGTAGCAGTTCTAGCTTGTCAAGGTTTTTTGAGGAACTGCCCATGCACAGGGCGTTGCAATAGTCCAACTTGCTGATAATAGCTCAGACAAGTGTGAGGCAGTTTTCTGTGGAGAGGCATTTTCTGCTCAATGCGAAGAGTTTGGCCATATAGGCAATAGAGGAGGCAAGGGTATTGCTATGGTTGTTCATGGTAAGTTCTGCATCAAGGTGAACGCCTAACATTTTGACGTGTTGCGAGAAAGGCATGGGGGTACCGTTGATGAGGAACACTTCCATCAGACAAGGGATCATCCCTTGCTCTTTCAAAAAAGCCTATATTAAGCCTCTCCTCAAAACCACCTCAGTGGCTCCCAATGTCCCGCAAACTACAGACCAATGTTCAAAACACCATTCACCACTAAACTCCTTGAGAAGCTTATTTACCAATAGCTAGGGGAACACACTCAAAGCATTAAACCTTCTCCACAAATCACAACACAGATTTAGACCATCGAGAGGAACAGAATACACACCATGTTCTATATGGAACACAGTAAAAACAACATGGAAGACAACTTGTCCAATGCACTCATTCTACTATACAGCCCTACTGCTTTCAAATCTGGTAGTCATGAAATCCTGCTAAAAAGAATCAAGGGCATCTGATTACACTGCATCTTCATTCTTCATTGACAGGACCAAAACAGACCTACTTCAGGTCATATTCTTGCAAATTCATGTATGGAGTACCACAAGGATCTAGTTTGTTGCCTCTGCTTTTCCACATCTACATGACCCTGCTCCTGGAAGTTAATATCTCAGGACTCGCATGCTTCAACTACGCTGATATTACCAAAATCATCAACAAACAACCGTATATCAACTACACAGGATCTTAACACATGGCTTGCACATATTGACTCCTGGATGACAGCAGACCGATAGCCACTTGACACAGCAAAAGCAAAGCTTATGATATGTTGCAGTACACTACCAATTCCAAACCAATCCCCTCCATGACAACTGTTAAAAACCTCAGAATCTTGATTGACAGTGGCCTTGCACTTGAACCACAAGCTAAAGTCACTTAACTTCAAAGTATGAACAATCAACAGTATCGTGCTTCATGTGACTTTCATGCACAGAACCATTGCGGTGATCCCTCTATTACTCTAAAGACTAGACTACACAACCTCTGACTGGGGCTTTCTAATGAACAGGCTACAAAGAATTTCAAAAGCAGCAACTAGACTTCTTTTGAGACATCAAAAGGCACCTATTAGCCCAGCACTCAGAAAATTCAATTGGCTCACAATCAAACACAGGATTTACTTCAAAACTGTATACATTGCCCGTCAACCCTTACAGGGCAGGGGCACAGAATCAACCTCAAAGAAATTAATTCACTCCAAACATTCGAGAACACTCCAGGTCAGCAGTGTGGACATAGTAAATGGAAAAGATTCCTCCCACCCAAACTCTAACACCTGGTCTTCAGAAAATCCATGAAAAGGTGGCTATTGACTCAACACAAGCTTGAGCACAGCACAACATCCTCAATCAATAGACATCCAATTCTTGGCATACCTGTCACAAATCTACACACACCGTTTCAGCCAAAGACTATGAGAGATCAAACTCCATTGGGTCAGACTTCTCATGAACTTTAAATATAACTGGAGTGACATTATCATAAACGGCCAATGGGCCAGATGCCAATCAAGAAGTGCATGTGACAAGGCTGGTATGCCTATGTAAAGCGCTCTGTTGCTTCTCAAAGCTAGGTCCACACTCCAAAATATAATAATGATAATAATAATAAAAGGGTGGGGCGGAAACTTCCACAAAGTACTCAAGAGCCAGTCCTGACTCTCAGGGGGGAAAAGGGGCAGTGGGAAGGGACCCGGTTTCTACCCTTTCCCTTCCTTCCCCTTGTTCCTGCATGCATTATAGCCGTACGCCTTTGTCTCACACCATGTTTCTTTCCAACAATGCTCACCAGTTTTTTTCTCTTCCTTAAAGAGCATCTGCAGCAGACAACCGAGGGGAATGCAAGAGAGCAAGTAGCACCCCACCACCACGCCACAGTATTCAAGACTGAGGTATCCATAAAGAAAACAACCATCCAGGACGCAGCAAACCCAGCATCCAACGGCGACCACAAGAGGAGCCCAGGAAGGGGAGGGCAGTGCCACAGGACAAATGCGAAAGCACAACAAACATTGGTTAACTGCATCAACCCCAGCGGTGTGCCACCAGAGACTATGGGTGAGCCCTAGACCACCAAGGACAACGGCAGGAGGAGAAGTAGTGCAAGAAGAGCAGTAGTGAACAGTAGGGAGTAGTAGTTGACAGAGGAGAGTGATAGTAGTGGGAGTAGTGGTGGAAAGAGGAGAGTAGTACTAGTGAGAATAGGTGGAGGATAGTAGTAGTGCGGGAGGAGAAGAATAACAGTGTTGAAGTAGTGAGTGGTGTGGGAGGAGAAATAACATCAAAGGGTCGAGGCGAGCAGTAGGAGGAGTGAAATAGCAGAGGATTAGAAGCAACAGCCAGAAGAAGGGAAGGTAGGGAGAGTAGGAGAGATGGGGTAAAGCGTGAATTGAGTGAACACAGCCGTATCAAAATGAGTAAGTGCAGGGCACTATCCCTCTTCCTGAGTAGAAGAGTAACAACTGGATAGTGTACAGAGAGTTGGAAAGTCCCTGAGGGAGTCAGTAGGCTTTCCTTTAGGCAGACTCGCCTAGCCGAAGGTAGCTATCAGACAGTATAACCTGCATTAGGGAGGGAATTCTAAGTGAGACGAGAGAGGGATGGCCATAGCGCCACTCCCAAAATCCTTTCTGCAGCCGCGGTCTTTAATCAAACCACTGACCTGTCTATCCAAGTTAATCATTGCTCAAAGGAAATCTCTGTATACCTTGTGCAGTATTTACAATAGATATACCTTCACTGACGTAAAGACTCAGTACTTTCTTTGCCATTTGTGATATACAGGAGATCAGATTCATTGTGGCCAACGTCCCCTTGCCCTTTAAACCAAACTGGAACAGCAAAAACCATCATTAAGGGAGACTATAACCAAATGCTCCAACAAGAGCAGACCAAAATTCTCAAAACAAACGGCAAATTCTTTAGTAAAAATTCCCCTCGCCCCTCTAACAGATTCATTGTCATCTATCTCCACCTTTTACTATTCACACAAACCCTCAGACACAGCAGCAACTGCATATAAAACAACATATTGAGAAACACCATCGCTCAATTCCCTAGCACTATTCCCTTCACCCCTACGCCAGGAATCAGCTAGTTACTCCCTGCCCAGATTGCAACCGATCAACCTTTGGCTCTACCTTCTGGATGAAAAGCACATTAACATACTCTCTCCCACTAGCCACAGAGAATCGCACTGGCAATCAGGACCAAGGTACTTATGGCTTGCAAGTATCATGAACAGCACAGGATTAGCATCTGATCCTCCCTCTATAACAGTAACAACTCCCACCCCTCTTTTCTTGCAGGGCTATGTGCAGCATGGCTGACAAAATGGCAGAAGTGCGCTATACAAGATCACTTTGCACCACATTACTATTCTGATGAGATGTTGATTATAATACATGTGAACCCAGAAGTCAAATAGTGTTGTCAGTTGCATGCTCACCATTGACAAATAGAAGAGGCACAAATGGTTGTGAAGTAATCCTACAAAAATGTAACTGTTGACAGTCGGCCAGGAATTACCTACCACTAAAATCGTAATGGCTGGTGATGCACAAAGAATGCCCAAAATCAGTAATATTGGTACAACTTCCCAGGAGTACAGGTAGACCAGAATTTATCAAGGAGTTAATGGATCATACAGGCCGTTAGTACTGTTTCTTTTCCATTTCAGGGTAATTTGACAAATCTGTAATGTCCTTCCTTTTCCACAAGTTCAGATGGTCAAAAGTATTGTTCTCTCACAAATAGTCTACGCTAATGCACTGTACCTTGGCCGCCCACACTGGATCACTATGAAATGATCAAATCCGAAATGATCGAGGGAGAAAAAAACGAAGGTTATTTTTTCAAAAATAACTTTAGGTTTTGTCTCACACAGACATTTCGGAGCAACTGCCCCCCCACCCCAATGCCTTACTTACCTTCTGGTGGCACAAAGCAAAGTGTGCCGCCGCCTCTGCAATCCCCCTGCGATGCCGGTTCCCTTCACGCACATGGAAAGGAACCGGCGGCGCAGGGTCCTTTACTTTTTTTACATTTTTTTTAAAAGTTTGCTTGTCCCCCACTTTCTTTTTTATGGAAGCGGGAGCACCTCTGCAGTCCCAGAATGTGAGGGTACGGGGTACACACCAGCAAACCCCTGCTCCCCGTGATCAACATTTTTGGAATTCATTCTTCCAACACCCTTTTTGGGGTTTTCTGCCATTCATTTTTTTCCAGTTATTTCTTCGGATTCCACCCACATTATCAATGAAATGATTACAGAGACTCCAGAATTCAGCTGCCAAGTTGTAATATACACCCCTAGCACAGAACATATCTCTCAGAGTCTCGCCAGTCTCCTGTAGAGACCCTTCGATAATAGAGACCCTTATACAACAGTACCATTAAAGTATTGGTGTATTGTTCATCATGCAAACCTCAATTCCAGTCTCAGCTTTAGGAGAAAAGGCCGATTTCATATAGGCCCAACCAAATCTACAGTCTGGCTATGCAAAGATATATTTAACTCCACGTGTTAAACTACCAAGATCTGGTGAATTACTTACTCAGGTCCGATGTGTGTGGCGGGTCAGAAGGAGAATGCAGACTCCGATAAGTCATTTCGCTATGAGGTTCATTAAATAAAAGTGAGAAAAGGCCTAACTTTCCTAATGCTGTGGTGTCCCTACCTAACACAACTAGGTAACGAGCTTGTCAGTGAATGTCTTAAGAGAATCTGTCCACTGTTCAAACTAAGCCTAACTGGATCTACTACTGTAATAACTAAAGGCAGGAGTAGGACTCCCTTCTCCTGTAGATTTGCTTCTTGCAAACCTCTGTTTCAATAGTTAATTTTCAGATAGTCTCTAAGGACTGTTTTAATCAGTTCATACAATTCGTTCAAGACTGCTTGGCTTTGCCTTTCCTTGATGGTTACCCTTTTGGGTTCCATTATTCTCCTCTCGATTCTCTCTACAGAGATTAGTTATTTTCTCTTCCCATGGTAAAGTTATCCAAAATTCATAATTCTCTCCTCCTATTTTACTTTCTTGGACTTCACAGATACAAGACTGACTATTCTAGTATTGATATGAGGAACGTGCCTTCTTATCAATCAAGGAACCAGTGACTTCAACCATGTATTTCCTGCCCAAAATCCATAAACAATATGACAACATACCAGAGGGCCGCCCAATCATGAGTGGGATTGGGTGGGCCACTGAGAATATATCGGAATACCTTGACTCTATTCTTAAACCAAGGGCCAGCCTAGCCAACCTATTTATGGGTATGCTAGAAGATAAAGCAGTTTACCCGGAACGTTCTACAGGGCAAAAATAAAGATGTGGACACGGTACATAGATGATATTTTCTGTATTATTGATGGAAGCACAGATGATTTTCAGGATTTTGTGACAGCTTTAAACTTGAACTGCTTCGATATACAATTCACAGGGGATTGTAATAAACACAATATCAACTTTTTAGATCGGACAATACACTCGGATGGCCATCAACTACAGACATGGACATTTAGGAAGCCAACAGAAGTGAACTCGACGCTGCATGCGAACAGCTGTCACTTTCATTCAACCATATTTAATATACCATCAGGTGAATATATCAGAGCGAGACGAAACTGTCAACATGAAACTAAATTTGAAGAGGAGTGTACCCTACTACAACAACGCTTTAGGAAGAGAGGTTACTCGGATAAATCCATAAAAGTGGCATATAAGAAAACAAAACTTATGAAGCAACAAGATACTTTGGGATACCGACCAAAGACGAACTCAGATTCAAACATGGCAATCAGTTTCATCACACAATATTGCTCTGATCATCAGAGAATACAGAAAATACTGAAAAAACATTGGTACCTACTGAAATTAGATGATCACATTTGCAACTTCGTGTGTGAGCACCCAGGCATGACGTATAAAAGAGCGAGTACACTCAAGTCCATTCTCAGTCCATCCCTTCTGCCGGATATCACAAGGGACAATTAAGGCACATGGCTGCATAGAAAAGACTTGGGTTTCAGAAAATGTGGCATATGCCCGCAGTGTAAATATGCGCATGACCAAACTACGGAGTTTGAAGACATTAATGGCAAACATTGGACCATCAAACAGGGGATTAATTGTAAAACAAAATTTGTTGTCTATTGTATCATTTGCGTATGTAAGAGAATATATATTCGGAGCACGAAGAGAGATTTGAGAATTAGGATACGTGAGCACCTGGCAAAGATTGGCAGCCAGTACCCATCAATCCCACTAGCCGAGCATTGGCAGAAGGTGCACCAGCTGCACAACAAATCTGAGATCAGATTTATTGGTCTACAACAAGTGACTATGAATAAAAGGGGCGGTGATAGGTTGAAAGCTTTGAGAAAAGCAGAAGCACGAGCAATGTTATTTCAATTCTACAGTGACAGGCCTTAACAGTGACAATGAAATGGTTTCATTTTTGTAGTGTCAGCCCATTGTAACATAGCTTCTCAGTTTTCTTAGACCTGTAGTATTGCACACTTTATCAGATGTGATCACTTTGCCTGGAGTCTCACATTATAGGTGCAATGTCCGTACTCTTACTGTTATGTATCTTTACATTGATATAATTTCTTACGATTTACAGATTCAGGTACAACTTTACAAGACTTGGGTTTGAGCATGTTGTATGACGCCAACACAACGTGGAGCTTTATGTATTACAGGTCAACTCGTTGCGTATTTAACTTCTTCTCTTTAAATTCCATAAAGTACCCCTTTAAATTATCACGTTTGACAGAATCAGCATAAGGTAGTTAATTTACCAAATGTTAGCTGGTAAGAAAGGTAAAGTGGGATCATGGACCGCTCTAGCAATGGCGGCCGCTACCTTCAAGATGGTAAGAAACCAGTGACACTTTGATTTACGGCGGACGTTTCCAAAGCGTTCCGTCGGACGCAGATTCCCATGGCAATGTTACACGCGTTACCATGGTCACCGTGCGCGATAAAGATAATAAGATGGCGGACAGTATTAGAATGCGGATACTTATTAAGAACCAAAAGCCACACGGGTGTAGTTTCCGATGTGTGGCAAGATATTTTAGCAATTTGGTCGTGTTTACTACTGAACATAACACGCTTCGTGAGGTACGCATCTTATAGTACACAGACTTTCTTTGAATGAGATCATTTTACACACGGCAATGATTATAATTATGGAACGTTTAGAATCCAACAATGTTAATTGACCTACCTTTTCTGCACCCCTACCATACCCTGGCCCACGGATATTTTCACAAACATCGTGACTAACACTACAAAGAGACATCACAATACGTAACATGCACCTAGCATAGGGAGTTTTGTCATGTACATTAACTTTAAGAATGAGAACCATAATAATATCCTTTTCATTCTAAACCTGATATCACATTAACTTGATTTCAGATTTTGTATTGGGGATCCTACCCCGTTACTACTACAGGGACATTAGTGTAATCATTTTTTTGATTTCACCACTGTATTTATGCTGATACCATGTTTTTGCGTAAACCTTATATAACAATTTTAAACACCGTCACACACATATGGTGATCTGCTGTGAAATATTATGTAGCCCAGATTTGAAAAAGGCTTAGCATAGCCGAAACATGTTATCGTATATGGGCTTTTTTCTTCTTTTTTGAATGTGTGATAATGCATCATAATTAAACGCACATATATTTTGATGGCGCTGAGTCCTGGAATCTCTTCTATTTTACACTGTTTTTGGTGACGGTTAGGCTTTACTACCGTCTGGATACAGTGACCTGCGACATCCTTGAACTTGCCACATGGCCTTATAGATGAACAAGTTACTTCTTACCTTGTAACGTTCTTTCGACGGGATGTTCCTCCGACGTATTCCTCATCTTAGATATCTCCTTCCAGCTCTGCTGGCCTCGGAAAAATTTTTCTCTAGAGGGCGCTGCGCGTCGACGCCCTCCGAGTCGATGTCCCTCGACAGCCGCCGTATCAATGTCGACGTTATCCTGCCTATAAAGGCCGCGCGCAGCGTCCGTTGCTCAGTTCCGTTTTGTAGCCCACAATAATACTTTCTGGACTAGACTAATCACCCTGAAGGAGCGTAAGCTGCAACAACAAGCGAAGTAGAACTGCGGGGATGGGAGGGTCGATGAGGAATACGTCGGAGGAACATCCCGTCGAAAGAACGTTACAAGGTAAGAAGTAACTTGTTCTTCGAAGGGATTGTGTCCTCCGACGTATTCCTCTTCTTAGATAGGCTCCCATAGCAGTATTCTATTATTGGAGGAGGGAGTACTGACTTCACGCTGTCTTCTATTGATGAATAGAATGCAGTACAGCCCTTCCAAACCTAGTCTCTTGACTGGAGGAGGAATCCAAATTGTAAAATCGTGTAAAGGTATGGACAGACGACCATGTAGCGGCCGCACAGATGTCTTTAACCGGCACACCTCTTTTGAGGGCCGATGAAGCTGCAATACCTCTGGTCGAATGAGCGCTAAGGTTTTGAGGGGGCTCTTTCCCTGCCAGTTTATAACATTCCAGAATGGCTAGAATGATCCATCTGGAAATGGTCTGCTTAGTTATTGGTAACCCCAGCTTGTGACCTGTGTAACCTACAAACAGCTGGTCTGCCTGTCTTATCCTGGCTAGTCTACTGATGTAAAAACTTAAAGCCCTTCTAGGGTCTATCCTGTGTAACCTCTCTTCCTCTTTCCCCGGATGAGGAGGAGGATAGAAAGATGGTAGGGTAATCTTCTGAGTGATATGGAATTCAGAAACCACCTTTGGGAGGAAATTAGGCTTCACTTGCAGGACAACTTTGTCTTTGTGAAATATTGTGTGAGGGGGTTTACAAGAAAGAGCTTGTAATTCGCTCACCCTTCTAGCAGATGTAAGTGCTATTAATAAAACAGTTTTAAGGGTAAGGAATCTTAACGAACAAGAATGGAGTGGTTCGAAAGGTGTGCCCATCAGGAAAGTTAGTACTAAGTTTAAATCCCATAGGGGAACTTGGAATGGTCTTGGGGGATAAACATTGGTTAACCCCTTTAGAAACTGTATTACCAAGGGTAACTTGAAATAGGATGGTTCTTCCGCAGTGCGCTTAAAGATGGATAGCGCTGCGAGATAGCCCTTAATGGTGCCAACTTGAAGGCCTGAATTCGCCAAATATATAGAAGGAAGGACAAAACCATTGGTGTACCACATGAAAAAGGGTCGATATTCTGTTCTCTACACCAGCTGCAAAATCTGTTCCAACGGCAGCGGTATAAAGACTTTGTTGCTGGCCTCCTTGCCGAAAGCAACACCTCCATAACATCATCAGGGAGGTCCCAATCCTTGTACCTCAACCTTTCAGAAGCCAAGCGTGAAGGTTGAGGGTTTTGATGTCTGGATGGAGAACCTGACCTCCCTTCTGTGAGAGTAGGTTCTCTCTGAGTGGAAGTCGAATTGGAGGGCAGATGGACAAGTCTAGAAGGTCCGGGTACCACGTTCTCCTGGCCCAATCCGGGGCAATTAGGATCATGGTTCTCCGGAATCTTCTCAACCTCCTGATCATTTGAGGAATGACAGGGACCGGTGGGAACGCATACAGAAGCGGAAACTCCCAGTCCACTATGAACGCGTCTCCCAGAGCTCCTCTCGGGG